>NC_085141.1:199169628-199909067 GCF_024139115.2 Armigeres subalbatus | reverse complement strand
TTACTCAATTTAGGGCACTGGAGACCACTCACGTGGAATGACGGTCATGGCTGAGTTCTAGAAGGACAAGGGGTTTGACGCGTTGAATTCCGGTGATTGGGAATGGGCTGACAAATGTCTGCTGCAGTTCTTTGTTTGGCACCCGCAAACTCCTGTTTCCGATTAGCGAAGTGTCCACTGTTGAGCGCTGATTCCTTGAAAACCCGCTTCTCTTTGGCACACGCGGGTTGGTTGTCAAATGGATTTTTTGGGAGTCTTCTTTCCGATCTGACTCCCCAATGGTCGGTACCAGCTCGACTGCCCCTGATTTCGGATCCTTGCTCGTTCTTCCCTCAGTTTTGTCTTTCTCTTCCCTTCGCCCCAGATTTAGTATTGTCGCGAGAAATTCGCCGTGGTAGATTTGTGCCATATCAAGCCAGGGGTGTGGAGGCGTTAGTAGGTACATACATTTTCAAGCTAGGAATACTCACATAAATTTTAAGATTTATGTGGTATTCTTGGGTCTTTAAAAATACCATGCGAAGTCTTACAATTTTTTGTTTATTATTTATATATGGTACCACATTTCGTGTTTGTTCGTTGGACTTTATTGTTACCTTATATGGTAACATCTGGATAAGCATTTCTCAAAAAGAAATTTTTGTTCAGGTCCGAGTTATTGTTGCTAAAAAATAAGTAAAAGGGGTGTTTTTCCTATAATTTAAACATTATTCCTCTTCAATATCCTGGACGTGTTCATGCCCAAAATTTATCAAAATCACCCATCAATCCAAATCCCAAAAAGATACCTTTGTAAAAGATTTTTAGGCGATTCCTGATGTTTTCACCATTCGAGTAGGGCGGTATTGACTGAATTCAGGGCCGTCATTCAGGGGTTACAATGGTAGAGTATGGCCTAAAATTCACCATTACAATGAAATTTGCATGAGGTAATAAGTCTATGCGACTGCAACAAATTTTAAGGCAAATCAGGACGTTTAAATATTTAATTTTCAAGTGAAATTGACCTTCTCCAAGAAATTCTTATCAGGGCCGGATTAAGGGGTCAAAAATGGGGTGACCAGGGGCCATATCACCAATTGGGTAAATGAAACTGGGCATGCGGGACTGCTCAAAAACTTCATGAAAACACATACCAGGAGCTCAAAGAAATCTGTTTCAAAATGGAAATTGCTGATCTTCTGAAATTTCAACCAGGGCCGGATTTAGGGAGTGAAAAGGGAGGACAGGGCCACATCAATCACCTTATTTGCAATGAAACAGGGTACATATGATCACTCAAACTTCAAGAAAACACATCAGGAGCTTCCAAAGAATCTCTGCCTCGAAACTTCATAAATTGTCTTTCCTGAAATTTTGACTCAGGGCAGGACTTCAGGGGTCCAAATGGGGCCATATCACCAATAGCAATGCCGAAACTGGGCATTGCGACTGCTCAAACATCATGAAAACACCTTCAGGGGAGCCTCAAAGTATCTTCTGGTTTGAACTTGAAACTGCTCTTATACAAATTTCAGGAATTTCTCCGGAAAATCCTTTAGGAATTCCCTTCCAGTTCCTCCGAAATTCCTCCAAAGTTCCTTTCCAGGAATTCCTCCGAAGTTCCTCCACCACATTCCCTCCGGAAGTTCCTCCAGAAATTCTCCGGAAGTTCCTCCAGTAATTCCGCTGAAGTTCCCTCCAGGAATTCATCCGGAAGTTCTTTCGAAATCCTCCGAAAATCCTCTCCAAGAATTTTGCCGAAGTTCCTTCAGAAATTCTCTTCGAAATTCCTCCAGAATTCCTTCTGAAATTCCTCCAGGAATTCATCTCGAAATTCCTCCAGGAATTCATCTGGAAATTCCTCCAGGAATTCATTCGGAAGTTCCTCCAGGAAATCATATAGAGGTTCCTCCAACAAGTCATCCGGAAGTTCCCTCCAGGAATTCCTCCATGAATGCCTTCCTGAAGTTCCCTCCATGAATTCCTGGGAAGTTCGGCCATGAATTCTTCCTGGAAGTTCCTCCAGGAATTCATCCTGATGTTCTTGCAAGAATTCCTCTAGAAGTTCCTCCAGAAATTCCTCCGAAGTTGCTCCAGGAATTCCTCCGTAAGTTCCTCCAGGAATTCCTCCGCAAGTTCCACCAGGAATTCCTCCGCAAGTTCCTCCGAAGTTCCTCCAGGAATTCCTCTCCGGAAGTTCCTCCAGGAATTCCTCCTGAAGTTCCTCCAGGAATTCTCCGGAAGTTCCTCCAGGAATTCCTCTGGAAGTTCCTCCAGGAATTCCTCCGAAGTTCTCCAGGAATTCCTCCGAAGTTCCTCCAGGAATTCCTCCGGAAGTTCCTCCAGGAATTCCTCCGAAGTTCCTCCAGGAATTCCTCCGAAGTTCCTCCAGGAATTCCTCCTGAAGTTCCTCCAGGAATTCTCGGGAAATTCCTCCAGGAATTCCTCCGGAAGTTCCTCTAGGAATTCCTCCGACGTTCCTCCGGAAGTTCCTCCAGGAATTCCTCCGAAGTTCCTCCAGGAATTCCTCCTGAAGTTCCTCCAGGAATTCCTCCGGATGTTCCTCCAGGAATTCCTCCGATGTTCCTCCAGGAATTCCCCTGGAAGTTCCTCCAGGAATTCCCCTGAAGGTTCCATCAGGAATTCCCCTATCAGTTCCTCCAGGAATTCTCCTGGAAGTTCCTCCAGGAATTCTTCCGGACGTTCCTCCGGAAGTTCCTCCAGGAATTCCTCTCCAAGTTCCTGCAGGAATTCCTCCTCAAGTTCTTCCAGGAATTCATCCAGAATTTCCTCCAGGAATTCCTCCGAAGTTCCTCCAGGAATTCCTCCTGATGTTCCTCCAGGAATTCCTCCGATGTTCCTCCAGGAATTCCTCGATGTTCCTCCAGGAATTCCTCAGGAAGTTCCTTCCAGGAATTCCTCCGGAAGTTCCTCCAGGAATTCCTCCGAAGTTCCTCCAGGAATTCCTCCGGAAGTTCCTCCAGGAATTCCTCCGAAGTTCCTCCAGGAATTCCTCCGGAAATTCCTCCAGGAATTCCTCCGGAAGTTCCTCCAGGAATTCCTCCTGAAGTTCCTCCAGGAATTCCTCCGGAAGTTCCTCCAGGAATTCCTCCGGAAGTTCCTCCAGGAATTCCTCCGGAAGTTCCTCCAGGAATTCCTCCGGAAGTTCCTTCCAGGAATTCCTCCGAAGTTCCTCCAGGAATTCCTCCGGAAGTTCCTCCAGGAATTCCTCCGGAAGTTCCTTCCAGGAATTCCTCCGGAAGTTCCTCCAGAAATTCCTCGGGTAGTTCTTCCAGGAATTCCTCCGAAGTTTTCTCCAGGAATTCCTCCGAATGCTCCTCCAGGAATTCCTCCGAAGTTCCTCCAGGAATTCCTCCGGAAGTTCCTCCAGGAATCTCCGAAGTTCCTTCCAGGAATTCCTCCGGAAGTTCCTCCAGGAATTCCTCCGAGTTCCTCCAGGAATTCCTCCGAAGTTCCTCCAGGGAATTCCTCCGGAAGTTCCTCCAGAATTCCTCCGAAGTTCCTCCAGGAATTCCTCCGAAGTTCCTCCAGGAATTCCTCCGAAGTTCCTCCAGGAATTCCTCCGAAGTTCCTCCAGGAATTCCTCCGGAAGTTCCTTCCAGGAATTCCTCCGAAGTTCCTCCAGGAATTCCTCCTGAAGTTCCTCCAGAATTCCTCCTGAAGTTCCTCCAGGAATTCCTCCGAAGTTCCTCCAGGAATTCCTCCGAAGTTCCTCCAGGAATTCCTCCGGAAGTTCCTCCAGGAATTCCTCCGGAAGTTCCTCCAGGAATTCCTCCGAAGTTCCTCCAGGAATTCCTCCGAAGTTCCCTCCAGGAATTCCTCCGGAAGTTCCTCCAGGAATTCCTCCGAAGTTCCTCCAGGAATTCCTCCGAAGTTCTCCAGGAATTCCTCCGGAAGTTCCTCCAGGAATTCCTCCGGAAGTTCCTCCAGGAATTCCTCCCGAAGTTCCTCCAGGAATTCCTCCGAAGTTCCTCCAGGAATTCCTCCGAAGTTCCTCCAGGAATTCCTCCAGTTCCTCCAGGAATTCCTCCGGAAGTTCCTCCAGGAATTCCTCCGGAAGTTCCTCCAGGAATTCCTCCGGAAGTTCCTCCAGGAATTCCTCCGAAGTTCCTCCAGGAATTCCTCCGAAGTTCCTCCAGGAATTCCTCCGGAAGTTCCCTCCAGGAATTCCTCCGGAAGTTCCTCCAGGAATTCCTCCTGGAAGTTCCTCCAGGAATTCCTCCTGAAGTTCCTCCAGGAATTCCTCCAGTTCCTCCAGGAATTCCTCCGAAGTTCCTCCAGGAATTCCTCCGGAAGTTCCTTCCAGGAATTCCTCCGGAAGTTCCTCCAGGAATTCCTCCAGTTCCTCCAGGAATTCTCCGAAGTTCCTCCAGGAATTCCTCCGGAAGTTCCTCCAGGAATTCCTCCGAAGTTCCTCCAGGAATTCCTCCGAAGTTCCTCCAGGAATTCCTCCTGGAAGTTCCTCCAGGAATTCCTCCGGAAGTTCCTTCCAGGAATTCCTCCGAAGTTCCTCCAGGAATTCCTCCGGAAGTTCCTCCAGGAATTCCTCCGGAAGTTCCTCCAGGAATTCCTCCGAAGTTCCTCCAGGAATTCCTCCGGAAGTTCCTCCAGGAATTCCTCCGGAAGTTCCTCCAGGAATTCCTCCGGAAGTTCCTCCAGGAATTCCTCCGGAAGTTCTCCAGGAATTCCTCCGGAAGTTCCCTCCAGGAATTCCTCCAGTTCCTCCAGGAATTCCTCCGGAAGTTCCTCCAGGAATTCCTCCAGGAAGTTCCTCCAGGAATTCCTCCTCCGAAGTTCCTCCAGGAATTCCTCCGGAAGTTCCTCCAGGAATTCCTCCAGGAATTCCTCCTGAAGTTCCTTCCAGGAATTCCTCCGGAAGTTCTTCCAGGAATTCCTCCGAAGTTCCTCCAGGAATTCCTCCGAAGTTCCTCCAGGAATTCCTCCGGAAGTTCTTCCAGGAATTCCTCCGGAAGTTCCTCCAGGAATTCCTCCGAAGTTCCTCCAGGAATTCCTCCGAAGTTCCTCCAGGAATTCCTCCGAAGTTCCTCCAGGAATTCCTCCGAAGTTCCTCCAGGAATTCCTCCGGAAGTTCCTCCAGGAATTCCTCCGAAGTTCCTCCAGGAATTCCTCCGAAGTTCCTTCCAGGAATTCCTCCGGAAGTTCCTCCAGGAATTCCTCCGAAGTTCCTCCAGGAATTCCTCCGGAAGTTCCTCCAGGAATTCCTCCGAAGTTCTCCAGGAATTCCTCCGAAGTTCCTCCAGGAATTCCTCCGGAAGTTCCTCCAGGAATTCCTCCTCCAGGAAGTTCCTCCAGGAATTACTCTGGAAGTTGTTCCAGGAATTACTCTGGAAGTTCCTCCAGGAATTCCTCCGGAAGTTCCTCCAGGAATTTCTCCGGAAGTTCCTTCCAGGAATTCCTCCGAAGTTCCTCCAGGAATTCCTCCGAAGTTCCTCCAGGAATTCCTCCGAAGTTCCTCCCGGAATTCCTCCGGAGGTGCCTCCTGGACTGCCCCCGAAGTTCCTCCAGGAATTCCTCCGGAAGTTCCTCCAGGAATTCCTCCGGAAGTTCCTCCAGGAATTCCTCCTGAAGTTCCTCCAGGAATTCCTCCGGAAGTTCCTCCAGGAATTCCTCCTGAAGTTCCTCCAGGAATTCCTCCTGAAATTCCTCCAGGAATTCTCCCCCAGGAAGTTCCTCCAGGAATTCCTCCTGGAATTCTTCCGGAAGTTCCTGCAGGAATTCCTCCTGAAGTTCCTCCAGGAATTCCTCCTGGAAGTTCCTCCAGGAATTCCTCCGGAAGTTCCTCCAGAATTCCTCCGAAGTTCCTCCCAGGAATTCCTCCGGAAGTTCCTTCCAGGAATTCCTCCGAAGTTCCTCCAGGAATTCTCCGAAGTTCCTCCAGGAATTCCTCCGCTAGATCCTCCAGGAATTCTCCGGAAGTTGCTCCAGGAATTTCTCCAGAAGTTCCTCCAGGAAGTTCCTCCAGGAATTCCTTCGGAAGTTCCTCCAGGAATTCCTTCGGAAGTTCCTCCAGGAGTTCCTTTGAAAGTTCCTCCAGAAAGTTTTTCCAGGAACTCCTCCGGAAGTTCCTCCAGGAACTCCTCCGGAAGTTCCTCCAGGAACTCCTCCGGAAGTTCCTCCAGGAACTCCTCCAGGAAGTTCTCCTGGAATTCCTCCAGGAATTCCCGAAGTTCCACCAGGAATTCTCTGAAGTTCCACCAGGAATTAATTGTGAATTCATCCGGAAGTTCTTGGAATTCCTTCAGAAGTTTAACCAGAAATTCCTTGGGAAATACCACCAGGAATTTCTCCGGGAGTTCCTCCAGGAATTCCTGAGGTTCCTCGGATGTTCCTCCAGGAATTCCTGAACCTGAGGAACTTCCGGAAGAATCCTGAAGGAACTTCCAAAGGAATTCCTAAAAGAACTTCGGGATGAATTCCTGGAGGAACTTCCGGAGGAATTCCTGGAGGAACTTCCGGAGGAATTCCTGGAGGAACTTCCGGAGGAATTCCTGGAGGAACTTCCGGAGGAATTCCTGGAGGAACTTCCGGAGGAATTCCTGCAGGAACTTCCGGAGGAATTCCTGGAGGAACTTCCGGAGGAATTCCTGGAGGAACTTCCGGAGGAATTCCTGGAGGAACTTCCTTAGGAATTCCTGGAGGAACTTCCTTAGGAATTCCTGGAGGAACTTCCGGAGACATTTCTAAAGGAACTTCGAGAGAAATTCTTGCAGGAACATCCGGATGAATTTCTAGAGGAATTTCCGGAAGAATTAATGGCGGAACTTTCCGAAGAATTCATGAAGGAACTTCCGGAGGAATTCATGAAGGAACTTCCGGAGGAATTCATGGAGGAACTTCCGGAGAAATTCATGGAGGAATTCCTGGAGAAACGTCCGTAGGATTTCCTGGAGGAACTTCCGAATGAATTCCTGGAGGAATTTCCGGAGGAATTTCTGAAGGAACTTCCGGAGGAGTTTCCGGAGGAACTTCGGCAGAAATTCTCGGAGGATTTCCTGAAAGAACTTCCGGAGGAATTCCTGGAAGAACTTCCGGATGAATTCCTGGAGGAACTTCTATAGGATTTCCTGGAGGAACTTCTGAATGAATTCCTGTAGGAATTTCCGAATGAATTCCTGGAGGAATTTCCGAAGGAATTCCTGAAGGAACTTCCGGAGCAATTCCCGGAGGAACTTCGGCAGATATTCTTGGAGGATTTTCCGGAGGATTTCTTGAAAAAACTTCCGGAGAAATTCCTGGAGGAACTTCAAGAGGAATTCCTGGAGGAACTTCCGGATGAATTTATGGAGGAACTTTTGGAGGATTTCCCGGAGGAACTTCTGGAGGAATTCCTGGAGGATTTTCCGGAGAAATTCCTGAAATTTGTATAAGAGCAGTTTCAAGTTCAAACAGAATACTTTAAGCTCCTGAAGTGTTTTCATGATGTGTGCCCAGTTTCATTGCTATTGGTTATATGGCCCCTGCTCTCCATTTTTTCACCTATGAATCTGGCCCTGGTCAAAATTCCAGAAGGTCAATTTCAAATTCAAACAGAGTTCTTTGTGATTCTAATGTGTTTTCATGAAGTTTGAGCAGTCGCATGCCCACTGCCCAATTTCATTGCTATTGGTGATATGGCCCATGCTCTCCCCATTTGGACCCCTGAATCCGCCCCTGGTCAAATTTTCAGGAGGTCAATTTCAAATTCAAACAGATTTCTTTGAGATCCTGGTGTGTTTTCATGATGTTTCAGCAGTCGCATGCCCAGTTTCATTGCTATTGGTAATATGGCCCCATTTGGACCCCTGAATCCTGCCCTGGTCAAAATTTCGGAAAGACAATTTGAAGTTCGAGCAGAATTCTTTGAGCTCCTGATGTGTTTTCTTGAAGTTTGAGCAGTCGCATGCCCTGTTTCATTGCAAATGGTGATATGGCCCCTGTCCTCCCCATTTTCACTCCTAAATCCGGCCCTGGTTGAAATTTCAGAAGATCAATTTCCATTTGAAACAGATTTCTTTGAGCTCCTGATGTGTTTTCATGAAGTTTGAGCAGTCGCATGCCCAGTTTCATTGCAATTGGTGATATGGCCCCTGGTCACCCCCATTTTGACCCCTAAATCCGGCCCTGATAAGAATTTCAGAAGGTCAATTTCACTTGAAAATTAAATATTTAAACCTCCTGATTTGTAAAATTTGTGCAGTCGCAAGCTTATTACCTCATGCAAATTTCATTGTAATTGAATTTTTAGCCCATACTCTACCATTGTAACCCCTGAATGCGGCCCTGAATTCAGTCAATCCTGCCCTACTCGAATGGTGAAAACATCGGAATCGCCTAAAAATCTTTACAAATATCTTTTTGGGTTGGATTGATGGGTGATTTGATAAATTTTGGGCATGAACACGTCCAGAATATTGAAGAGATGTTTGAATTATAGGAAAAACACCCCCGCGCACACTTATTTTCAGCAATAACTCGGACCTGAACAAAAATTTCTTTTTGAAAATGTATCAGAGCAAAAATATAGCTATTCCCATTGAGCACAAACGAAACCGCGAGGAATTCCGACGATCAGGTGCTGAATGCGAGCCATTTGAAAAAAATCCGTTCGTCCCGGGTCTTAGAGGGTTAAGAAAACACGGAACACCTAGTCTAAGAGATGAATGCATGTATTAGATAATTAGCAAATAAAATTAGTCATTGTCGGGTATTCGGTTTCTGTTTTCAATAAAACACAACCACAAAACACTTCACTTCAAACCATTTTTATTTTTATTCTTTTTTTTCGGACTTATTTTTTTTTCAATTTCCAGTTCTTCTTGCACATCCATTATCGACATCAATCGTCACAAAACTGAGTCGCTCTCCTTGTTTCACGTTCTACCAGCGACCCTCTTTTCCTTCGCTCACCGCTCAATCTCCCGTTGTCTAGAGAGAACGCAATTCAGTCAGCAGAGTAACCCAATCTTTTGTGCTTACACTCTAATGATTTGCATGACAAATGTATGATAGTATAACTTGACGTATTCTAACTAATATTTTTAATTGACGAATTAATTGACATAATTATATTGTTAAGATCATTTTCTCATTTCCTATACATCCTCCTCCTTGTGTACTCTGATTTATTTTTTTGTAGATAACTATAAATATAAATATTTTTAACATAATTATGAGGAAAACTAATCAGTCATTGAACCATTTATTTAGCGAAAAAAATTAACTTATTGAAAGAATGATACGAAAATTATAAAATGACCCTGGAAATAAAAATATTATTAGTATAACAATAATAAACCCAAATAATATGAAACGAGCCTTATCATGGACGTTATCAAACATCAATAATAGAAGAGGTTTAGAACAAAATTTGTCAGATCGTTCTTGTCCACTTCCTCAAGAGCTGATCTTGTATCAGAATTTCCAAATTGAGTTTGCCAGGTTAAAAGAACATTAATCATGGGTCAGAAAAATATGTTTAGTATAGCAATACATTCCTGCATCAATATCAGAGAATTATCAACAATCATCTCCGCATTTCTTATCTACATATTCTAAAGGCATCCGCTGATTTTTGCCATGCAATCATGGATAGAGTTCACCAGACTCTGGAACATCAAATTTTGCATCAAAACCAGAAAATTATCAACCATGTTCTAAGCATTTACTGTTTATATGTTCTAGCTCTATACAAAAGGTATCCGCTGATTGTCATGCAACCATGGATAAAGCTTTCCAGGCTCTGCATCATCAATCCTGCATCAAAACCAGAAAATTATTAACAATCCTCAACGCATTTCTTGTCTACATATGCTAACTCTATACAAACGGCATCCGCTGATCTTTGTCATGCAATCATGGATAGAGCTTACCAGGCTCTGGAACATCAATCCTGCATCAAAATCAGAAAATTATCAACAATCCTCAACGCATTTCTTGTCTACAGGTTCTAATTATATACAAAAGGCATCCGCTGATCTTTGTCATGCAATCATGGATAGACCTTACTGGGCTCTGGAACATCAATCCTGCATCAAAATAAGAAAATTATCAACAATCCTCAAAGCATTTCTTGTCTACATGTTCTAACTCTACACAAAAGGCATCCGCTGATCTTTGTCATGCACTCATGGATAGAGCTTATAAGGCTCTAGAATATCAATCCTGCATAAAAATCAGAAAATTATCAACAATCCTCTTCGCATTTCTTGTTTATATGGTTTTAACTCTATATAAAAGGCATCCGCTGATCTTTGTCATGCAATCATGGATAGAGCTTACCGGGCTCTGGAACATCATTCCTGCATCAAAATCAGAAAATATCAACAATCTTCAACGCATTTCTTGTCTACATGTTTTAACTCTATACAAAAGGCATCCGCTGATCTTTGTCATGCAATCATTAATAGAGCTTACCAGGCTCTGGAACATCAATCCTGCATCAAAATCAGAAAATTATCAACAATCCTCAACGCATTTCTTGTCTACATGTTCTAATTCTATACAAAAGGCATCCGCTGATCTTTGTTATGCAATCATGGATAGACCTTACCAGACTCTGGAACATCAATCCTGCATCAAAATCAGAAAATTATCAACAATCCTCTGAGCATTTCTTGTCTACAGGTCTCAATTCTATACAAAGGGCATCCGCTGATCTTTGTCATGTTATCATGGATAGAGCTTCCCAGGCTTTAAAACATTGACCTTGCTTTGAAATCAGAGATTTATAAACAACCATCTAGCTCCTTTTACTTATATATTCTTAATCGTTTACGTAAATCAACCGGTGATCAGTCAAGCAAAAATATCCAAATAAGTATAACTTTATTTTCGACTTATTTTAATTCACTTCATGGGAAGGATATTCCATCAACTGATAAATCTGGATCGACCCCATTTAAAGCACGAACCAACCCACTCGAAGATTGAATTTACTTCCAACCGATCTACCCAGATCAACTTTTCCATACTGTTGGCACTAATCAGCTAAAAGATTAGGCTTTTTCTCAACTGATCCATTTGGATCAACCATCTACACGCATGTAGAAGATATCGGATACGTACCAACCCACTCGAAGATTGGATTTACTTTCAACCGATCCACCCGGATCAAACGTCTACTCTCGTGTAGAAGACATCGGAGGCGTACCAACCCACTCGAAGATTGGATTTACTTTCAACTGATCCACCCGGATCAACCATCTACTCGCATGTAGAAGATATCGGATACGTACCAACCCACTCACTAATCGCATGTATAAGACATCGGAGACGTACCAATCCACTCGAAGATTGGATTTACTTTCAACCGATCCACCCAGATCAAACGTCTACTCGCATGTAGAACTGAACTTTCAACTGATCCACCCGGATCAAACGTCTACTCGCATGTAGAAGACATCGGAGACGTACCAAACCACTCGAAGATTGGATACTCTTTCAACCGATCCACCCGGATCAAACGTCTACTCAAGTGTAGAAGACATCGAAGACGTACCAACCCACTCGAAGATTGATTTACTTTCAACTGATCCACCCGGATCAACCATCTACTCGCATGTAGAAGACATCGGATACGTACCAACCCACTCGTTTGGTTCTACTTTCAACTGATCCACCCGGATCAAACGTCTAATCGCATGTATAAGACATCGGAGACGTACCAATCCACTCGAAGATTGGATTTACTTTCAACCGATCCACCCAGATCAAACGTCTACTCGCATGTAGAACTGAACTTTCAACTGATCCACCCGGATCAAACGTCTACTCGCATGTAGAATACATCGGATTTTCTCGAAGATTGGATTTTCTTTCAACCCAATGAGAATAGATAGTATTTATTTTTATTGCTTTCAACCGATCCACCCGGATCAAACGTCTACTCGCATGTAGAAGACATCGAAGGCGTACCAACCCACTCGAGGATTAGATTTAATCTCAACTATACCACACTAATGACTTCAACCCAGCCAAAGATTCGCTTTTCAGCTTTATACTTGTAGATGATACGGGATGTCAAATTTCATAATCTCATAAATTCTGAAATATTTTGCCCAAATGTTGTTTCCATACACACTAACGCCGTCAAGTGACCGAATTCAAAACTGAACTAATCTTCAACATAACGTTTTCGACATTTCGAATAACTTTATTATAGAATTCAACTTCCAAAATCTCATAAATTCCGAGATATCTTACCCAAACGGTGTTTACATACACATTAGCGCCGCCGAGTGGCCGATTTCAAAACTGAATTAATCTCCAACACAACGTTTAAAACCTTCCGAATAACTTTGAACTAATCTTCAAAACAACTTTTTCGGCCTTCCAAATAACTTTCTATAAATATTAATTATAAATTCAACTTTCAAAATGTCATTACTTCCTAGATATCTTACCTAAATGGGGTTTCCAAGCACACTAATCTTCAACACAACGTTTTCAATATTTCGAATAACTTTGTTATGGAAGTTAACTTCCAAAATCTCATGAATTCTGAGATATTCATTTCATTTCATTTCATTTATTTAGTTAACATCTAAGCAGATAACACTGAATCAACAATTTGACGCCACAATGCACGGTTCGAGGCCGCATCTCTCCATCCTCGGATACGCCCCCACGCTCGCCAAGTCGAATTCTGAGATATATTACCCAAATGATGTCTCCATACACACTAGCGCCGCCGAGTGGCCGGTTCCAAAACTGAATCAATCTCCAACACAACGTTTACAACCTTCCGAATAACTTTGAACAAATCTTCAAAACAACATTTTTGACCATCCAAATGACTTTGTTATAAACTTCAACTTTCAAAATGTCATTACTCCCTAGATATCTCACCCAAATGGGGTTTCCAAACAAACTAATCTCCAACACAACGTTTTTAACCCTTCGAATAATTCAACTTCCAAAATCTCATGAATTCTGAGACATCTTCCCCAAATGGTGTCGCCATACACACCAGCGCTGCCCAGTGGCCGATTTCAAAATTGAACTAATCTCCAACACAACGTTTTCAACCTTCCGAATAAGTTTTAGATTTTAACTATCAAAATATCATAAATTTTGAGATATCTCACCCAAATGGTGTTTCCATACAAACAAACGCCGCCAAGTGGTGTAGCATTCAGTAATTTTGTATATAGTTTGTAAATAGTTTTTGTAAATAAATTAGATTGTAAGTATACAAATCTTTCAATCGCCAATAAACTTAAATATAATGTTCCCTTGACATAGGCAAGCGAGCATTAATCAAGCAGCCAAGCTTTCCAAGGTCGAGGCCATTTGTTTCCTGGATAAGGTGGGAAAGGGATAGCAGCGCGACTATCTGGTCAAGTTATCAATCGTGCCGATAAAGCCACGATTGTACACAAAGGGGTCGGAAATGACGTACTTCCGGTTGGGTCCGAGTACCCCCTTCCTTAATCTGAGAATTCACAGACTCGATCATTTCGCCCGTGATTCTCCAAGGAGTTGGACGTACGCGTTTGTAGTTGGTGTTTCGTTTGTCACAAGTAGGATAATTTAAAGTGGCGTTAAATATAGTTAATTAATAAATTACCTGTTCGTTCTTTAGTTGCTGTAGGCAACCGCGTGCGTGTTATTCGTGTGCGGTTGTAGTAATTAAAGTGCAACAATCAGGTAACAATGTGCTCTAGATGTGCGAAACGGTGCTTGTGCTCATTATGTGTTGTTCTGCCAGATTGGCTTTATATTTCACCTGCAGCGAATTCCGCGCACCCAAGCGCGCGCTTCATCCCCTACGGACGAAAGATTCCTGGCAGTCGCCAACCGGCCAGAAGCGGACGATCCGTAACTATATCGGTCCGAGGAGGCCGGGGACCTCTAAGTGGACGGAATCCACCAGCCTGTCAAGCTACCGGCAATTCAAGTGACCCGTCGGCAAACCGCCATAGCGATTCACCGACACGCTTCATTGAGAAGCAATCGTCAAGCGTTGCCCTGGCAGAGGAGCATCGACCTCGCCCAACGGTCATCGACTGTAAGCCCCATCGATACGGTGAGTCTCCCATCTTTTTTGTACGGAGTGCGCCGCGGAGGAATTTGTTGTCCAGTCGTAGACTGAAGGATGTGCCGCTAAAGCCATCGCGCTGTTTTCCTTTGTCGTGAGCTGCTACCCTGCCGACAAGTAATTGGGTCCGTCATCACGGACCGTGCACATGCGTGCGTGAGCTAATTTGCCACCACCTACCAGTTAACAGGAGCGCAGAATGTGAAGGAGATGCGCGAAACTTAGTTGTGACGTCGCGTAGTAGCGCAGAACGCACAGAGCACACACGAATAGAGTAGAAGCTAGGGAAGAGTAAACCGCACACAGCTAGGGAATAGTATGAACGAACACCAACACAAATAGAAGCATATGCGACTGTCCCCCAATAAATATGTGTCCTATTAGAAGTAAGGAAATAAATGTTCATTAATGTTTTCCATGTCGCTTAATAAACAGTCTTTCCCTAGCCAATTTGTTAATTAATGGTATTTTCCGTCACAGCGCGTCATCTTAGTTTCGAGTCCCGTCCTCCGTGTTTCTTTTGCGAGTTTGACTGGGTATGTTGTATGCTTCCAATTCGTTGTAGAAGAGCAGGCGAGCGGAGAGAGTCTGCCGACGATGATAGGCACACTCACGCTTAGAGTGTATTAGGTGGTGGGCTCTCACCGTCTCTCTGAGTGGCTTCGTGGCTGTAAGGCATGCTGCGATAATTAGGGTGATACCGTTTGGCAAGAATTAGCTCGTAACCAGTTGGAACGATCCGTAAATCCTATCTGGGAAATAAATGGACTCGCCCTTTGGGAGTCTCATCCGGGCAAATTAACTTGGGCCGTGGTCTCCTTAATGGAGTGGCGCTTAAGCCACGTGCTTTTAAGGACGGATCGCTCCTTGCCGGCTACAAAATGGCGCCCAACGTGCAATACCTGCCAAATTTGTCACACTTACACTTGCACCGGAATCTAGAAGTGCGTCATAATCAATATTGAAGATCTTTACCGCCACATGTGGACACATCTCTGTATGGATCTTTACTTCACAGACGTCTTGATACGGGTCCAAGAAGGGTGTTATCTCTGTCTCTATGGGAACCCTAGTGACCGGAATGCTGTCGTTCCCTCTCTGGCATTCCCTGTTTAGTTTCCCGAATTCTCCCTAGCTGGTCTTCTGGCTTCGGCAGAATGATTCTCGCATGTCGTAACTGTTTTACCCTGAGCACCGCACAGGTAGCAAAACAACCTCTTTTCTTCCTGGCAATTTCTCCAAAGATGTCCGTGTTTTCTGCAATTCCAGCACAGTGGTAGCTGTGTCGTAGAAGGTGTGTCTCTATTGTTTGTAGTTTGGCTTCTTCCATTAACTCCCATTGGTCGCTGTTGGTTGGGCCTCCTGTCCCTGTCAAACCGGTTGCCTATAGCATTTACATTTTCTGATTCCGACTCGAACTGTAAGATTCGTCTTCTTTCTTCTCGATCTCAATGTTATGAACCGCATTCACCCTACTTGGTCCATCTCGGGCATTCCTGAAAACCGGGTCGTTGGCATCAATCCTGTAAGCATAATATTCCAGCTTTCGAAGACTGTGAACCGTCATACATGCTAACTTCGAACGGTAATGCGGACGCATATTGTCCCAAATCACCTCAAAAATTCGCTGCTCGTCTAGTGGAGTACTCAGCAACTTATTCAGCTGTTCTATTTCCATCTTGAAATTCAGGAATGTTTCGTTTCGAGTCTGCTTCCGTTCATAAATTTTTTGACGGTTTCCCTGATCTTTGTTAGGGTTGCTGTATATGTAACGTATTTTTTCTTCAAACTGTGCCCAGTCCTGAAACTCATCTGTATAAGCATAAGTACCAGTCATATGCCTTCCCACGAAGAGTTGTGTACACTCTTTGCATTAGTAAATCGTCGGCAATCCTCTCCATTTTCGCTAGTCGTCGTACTTTCAACAGCAAGTCTTCCAAAGACCTGCTCCTTGCATCTCCACTGAAGCTCAAAGGCCATTTTTCCATTCTCCGATCGGCATCGCGGATTTCGAACTCGCTGATTCTCCGTTGATTGCGTCGCCTCGGGTGATTCATCAAATTGTGGTATCTCTCATCCTCCGAGAAATAATCTAAGCGGCACCTGACTCCTCGGCAAATTGTAAAAATTGTCTGTTTCTGCGTTCTCTACTCCAGTCTCTACTGCTCTCGTCCCGATGTCGGTAATTTACTTCTCTTCCATCGTGGTATCCTGACTGCGGTTCGTATGTGGTGTCGTTCCTTTCTAACTCATACAACCTTCTTTGTTGATCTCTTTGAGAAATCTGCGCGTGAAATGCTCTACTTTCATACGCTCTATTCCTTCTTAACTCTACATCTCGTTGTGTAATTCTAACTCCTCTGTTGATCATTTCTCCACGGACCATTTTCTTCGCGTACCACTCTCGTCCTCCTGTAATCGATCTCGTAATCGTTTAATCTGTTGTTACCCTGTCTTCCGCTATCATCACCTTCGTACTCTTCAGACCTTACCTTCCTCTCCCTTTCGTAATATACCGATCTCGGAACCTGCTGTCCAAACGGAGGTTCATGCTGTCTTTCACTCTGTCTACCACGGACATCAATTTCTTGCCTTGGCGGAACACTACCCTCAACATAACTATCTAACTTCTTATTCTGGAATGCATATTTGTCGTACTCTTTTCCTTTCTCTTTAACTCGCTCTTTATGTTCGACGTCTCCTCCTCTAGCCCCTTCTGAACTATTCAACAATGCTTCAACCTGCTTTTGTAGAAGAGCCACCTGTGCTTCTAATGCTTTCTCCCGCTCACTGGGTTCACTTTGTGTCCTTGCAGGTTCCAAATTTCTGTCCGAGGTACCTGACGTTTTCTTTCCACCTACTTCTTTCCGACTTCCTTGTGCCCCTTCTTCGGGACGATCTAACTTATAAGCATTTCCATCCGAATTTCCTCGTAACTCTAAACTAAATGAATCCAAACGTTTATCTTCTTCCTTGCCTTTTTCAAACTTACTCAATTCCGCGCGGATATCGCTTAGCAACTCTTTACGCATACGCTCTGATTCTGGGTCTGTCGTCATAATTCTATGTACCCTGCACCAATAATGGTTCAATCGCGAATACACTGCCTTATCGTTCGTTTTACTCGCTAGTTTACTCCGCAACTCTTTCAACCTGGAACACACTAAATCATACTCCTGATCGATAGTGTGCGGGGATTCATAAACTCTGCCTTCCTTCTCATCATCTTTAAACAAATACCTCAATAGACGGTATTTTGCCTCTACATCATTCTTGAGTTCATCCTGTTTTCCACGTAGTTTCAGTTCATACTCTACTTCCTCACCATTTAAATGGTCCGCATAAATATGTTTGAACGCCATTATTATAGAAATCAATAATTTTTAAATATTTAATGAAACGAATAATATGAAGAAACAGACAAATATATTTTACAAAATAATGAATGACAATGACTTATAAACAACCCCACCAAATTTTACTGCATTTACCCAATTCTTACTCGAAAACTCCAAACTTCCACAATATTTATGTATAATAACCAAAATCCGTAAATTCACTCAAAACTTTCCACAAGCTCAAAAATATCGATAGAAAACTATTTACATAACGAAAACTTAATTCGATGGCCTAAATAAATATACATAACTTCATAAAGCAAAAAATATAAATGAAAAATCTCAACTGTATTTTCCCACTGAAATTCAACAAAAATTCATCAATAATCATTCGAAAACCTGCAGTTGGGCGCCATTTTGTAGCCGGCAAGGAGCGATCCGTCCTTAAAAGCACGTGGCTTAAGCGCCACTCCATTAAGGAGACCACGGCCCAAGTTAATTTGCCCGGATGAGACTCCCAAAGGGCGAGTCCATTTATTTCCCAGATAGGATTTACGGATCGTTCCAACTGGCTACGAGCTAATTCTTGCCAAACGGTATCACCCTAATTATCGCAGCATGCCTTACAGCCACGAAGCCACTCAGAGAGACGGTGAGAGCCCACCACACCTAATACACTCTAAGCGTGAGTGTGCCTATCATCATCGGCAGACTCTCTCCGCTCGCCTGCTCTTCTACAACGAATTGGAAGCATACAACATACCCAGTCAAACTCGCAAAGAAACACGGAGGACGGACTCGCAACTATAATGACGCGTTGTGACGGAAAAATACAATTAATTAACAAATTTGCTAGGGAAAGACTGTTTATTAAGCGGCATGGAAAACATTAATGAACATTTATTTCCTTACTTCTAATAGGGACACATATTTATTGGGGACAGTCGCATATGCTTCTATTTGTGTTGGTGTTCGTTCATACTATTCCCTAGCTGTGTGCGGTTTACTCTTCCCTAGCTTCTACTCTATTCGTGTGTGCTCTGTGCGTTCTGCGCTACTACGCGACGTCACAACTAAGTTTCGCGCATCTCCTTCACATTCTGCGCTCCTGTTAACTGGTCGGTGGTGGCAAATTAGCTCACGCATCGCATGTGCACGGTCCGTGATGACGGACCCAATTACTTGTCGGCGGGTAGCAGCTCACGACAAAGGAAAACAGCGCGATGGCTTTAGCGGCACATCCTTCAGTCTACGACTGACAACAATTCCTCCGCGGCGCCCTCCTTGGACGCCGCACTCCGTACAAAAAAAGATGGGAGACTCACCGTATCGATGGGGCTTACAGTCGATGACCGTTGGGCGAGGTCGATGCTCCTCTGCCAGGGCAACGCTTGACGATTGCTTCTCAATGAAGCGTGTTGGTGAATCGCGATGGCGGTTTGCCGACGGGGTCACTTGAATTGCCGGTAGCTTGACAGGCTGGTGGATTCCGTCCACTTAGAGGTCCCCCGGCCTCCTCGGACCGATATAGTTACGGATCGTCCGCTTCTGGCCGGTTGGCGACTGCCAGGAATCTTTCGTCCGTATGGGATGAAGCGCGCGCTTGGGTGCGCGGAATTCGCTGCGGGTGAAATATAAAGCCAATCTGGCAGAACAACACATAATGAGCACAAGCACCGTTTCGCACATCTAGAGCACATTGTTACCTGATTGTTGCACTTTTAATTACTACAACCGCACACGAATAACACGCACACTTGATTTGCCTACAGCAACTAAAGAACGAACAGGTAATTTATTAATTAACTATATTTAACGCCACTTTAAATTATCCTACTTGTGACAAACGAAACACTAACTACAAACGCGTACTTCCAACTCCTTGAGAATCACGGACGAAATGATCGAGTCTGTGAATCCTCAGATTAAGGAAGGCGGGACTCGGACACAACCGGAAGTACGTCATTTCGACCCTTTTGTGTACAATCGTGGCTTTATCGGCACGATTGATAACTTGACCAGATAGTCGCGCTGCTATCCCTTTCCCACCTTATCCAGGAAACAAATGGCCTCGACCTTGGAAAGCTTGGCTGCTTGATTAATGCTCGCTTGCCTATGTCAAGGGAACATTATATTTAAGTTTATTGGCGATTGAAAGATTTGTATACTTACAATCTAATTTATTTACAAAAACTATTTACAAACTATATACAAAATTACTGAATGCTACAGTGGTCGAATTCAAAACTGAACTAATGTTCAACACAACGTTTTTGACTTCTTGAATAACTTTGTTATATAATTCAACATCTAAAATCTAATCAATTCCGAGATATCTTACCCAAATGGTGTCTCCATACATACTAGCGCCGCCAAGTGGCTGATTTCAAAACTGAACTAATCTCCAACATAACGTTTTTAACCTTCCGAATAACTTTGAACTAATCTTCAAACCAACATTTTCGACCTTTCGAATTTCAACTTTCAAAATTTCATAGCTTCTTATATATCTTACCCAAATGGGGTTTCTCAACACACTAATCTCCAACACAACGTTTTTAACCTTTTGAATAACTTTGTTATAGAATTCAAATTTCAAAATCTCCTAAATTCCGAGATAATTTACCTAACTAGTGTTTCCAAACAAACTAGCGCCGCCAAGTGGCCAATTTCAAAACTGAATTAATCTCCAATATAACGTTTTCGACTTCTCGAAAAACTTTGTTATAGAATTCAACATCTAAAATCTCATAAATTCCTATCTTAATATATCTTACCCTAATGGTGTTACTATACACTCCAGTTTCAAAACTGAACTAATCTCCAACACAATGTTTTCAACCTCCCAAATAACTTTGTTATAGAATTCTCGCTTAATTTTCAAAATCTCATGAATTTTGAGATATCTCTATCAAATTAGGGTTTCTAAACACACTAGCGCGGCAAGTGGCCGATTTCAGTATCTCCAACACAACGTTTACAACCTTTCGAATAACTTTGTTTTAGACTTCAACTTTTAAAAATATTATAAACAGCCCTGTGCTGTGGCAAAGTACAGCAAACAATTTGAAATTCCCACAACAGCCCTGCACTGCGTGTCGAAACAGGTTGAAACAATGCACATGTCGCAGTCAAGTTAAACAAAGTACAGGTTGTTTTCTCTGCTTTGATAAAAATAAAACAATCAAGTAAACACACGTCGGGAAAATGTACCCACATCTAGCGTTCAAGCGATTCAACTGCATACCTATTCTGCATCTGTGAATCGGAACTCTTTCGTACATTCATATACAATTACTTTGAAAGTCAAGCTTCTTGAAAATCTTACTTACGTGAAACCATCTCGTCCGGTAAACAACACTGTTTTTACTTTTTTTTGCACAGAAGCACATTAATTTGGGAGCGCAATATATCCTTCTTTTTACCGACCAAGCCATTGTCGGGTATTTGGTTTCAGTTTTCAATAAAATTCAACCACAAACACTTCACTTCAAACCATATTTATTTTTATTCTTTTTTCGGATTAAATTTTTTAATTTCCAGTTCTTTTTGCACATTTATTATCGACATCAATCGTCACAGAGCTGATTCGCTCTTCTTGTTTTACGTTCTATCAGCTCTCTTTTTCTTGGCTCACCGCTCAATCTCCCGTTGTCTAGAGATAACGCCATTCAATCAGCAGAGTAACCCAATCTTTTGTGTTTACACTCTAATAATTTATAACTTGACGTATTCTAACTAATATTTTTAATTGACGAATTAATTGACATAATTATATTGTTAAGATCATTTTCTCATTTCCTACAGTCATAATTATAAAAAGGTATTGTGCCAAGGAGCTATTCAACACACTACTTATCCAACTCGTTATGACACGTTATGGTTAAATCTATAATTCGCTCCTATAATGTAGTAATGTCAAAATTGTAAATTTTGGGCAACTTCCCTTCTCACTGCGTAACGCTTTTTATATGATAGATGATTTTTTATTGAAATATGCGCAACGTTAAGACATCCCCCTTAAAATGTTATGTAAATTGTGTTCGTCACCAAATTCAATTAAAGCGGCATTATTGAGTAACTCAGATTAAAATTGAAAAAGTAGAAGTTTACCAAAACACCTTACTAATCCCCCTAGCAGTAATGTTGTCGTTCTCGTACATTATAAGAAAATGTATTTTGGCCATAACTTTAGGCCAATAGTCCGATCCAGCCTATTTTCAATAGGGAACAATGGAACAACGTTCTCTGACGAATGAAACTTGTTGTGAGTAAATCAGTTTGGAGTAAGTGCTTAAAAAAGAGTTAAGATCATTTTTTTTCCCACACACATACAGACATCTACACACACGTACACAAGTACGTATAGGCTGGGGCAAGGCCAACATAACGTTTTTAACTTTCCGAATAACTTTGAACTGATTTTCAAAACAACATTTTCGATCTTCCGAATTTTAACTTTCGAAATTTTACAACTTCCTAGATATCTTACCCAATAGGGTTTTCCAACACAACGTTTCCAATATTTCGAATAACTTTGTTATAGAATTCTAATTCCAAAATCTCATAAATTCCTAGATATCTTACCCAAGTAGTGTTTCCAAACAAATTAGCGCCGCCAAGTGGCTGATTTCAAAACTGTAATAATCTCCAATATAACGTTTTCGACTTCTCGAAAAACTTTGTTATAGAATTCAACATCTAAAATCTCATAAATTCCTATCTTAATATATCTTTACCCTAATGGTGTTACTATACACTCCAGTTTCAAAACTGAACTAATCTCCAACACAATGTTTTCAACCTCCCAAATAACTTTGTTATAGAATTCTCGCTTAATTTTCAAAATCTCATGAATTTTGAGATATCTCTATCAAATTAGGGTTTCTAAACACACTAGCGCGGCAAGTGGCCGATTTCAGTATCTCCAACACAACGTTTACAACCTTTCGAATAACTTTGTTTTAGACTTCAACTTTTAAAAATATTATAAACAGCCCTGTGCTGTGGCAAAGTACAGCAAACAATTTGAAATTCCCACAACAGCCCTGCACTGCGTGTCGAAACAGGTTGAAACAATGCACATGTCGCAGTCAAGTTAAACAAAGTACAGGTTGTTTTCTCTGCTTTGATAAAACTGACCCGGTGACAAGCGCGGTGTCATCATCATCAATACACATAGACCGCTGTCATCATTGAAACGCAGTATGAAAAAAATATAGCCCAGGACATCCTGGCTACGATTCAAGGATGGGCTAAACAATAGGATGTCAGTAGCCTGGATAAAAATAAAACAATCAAGTAAACACACGTCGGGAAAATGTACCCACATCTAGCGTTCAAGCGATTCAACTGCATACCTATTCTGCATCTGTGAATCGGAACTCTTTCGTACATTCATATACAATTACTTTGGAAGTCAAGCTTCTTGAAAATCTTACTTACGTGAAACCATCTCGTCCGGTAAACAACACTGTTTTCACTTTTTTTTGCACAGAAGCACATTAATTTGGGAGCGCAATATATCCTCCTTTTTACCGACCAAGCCATTGTCGGGTATTCGGTTTCTGTTTTCAATAAAACACAACCACAAAACACTTCACTTCAAACCATTTTTATTTTTATTCTTTTTTCGGATTAAATTTTTTATTTTCCAGTTCTTTTTGCACATCCATTATCGACATCAATCGTCACAAAACTGAGTCGCTCTCCTTGTTTTACGTTCTACCAGCGACTCTCTTTTTCTTCGCTCACCGCTCAATCTCCCGTTGTCTAGAGATAACGCCATTCAATCAGCAGAGTAACCCAATCTTTTGTGTTTACACTCTAATAATTTATAACTTGATGTATTCTAACTAATTTTTTTAATTGACGAGTTAATTGACATAATTATATTATTAATATCATGTTCTTATTTCCTACAGTCATAATTATAAAAAGGTATTGTGCCAAGGAGCTATTCAACACACTACTTATCCAACTCGTTATGACACGTTATGGTTAAATCTATAATTCGCTCCTATAATGTAGTAATGTCAAAATTGTAAATTTTGGGCAACTTCCCTTCTCACTGCGTAACGCTTTTTATATGATAGATGATTTTTTATTGAAATATGCGCAACGTTAAGACATCCCCCTTAAAATGTTATGTAAATTGTGTTCGTCACCAAATTCAATTAAAGCGGCATTATTGAGTAACTCAGATTAAAATTGAAAAAACCAAAACACCTGATTAATCCCCTTAGCGGTAATGTTGTCTTTCCCGTACATTATAAGAAAATGTATTTTGGCCATAACTTTTGAGCCCATAGTCCGATCCAGCCTATTTTCAATAGGGAACAATGGAACAACGTTCTCTGACGAATGAAACTTGTTGCAAGTAAATCGGTTTAGAGTAAGTGCTTAAAAAAGAGTTAAGACCATTTTTGCTCACATACATACAGACATTCACACACACGTACACAAGTACGTATAGGCTGGGGCAAGGCCACCTGGAAAGCCGGCAATGCGCTGGCACGATACCATGGTGTTCTTCTAAAAAAGCGAGTCACGATGTTCGATGCTGCAAGGACACGCAGCTAACCTCGAGGGTGCGTTATGCACTGGCCCCCCTTTGAAGCATTACTTTCTGGTTGTACCGAAGGGACGATGGGCTTGGCGGCAATGGAAACGGTTTAGCTGGTCGGGGATGCAGTCCTGTTTCCTCATTGGAGGTGGCCCTAACCCAGCACTTCCTGGTCAACCCAGGATGTCTGTTGAGCAGATTCCCCCTCCATTGTTTAGGAAGAAAAAAAAAAAAAAAAGACATCACCTCAATTCTTCGAACTGAGTCGATCGGTATACAACACTATCAGTGTTTAAGCATTTTTTTAATGCTTTAGGGTCTGTCTCATTTGGAGAATTAAACTTAAAAGTGACAGTTCGAAAATTTAAAAATCACCCCGTCATAAGAATGGTTGGTGCTACCCAGCAATTCCAATAGGACATCGATGGAAAATGATTCGATATCCGTCAAAAGTAATCTTGCTCTGCGAGCAGGGTTATTCGATAATTATGGAAATGTCACTTCTAAGTTTAATTTCAGTTTAATTATCCAATTGAGACAGATCCTTAGAGCGGTCATATAGCTTCTACGTATACTTAGTTCACGAGAAAGGCAAAAATGGGCAATTTTTAAAATTCATGTATCTTACAAAATGGTGAATTTGGGCAGAATCTTATTCATGGTTCTCAAAGCTTAAAAGTTCAATAGTGTAGTGCATGATGTTTTACTGCGGGGTATTGCGGGGCACCGAACTGTTTTGTTCGTTAAATATTGCGTAAAATATGCTTTTACAAAAATACTAAAAACTAATTTCTGGACGGAGCTATTATTACAATATCAAGCCTATTGCATAGATCTGTTTAAGAGAGAGCTTTGAAACGATATATAAATATGTTACTTTTGAGACGAAAACATGGTAAAGCTATCCGTTTTCTCAAAAAACGTAAAAATATCATTTCCAGGAGGGGCTAGTTTGAACGCCCCCCACCTCTCCCTGAAAAATCTAAAAAATAAAAACCTTCCTGATTATAGAAATATAGGTTATAAGCTGTGTATTCATCACATTTTACTCGCCAAAATCGAAAATTGACCTAATTGGTAATAAGGATCTGCTATGATGACGATATCCGTCCCTCATTCAGCAACTGTCTGACACAGCTGTTGCTGGGCTGCATCACAGTGGTTCAGGTTTAGCTGCGTTACCTGCACTGTGATTTTGCAGCACGCTTAAACGCCGGGCACTTCGAACCCCCCATGGGGTGCTTGCTGTTCGTAGCTTTACTGGAACAGATCAAACAGTTGGGAGGGTTCGTGCAGCATTGTGCCTTATGTCCCTCCAATCCGCAGCGTCGACAGAGCTTGCTTCTGTCAGGGCCTTTGCAGTCCCATTGCTTGTGCCCCGGTTCCAGGCACTTGAAGCAAACTTCGGGTTGCTCATATATGCCCACAGGGCATACCGACCACCCCACCTTGACGCTCCCTTCTTCTTCTTCTTCTTCTTCTTCTTCTTCTTCTTCTTCTTCTTCTTCTTCTTCTTATTGGCATTACATCCCCACACTGGGACAGAGCCGCCTCGCAGCTTAGTGTTCATTGAGCACTTCCACAGTTCTTAACTGCGAGGTTTCTAAGCCAGGGTACCATTTTTGCATTCGTATATCATGAGGCTAGCACGATGATACTTTTATGCCCAGGGAAGTCGAGACAATTTCCAATCTGAAAATTGCCTAGACCGGTACCGGGAATCGAACCTAGCCACCCTCAGCATGGTCTTGCTTTGTAGACGCGCGTCTTACCGCACGGCTAAGGAGGACCCCTGAGCACAACTAGGAACCCTATAACCAGAGACCAACGGAGTGAAAAACTGTCGAAATGGCAACGTATAAAAAGGTGTGATATCGTGGAAATAATACTGGCATCACTTGAATTTTTCGCTTGACTCTTATGTGTGAAAAAAGTAAACAAGTCGATTTTTAACCGCTTTTGATGGCTTAATTAACACTAAAGGCCACCTTACACCTCGGGAAAATTTTCCGCCGGATTTTGTCCCTGTGCATTTTATGGGGGCCGGGATTTTGATTTTCCGTGTCCAAATCCCGAAAACATCGCATATGCAAAATTGCATGGGGAAAAATTCCGCGGACCAAATTCCCGAGGTGTGAGGCTACCTTAAGCTGCGAGGCGGCTCTGTCCCAGTATGGGGATGTAATGCCAATAAGAAGAAGAAGTTGTGCCCAGTGAAAAGCCCCGACGTGTTAGGCATCAATAGTGTGTTTCCGGTCGTTTGCGTATCCCGAAACCTGTCAAAAAGATCCTGCCCTATAATCTCGGTGCAGTGACCAGGATCAGGTTTCTTCCCAGTGTATCCGCCATCGCATTACGCACACCGACGCTATCTGACGCCATCATTCTGAACTATTGTGTGCCCAGGCAGCATTAATAAGAACGCCATTTCCCAGGATCTTATTGTGAATCCGCACCATCGTGAAACTGCTCCAGAGTTCCCGCTCATTTTATCGAATACAAGACCTAATACCACAGATAACAGATATTTAGGCTAGAACAAATGTTATAGAAAATCCTGTGTAAACTTTTAAACTGATATACGTTGGCCCACTACTGCCATCTACGCAACTGATTGCGGCAGTACAGACGGACGCAGCTGATTAACAACCGTCGAACGCAGCCAATGCATTCACTAACGCACAGTATCGAATTCCTCGCCTTTTCCGTTGGATCGCCACCTCTGCAGTCTTGAGCACTGAGTTGATAGCGTCCACCGTGGACTTACTCTTCCGAAAACCAAACTGGTTACTCGACAGGCCATTCGTAACCTCTGTGTACGGGGTGAGCATGTTGAGGATGATCCTCTCGAGCAGTTTACCCGTCGTGTCGATCAGGCAAATTGGTCTGTACGCCGATGGGTCGCCCGGAGGCTTCCCAGCCTTCGGCAGCAGTACCAACTTCTGCCTTTTCCATCTCTCAGGGAAACGACACTCATCCAGGCATCTCTGCATAGCTAGCCTGAACATGTTCGGGTTCGCTATGATCGCTGCCTTGAGTGCACTGTTTGGAACTCCATCGGGGCTTGGAGCTTTGTTCATCGCAAGGGTGTTAGCCACAGCGAGTAACTCTTCATTCGTCACCGGAGCCACCATTTCGGCCACACTCCCAGCGCCTTACAGCGCAGGAGGAGGCCAAGGACTTGTGGCTCGGGACGGGAAGAGTACTTCGATAATCCTCGCCAACCGGTCCGGTGACCGTTCGGGGGGTGAAGAGCCCCCTTTTGTCTTGGCCATCACGATCCTATAGGCGTCACCCCACGGATTCGCATTGGCACCCTCGCACAGGTTGTCGAAGCACGCTCTTGCTGCTCTTAATGGCCTTGTTAAGGGCCAGTCTCGCTGCTCGAAACACTTCCCGGCGGACCGCTCTTTCCTCCTCGGTGCGGGCTCGTTGCGTCCTACGTCTAGCCTTGAGGCAGGCTGATCGTAGGGCTGCAATTTCGGCACTCCACCAGTATGCCAGGCGTCTGCCATTTCTTGGCAGGGCTTTCCTCCGCCCTCGGACGCTGCACACCATAGTTGATCATGATGCGAATTGCTAGGTGATCACTATGGGTGTAGCCCTCGTCTACCCTCCAGTCCAGGTCAGAGACCAGACCGTGGCTGACAAACGTTACATCTATCCATGACTCGGCCCCATTCCTACGGAATGTGCTACTGGCTCCGTCATTGACAAGCACTGCGTCGAGTTTTGCAAGTGCCTCGAGTAACGCTTGTCCCCTCTGATTGGTGCAGCGGCTGCCCTATTCCACTGCCCAAGCATTAAAGTCTCCCGCTATAACGAACGGGCGGAGTCCTACTAGGTCGGACGATAGCCTGTCGATCATCTGGTTGAACTGGGTTGAACTGTTCCATTGGCCACCTTGGTGGGGCGTAGCAGCTACAATAGAACACCCCATTGATCTTGGCAATCGCGACACCCTCCGCGGAGGAGTGTACAACCTCTTGAACGGGGTATCTTCCAGTTGTGCAGATTGCCGCCGACCTAGACCCGTCCGCCACCCAGTTGCCATTGTCGGCAGGGACGTTGTACGGGTCGGACAGGAGGGCGACATCGGTCCTCGACTTTTTTTTTTTTTTTTTTTTTCGGTCCTCGACTCCGAGACCGCCTTCCACAGCAGTCGCTGGGCAGGTGCACAGTAATTCAGGTTCAGCTGTGTTACTTGCACTGCTTTTTCCGATTGGCAATTAAATCTTAAAAATTTCTTTATTATTTTCATTAATTTATATTTTTCAAACAAATGGTCCTACCAAAGATATGCCACATTGGTCAGAATGCTCAGCCGCTCGCGAAAAACTGGATACCCGGTTCAAAATTTCATATAAAAGTTACTATTTGGTCACTTTTTCTGCAATTGAAAGTCACTATTTGGTCACTTTTTCGTCATCATTGGTCACTAAAGCCACTATTTTGTACGGCATTCATCGTTACCAGCCCTGAGGCGCAGCATCTCTTGAAGATGGCTGGAGAGATATTCGATCCGCCATTGGAAGCACCGCAACCGCTGCACTAGGCACGGTGGCTCCGGATCAGAGAAACGGCTGGTATGACGGCGAATGTGAGCAGTTAGTTGAGGAGAAGAATGCAGCATGGGCGAGATTGCTGCAACACCGCACGAGGGCGAACGAGGCACGATACAAACGGGCGCGGAACAGACAAAACTCGATTTTCCGGAGGAGAAAGCGCCAGAAGGAAGATCGAGACCATGAAGAGACGGAGGAACTGTACCGCGCTAATAACGCACGAAAGTTCTATAAGAAGTTGAACCGTTCACGTAAGAGCCACGTGCTACAGCCCGATATGTGTAAGGACATAAACGGGAACCTTCTTACAAACGAGCGTACGATTTTCACGAAGTCCGTCCAGTTATTTGGTTTCGCCGACGACATTGATATCATGGCACCTAACTTTGAGAGGATGGAGGAAGCCTACATCATACTGAAAAGCGAAGCTAAATGGATTGGACTAGTCATCAATACGTCGAAGACGAAGTACATGATAGGAAGAGGCTCAAAAGAGGTCATCGAAGCCACCCACCACGAGTTTCTATCGGTGGTGACGAAATCGAGGTGGTTGAAGAATTCGTGTACTTGGGGTCACTGGTGACCGCCGATAACGATACCAGCAGAGAAATTCGGAGGTGCATAGTGGCTGGAAATCGTACGTACTTTGGACTTCGTAAGACGCTCCGATCGAATAGAGTTCGCCGCCGTAACAAACTGACTATCTACAAAACGCTTATAAGACCGGTAGTTCTCTACGGGCACGAGATCTGGACGATGCTCGTGGAGGACCAACGCGCACTGGGAGTTTTTGAAAGGAAAGTGTTGCGTACCATCTATGGTGGGGTGCAGATGGCGGACGGTACGTGGAGGAGGCGAATGAACCACGAGTTGCATCAGCTGTTGGGAGAATCATCCATCGTTCACACCGCGAAAATCGGAAGACTGTGGTGGGCCGGGCACGTAGCCAGAATGTCGGACAGTAATCCGATGAAAATGGTTCTTGACATCGATCCGACGGGAACAAGAAGGCGAGGTGGATCGAGCGGGCAAGGTGGATCGATCAGGTGGAGGACGCTTTGCGGACCCTCCGCAGACTGCGTGGTTGGCGAAGTGCAGCCATGGACCGAGCTGAATGGAGAAGACTTTTATGTGCAGCACAGGCCACTCTGGCCTTAGCCTGATAATAAAATAAAAATGTATCATTTTGAAGTGCGCAGAGTATACCGCGGGTGCTTTGAGATTTTTTCCCGATTTTCCGGTCCTTTCCATCCAACTAGGTGCACGACGAGTATCATTATGTTCGTCATTCAGCAATAGTCAGCTGTAGGCGGAAGGATGACATGGTCAGCTGAGAGAGGAGTTGTACATGCAACAACCAAAAGGTTTCGTACGGCGTGGTGAGGAGATATTAGTGTGGTCTCCAGAGAAGCCCTCACGGATTGAAACAAGGTGCCAAAGTGTGGAATGTCACGATTCGTATCATTCTCGAAGAAATCTTGTTTCAACAGTCGCTAGCAGATCCGTGTTTGTTCGCGAAAAGTGCTGGCGGAATGCTTGTGAATTTGCTGGTATACGGTGACGATACGGGGTCTCCAATAGCCATGCGAGCAAAGGCGTAGGATTTCCAATCCGGAGATGGCAAGTTCTCGGTCCGGTCTAGAATGTTTTCGGGTTGGAAACTTTCTCGACACCCTGGGCATAGTGTATCCATTGTACTTACCACACAAGATACATACTCATGCAATGGCGGGCTTAGAAAAGCTTTCAATTAATAACTGAGGAAATGTTAATATAATACTAAGTTGAAAAGCAGGCCAAGTTCCAGGTGGAATTTGAGAAATAGAAAAAGAAGAAGAAGAAGACTGGATCGCGTAAAGGACCGTTGGATTCCGTTGGACATAACATCTGTCCCCACACCAATGGCCGGCACTGGCAGCAGCCATCACACAGTAGAAAGAGAAAGAGTTAATACTTCAATCCCCGCAGTTTATTGTTATACGTCGAAGAATAAACAAGTGTTAATCGTTTGCTCGAGTTTGTCATATTATGCTCACGCGGTTTCCGAAAGAATCCCGAGTTGTTTCCCTTGTTCCCGTCGGTAGTGATTTTTCTGGTGATTCCGCTGCTTACCCTCGTGCTTACCTGATTGTCGTGACTAGTGTTGTCCTTCAGTTATAACATATTCAGGCTACGCCATTTATTATAATAATTATCGTGTCAAATACCAGAAAGAAAATGTATTGTATAGAGATTGGCATCAAATTACTCTTGATTGTGATAAATATTATCATAAATGGCGCAATCTGAATAGGCTATTACTCAAATCTTCAATATAAATAGCACTTTATTTTCTAGGTTCGTAAATCATTGAGAATACGAAGTCATAGAAAGGTGAAAAAAAGATTACCTAGTGGCATCACAGCTGATTACAGCGCATCATTTTTTGCGCACCTTGATGCAGTTCCAGAACAGGATCGAGGAAACGAAGAAGTAGTTGCATTGGCCAATACGACTACTTATATTGACAATAATGGAGAAATGATTATTTGCAGTAACATCCCTCAGTCAGACAGCTCGGAAAACTCTGCAACTGTTAAGCAGGTGAGTCAATTGATTGAGTGGGTATTTTGATTGATTGAACAAAAGTATTTTTTTATTTTCGTTTTTGACTTTAAGTGTATTGTATAGGTTAGGTAAATAATGTAGTCAAATAAGATTAGAATAGGTACCTAGCGTACACCCAAAAAACAAATCTGACAATTATTGTATAAAATCTGGGCATATACAATTCTGTAAGCTTTTTATACAAATATTGTAATAAAATAATACAAATCTGTATTATTTTAATACAATATTTGTGTAAAAAGCTATCAGAATTGTATATGCCCAATTATTATACAGTTTCTGTAAGGTTCTTATGCAGAACTGTATTAAAATCTACCATCCCCTGGTTGGGTGTAGTTTAGTGTGAATTGTGATTGTTTTCTTCAAGTCGAGTCAAGTATGAGACACTGAATACGGCCTCACAGTTGAAGTCGAAATACGTATCTGTAAAGATAACAAAACGCAGCTGAGTTTAATTTATCCAAAGTGAACCTTGAACAACTCAAAAATTGAGAATATTGAATTTACTCAAATTTGGGTTATTGGGCTCAGCCACCCCGGTGAGGTGCTTGCATCTTGCTCCAATTTTTACAACAATCATGAGAAATCAATCAAAAGAAAGAGGAAACTACCTAAATTTGGGTAATTTTTTTCTTACACATAAATAAATCAACAAGTAATTCAACCCAAAATTTGAGTTCAATTTACGCACTGAATATCGCAGAAAAAAAATACCCAAATTTGGGTAGTTTTTTTTCCCATGATTGTTATCAAAACTACACGCAAAAAAAACGTTGCGATGGAAACTATCATTCCGAGGGTTATTGTAAGAATATGCACCGACGTTTTGCAGCAGAGATCAAACCCGTTTGGTTTTACCACGCGCCCAGTAAAAATCAACTGTGGCCCTTGCGGAATAGGCAAATTTAATAAGAATCTATCCCAGAGTGCGCTGCGTTAGATTGAGTGAAACCGTCTTGTTTACATTCTAGTTTGAATTTTTGATTATCAAAATTATCTCAATATTTATTCAACACACCTTCATTTTCTATTGGCAATGGGTTTTTCTATCGCTTATCTTTCTACTCTGACCAATCCTGTGTGATTTCGATCGAAAATAACAATTCCGGGAGTTCATAACCTTTGGTCTGGATCGATATTTTTTTTCAAATTTCTCTCGAAAATTGTATGTAACAACTAACCGGATTGATGTGGATTGCATAGAAAAAATAATTTATCTTCAATTTCCATAGTTTTTGATCTCCCAAAAAGTGTATTTTGATCAGAAAATCGAAAAATGTTCGTCTTTGGCATGTTTTCGTTGGATAATTTTACCACCCATCACCAGAGTCTATTATATAGAGTTGCGCAAAGAGTGAAGCCAAATCTACCTATTGAACTGTCAAACCGTCTACCTATCGAGCAAAGTAAACAAATGCTTGTTGGTAAAGCGAAAGTATTGTTATCGCCGAATGATTATTAAGGCAAATTGGAAATAGTTGGGTAAGAACGGCAGTAGTCTTGTATCACAAATGACATCAATCGTGCGTTCGGCCCGGCGCCGTGCAGCGAGAGTTCACCCGTGATACCAGATCCGGACTGCCAGAGTTGTACCAAGGTGTGACGGGTTGCCACTGAGCAGATCTGCAAACTAACACTCCCGTGAAGTCACTTGGAGGGTTGAACCACAGATAAGTTGAACTAAAAAGCAAGTTGCCAACATAATATTATCAATTTCCCACCTTATCGGCCGCGACGATTTGAAATCGTCGCAAAACAAATTGACGCCAAAATCGTCGCCAGCAGAAATGACCATAAGATCTGTCAAATCAACTGTGAACAAAATTTTATATACTCAATAATCACTTTATTTCCCAAAATTGAGCCCTGTTTTTAATGCAGATTGACATTATTTACTAATAAAACTAACATAATTTTAGAATAAAGATGTTGGCGACGATTTTGATAGTGCCTAAAAAATGGTCGGCGCGTTTTGTTACCAAGGAGACAGACAATAACATGAGCATCATTGGCCTTGAGGAAAGCGTGAAAACAAAATGGGGGCCGGCTGATGTTTTTTTATTTCACCCAGCAAGGGATATAGGACGTCAATTTTAAAATGCTTATTAAAGCGTTAAAATACATTTTAGCCTAAAATTGTTCATTTCTTTGGGTTAGAAATTTAATTTACTTTTATATAGGTAACACAAAAGTTATTTTGATTAAAAAACAATTGTAGATAAGGAGCCCAACATGTAGTTTTTCAAAATTCTAACCCTACGTATTTCAAAGTTTTCAACATATCATTGTTAATAATATTTTAAAAGCATTTTAAAATATATTTCCTATACTTCGCCATGTTGAAAAACAGTGATTTCACGCACACGTCCGTCGCCGCTAGATGGCAACAGCGCGATTGCGTCAAAGCGAATTGAGCATCAGACACAATCCACGCACTTCTACACCAAGGGACCAAAATTTCAAACTAAAAAATAGGATCCAATATCTGCAGGACAGGAAAACATACATATTGAATTGCAAGAAAAACATTTCTTCCACTGAAAAATGTTTTCGGAACTTTGTTTAATAGCCAATCAAAGTAGCAGACTTTTAGTATAAAAAAAAGAATCATTTTTTTTACAAATGTGCTCTATCGCACCTATTTGAGTGAAAATGTATTGATGAATACGTAACTAAATACAGTTTTTAATGATCTTTTTGTGTGCACATTGTATTGTTTCACAAATTTTAGTTTACATGAAATATTTGTACTTTAAAAACAGTGACATTGAAATGGTGTCGCGTTACGAAAATAGTCGTATAATTGATACTAGACAAAAGGTACAAACATTGGGAAAGTAATATTTCGGATTCTATTTACTACCAGATAGATCACAATCTATTTTTTCTGTTGGGTGCATTAGTTGACCAAAATAGTTTGAATTAAGAGCAAGATCGCCATTCCAAAAATCAAGGTCAAAATCAATTGGGCCCATTTGAAAAAAGTTTCTAGAATTATTCAAATGTCACTTTTAAGAACTCACGAACCTCACAATACACTTGAACCTTTTTTGTGCATATTTCCCAAATTCATATATTGCTACCAGATTCACATTTGATTTGGTTGATAATAATAGTAGGTACAAATGATTTTTATTTTTATTTTTGACCTGCAACCAGCGTTACGATAGTTACTAACCATGTAACAAAAGTTATTCAATACGACGAGCGCCATATTGATAGGCAGCGTGAAGTACAGTACGTTATCATTCGTTAAGTTGTCACTCAACCCATGACATCCGTCTTAGGGTAGGCAATTATTTTGTCACTTTCACGGTAAATCGCCGTGGGAAGCTGAGTAGTTTTATCTCGTTTTAAATACTAGAGTCTGAAAAAAAAACTAAGGAAGGGTCAACATCTCACTGTAGGTGGATTAATCTGGGTTTTACAATAGGCTATGCAAAAATAGTGATTTTAGTGACCATTTTCCGGAAAATAGTGACTTCAGTGACTTTTGGATGCGAACACTCAGCAAACTGGACTATCGAAATTCATAACTGGCGCCTTATGAATCTTCGACTGATCATTCCACCAACAGTGATTCTTATACGCAGTTACCTTCCTGAGTAATCAAGCGTCGATGGGCGTGTGGTCTACATACCGGCCTCCCGACCCCGACGTCCATGGTTCGAAACCAGTCTGCCGCACTTCACTTTTCTTCAAATGAAAATCATCATTCATAAGGCAACTTATTGAAATTCATACCGATTCCTTGTGGCAAATTTTCATAAGGCTATACTTTCGCCTCTAATTCTATTATGAACATGTACGTCCAAGTTTGGAAGATGATATTAGCATTTCCATATCATTGTTTCATAAGGCGTTTGATTGAAAATCATACGTCCATTTTCCTCAGTGAATAGTGACTTTTTAGTGACTAGACTCAAAATAGTGACCAAGTCACTAAAAAGTGACTCGCTACCAGGCCTGATGCGTAGTCTGCAAAATAATAATTTTAACCACGGATTTTTTTTCTGTGTAGAGCAAGATGCAAGCACCTCACCGGGGTAGATGGGCCCAATAACCCAAATTTGAGTAAATTCAATATTCTCAATTTTTGAGTTGTTCATGGTCCACTTTGGATAAATTGTTTACATGTGATTAAAGGCAAACAACCTAGTGCTAGAAAAGTAATTTGACTCAAAATTGAGTTATTGACCCAAAGTACAGTTTTTAGTGAAAACAGCCCTCTTTTGGGCAGTTTAAGTTTTCAGTTTAGGGAGAGTCTACAAATTACGTAACGCTTAGAGGGGGGAGGGGGTTGAGCAAAGTGTGACGATCCATACAAAATTTTGAGATGTTTCATACAAAAAGTGTGACACAGTGGGGGGGATTGGAAATGCCCAATTTTTGCGTTACGTAATTTATGGATCTTCCCTTAAGCAGTTCCCGATTTAGCCCACTGTACTGTTGTGTAAGACATAGCTGTCCCGTGTCGTTAGCTGGATGCTGCGGATAGAGCCGCTTTTCTGCTCTCAAGCGAGTAGCGGGATATTTTGAAATCAATCCCATAAGCAAAATTTTTTTGCAGTTACTCGGCTGTCAAACATTTCCCGCTCTTCGAATTTTTCTTTCTATGCTGCATGAAGGCGCACAAATGCGCGAGACTCTACATGACTTTACGATGCGCTATTTGGAATTTGGAGCGTAAAAAAGTTTGCAATCTTTTGGGTAAGCAAAGTTTGATATTTAACGCAGTTTTAGTCATAAGATGTGTCTTTTACCTATTTCGGTATTAGGGTCGTCCCATTGTTTTAGTGCTGATGCCTTAAGATGTTCTTGGTACGCCAAGAAATCAAGAAGTCATAAGTAGTAAAGATCCTTGATGACGCACAGTAAGACGTTCAACATCATTTTCAATGCTTTAAAAGTTTTTCGAGATCCTCCGGGAGCTTGGATCTGTGATTTGTGATACATTGAATAGAATGCAACCATTGCATATGTTCATGGTCATCCAAGAAAACTCTGGAAAAGGCCTTAAGATCTACACGCGTAACCAGAGATCATTTGGATTGTTTCAAAAGTGCTACAACCACTTTGTGGCACATAGAATAGAATGCGTCTATTGCACAGGTTCAGGGTCATCCAAGAAAACCCTGGAATAGGCCTTAAGATCTACACGCGTAACCAGAGCTCTTTCGAATTGTTTCAAAAGTGGTACAACCCCTTTGAGGTACATAGAATAGAATGCGTCCATTGCTTAAGTTCATGGTCATCCAAGGAAACCCTGGAATAGGCCTTAAGATCTACACGCGTAACCAGAGCTCTTTCGGCTTGTTTCAAAAGTGGTACAACCCCTTTGTGGTACATAGAATAGAATGCGTCCATTGCTTAAGTTCATGGTCATCCAAGGAAACCCTGGAACAGGCCGTAAGATCTACACGCGTAACCAGAGCTCTTTCGGCTTGTTTCAAAAGTGGTACAACTCCTTTGTGATACATAGAATAGAATGCGTCCATTTCATAGGTTCACAGTCACCCAAGAAAACTTTGGAACAGGCCTTAAGATCTACACGCGTAACCAGAGATCTTTCGACTTGTTTCAAAAGTGGTACAACCCCTTTGTGGTACATAGAATGGAATGCGTCCATTGCATAGGTTCGCGGTGATCCAAGAAAACTCTGGAATAGGCCTTAAGATCTACACGCGTAACAAGAGCTCTTTCGGCTTGTTTCAAAAGTGGTACAACCCCTTTGTGGTACATAGAATAGAATGCGTCCATTTCATAGGTTCACAGTCACCCAAGAAAACTTTGGAACAGGCCGTAAGATCTACACGCGTAACCAGAGATCTTTCGACTTGTTTCAAAAGTGGTACAACCCCTTTGTGGTACATATAATGGAATGCGTCCATTGCATAGGTTCGCAGTGATCCAAGAAAACTCTGGAATATGCCTTAAGACCTACAAGCGTAACCAGAAATCTTTCGGCTTGTTTTAAAAGCGGTACAACCCCTTTGAGGTACATAGAATAGAATACGTCCATTGCCTAGGTTTATAGTCTCCCAAAAAACTTTGGAATAGACCTTAAGATCCACACGCGTAACCAGAGATCTTCCGACTTGTTACAACAGTGGTACAAGTTATTTGTGGTACATAGAATAGAATTCGTCCATTGCATAGGTCATGGTCATCCAAGAAAACTCGGGAATATGTCTTTAGAAGATCTACACGCGTAACCAGAGATATTTCGACTTGTTTAAAAAGTGGTACAACCCCTTTGTGGTATATAGAATAAAATGCATCCATTGCATAGATTCATGGTCATCCAAGAAAACCATGGAATAGGCCTTAAGATCTACACGCGTAACCAAAGATCTTTCGGCTTGTCTAAAAACTGGTACCACCCTTTGAGGTATATTGAATAGAATGCGTCCATTGCATAGGTTCATGGTCATCCAAGAAAACTCTGAAATATGTTTTAAGATCTACACACGAAACCAGAGACCTTTCGACTTGTTTCAAAAGTGGTACAACCCCTTTGTGGTACATAGAATGGAATGCGTCCATTGCATAAATTCATGCTCATCCAAGAAAACCCCGCAAAAGGCCTTAAGATCTACACGAGTATGCAGAGATCTTTCTAATTGTTTCAAAAGAGGCATATGCCTTTTGTGGTAAATCATGGAGAAGGCATTTTAGACCTACACGCGTAATCAGAGATCTTTTTGCTTGTTTCAAAAACGGTAAATGCTGTTTGTGGTATATAGAATAAAAAGCGTCCATAGATTGATTGTCATCAAAAAACCTAACTAGAGATTTTTTGGCCTGTTTGAAAGGTTAAACATGCCCTTTTTTGTACGTAGAATAGAATGCGTTAATTAAAATGTTTATGGTCATCCAAGACCGGATAGTCTGCATACCGTATCGAACGACAACGGCCAACGATGCATAAACTTTGCAGCCTTCCGCGGAATGGTAGTCCGAAGCATTTTCTTCCCCCGTAAGAATATCCACAAGGCCACATGGAAATCACCTAATCATGTAACGGAAAACCAAATCGACCACGTTCTAATCGACGGTAAATTCTTCTCCGACATCACGAACGTACGCACTTACCGCAGTGCGAATATTGAATCCGACCACTACCTCGTCGCAGTATGTCTGCGCTCAAAACTCTCGACGGTGATCAATACGCGTCGGAGTCGTCCGCCGCGGCTTAACATTGGGCGGCTACAAGACGGTAGACTAGCCCAAGACTACGCGCAGCAGCTGGAAGTGGCACTCCCAACGGAATAGCAGCTAGGCGCAGCATCTCTTGAAGATGGCTGGAGAGATATTCGATCCGCCATTGGAGCACCGCAACCGCTGCACTAGGCACGGTGGCTCCGGATCAGAGAAACGACTGGTATGACGGCGAATGTGAGCAGTTAGTTGAGGAGAAGAATGCAGCATGGGCGAGATTGCTGCAACACCGCACGAGGGCGAACGAGGCACGATACAAACGGGCGCGGAACAGACAAAACTCGATTTTCCGGAGGAAAAAGCGCCAGCAGGAAGATCGAGACCGTGAAGAGACAGAGGAACTGTACCGCGCTAATAACGCACGAAAGTTCTATGAGAAGTTGAACCGTTCACGTAAGGGCCACGTGCCACAGCCCGATATGTGTAAGGACATAAACGGGAACCTTCTTACAAACGAGCGTGAGGTGATCCAAAGGTGGCGGCAGCACTACGTAGAGCACCTGAATGGCGATATGGCAGACAACGGTGGCGGTATGGTAATGAACCTAGGAGCACGCGCGCAGGACATGCGACTTCCGGCTCCGAATCTCCAGGAAATCCAGGAAGAGATCGGCCGGCTGAAAAGCAACAAAGCCCCTGGAGTTGACCAACTACCAGGAGAGCTGTTTAAACACGGTGGTGAAGCACTGGCTAGAGCGCTGCACTGGGTGATTACCAAGGTTTGGGAGGATGAGGTTCTGCCGCAGGAGTGGATGGAAGGTGTCGTGTGTCCCATCTACAAAAAGAGCGATAAGCTGGATTGTAGCAACTACCGCGCAATCACATTGCTGAACGCCGCCTACAAGGTACTCTCCCAAATTTTATGCCGTCGACTAACACCAATTGCAAGAGAGTTCGTGGGGCAGTACCAGGCGGGATTTATGGGTGAACGCTCTACCACAGACCAGGTGTTCGCCATACGTCAGGTATTGCAGAAATGCCGCGAATACAACGTGCCCACACATCATCTATTTATCGACTTCAAAGCCGCATATGATACAATCGATCGGGACCAGCTATGGCAGCTAATGCACGAAAACGGATTTCCGGATAAACTGATACGGCTGATCAAGGCGACGATGGATCGGGTGATGTGCGTAGTTCGAGTTTCAGGGGCATTCTCGAGTCCCTTCGAAACCCGTAGAGGGTTACGGCAAGGTGATGGTCTTTCGTGTCTGCTATTCAACATCGCTTTGGAGGGGGTAATACGAAGAGCAGGGATTAACACGAGTGGTACAATTTTCAATAAGTCCGTCCAGCTATTTGGTTTCGCCGACGACATAGATATTATGGCACGTAACTTTGAGAAGATGGAGGAAGCCTACATCAGACTGAAGAGGGAAGCTAAGCGGATCGGTCTAGTCATCAACACGTCGAAGACGAAGTACATGATAGGCAGAGGTTCAAGAGAAGACAATGTGAGCCACCCACCGCGAGTTTGCATCGGTGGTGACGAAATCGAGGTGGTAGAAGAATTTGTGTACTTGGGCTCACTGGTGACTGCCGAAAATGACACCAGCAGAGAAATTCTGAGACGCATAGTGGCTGGAAATCGTACGTACTTTGGACTCCGCAAGACGCTCCGATCGAATAGAGTTCGCCGCCGTGCCAAACTGACTATCTACAAAACGCTAATTAGACCGGTAGTTCTCTACGGACACGAGACCTGGACGATGCTCGTGGAGGACCAACCCGCCCTGCTGCCCGTTCACACCGCGAAAATCGGACGACTGCGATGGGCCGGGCACGTAGCCAGAATGTCGGACAGTAACCCGGTGAAAATGGTTCTCGACAACGATCCGACGGGCACAAGAAGGCGAGGTGCGCAGCGGGCAAGGTGGATCGATCAGGTGGAAGATGACTTGCGGACCCTCCGTAGACTGCGTGGTTGGCGACGTGTAGCCAATGACCGAGCCGAATGGAGAAGACTCTTATATACCGCACAGGCCACTTCGGCCTTAGTCTGAATAAATATTGGAGGGAGTAATACGAAGGGCAGGGATTGACACGAGTGGTACGATTTTCACGAAGTCCGTCCAGTTATTTGGTTTCGCCGACGACATTGATATCATGGCACGTAACTTTGAGAGGATGGAGGAAGCCTACATCAGACTGAAAAGCGAAGCTAAACGGATTGGGCTAGTCATCAACACGTCGAAGACGAAGTACATGATAGGAAGAGGCTCAAGAGAGGTCAATGTGAGCCACCCACCACGAGTTTGTATCGGTGGTGACGAAATCGAGGTGGTTGAAGAATTCGTGTACTTGGGCTCACTGGTGACCGCCGATAACGATACCAGCAGAGAGACTCCGCAAAACGCTCCGATCGAATAGAGTTCGCCGCCGTACCAAACTGACAATCTACAAAACGCTTATAAGACCGGTAGTTCTCTACGGACACGAGACCTGGACGATGCTCGTGGAGGACCAGCGCGCACTGGGAGTTTTCGAAAGGAAAGTGCTGCGTACCATCTATGGTGGGGTGCAGATGGCGGACGGTACGTGGAGGAGGAGAATGAACCACGAGTTGCATCAGCTGTTGGGAGAACTATTCTTTGTTCACACCGCGAAAATCGGAATACTGCGGTGGACCGGACACGTCGCCAAAATGTCGGACAGTAATCCGATGAAAATGGTTCTCGACAACGATCCGACGGGAACAAGAAGGCGAGGTGCGCAGCGGGCAAGGTGGATCAATCAGGTGGAGGACGACTTGCGGACCCTCCGCAGACTGCGTGGTTGGCGAAGTGCAGCCATGAACCGAGCTGAATGGAGAAGTCTTCTATGTGCAGCACAGGCCACTCCGGCCTTAGTCTGATGATAAATAAATGGTCATCCAAGAAAACCCGGAAGTAAGACGTTAGGATCTACATGCTAAATCAGTGATATATCAACATGTTTTAAATTTGGTACTTGACCTTTGTGGTCCATAGAATAAAATGCGTTCATGGCATATGCTAATGGCCATCCTAGAAATTTATGGAGTAAGGCTTCTAGGCTTACACGAATAACTATAATAACACGGTACATGATCTTCGCTATATTAGCCCGTTTTTCTCCTTACGTTTTTGGCGTCAAGTTATCTCGTTCCAATGTATTCACATTTTGCATTTCCAAGGAATAAACAGTTTCGTACGTGATATGAATTGAGTTTGTATACTATCTGGAACCGATGACAACAAGAACTACTTGGAATGCGAATATATCAAAATGAGGTTGCACACCTTGTCAATAGCTGCCTAGAGCTAATGACAACAACATGAATTATTTGGAATGCAAACATGAACCAACAGCCTTCCGTTCGGGGTTAATCTGCAAATCATAACTGTATCGAGTTCATACATAGTTCCTAGTACCATGGAAACAACTAAGCTCTACGAAGTTCGTAGATTACATCGAACCGATGACAATAACAAACACCGAATGCGAACATATACAGAATTGACCCGATTTTGTCTACCCTGATTTTGTCGACCCCGATTTTACCACGTTTTCGACCCGATTTTATCACCACAAATTTTTTTGATTTTTTTTGTCGTTTATATTGTTTTCAAATAATACCGCAAACAACAATAATTTTCATTAAATACTTTCAACGCCTGTGGTTTATTATGGATCATTACAGAGAATCTGTCCAGAATTTTGTAAGCCTCTTTTACAAGAAATTACGGGTTCCTTTCACGTATTTTGCCTGTTTCTATTTTATCCCCCCAAAGTTTACTATGATTGAAAAAATCGGGATATTTCTGTATTAAAAAGGGTCACAAAAAGTGTTTAATGCTCAATATCTACGTCCATTAAACAGCCCACGACAACAAAAAGAACTACTTTAAAGACAAACATATGCCAAGAAGGGGTCACACAACTTATTTATTTTCAAATAACTGCCTCCATTTAAGAGGTTGATCCACCGACCTTAATTCTATGGAGTTCGTAGACTACCTGGAACTAACGACAATAACAAGAACTACTCGAAATACAAACATATATCAGGAAGAAGTCACACAATTAGTTTATTCTTCAATAACTGCCTCCGTTTCGGAAGGTGATCCACAGACCTTGACTCTATGGAGTTTGAAGACCTGGAGCTGGAGCACCTGGAGCACACGACAACAAGAACTACTTGGAATACTAACATATACCAAGAAGGGGCTACACAACTTGTTTATTTTTCAATAACTGCCACCATTACGGAGGTTGATCCACAAGCCTTGACTCAATGAAGTTCGTAGACTACCTGGCATCACTGACAAAAACAAGAACAAAAACAAGAATCTGTCCAGAATTTTGTAAGCCTCTTTTACAAGAAATTACGGGTTCCTTTCACGTATTTTGCCTGTTTCTATTTTATCCCCCCAAAGTTTACTATGATTGAAAAAATCGGGATATTTCTGTATTAAAAAGGGTCACAAAAAGTGTTTAATGCTCAATATCTACGTCCATTAAACAGCCCACGACAACAAAAAGAACTACTTTAAAGACAAACATATGCCAAGAAGGGGTCACACAACTTATTTATTTTCAAATAACTGCCTCCATTTAAGAGGTTGATCCACCGACCTTAATTCTATGGAGTTCGTAGACTACCTGGAACTAACGACAATAACAAGAACTACTCGAAATACAAACATATATCAGGAAGAAGTCACACAATTAGTTTATTCTTCAATAACTGCTTCCGTTTCGGAAGGTGATCCACAGACCTTGACTCTATGGAGTTTGAAGACTACCTGGAGCACACGACAACAAGAACTACTTGGGATACAAACATATACCAAGAAGGGGTTACACAACTTGTTTATTCTCCAATAACTGCCTCCATTACGGAGGTTGACCCATGGACCTTGACTCTATGGAGTTCGTAGACTACTTGGAGCCCACGACAACAACAAGAACTACTTGGAATACAAACATATACCAAGAAGGAGTCACATAACTTGTTTATTTTGCAATAACTGCCTCCATTACGAAGGTTGATCCATAAACATTGACTCTCTGGAGTTCGTAGACTACCTGGAGCCCACGACAACAACAGGAACTACTTGGAATACAAACATATACCAAGAAAGGGTCAAACAACTTGTTTATTTTTCAATAACTGCCTCCATTACGGAGGTTGATCCACAGGCCTTGACTCTATGGAGTTCGTTGACTACCTGGCACCAATGACAAAAGCAAAAAGCTTGGAATACAAACATATACCAAAAAGGGGTCACACAACCTGTTTATTCTCCAATAGCTGCCTGCATTACGGTGGTTGATCTACGAACCTTGACTCTATGGAGTTCGTAGACTACGTGGAGCTCATGACTACAACAAGAACTACTCGGAATACGAACATATACTAACTAGGGGTCACACAACTTGTTTAGTTTTCAATAGCTGCCTTCATTACGGAGGTTGAACCACGGACCTTGACTCTATGGAGTTCGTAGACTACCTGGAGCCCACGACAACAACAACAACTACTTGGAATACAAACATATACCAAGAAGGGGTCACACAACTTGTTTATTCTCCAATAGCTGCCTCCATTACGGAGATTGATCAACAGACCTTGACTGTATGGAGTTCGTAGACTACCTGGAGCCCACGGCATCAACAAGAACTACTTGGAATACTAACATATACCATGGAGGTGTCACACAACTTGATTATTTTTCAATAACTGCCTCCATTACGTAGGTTGATCCCCAGGCCTTGAATCTATGGAGTACGTAGACTACCTGGCATCAATGACAACATCAAGAACTACTTGGAATACAAACATATACCAAAAAGGGGTCACACAACTTGTTTATTCTCCAATAGCTGCCTCCATTACGGAGGTTGAACTACAGACCTTGACGCTATGGAGTTCGTAGACTACCTGGAGCCCACGACAACAACAACAACTACTTGGAATACAAACATATACCAAGAAGGGGTCACACAACTTGTTTATTCTTCAATATCTGCCTTCAATACGAAGGTTGATCAACAGACCTTGAATGTATGGAGTTCGTAGACTACCTATAACCCATGACAACAGCTAATACCACTTCGCATGTAAGCTTAAGTTCTGTTCCTAGAACATCCGCAGTATTTAGATCATCTAAAAACACCTCCCAAACTAATCCAAATTTGCCTTTGTTATTTCGAATTTGGAGCGTAAAAAGAGGGAGCGTTATTTGGAATTTTGAGCGTAAAAAGAGGGGCGCAAAAAGAGGGAGCGTAAAAAGAGGTTTTACAGTGCTTCTCAATATAAGATCTAAAACGAGCATAACCACAATCTTCAATGTTTGGCTCCGGCACAATAGAAAATTTTGGCTTCAGTTTGACAACCAAATCGTTTCTATCCGCACCACCCAGGTCGTTAGTTTCGATGCCGTTCCCGAGGTTCCCGCAGCATTGACGCTTTTGCTTAAACCAACCCCCGAACAACTTGACATTTAGCCTTAGTTTCGCGTACCCACTTGGAAATCGTAGATGGCCCTTCGAAACATAAACAATGGGTCCATCTAGGGATCCTATATTAAGAGATGTGCGAATACTTTTCCAGACGGTTTAGCAACGCTGTTACTTTCGTAAACAAACGCTGCCAGCACTTGCCGTGGTGCAAAATGTTGGAGCTCCAACATGACTTTGCGTATAATGGCATTTTCAGATTTCGTTATTCAACGTCCAACAGTGCATTATCACTAAAATAAAAGTGCAATACAAATGAACAAAGTACCATGCATAAACTGGACTACTACAACTTGACAATGTAAGACATATTGTTTATTCGACAAAACTTTTCGTGAAATCTTTTTCATTACAATCGCAATACCTTTCAATCCGCAACAATGACAATGTTCATTTGGCTCAGATTCTGACAGCTCTCAATGCTCGATTGGCTCAAGATGGCCGCTTTCGCATATCTCTGAATGTAGGATCCCTAGGTCCATCCTACGCCACCGTCACACTTTTTTTCCATGCAAGTCATGTTTTGCCTTTGATTCTAAGGACTGTATCGAAAATAAGTTATTGTGTCGCCAGCACTAAATTGTAATCCGACTTCCGACGTTTTACTTCCGAACTTACTTCCGACATCATGAACGTCAGAACAAAATTTGAATTTGCTACCAGCACATATTCGGAAGAGCGTTCGGAAGTGTGTTAATCGACTTCCGAACTTCAATTTAGTGCCAGCGACGTTGTCAGCGACAAAACAAGCTCGATTTTGTGACAGACAACACCGTGCAGTGCTGTATATTTATTTTATTTTTCCGTGTGAATCTCGTCGGAAGTGGGCCTTGCTGCCAGTTCATCAGCGTCATACAAACAGTTTTGGTCTAAATGCACAATATCCACTTTCAAAGTGTTACTACTCAGCAGCTCATGAGGGTATTGGTTTGTTTTATACTATCGACAGACATATGATTTCCGCACAATGATTTTCGTATCACGCTGTACGCGTACAGTGACAAGATGACATACATCTTTTCTTTCCACCGTTGTATCTATTTGACAGCTTGTTTTGAAACTGATTCTACCGCTTTTCGAAACTATATTTTTCATTAAAATGTATAGGAATCATAAACTGTTACTATAGTTTTTATGAGTATTACACAATATTTACCCATATTTTTTAAAATAAATTGTGAATTCGCGTCAGCAGTTCATTAATCGATATGAAAACGTCATAGTTTTCCAATTCGTATAGGTATTTTAGCAGAAATATGCGAGTTCTTGCAAATATTCCGCAGGGCAATTATTTCTGCGGACGTTAATCACTTTATTCTAAGGTTTGGGGTGATTTCAGTGTAAACAGCACTGATCGTTTAATTCATTTGGACATTTTGAAGGATAAAGCCAGCACCGTTTAATTGGAGCATAGATCCAATTTTGAATTTGTCCAAAACAACGGTACAAAACATTCTTCCCATCTAAAAAAAGTGGACGCTGACTAATGGCAAATCAAAGATCCCGCATCCTTTCCAATCCCCAGACCTCATTCCAATTAAAACCCATGGGATCCTTGCACAAAATGTTCGAAATCACACGACACAGAACTCAAACCATTGAATATCATGCAAAAGTGACGGTATATCTTCCCGGAAACAACCAAAGAACTGGCAAAATCAATAGGAAGACACCTTCAGAACATAATTGCAGCAAATAATGGGCTTACGAGTAATTATTTTGCCAATGTTGTGAAATTGGATGATGATGGATGGATGAAATTGCAGAAAAAGGATTTTTACTCAGTCAGCTTGCAAATGTTTGTTTTTATTTCATATGTCAAACGGCGTATTTGTCATTTCAAACAACAAATTATGTTCTGTTTCGTACAATACAACGGTCGAAGGGCAGGGTACGGAAATCATTGTGCTATCGTGATACCAGCGTGATTCTGGGTGACAGACATATGATTTTATGCTATACAGTAGTATTGGTATCATATATGTGTCACAAGTATATCCTGTCGTGAAAGAAAGAAAATCAGAATCAAGTAGCCGGAATTCGGACCAGAAAGTAATCATGTTATAAAACGAGGCAATTTTATGCCGATTTGTGACCAGGAAGAAAAATGCTTGAATAAATGTTGGAATAGTGCAATATTTATTCAGTACTAGCAGACCCGACGAACTTCGTTTCGCCTAAAATTGATTTATTTTCTGATTAGATCTCGAGTTATGAAGAAATTGGCTTTTCATTTGTATGACAGCTCCTTTTTCCAAAGCGGGGAGAGGTCTCGAACCTTCTTAAGAACCTTCCTCGGACCCTAAAACCTCTGCATACAAATTTTCACGCCGATCGGTTCAGTAGTTTCCGAGGCGGAGACAGACAGAAATTCATTTTTATGTATATAGATTATATTTTTTTATAAAACTTAACAAACAGAATTAACATTTCAAGACAAAATTTTCAAAACGATTTGACGAATCTGATAGCACTCCCACGCAAATCAACACCATCAATAGGTTGGTGAATGATTCCGCTACCTGTTGATGGTGTTGGTTTGCGTGGGAGAGCTATCAGATTCGTCAGGTCGTCGTTTGATTCTTTGTTTACAAAAGCAGATAAGTCGTTTTGAAAATTTTGTCTTGATTTAATGTTAGACAAATTTTAATATTTTTTTTAAATTTATCTGATTTTATTCGAATAAAATAATGTGGATAACTTATTTTCGATACAGTCCTTATCACAAACACCCGAATGACACTCGCCCGAATGTAACAGTCGCTCGAATTCCATTCGCCCGAAAAGACCAAACGCCCGGAAAGGCCATTCGCCCGAATGGACCACTCGCCCGAATAGGTCATATATTTATGTATACCTTCTTTTTCTATAACAATATGTTATTTTTCCTAATCATTTTAAAAGAAAAAATATGCCAATCACCTGGAATATATGAACGTACCAGTTTGTCCAGTTTTTCATTCTTTTCTGCTATTTTAGATGTCTTCTTAGCCTGCAGTGGTCGTAGGATATCAGTGGTCGCATTTCTTTCTTCTAGTTGGAACTGTTTTGGAACGCTGTAAAACGGAGGACTTCCTCGTTTCAAAAGCGTATTCCCCTTATTGTGCCACCCTAAAATGTTATTGGAAGTTCGAGGAATACTGTTTAGGGTATTTTCGATGCTAGGCCGAAGGCCTGTGAAATGACAAGTGAGATGTGAGAAGGGAGTAGTGAGAAGTGAAACATAAGAAGTAAAAAGAAGTGAGGAGCACGAAGTGAGAAATGAGATGTGAGAAGTGAGAAGTGAGAAGTTAGAGGTGAGAAGTAAGAAGTGAGAAGTGAGAAATGAGAGGTAAGAAGTGAGAGGTGAGAAGTGAGAAGTGAAAAGTGAGCAGTGAAGAGTGAGAAGTGAGAGGTAAGAAGTGTGGAGCAATAAGTGAGAAGTAATAAGAAGAAGAAAAATTACGTTTCTTTGGGCAAGATTTTCGTACCTCCTTGAATGCCTTTGTTATATATCTTAACATGAAAAAAGTGCTAAGGTAACAAACTTTTTATAGGCAAGTTGAAGTCTGTAATCCTTCCCGTATGCCGATTGTAATCCCAATCGCTGATGTTTTCTAAAAAACAAAACTTTGTGTCGTAATATAAACGTATCATCATTTCACATCTGAATTATCTCAGTAAAACCTCTATTTTCAAGTGGTTCAATTCTCACGAACCAATTAAACCAACATCTGGTTGCCATGCAATTTTAGTGACATTATTCTATAAAACGATGACACCATGCTGAGTGCATCGTCCGGCAAGTCGTTGCCAGCAAGAAGGTCAAATTACAGACCTCCTTGACGGCAACGTACCCTGCTGTGGGAACGCAACCCTTAACGCATACGTTGCATTTCATTATTTACAGTACAAGCATATATCAATTACCAATAGTCAATAGCAGTCCAGGCGTCTATTTTCTGTAGACTTATGTAGACTTAATTTAGAATAAAACTTATTTGGAAATAAAGCGAAACATTCAAGATTCAACATTCAACAGTGAAGGTGTAAGGTTGTTCAGACTACTGATGACAACCCATCACCCAGCGCAGTTACGTGGCTGACCGCGTATAGTCGGACCTTCAAGTGAGAGTTAATAGTTAACGGTGATAGTGAAAATTCTTCTCGGATCTTCGAACAGTGAAGTAATAAGAAACAAGACCCAGGAAGATGGGGAAAACACAGTCGAAAAAAGTGCAAGTATCTGGGGACCCTTAGGTCCAGATTTTAAATCAATTGGACCTACATGAAGAGCTTCACAATCAGTACGACTTGAAGCTTGATATTATTTTAATGATTGTGTGTATTCAGTTATTAATCACACTCTACAAGCTCCATAAAGAGCATAATAGGAAACAAGCGATGAAAGCAGCGAAAACAGTCGCTGATTTAACTAGCATATAGTGAACTGTTACCAAAAGTGGATCGCAAAAATATGAAAAATAGACTAGTGAATCAGTACAGTGTTGAAGTGAACAATTACAGTGAAAAAAAACACAGATCAAAAATCAACTGCAGGAGAGACCCTTGTCGGAGGACCAGCAAGCGGGATTTTTTGAACCAGCTGGAAACGAGGTACAACGCACCCAAGACCGTGATGCCGCTTATTATAAATGCCGTATATATGTAAGTGAAAAAAAAAATATACATTAGTTTACATGATCTGTTTCAAACTACTATTAGTGGGATTTTATTCATTTAAATGCTAGAGTCAATAGAGAGAGAGAGGTTCAAACATTGCTAAAACTCCAGAATAATTTGAAAAAATTTATCAACAAAAAATACAAAACTGAAACGTTAGAAGCAAAACATCAATACGCAGTAGCTCTTTTACACGATATTGAGACCGAATTAATTGAAAAAGAATCATTGATTTCTGAAAATAAACTAAACTTTTTAATAAAGGCGTCTCGCGAATCATTTTACGATATACAACAAATCATTAAACAAAAATTGCGGGAAAATCTACTAGTTGAATCAAAACGTAATACAGTAACCATGGAGCCCCCGGCAGCCCCCGTAGCACCCTGACCACAAGTTAACCCGGCACTGAATTCATTTGATATAAAAACAGCAACTGCGCTGGTTCAGAATTACGATGGCTCATTTACTGGGCTAGATACGTTTATCGACTCTGTTAGTTTACTTTCGGACTTAACTCCACAGTATTGTGTCCCTTGATGTTTCTTTCTTTAGGTACAAAATAACAGACCAACCTTACGATGTGGACTCAGTTCAACAACTGATCCGACTGACCAAAGAACGTGGTATTTATTGCGGGTAGTATATAACGATGAATATTGATTACATCACACTATCACATCAGATTGTGTTAGTATCTAGAAAATATGTAGATTCAGAATTTACTTGGTCATTTCCTATACACCACAATTCTCACCCCTATTAAAGATTCCGAATGCATCATAATACAAATCATAATAACAAATATTTAAAAATTCAGAATTTTTGCTTTCACTTTATGAGGTTCTGTATACTTCATTAAACAATTCAAAGTTTAACTCGAACGCGTTCGTCAAACGCCGACCTTCTATAAACTCGAATTCGCCAGATCCTTGGATCGCTGTAATTTTCCTAATATACGTTCGGACCTTCGCACCACCGGAATCGTGACACCTTCCCTCACGGTCTCTTCTTCCTTGTTTTCCATCGGACGAGACCGTTTTTGAGCCGCCGTGCCACATTCGTTGAACCCCAGGAAATCATCTTCATTTGAAATGGAGCGTAAACGCTTGCTATTCTTCCTGCACGGAGTCGTCAAATTTAGCGGTATCGGTATCGTCGCTTTAGGAACCCTCAGCTGTCCTCTGTGGGCCTTTGCCAACACGTTTCCAATTGAAATCTGGAAAATAGTACGAGAACATGGTTTTACAAATATAGCCTCTAACCACCTAGAGCTGTCTTTAGTGTTATTATTCCTATACCATATCTTTTCCCCTGCTTTTAATTTAAGGATAGGGTCAGTGGCAGTCACCTTGGTATTTTCCTTTAAATTTATGCTTCGTTTATCATCATAGGAATTGTCTTTTATCTTTGGTATATATGCTTTCTTAGGGTTTATTAAGTCTATCATAGTTTTCGGTGTGTAGTTGTAAACTTTCTCAGAGGGAAAACTTTCCTCTTTAGTCAAACAGCTGTTTCTGTAGTTTATGAGGAATAAATTTATCTGGTCTTCCGTTTGTAAACTTGCAACCTCCTTATCGATTAAAAATTTTTTTAGCACTTCTTTTACTAATTTTACCGACCTTTCGGCTTGCCCATTGCTCGCTGGATGGTAAGGTGGGCTTTTCATCACTTTAATTCCCTGTTTTTCCAAAAAGGAAACAAACGCAGATGAGTTAAATGGCGGACCACCATCGGTAACTACGACATCCGGTAATCCAAAACGGGCAAATAAATTGACAAACTTGCGAATAACCTTTTCTGCGTCTGTGCCATATCTCATCCAGTCCAACTCTATCCACTTCGAAAAACTATCAACAATAAGTAAAAACACTTTTTGATTAAGGTAGAAGAAATCAGCGTGAATGCGACAGAAAGGTCGTGTACATGGGATCCACTTCGTTTCTACTTTTCCTTTGGAGTAATCATCATTCTGTTACACGGCCCACAATATCGCACATATGACTCGATGTCCGCATTGATGTTGAACCAATACACGGACCTTCGAGCCAACTGTTTCATCTTTACAACACCGCTATGATTGCAATGCAACAACTTCAAAACTCCTTGCTGCATCGATTTTGGAATGATGACCCTGTCTTGAAATATCAAACAACCGTTCATAACTTCAATATCATACTGATTTGAGAAAATGTTTAGTAATTCTTTGCTTATTCTTTCAGGCCATCCATGTTGGTGATATGATAATATATTTTGTAGAAAAGAATCATTCTTCGTTTCAGCAGCTACTAATGAATAATCAATGGGAAAATCCTGAGAAAAGTTTATGCTTTTAACGAACTCTCTATCGCTGTCCTTTGGTACAGCTTGATCAAGTGGGAAACGAGAACAGAAGTCAGCATTTGACATTTGATTTGAGGGTCGATAAAAAATATCGAAATCGTAGATTGACATTTCTAAAACATACCTTTGCAGTCTCGTTACATATAATGAATTTCTTCCCGGTTTCCCGAAAATGGCCACTAACGGTTTATGATCCGTATAGACTGTGAAATGTTTTCCGTACAGAAATTTATGGAACTTTTTAGTGGAACATACCAGGGCTAAAGCCTCTAAATGCAAAATAGGGTATGAACGCTGTGCGTTGCTGAGCGAAAATGAAGTGAAACTTATTGGTTTCTCAATTCCATTTTCAATATGGGCTATAACACCCCCTAATCCGTATCCAGAAGCGTCAGTCACCAAAACTATGGGCTTTTTTGGATCATAAAACTCCAATATATTAGCTTCTACTAATTGTCGCTTGCTACTTTGAAACGCTTGCTCACATTTGTCATCCCAGACAAAACTCACGTCCTTTTTCAACAATTGATATAAATAATGTAATTTAGGAGATAACTTAGGAATAAATCTTCCGTAATAGTTGATTAGGCCCAGAAAGGATTTTAGTTCACTTACATTTTTAGGAACTGAAGCTTTGCTAATTGTAGTAATTTTTTCCGGGCAAGGAAGCAACCCCTGTTCTGTAATAACATGACCTAGATAAGGCAAACTTGAGACAAAGAACTTACACTTACTCCAATTAACCTTAATGTTAGCATTAGCAAGTCTATTTAGAACCTCGTGTAGTTTTTGACAACAATCATCAAAATCAATGCCTGCAATGAGGACGTCATCCAAATAAACAGATACATATTTTAACCCAACCAGCACCTGTTCCATAACCTGTTGGAAGATTGCTGCGCTGGATGATGTATTCAAACAAACCCTTAATTGTATTGATAACGACAAATTTTCTAGACTTCTCTGACAAAGAAAGTTGAGTGTAAGCTCCCTCTAAGTCCAGAGAACAGAACACTTTGCATCCAGATAAACTTGCAAAATGTCCTGGGCAATTGGAATCGGGTAAGAATTAGGTAGGGTAACCGGCGGTAATGTTGGCCCTGGATGTAACATTGGCTCATCACGCAAATAAATCAATATTTCAGCGATAATACGTCGATTTGTAGGGAGATATTAACCACTGCTTCTTTAGAAAAGTGTATCAAACATATATCTGCTTCATAACTCTAGATTTATACACTTCTTAAACTATTAAAAGCAATTATCTTGCGTGAAAAATCACTTTGACTCGGTTTTTTAGCAGCCATGTTTCGTTGACTTATGCAGGCTGGCTGTGCTAGAGTTTTTCATTTGCCAAATAAAAGAGTTTTCTGAATGAACATACCTGCTTTCGCACATCAGATGAATGGATAACAACCACACTATGTCAGCTATCATTTTTATTTCACAATTTCCATTAGTATAGCGACATAATAAACCAAAACTTTTTTGGACAATACTGGGGGCACCCGTAGCCAAATGGTGGCATGCGCTTTCGATTTGTAGCACTACGTTAGTATAGGTGAAACTCCAAAATCAAAACATTCTCACCAATAACCCGTACTGGAGAAAATAACCGAAAGCTGCAGATAGAATATCCGATGCTTGCGATTAGGTTGCTGAGAATTTTTGTAAAAACAGGTTAATCCACTCAACCGTTAAGTTTCTTTCGCAAATTACATAACGCTAAACTATTGTTAACTCACACCCAGCCCCTAGTAACGCTTCATGTATGGTAGAGTTCTAAAATTTATAAAGTCCTTAACGCTCAGACAAGTACCCTCCCACAACCCAAAACGTCATGTAGTGAATGGGCCCTCATGATGCTTTTCTCGAATCACGATATAATCGCTTTCATTCGCAGAACATACCAAAAATAATTGCCTACCTTACGGCTTCCAAACACGATTCAAGCATCAACCTTTCGTGGTTCGATACACCGTTTTCTTCATAATTTCGCAAATAAATGATTCAATTAGTGTATGAATATTTAGTTTTATCATCTTTCGCACGAATCCTACAAACATTTTCTCACTTAATAATGGAAAGATACAATGGATCGTATGTTTCATTAGATAAACTTTCAACGTCATTTCATGTGAATAATTTCAAGTCAAATTACTTGACAAATACCTTCATCATAATTTAGATCTATTATTGCTTGCAAAAAGTATTTTGATCTGTAAAATGATACCGAAAAAGTATTCTTTCAACTCGGGAAGTTGAAACACGTGAGAGTTTTGAGAGGATTCACAACATGCAGCTGATCGATATAGAGAGAAGAATCAAACGCACGTACCAATCATGAAACTTCAATGCAGGCAGAGTTAAAAACAAGCATCCAATAATTGTATTTATGAATAATTGTGTAATAATATCAGGTAGTTGGCACAGTTATAACTGTTTATGCACAGTACAAAGCAAGGAATTGCCTAGAATAAGTTTTACAATTGGCTTTCTTCAGTAGTGCGTTATGCATCATCCCCACCTAAAGCATTGTTTACGTTTTGGAAAAAAGTTTCTTTGAGAGTATCGCGAGAGCGAGAGCAACACAACTGCCATAGTTTCAACTAGCAGTAAATCTCAAAATTATGCGGCAGCCAATAATTAACGTATGTAATTTGTTTGAAGGCACAACATGAGGGCTAGAACATGTAGCCTTTTTGCAATTGCAGTTTTTAATACAGTTTTCATTTTTCTAAACTTCTTCACTTGCAAATATGGTAAATATTTGGGAAATAAATGATACATATAATAGTATTTTCGTTAGCGTGTCCTTGGTAATCGTGCTATTGGGGGAATCTAAAACGCACTCTCACAATCAGTGTGGTAGTATTTCACATGCAACCAATTAGAATTCACGCTCAATAAGATGATTTGATTTTCTCTATTTGTTTGCATGCTGCCTTTATTCAACGCAAGCAAAATGACTGGTACTATAAACAGCAACCCATCTTTATCTTTCGTATGTTCGAAATCAACAATCACTCGTCCCAAGTGGGCTGAAAAATTATCCACATGATAGGGACAAGGATGCCGATGTTTTGTCCATTTCTCTCGAGACTTTCGCTGGTTTAAATGAGATATTGCGGACGTTCATCGTCGTTTTTTGCTATTTGGCACCAATACCAAATGTTAGCAAGCCGGCTGGTGGAATAATTATGGTTGGAAACGCAATATATGAAGATTCATAGCGATAAATATGCTCAGCCGTAGCATAATGGGCCAAGGTTTGAGCCGTTACCCCTATAAGTAGTTTATTAATAGACACTTTACAGTCTATAACCAAACGTATCTCTTGATTCTTCTTCATTACTACCACCACTGGCGATGCCCACTCGCTTGTTTTTATCGGGGTTATGACGTTTTGCTTCTCTAGTAATTCTAAATGTTCAATTACCTTATCCTGCAGCCGATACGGCACTTCATAGGCCCTTTTAAAAATAGGCGAATCTTCTTTAAGCACCAAATCAGCTTCATAGCCTATTATTGGTGACGAAAAATCTTTGCAAAAGAGTTTAGAAAAATGTTGCTTAATATTTGCAATAACAGATTCTTTTCGCCTATCGTCACAAACATTTTTAACGAATAACGAATTTGAAAAGGCATTTCTCCACTGGGGAAAGAATTCATCTAGCCAATCTCGTCCCATTAAAGGCAAGAAATCATTGTTACTGTCCAACACTATTAAATCTAAATGCTTTATTGAACCATTCATAACAACTTCAACACGAACTTTTCCTTTAATTGCGAGATTTGCGCCATTAACAACAACCAGTTTTTTACCAAATTTTTCAATTGGCATATCGAACACTTTATCGTACAGTTGCTTCCCCACAAGTGTAACGGAAGATCCACAATCAACTTCCATCTTCATCTTTTTCCCCTGAATCAACACATTTGTTAGGCAAGGCTCATTTACATTAGATTTACTTTTCACCATCATGCAATATAGTTCACCTGATTCATCTTCCGAAGAGTCTTCCAAATTCGTCTTGAACCGATCGAACAGATTTTCCAGCTTGCTTTCTGTTTGCTCCTCATCTGCGAATTTAACGGCTGGTTTACGCTGATCGTTAATGTATTTGAAGCATTTCTTAACTACATGACCTCTTTTTCCACAGTAAAAACATACAAAATCGCCATTCTGTCTACCAGCGTATCCACCGGCTCTTGAGCCGCTCCTGCTTCTGCTCCTATCGCCATAACCGCCATTACTTCTAGTGCCTCTATTCAACGTGCGAACTCCATCATAATTTCTGTCTCTACCTCTGTTCCTTTCAAAACGGTATTCATTGTTATTCCTAGATTTCTCTGGTGTTCTTCCAAGCCGAGCTCTCACTGATCCAATTCTATTTGGGGCATTGTTCGAAATTATTTTGGCGCGCTCCCCGGCTAACTCCCAATTAACAATCATACGCTCTGCTGTCGCTAAAGTTAAATTTTCTTCCCCCAGCAATTTCTGCTGTAAAGCCTCGTCATATACACCCATTACAAGTTTATCTCTAATGGCAATATCTTTAAACTCTCCAAAGTCACAAAATTCTGCTTGCAGTTTCACTTCTAAAACAAAATTTTCAGCTGTTTCAAATTGTGTTTGAGATCTATTGTAGAACTTGTACCGCTGAATCAAATCAGGCTCTTTTTTGTCAAATCTATCCTGTAGCTTTTTGATTATGTCAGTATAGTTCAACGCAGATATGCTAGTTGATGGATAAAGCAATTTCAATTCCTCGAATACTGCCGGACCACTCAACGTAATAAATAATGATTTTTTTGAGTCTTCTGGTACCTTATTGTATTCAAAAATAAACTTAAGTCTTTCTGCATAATTACTGAAAGAAGTTCCACGTACGTAGTGCGGAATTGACCCTACAATGTTACCGCTCATCCTTTTAGAATTTGGAAACAAAAGCAGAAAGAGAAATTACAATGTAGGTTTCACTTCAGCCACGAGGAATACTCAATCGCAAATTAAATCGATGAAACCGTAGAATATGTACACGTATGACACTCACCCAATCAGCCTTTAGCACCCTGCGTCTCACTATCCTCAAAACTTTAGATGCCTACCTCAATCCGCAGTCTGTTCGATTCCGATCCTAGGTGTTTCCTTCGTTTTCCCGCCAGAAACTTCACACCAGCATGCGGCAACAGCAACGTAACCACGGTACCAGCAACTCAACCACGGGAATAGCAACGCAACCACAGCAACTAAACAACAGCAACAGCAAATCTCGAATTAATTCAAATAAATCTGGTGTATTTACTTGCAATACTTTTATCTCAATTCAATTCGTCAAACTCTTTTTTTTTCTTTTCAATAATTTTATCACCTTTGTGATTTTCTAAAATTGCGCGTTTCTTTTATTGTAATCACTACTATACAAAACTTTTGTTACCTTTGTAACACAGTGATTCCAATGGATTCCGTCACCTGTTGCCTTCGCAACTCAATTTTCCTTTTAAAATTCAGTTTCTATTCTTTCACTAGCACCTTTGTATCACAACTTTTGTTGAACACCTTTATTCACTATAAACTTTTTAGTCTAGCACACGCGATACTTTTTACGTTTTTCAGTTGATTTTTACTGCGCGCATGGTAAAATCGAACGGGTTTGTTATCTGCTGAAAATCGTCGGTGCGTATTCTTAAAATAACCCTCGGAATGGTAGTTTTGACTGCAATATTTTTTGGCGTGCAGACTTCTATAGAAGTCCTAAGCTAAGAACAGCTAAGTGTCGGAATCTTACACTGAAAACAATCTACACGCTCATGCTACTGGTTCCACACTTGAATTTTCACTACTTGAATAGCATACGAAAATAACGTGTAAATCCAGTCTCAATTGTCAAAACAGAGCACGTTCGATATAATGGAATTACAACATGAATGGAAATGGAAAACACATGAAATTTTGTGGATGGTTTTTGCGAAAATTATCTTCTTTGTATTACATAAAACAATCATTCAAACATACCTACTAATGAAACACATTAAATGCTGCTTAGTATAATAACGCATTTTTCATTAGAAAATTATATTGCATGGAAAACCATGTATCAGGATAGGGATATATTTTTCTTAAGTTTCCTTTTTAATCTCCTTGAATCCATCGGACAAATTCCGCGGATAAGATTCCACGCCTTATTTGTAGCTATGAGAAGACTACATAAACTACAGTAATATTTGGAAATATACGAAGCAGTCATTCCGAAGACAATTCCGCAGCAGAAGTCAAGTTGACCTGGAATAATTTTGAAAACATGCGAATTAATGTTGAATACAACCCACACTTAAACTTACCTTTTGGTATATTTTATATAAAACCGTTCATAATGAGCAGCTATTAGGACCACATCGATAATAATGTTATGACTTTATTAATAATTCGATTTTTTTAGACGAATTGCAGACGGTTCACGCACAATCAGTGGATATTTTCTCTTAGCGCCATATTGTTTTCTTCACCAATAATTACTGTGCGTAATCATATTCAAAACACGTTAAATTGCAATGGATTTTCCAGTGGTGTGAATTTAAATTCAATTCTTGCGACTTTAACGTGGATGGGTAGTGAAGATGGCGATTGATAAAACACGTTCAAATCATGTTATAAAAAATGTCGTTTAAGCGTGTTTAGTATTTTCAGTGTAGGGATTATACGAATGTTTCTCCTATTTTTGTCCATGACGAATCTTTATTCATATGAGTTCAGTGCGTGTTGGCTCTTGTTTCGGACGGCAGAACGATCGCGCGATTTGCCGAAATTTTGTGTTTTGCATTGCGCGGCCGGTAATAAAGTTAATTAGTTCAGTGCGTGTTGGCTCTTGTTTCGGACGGCAGAACGATCGCGCGATTTGCCGAAATTTTGTGTTTTGCATTGCGCGGCCGGTAATTAAGTTAATTAATTCAGTGCGTGTTGGCTCTTGTTTCGGACGGCAGAACGATCGCGCGATTTGCCGAAATTTTGTGTTTTGCATTGCGTGGCTGGTAATAAAGTTAATTAGCTGAGTGCGAGTTGGCTCTTGTTTCGGACGGCAGAACGATCGCGCGATTTGCCGAAATTTTGTGTTTAGTTTTGTTTTTCCTTAGGACGGTTCGTAAGTAAATTGATGAATATATTTTATTATTTTTACAGCATATACTGTTATTGACAAACGCTCTATATTGTCGAATAGAGCTCCTTATTATTCACCTTTCCCACTAACACAAATTTTCCTTCCCGAGACATCTATGAAGGTAGTATGGGTTCCCTGCATCTTCACTAGTAGATGTTGAACTAACATTCCTTCCCTTCCTTCCGTGATTGTAAGGACGTGGCCAGGTATACAACTGCTACTGTATAGGAAAAGGTACTAATCCCAAGTACCAATTTGCGACAATATACAGCTCAATTGAGCATTGTATAGCCACCCATGATTTGTACAATCACATATGCTATGCTATGCTATGACAAATCTTTATTCATATGTTAAATTCCTTCCTTTTCCAGACGACGGCATTCAGCAACAATTATTTGAATATAGCGACGTCTCCTTCTCCTAGCGCTGGAAGCTTCACCGACACATCGAATTCTTCATTTGCAACGCCAACTGTGTCAATGAGCCCTGTTGGAGAATTACAAACGTTATATCGATGGTCTCAATCTTTTGAAGAAACTCTTCCATTACCTCCAATAAACATTGCAAAATTACCACCAGTACGAGACTTGGTGATAAAACGTCAAAAAACACCTAGGAATGATTTTGGATTCAGCCTTCGGAAAGCCATGGTTTTGTGCCCAACGAACAGCTTGCTATCACCAAAATTTCAATCAGTAATCTTTGCTGAACCCAGTATGAACATTAAATCCAGTACTGGCTTATTACCAGGTGATAGACTTTTAAAAGTAAATGGATTATCTGTAGAGGATATGCCCCGAGAAACAATAATAGATATGATCAAAAACAGCAGTGATAGTGTAAGCGTACAGGTAATAGAGGCTAATGAAAATAAACAATAATAATAGGTATTGCACAAATAAACGTTTTTCAGGTACAACCGGTTGCTGAATTGGTTGAACTGTCGCGACGTTGTATTAATAGCAGTATTCGTGTAAATTCGACTGAGATGATAGAATGCAATACTTTGAAAGGAAGTGCAAATCAACGCATCAATATTACCACTGTAAGTATATAATAAAAATTATCCGCACTTTAATGTCTATTACAGGTACAGTAGACGTTAGATAACTGCAATTGACCTTTCCCGTTTTTTTATTCGCTCAATCAATTTTTTTATTTTATTTGAGGTCAACTTTCCCAAAAGAACTAATTTTTTTTCGCCCTTAAATATTTAGGGGTGATCGGGGCAATATGGGCCACCTAAGGAAATCGTCTCGAAAAGCGCTGAAAAGCTAAAACAACATCGTTCAAATGTAGTTGACTTATACTAGAGAATGTTACCTTTCATATTACGTCGATGAATGACGAAAAATGCGTTTGGAAATTGTTGGAATGCACTTTTGAAAATGTATTGATTTCAATGTGTGTTCCCGACTATACGGGGCAATATGAGCCACCATTTGGGGCAGTATGGGCCACCCTTCCAAAACCAAAAAGTATCGTAATATGGAAGAATATGATATTCCTACAACAGTTGTGAGTATTCCATACTAAATAAAATGAAAAAACTGCACAACAGCGGACTGAACTGATTTGCCACTCTTCACCGTTTGAACAGCCACATTTCAATTGGTCAATGGTCATTTTTTCTGTTTCTATCGCAGTAATGCGCTGTTGTAATTTTTCCGTAATGAATCTTACATATATGATAATATTCTTGTATTTGAATACTGAAATTTGAACTTGAACTTGCTCGCATTTTAAGGCCAGATATCTTGTTCTACGCAGCTATGCCCATATTGCCCCATAGAGACTGGTTTTGGAAAAAAAAAAGTTTTATGATAAATTCAGATTTGTATCAATATAAACATGTGTGCATAATATTCAATTTTAATATATCTTTTTATTGTGGTGAATTATTGACCTGTATTTTAATCAGTTTTGTGTCAAAACCTTATTTATAAACTTGAAATCTTATAATAATTTTGCCTATGTAGCGAAAATTTACATTTTCAAGTGTATTTTCATGTTTGTATTGAATTTTAATGCGGTTTTCACGTTGATGCATATGTGGAGCATCCTCTTAAAGATCATATAACTTTTACATGATAAAACTTGTCAATAAGCTCAAAATGAGGGTGGCTCATATTGCCCCGTATGTTCATATTGCCCCTACTGCCCCTAAATATTTTTAAAATTTAAAACAAAAAACCAAAGCGACCGTGTTTGGTGCGAAATTTAAAATTTGTGGACTGTATTTTACCGCTGATTGCTTTTTCGTAGTAGCTGTACGAGTGAAAAATCCTCTTCGAGTGAACGAGTTTCCAATCGGGATATTAGTGAAAGAAGGAAGACGGAAAATTATTCCTAACTCAAACTCTTTATTTCCTCCTCTTTCAACTACTAATGTATGGTTACTCGTTGCTCAGTAGGTGCGGCACTGCACTACTACTGTCGTCGGTGTATCGGCACAGAGAACAGACGTTGAAGCTGCACTCGCCATGCATGTTGTGATAACATTTTACTGTTCATTTTGAAATTACTTTGGAATGTCGCCGTTATCCCGTGCATAATCAGCGCTAGTGTCACCAAAAAATGCCACTGTGCGCTAGTGTCGTTATGCATGCAAGAGCATACCAGCGCCATCGTGTTGTCAAAATGAGATTATGTGTTGCAATGTCGACGTCGATGGCGTTGAGGTTCGTTGCGTTTGTTTACACATGTTTTGCAAGAAATTTTGTTCTAGCCTCCATGTCTGTTCTCTGTGGTATCGGCTCAGCTGCGATCGCTTCGCTGCTGTCGTAGTCGGCTAATGCAAGCTATTTTCAATTCTTCTCCTCTGCTCTGCGTCGTCTCGTTCTTCTCGTAGTGGCGCTTGTGTAACGTCGTATTGAATAGTGATGATGATTCCTTGAGATTGGACTTCTTTTATACCATTCGTTTCGTCATTAATGCTGTCCAATGAGAGCTTGAAGTAGCTCGAAGTTTCTCCCTGTCCTGCTCATGCCCATTTGTTGACAAAAAAGAACAAGCAGGACGGGAACAACTTCGAGCTACTTCGAGCTGCTCATTGGACAGCACTATTGTCTCAGTTCTAGTTTGTTTTGCACTGTCGTTTGAGGCGTGGCCTATTTACATGGCTTTGCTCAGTTTTCTTTCCGGCATTTTCTTGTGGGAGACACAACATACTCCGGCCGCGTTGGGACGTTGCGTTCCAATTAACTGTTTGTTCTGTCGTTCAGCAGGCGTTGATTATCCTCTGTTGGCAGAATTGACAGTTTCGTTTTGGGGCGTCTGTAGGTAGCTCCTGTTGGAGAGTAGTAGTGAGATGCCCCATTACTGGTGGAAGTCAAAGTGGGCAGCCCCTCGGTAGCTCGGCTTGGCGCGCTCTCTCCAATGTCAAGTGTTGTCGTAATGCTGTGTTGAGGCTCGTTTGTTGTGGCGCGAATATATTTTCACTTATGTAAATAGTCGTTTATTCATTTCAATAAAGTTTGATTGTTCGTTTTTACGTGAGGTGTTCTTTCTTTCATACGCGAAAGTCTTGAGTGTTGATTGTCCACTGGTGTACTCGGTTGTATTCAACAGGTTAAGGTCCCAGGAGAGAAAAGAAAGAACCGAAGACTTGATAGGTGAAGAATCAATTGCGATAGTTTCCGCTGATAGGAGCAACGCGTAGACATTTTGAGATTGAATTGTTAGCGCATAATTTAGGACGTTTATTCAATTGATTTGTGCATTTGAAAGACAATTATTGAGACTGTGTGAGAAAAATTTATTGAAAGATATGGCTGAGGCGAAGATAACGATTGAGCGATTGAACGACAGCAATTGGGCTGGTTGGAAGTTCCGGATGGAGCTTTTGTTAGAAAGAGAATCTGTGAAAGATAGTGAACGAGAAAAAGCCGGAAGATGCGACGGAGTCGTGGATTACCAAAGATGCTTCGGCCCGAGCGATTGTTGGGCTGGCACTGGACGATAGTCATTTGTCCCATGTAATCGGTGTCGCTTCGGCAAATGAAATGTGGATAAAACTAAAGGGTTATCATGAACGTGGATCCCTGAGTAATATAATACACGTTTTGCGAAAATTATGTTCAGTACGTCTCCAGGAAGGAGGTAACATGTCGAAACATCTGACGGAGATATCTGGATTAGTACAGAGACTTCTTGGAATGGGTGAACAATTGGGAGAACATTGGATTGTGGCAATACTGCTCTCTAGTTTGCCAGAATCATAAAATCCATTAATAACAGCGTTGGAAGGACATTCGGAAGCGGATCTCAACATGGAGTATGTGAGAGGCACGTTGCTTGACGAGTGGCGTCGAAGATGTGAAAAGAAGGAAGACAATAACGGAACTGCGCTTCGGGCGGTCAATATCTTACGCTCCATATAAATAAAAAATCTTTTGTACGAAAAAAATCGTACAAGGGGGAGGGGGGGTCGAGAAACCCAGAAAAATTGCTTACGTAAAAATGTACGATCCCTAAATAGTCGTTTATTCATTTCAATAATGTTTGATTGTTCGTTTATTTATACGTGAGGTGTTCTTTCTTTCATACGCGAAAGTCTTGAGTGTTGATTGTTCACTGGTGTACTCGGTTGTATTCAACAGCTCCTTCACTCAAAATGTCTACAACTCGGACCAAGTTATCGGAACCGGTGTACAACTATGTGATTCGGCCGAGTTTCCAGAGAAGCGGCGGTCTATTCTTGTTGTGTAGAAGTACCACCATTCCTTTTTTTGCATGGTACGTTTGATTTATAGATACCGTGACCTGCCCTAATTCCGCGCATCGCCTAATACCGTGGTTTTTATAAAAAATAAGAACCTGACTATCGTGGACATCACATTATTTGGTGAAATGTTCAAACATAATATGTTTGAACATTTCAACAAATAATACGATGTCCATGATAGCCAGGTTATGATTTTTGATGAAAACCACGGTATTAGGCGATGCGCGGAATTAGGGCAGGTCACGGTAGTGGAATATATAGATGAGCGAAGATAAATCCTCTGTCTCCAAACGAACTGTCAAACGTGTCTCAGCCATGCTTTCGCTCATCTATAGATTCTACTATCTATAGTTTGATTGAAGACGCTGGATCTCGTCGCCCAGCTCGACGTGTTGAATTACTCTTACGATAGCCAATAACGATTAGCGAAGTTCGCAGATGGTTAGCCATTTTTTCAGATTTCGTTCAGTTGTCTTCTTCTTCAAGTTAGTCACGTAGCGTAGAATACATGCGATGATTCGTTGTAGTTTGTGGAAAGACTCATATTTTCCAAATACTGGTAGTGCTTCTTCGATGATTGCTGCTGTTGTCACTATTATTGCTTTTAACGGCAACTCGTTGTAGAAAAGTTCGTCTGGCAATTCTATCTCGATGATCGGTTCGTTGATAAACTTGGGAACGTCCCACCACAGTCCGCTCATGATGAGATTGATTGGTAGTTGGCCTCTCGAAATGATGTCCGCCGGGTTGAGATGAGCTCTGACGTAGTTCCACTGGTAGCTTCCAGTTAACCTTCGTATCTCTGCTGTGCGATTGCGAACAAAGATTTCTAGAAATCTGAGATTCTGAGACTCTAAGAATTTGAGATTCTGAGAATCTGAGAATCTGATATTCTGAGATTCTGAGATGCTGAGAATTTGAGATTCTGAAATTCTGAGATTCTGAGATTTTTAGATTCAGAGATTCTGAGATTCTGAGATTTTTAGATTATGAGATTCTGACCCAGGTAACCAATAAGCATTAAAGTAAGCACTATAGCATTATACTGGCATTATACACAGCATTATACTGGCATTGCATATGCTCCATGCTGTATATAAGCATTTCGAAAACCTGGCTGTTCTAAATAAGCATTGCCAAAGCAATCATGAGAGGCATAGTCTTATAATAACATTTTGAATGCACAATGTTGTTTTTCGTTAAGTGCAATGAAACAGCTACATTAGTGCCACTTTAAAGCCCGTAGTGTTCATATGTCGAACGTTTTCCAATATGGAACAATATAGCGGGGGCTATTTGTCTAATGAACTTGTATTTGAAAATAGAAATCCGTACGTGCAGAATGTTTTTTCCATTCCGACCATTGACAGGAGTACTTGTCGTTAACCTAACCCTATCACTAATTACATAGTTAAGCTACATTTTATTATTCCATTGGGACCATCCAGAAACCACGTGGTCATATTTTTGAAGATTTTCAACAAACCCCCCCTCCCCCCATGTGGTTTATCGGGGTCATTTGCCAGACACCCTACCCCCCCCCCCTCTGACCACGTGTTTTTTTTAAGTACAAAAAAAAATTAAAAACTTATATAACTAAAACATATGGTTAATCCGATCAATTTTGAAGATGGACAATTTCAACTGATTCAAAATCAAACTAAACCCTGCATGGAAATTATAAATTTTCATGAATTCGGACATTTTGATGATGTTATCATGCTGTAATGTGTATCAGGTATTAGGATATCTGAAACTCGCACACTTTCGATGCATCAGGAGGATACAAAAAAATGTGGACTCGCGAATATGTTCTAAAAATTTCGAGAAAAATTTGTGATGGTTTAGAAATTTTCCAAATATTCCTATATTTCCGAATATTTTTTTTTAATTTCTTCATTAGTGATTTTTTTAAATAATTATAAAGTTCATCACTGGATATCCCTATAGATTCCTAAGAGTGTTTGGGACACTCTGGAGCTCTGGAGTAGCTCTGGAGGTACTGGAAACTCTTAAGATATATTAGCGAAGCATCTGAACTGAACTCTTACAACAAAAAGTTTATCAGAGAATCACAAAGTTAATCTTAGATATGCAAATAAAACCTCCTACTATTGTTTCTTTTGAGTAGCATTCCTGTAGAAATTCCACTATCGTCATCAAATTAGTTTACCTTCCAATCCAATACAGGTATACCTCGATTATATGGACTTTTTCGATGCAAAAAAGTCCATATAATCGAATTTTCCATATAATCGAAGCAATTTTTTTTTCTCGAAATTTGTGTTACACGATGAAATAAGTCTTGAAAGTTGAAAGAAAATATCCATATATTGCCTTACAGTCTAATCCCCATGTTTGGGCTCATTTTATGATAACTCAGTAGATTATGATTTTCGATACGAACGTAGCCTTTTTTCCAGCCGCTTGTTTCTAAGATTACATTAGTAATGAAGACTTTGCCCAGCTCAATGTGAGCACACTAATATACTTATTCACGAATTCTAACTACAGTGCCTTCCTGTTTCAGCAACAAAGCAAATACTGAGTGGTCGAGAAAGGTATATGTTAAATTCAAAAATTGGCTTTATATAGAAGGACTGACACTTGTCCTCTTTTGATTTGATCGCAGCAAATTGAAACCGATGTAAAGTTTTGTCCTATTGTCTCCTTATGAAAATTGGCCGGATTGGACTATGGGCTCAGAAGATATGGCCAAAATGCATTTGTTTATGCAAAAATCGCGTAGAAACAGTCTCACTTTTCTGACACTTATCTTTAAAAGATCTCCTTGCAACAAGTTGCGTTTGATTGATATACTTAAAAAGAATTTGAATCAATGTAAATAAGGCTCTATCCACGTATCAGTGTCATTTTTACAAGAACCAATTGACATTTCCCGCCAAAAAATGTATCTCGTTTTATTGTCTCAGTCAATTCTTTGACTTATTTTAGTTCAACTTTTTCACGGAATTCATATTTTAGAATAAAAAAAATCAGAAGAGTGCCGCACGTTTGAAGAATTGGAATTGGCCTTATTTTAATTCAAAATCGGGCGAATGTTAGGTCAAGCTTGGAAACCAGCACTATTCGTCAAAAAGTATGGGTTCTTTGGGAAAGTTGTCCTCAACAAATTGAAGAATCGATTGAGCGGATAAAAATTGTTGACGGGAAAGGTCAATTGCATAGTGCACCTACACCTTCTAAGTGGAATATATAAATAAATTGTTATGGCTATTTTGGACTATGTTCGTATTTTAAAGCAGGGCTGTATTTTGCAACGGGTTTTAAAATTCAAAACGACGCACAGTGGCGGGCCCTCATAAAAATTCCGGACAAAACTTGAGATTGCATTCAAAATTTCACCACCGCGCGCTGTTGTATTTTGTACAACACTAACAAAAAACACATCGCTTACATTACACACACAGCAAATAATTTTGAAAATTCAACGACGTGTAAAATTGCAGCTGATCCCAACAAACGAATAAACATTTGATATTCAATTAAATTTGATTGAATTTTACAACCAAGTACAGTTTAAATTCATTTTGATTTGGAAGAACAATAATATCGATTGAATTTTACGTTTATTTGCATGCTTCAAATATGTGCATGAAAATATATTTAAAATCACAACATATTTTTAACTGTGCAGCATGAGGTTAGTTAGCGTTTCAGGATCACGCTTTGCTGAACGGTTTAGCAGCAATTGATTTAAGAACTGCTAACAAGAACATTCTAAAGATATTCAATTTCTTTTCCTACCGTTGAGCGTCAGTATAATCCTTAAGCCTTGTGCTGAACAAATGCGAATACCAGGATATTCAACAACATTTATTTAAACATAAAGACTGCTCGAAGAGTTTTCAGTTTTTTACATTCAAATAATTATCAAGTTCGTCCAGAAAAAATAATGCCAGGTTTGAAAACCATTTGGAGCTTTATGTATCACATATTGAAATAAACTCTTCCAGTTTCGTGGATATACCTAAAAAATCAGTCTCAGTGGGTCCGGTTTGCTAAATGTTAATGCATCATCCGTCCTTCTATACTTAATTCCATGCACCAAAAGCAGAAAACGGTTGGAAGCAAAGATCTAACAGCTAAATATGACAATCTCATCTTATCACTTGCTCCGCATACTGTCAGTCTGATAATTCACTTCACGTTTTCGTATGGCATAGATCACCAAAAATACGCATTATTTTTCACCACATATTTGTAAGGACGTGGCCGTGGCTGTTGCAGATTAAAGAATTGTATGTTTATCACTATATACAATGAAATTTTCCAACGCGAAAATGGTAAATCAATCAAGTCAATCGAACATATGACTCAGAGTGTATCTCCATATATAACATCACAACATGCCTTACGGGCCTTTATTTGCCACAATGTACCACAATAAATATAGAATCAATGTAAAATATGACTTACAATATTCAACATCTTTTTAAAACCCAAAAAAACAGAAAAAAATTGAGCGAAAAAAAATGTCCATATAATCGAGGTAAAAAGTCCATATAATCGAAGTCCATATAATCGAGGGTCCATATAATCGAGGGTCCATATAATCGAGGTAAACCTGTATTAACAATATTCACAGATGAACAATTTTGCTGAAGAAAATGGTGGCCTAGCTCTCTTTTGTGATTTTATAGACAAGCTAAAACGCTGGTCATATATGACCCATCCGTCCTGAAAGGGTTGAGATTTGTTTTGGAGTTCAATTTCAATCGTTATTATAACACATTTTTTTAACCTAGATTGTTTTAAAAATTGGGGTGTTTTTTTTTTTGGAACACTGCCATTTTTTTCATATCGCAGCAATCTCCTTAATTCTAAGACCCTTTTATGAATTTAAAAAGCATTATTCAGAATTTCATGTTGATTTTTAAATGCAAGCTTCTCTATGTCATAACCTTTTTCATACGCACTACTAGAGTTTTGTGCATTTAGAACATAATGCACCTATTATTTAATTTTTTGATCAATTATACTAATTGCTTCATAAGCCTAAATTATTGCCTACATTTATTGCTTGGATTAATTTTAAATTCCAAGATCTTCTGAATTTTCAAGAATAATTATTCTGGAGTTGCAAGGGAAACCCTTCGGAATATTGACAAGAAATTCTTCGGAGTCTCCACAGAGAAATCTTTAGAATTTCAACGACATTGTTTCCGAAATTCTGTGTAAGAGTTCCGAAAAATGTTCGGTAGAAACTAGAAGAATCCGAAATGCATATTTGCGATGAAAATTCCAATAAACATCAAATTCCGCAGAATTTCCAGTATAAATTAGAAAAAAAATCCAGCTTACTTTTTTACAAAATCTCTAAAGATTTTTTTTTCAAAATCCTGGGCAACTTTAATGAATCTTCAAAGGAAATTCTTCTAAATTTCCGATGGAAATTTTTTCATTTTCCAAAAGAAATTCTTAGAAATTTTCAGTAGTTTTTTTAATTTCCAAAAGAAATTAGTCGGAATATGCCAAAATATTTCCGATGGAAATTCCTATGATTTTCCAGTATAAAATCGAAAAAAGTTCACCTGAAACACCAATAATGAATTTCCAGAGGAAATTTCGATGTTTTCACAAACGGAAATAACGAAAAAATTGTACTTTTGTTGTACTTGTAAAGGTTGTACTTTTGAAGCATTTCCAGTAGGAATTCCTTAAAAAAATAAATCAAAATTTTAAAGATTTTCTGATGAGTTAGGTAATTTTCTGGAAAAAATCCTTAAAATTTCTAAATCATTTCCTGTGTATCTTTGCATGGTGAAGATTTAAAGCAATGTTTAGCTGAACCTACTTAGAAATCAAAGTGACTTCTCGAAGAAGAATGAATTCCCGATGAAATGTTGAAAGAATTTATGGTGCAAAATAAAAAAAACATAAACCTTGAGAATTCTAAAGATGTAATCTTTGAAAATCCAAAGAATTTTTTAAAGATAATGCACAGACTTCTTCCGTGGAAGTTCTAAGTAATGCCTCAAATTAAAAAAAAAATACTTGAAAAATTAAAAAAAATGTGATAGAATTCACAAAGAGCGTAAATTCCAAATTTGAAAAAAAAATCATTGCACGATTATATGTAGCAAGTACGATGGATACACTATACCTAGGGTGTCGAGAATGTTTCCCACCCGAAAACATCCTAGACAGGAACGTGAATTGAACTCGCCATCTCCGGTTTGGCAATCCTACGCCTTTGCTCGCAAGGCTAAATGGAGACTGAACATTTTGAAGTGTACTCCTTAAAATGTTCGAAAAACTATTTTTGGAAATGAAGAAGAATTTCTGGTAAAGATTTGGAAGAACTTGTCGAAGAAATTCATTAGAATGTAGAAAAAATATATAAATTTGAACAATTTTTTCCACCGAAAATTGTATGTATTTCCCACGGGTTTGCTTTGAATTTTAAGACACAATTCACATCGATTTTTTTTCGGAATTTACACTGGAGTTGTTTTGTTTTTTTTTTTCATTAACAATTTATCGACTTTTTATCAAGATTGTATAAAGTAATTTCAAAGTTTTCACAGGAAATTTCTTTACTAGATTTTTCCTGAAAATCCACAAGAAATTCTTTTGAAGTTTTTTTCTTGGATTATTGTAAAAACATGAACATTTTTCAAAATTATAGCTGCAGTCCGCTGATGCAAAAGTGTCGGCGGCGTGATGCCAAAAACCATCTGCGGCAGATTTTTTTTTTTAATATTTTTCCATTTTTCCTTTTCAATTTTTTTTTGTGGAAATTGAGACTGAATCGCAACATGTTTTTTCGTTTATTTTTCCATGGAAATAGGATCTAAGTTACCGATTTTCTCGATGCACACCTACGTCTATTTAACGCTGAGTTGAAAAGACGCTACGTGGGCATCCGCCGTAAGATGCGCTTTGCGTTTAATGATTAAATCATTAAATTTTAATGATTTGTATTTCTTACACCGCTATTGTTATTCACCAAAAGTTTTTCGTGTAAAAAAAACCACGTGATTCGAGAGCAACACCCCCCTCCCCCCATATGGCCTATCGTGGTCATTTTCCACCCACCCCCACTCCCCATATATGACCACGTGGTTTCTGGATTGCACTGTTTTCGATGGATGCATTAAAGCAGCACTACTGTAGCTGTTTCATTGCACCTGGGTATGACGTTTGTGATGGTTGCATTCTGAGTAAAATTAAGTTTCAATGTTCCTGAAGGGGCGTAATGTTTATGTTGGGCAAAATTATTCCCACTACCATCTTTCTCTTATGAGCCAGCTGGTAAGGGCGATGACAACTACCCAGGTAACCATAAGCATTAAAATAAGCCATACGTGCGGCTATAAGGCTACCACTGAGCTAACAAACTTCATACTGGTTCTATAATAGCCCTATATAGCCGAAAAGGCGAAATAAAGTGCTAATGGTTACCTGGGTACAGCGTCGGGTGGCAAGAGCAAATTTCTACTTTATCAATAAAGTAGGATTAAGCACTTAAGAACCCATATATTGGGCCAAAACCTGCATTAAAATAGCATTAAAGGCGACTATACTGCCGTCATACGCATATTTGTCCCATGTTTGCTGGGTTTTCCTATGTACATGGGACAATTATGCGTAGAACGGCAGTATAGGGCCTATTGGCATTTAATGTTTTGCAGTAAAGGCGCATATAATGCCACTTAAATGCTTTATATAATGCTTATTGGTTACCTGGGGAGATTCTGAAATTCTAAGAAACTGAGATTCTGAGGATCAGAGAATTTAAGAATCTCAGAATCTTAGAATCTCAGATTTTTAGATTCTGAGATTCTGAGAATCTGATATAGCATCTCAACGTGTTGACTCAACTGAAATTTTATCGAAATTAAATGTTTACATACCTTCTCGACTACTTCGACATAGGACATTATTTTTCACTAACCACCGCCGAACAAATTATGCCAAATTTGGACCTCTTAACCGAATGATGGCTGTTTATAATGTTTATTAACAATATCTCGGCATAACATTAAACAATATTTTCAAAAAACAATCATAAGAAATTCAACAATTTAAATTCATAATTACAAACAACCCCAGCAAAAAAAAAATTATATATATTATAAAAATATCACACACGAACGACCGAAGCGCCAACTTGAGCACCAACCATCAAAAAATATATGGGGGTTTGTGCAACTTCACTACAAATGCTCAAACATGTTCGGCGAACCTTGACTCCACCCCCCACAACTCAAACCAAAATCAAAACGTTTTAATTTTTTCCAACCGAGCCGCCAACTGTCAAATAGTTGTTCGAACAACTTCACACACGTTCAAACAAAGCAGCAACTGAAGCGTTTTCTTGGGGGCGGAGTCAATGTTCGTCGAACTGCTTGACTGGTGTGTACGTTGCTTTACGAAAGAAAAAAACAGTTTCAGTTGAGCTGTCGACACGATCACACGTATTTCTATTCGCAGCGTAAAAAATAGCTTTATTGTTTGTACATTCTCATTATACAAGACAACACAACTTAATTTTCGTAAGCTGTCCTAGAACACAACACGGTTGGAATAATTTATTTTATAAAGGAGTAACAATGTATAATACTCTACCACAAGCCATGAAAACTTTAAATATTAGATTATTCAAGCAAAGCCTGAAGCAATATTTGTTCACTTTAGTTTAGATTGGATTGCAGCCAACTGAAAAAAAAAAAAGTTACGCTACTAGAGTAGCTGATAACAGTTTGTAATAAACTTTTAGCTACAAAATAATAAATAAAGAAAAAAAAAAAAAAAAAAAACATGTATATGTATTTGTACTAGTCTACGTTGGTTGACGAAATAAATAAATAAATGAATAAGAAACTGAGATTTTAAGAATCTGAGATTCCAAGAGTCTGAGATTGTAAGAATCTGAGATTCTGACAATCTGAGAATTTCTGAAGAAGTTTCCAAGTAGGAAACGAAATACGTATCTGCTTGTTGATACATAAAAAAGTTAATAGTGGAAGTAAATGGAAGAATAATAGTCTTTTAACCTTAAAATTTCAGTTTCTCAGAATCTCAGAATCTTAGATTCTCAGATTATCAGAATCTCAGATTCTTAGAATCTCAGATTCTCAGAATTTCAGAGGCTCAAAATTTCAGAATTTCAGAACCTCAAAATAATGAATCTCAGATTCTGTGATTTTGAAATTTCAAGATTTTGAAGGACTCCCGCAAGGGTCAATCCTGGGCCCGGTACTATGGAACCTGTTGTATGACGGGGTTCTGAAGCTAAAGTTCCTTCCTGGTGTGAAGATCGTCGGCTTTGCTGACGATGTAACCCTAGAGGTCTACGGGGAGTCAATCCCCGAAGTAGAACTGACCGCAGCACTCGCGATCAGCGCTGTGGCGGACTGGATGAGTGCGAGAGGCCTTGAGTTCGCTCAACAGAAGACGGAGGTGGTTATTGTCAATAACCGTTAGTCGGCACAACATGCAGTTGTTCACGTGGGAGACGTCGCGATCACTTCAAAGCGGAGTCTGAAGATTCTTGGGGTCATCATAGACGACAAGCTTACCTTCGGTAACCATGTCGAATATGTGTGCAGGAAGGCTTCGACTGCTGTGGCGGCATTATCGAGGATGATGTCCAACAGCTCCAAGGTGTGCGCCAGTAGACGTACTACTGGCAGGCGTTACCGCATCTATCTTTAAGTATGGCGGCCCGTCCTGGGCAAAAGCACTGGGGGTAACCAGTTACCTGCAGAAACTGGAGAGCACGTACCGCTTGATGTGTCTAAGAGTGATATCGGCCTACCGCACGGTATCGCACGACGCATCCTGCGTGATAGCACAGAGAACAGACGTTGAAGCTGTACTGGCTATGTTGTGATAAGTTTTTACTGATCATTTTGAAATAACTTTGGAAAGTCGCCGTTATCTCGTGCAGAATCAGCGCTGACGTCATCAAAAAGTGCCACTGTGCGCTGGTGTTGTTTTGCGTGCAATAGTATACTAGCGCCATCGAGTTGTCAAAACGATATTGTGAGTTGCAATGTCGACGTCGCCCGTAGTGGGACCCTCCTTAGCCGTGAGGTAAGACGCGCGGCTACAAAGCAAGACCATGCTGAGGGTGACTGGGTTCGATTCCCGGTGCCGGTCTAGGAAATTTTCGGATTGTAAATTATTTCGACTTCTCTGGGCATAAAAGTATCATCGTGTTAGCCCCTCATGATATACGAATGCAAAAATGGTAACCTGGCTTAGAAACCTCGCAGTTAACAACTGTGGAAGTGCTTAATGAACACAATGCTGCGAGGAGGCTCTGTCCCAGTGTGGGGATGTAATGTTAAGAAGAAGAAGAAGAATGTCGACGTCGATGGCGTTGAGGTTCGGTTGATTGTTTTCACATGTTTTGTAAGAAATTTTGTTCAAGCATCCATGTCTGTTCTCTGTGGTGATAGCGAGTATGATGCCAGTCGGGCTGGTCATCCGGGAAGACGAGGAGTGCTTTGAGCTACGTGGCAGCAGAGGAGGCCGCGAGCGTACCAGGGTGACTTTGGTTGCCAGATGGCAGCGCGAGTGGGATAACTCCTCGAAAGGTAGGTGGACCCACCGGCTGATTCCTAACATATCAAGCTGGGTGGGGAGACCCCATGGGGAAGTTCACTTCCGTCTGACACAATTCCTGTCATGCCGTGGCTGTTTTTCGACAGTACCACCACAGGTTTGGGCACGCGGAGGTCCCAGTCTGCCCTGACTGCCCAGGTGTTGACGAAACTGCAGAGCACATACTGTTCGTATGTCCTCGCTTCGACGTCGAAATAAGAGCAATGCTAGACGTTTGCGGTCGGGACACAACTCCGGATAACCTTATCCAGAGGATGTGTCAAGCGGTGGAAGAGTGGAGCTCAGTCTCGACTGCAACCACTCAGATTGCAGAGAATCTGGCGCGCCGAGCAGCAATCGACAAGCAGTACTAACTTGTGATTAGTTAGTTAGAGCAAAAAGTGCCGAACGCGGAGAAGTGTGTGAATGGTCTACCCATGCAGAGGCAATGGTGCAGCGGGTGGCAACCGAGATTGTCATCTCGAAGCATGGCAGAAGTGTGAATGAATAGGTGTATGCATGGACTGCACACGCCGTGCTGGGAGTAGCGCAGGAATGTTGGTTCCTATGACTACCGATACCCCGCGGCGTGGCAGAGGAGTGTGGGTGAGCATTCAAGTTAGTCTCACATGGTATGAAAGGAATGAGCACACAAATCAGTCTCACATGGTATGTTCCAGGTGTGCTAGTCTCATATGGTATGATCGAGGTGAGCATCCAAGTCAGACTCACATAGTATGTCAGAAATGGGAACCTAAGTAAAATGTCCCATAAGGGATGCCAGAGCAAGAGTTAGGTCGAATGACTAGAGTGAGTAGTATGTGTTAGCGCGAATTGAATGAAAAAGGTTAGCATCCAAGTCAGCTTCACATAGCATGATAGAGGTGAGCATACAAGTCAGACTCACATGGTATGTAAGAGCAAGAGGTGAGCATCCAAGTCAGACTCACATGGTACGATAGGGATGAGCATACAACTCAGACTCAGGGGCTGCGAAATGGTGAGTTGACATCTGGGAAGGAGCGACCTAACCCCTAATCCCAAGGCGTTAAGCGACCCGTACCGAGGGGATGCATGGCCAGGGGGGTGAAATAATGAGCTAGGCCTTTAACGGAGCCTGTGGGTTACCTGGGCACCCTCCACAGTAATTGTCCCTTACCACGTCATGCTGAGCTCTGGCGTGGTGGACCTCTTTTCCCGAGCAACTCGTGGGACCAACATGGAAAACCAAGGCAATTCTTCAATTAGTGGTAGTAGTGTAGGCGACAACCCCTTCGCAAGAGGTGGGTTGTTCAGGTCTCCGCCTAGGAAGCCAGAGGCAATAGTCGGCAGCTCAGTGCGCAGCGCCAGCGTGGGTCACTTAACCATCTCCCAGGCTCCGCCGGTAGAGGTTATAGATGGCCCATGGCTTGTGAAAGCGATGAACCGCTCCAACGGAGCAGACACAAAAACGGGGGATACAGTCTCCAGGGGATAAGCTCCCTGGGTGCCGCTCCAAAACGCGGAGGGTTACTACACCGAACAAGGGTAGTGGGGCTGGGAAGCTGAACCCCGGCCAGGTACCTCCAAAACCGGGGGAGGAAGGACCTGGAAAGGTCCGTCCACCCAGGAAAGACGGTGGTAAGGGGTTACGGCAGGCTGAGAGCTCTCAGCCTCCCCAGACCAGGGAAATAGAGGGGGATGACGCCTCCTGGACCCTGGTCAAGAACAAGAGGAAACCGAAGACGTCAAGGGCCGAAAAGAAGGCCCAGGTGAATGAGAGCAGCAAGAAGTCTGAGTAGGCGCCAATCGCCTCAGGGGCGATGTCCTAGTCATCAAAACGGACGAGGCTAAGTACTCGGACGTCTTGAAGGCGATGAGGAGTGACGTCAAGCTCGGTGAACTCGGCGCCGACGTACGTCGAATAAGACGTATCCGGATGGGCGAGATGATCCTCGAGCTAAAGCGGGGCGTCTCGCAAAAGGGCGCCGCCTACAAGAAGTTGGCGGAGGAAGTCCTCGGCGAGACGGTCAAGGTGAGGGCACTCACGACGGAGGTGAATCTAAGGGTTGAAGACCTGGACGAGATCACCGAAATCGAAGAGCTCGTCACGACACTGCGGCGACAGTGTGAAATGGAGGCGTCCACCGCAGCCGTTCGGCTACGGAAAGGTCCGGCAGGGACACAGGTAGCATTGGTTCGGCTATCTGCAGCGGACGCCTCCAAAGTAGTCAAGTTAGGGAGCATCAAGGTGGGGTGGTCGGTATGCCCTGTGGGCATATATGAGCAACCCGAAGTTTGCTTCAAGTGCCTGGAACCGGGGCACAAGCAATGGGACTGCAAAGGCCCTGACAGAAGCAAGCTCTGTCGACGCTGCGGATTGGAGGGTCATAAGGCACAATGCTGCACGAACCCTCTCAACTGTTTGATCTGTTCCAGCAAAGCTGCGAACAGCAAGCCATTGGGGGTTCGAAGTGCCCGGCGTTTAAGCGTGCTGCAAAATCACAGTGCAGGTAACGCAGCTAAACCTAAACCACTGTGATGCAGCCCAGCAACTGCTGTGTCAGACAGTTGCTGAATGGAAAACAGATATCGCCATCATAGCAGATCCTTACCGGGTACCCGCCAGGAACGGTAATTGGGTCACCGATGGGTCTAAAATGGCGGCGGTATGGACAATACCCAGTCCAAGAGTTGGTGTCTTCGACACACGAGGGCTTCGTCATTGCCAAAATCAACGGGGTCTTCTTCTGCTATGCGCCTCCTCGATGGTCGATCGGGCAGTTCGGTCGAAAGCTAGATTGTTTGACGGCTAACTTGATGGGGCGTAGGTCGGTGGTGATAGCGGGGAACTTCAACGCTTGGGCCGTGGAATGGGGAACCCGATCCACGAATCAACGGGGCAGATCGTGCTGGTATCACTGGCCATGTTGGATTAAGACTTGGCTAATGTCGGTTCCAAAAGTACCTACAGCTGGAGCGGGGCCGAGTCGATTATCGACGTTACGTTCTGGAGCCCTGGCCAAACGAGTAGTTCGAACTGGAGGGTAGATAATGGCTACACTCACAGCGACCACCTGGCGGTTCGCTACAGTATCGACTATACGACCAGCATTCAGCAGACGGAAGAAGGGGCGAGGCCTAGCCCTCGTATGTGGAAGACATCATACTTCGACGACGAGGTGTTTAAGGAAGCGCTCCGCCGCGAGCACAATACTCTCGGTCTGAGCGGCGAGCAGCTGGTAACAGTACTCTCGCGTGCATGCGAAGCCACCATGCCTAGGAAAGTCCACCCTAGGAATGGGAGGCCACCGGCTTACTGGTGGACTCAAGCAATTGCGAACCTGCGCCGCGCCTGCCTACGAGCAAGGAGGCAGATGCAGCGAGCACGCACAGAAGAGGAGCGTGTTGAACGACGGGTGGCTGCTAGAGCCGCTCTGAAGACTGAGATTAGATCAAGCAAAAAAGCCTGCTTCGAGGGCCTGTGTCAAAGTGCCAACGTGAATCCATGGAGTAACGCCTATAGGGTCGTAATGGCCAAGACACGTGGGGCGATGGCCCCTGCAGAGCGGTCTCCAGAGATGCTGGAGGCTCTTCCCACGTGACGACCCAAGTCCCTGGCCTCCCTTTGTGGAGCTTCCAGGGGCCAGGGAGGCCGACGAGGGAAGAGTAACTGTGGCGGAACTTGCGGAGATTGCACATTCCCTTAGTGTAGGTAAGGCGCCAGGACCGGATGGTATTCCGAACCTGGCCATCAAAGCGGCCATTGCTGAGGCTCCCGAGATGTTCAGATCTGTCATGTCTGAAGCATGGAAAAGGCAGAGCTTGGTCCTATTGCCAAAGGCGGGAAAACCACCGGGGGATCCGTCGGCATATAGACCAATATGCCTGCTTGATACGGCGGAGAAGGTGCTCGAGAAGATCATCCTCAACAGGTTGTTGATACGCACGGAGGGTGTGGATGGTCTATCGAGTAACCAGTTTGGCTTCCAAAAGGGTAAGTCGACCGTAGACGCTATCTTGTCGGTTACCAAATCCGCGGAGATAGCTTTCCAGCGTAAGAGGAGGGAGTTCGCTGTTGTGCAGTAATGACTCTCGACGTGAGGAATGCTTTCAATAGTGCCAGTTGGGCAGCTATTGCAGATGCACTCCTGCGTCTTGGAATTCCCGAGTACATGTACAAGATTCTCGAAAGCTACTTCCAGAATCGAGTACTGGTATACGACACGGAGGCGGATCGGAAGTGCGTTGACATAACCTTAGGGGTTCCGCAAGGTTCCATACTGGGTCCGGTGTTATGGAACGTCATGTACGACGGTGTCTTGAAGTTGAAGTTCCCGGTGTGGTAATCGTCGGCTTCGCTGACGATATTACGCTGGAGGTCTACGGCGAATCGATCGAAGAGGTGGAGTTGACTGTAGCCCATTCGATCGCAATTGTGGATGAGTGGATGAGTTCCAGGAAGTTAGAACTGGCTCACCACAAGACTGAGGTGGTTGTTGTTAACAACCTAAAATCGGAGCAACAAGCGGTGATAAGGGCAGGCAACTGCACGGTCACCTCTGAACGCTAAATCAAACTCTTGGAGGTAATGATCGACGATAAGCTCACCTTTGGTAGCCACGTCAATTACGCCTGCAAGCGTGCTTCCACAGCTATAGTGGCATTGTCCCGGATGATGTCCAATAGCTCTGCGGTGTATGCCAGCAAGCGCAAGCTTCTGGCTAGCGTTACTCTGTCCATACTGAGGTATGGGGGGCCAGCTTGGGGCACGGCCCTGCGTATTAACTGCTACAGAACCAAATTAGAAAGTACGAATAGGCTCATGTGCCTAAGAGTTGCGAGGGCGTATCGTACCGTGTCGCACGATGCATTTTGCGTCATCACCGGTATGATGCCTATTTACATCGTTATCGGTGAAGACATAGAGTGCTTCGAAATGCGCGGCACGAGAGGCATCCGTAGGACTGTCAGGTTGGCCTCAATGGTCAAATGGCAGCGTGCGTGGGACAGTTCCACTAAGGGTAGATGGACACATAGGTTGATACCGGAGATAGGTACGTGGGTCAAGAGGCGCCATGGGGAAATCTCTTTCCACCTGACCCAGGTCCTTACAGGCCATGGTTGCTTCAGACAGTACCTACACCAGTTTGGACACTCCGCCTCGCCCGAGTGTCCGGTGTGTGCAGGTTTAGAGGAAACGGCGGAACACGTGTTGTTCGTGTGCCCGCGTTTTCGCACAATGCGTGACCACATGCTTGCCACATCTGGTCTGGACACTACCCCGGACAACCTAGTCCGGAGGATGTGTAAAGATGAAGTTGGCTGGAACGCCGTTTTATCGGCTATCGTCAAAATCGTCTCAGAGCTACACAGAAGGTGGCGCGTGAACTCGAGGAATGGCTGTTCAGGCTCAAATAAGAGGTGGTCAAGGGTTCGGAGTTGGCTTCATGGGTCATACCGGTGGTCATGCCCTGTGGTCGAACTCGATCCTTTTATCAAACAAGTGGCCGCGTGAAGAACAACATGGTATCGTCGAGGACGGAAAGAGGTCCTCGTCAAGGCTGGGGCAGGCGTAGGCACCGCGTCGGCAAGTCCCTCTGTGTGCTGGCGAATAGGCCCTATCGCAGAGAGGTCAATTTGGGGTGTACGCGGCATCATCATTCTTGATAACAGTCGTACAGAGGGAAGCAGGCGCAAAGTCGACCCTTCTAGGACATAGGGCGTGGTAAGGCCACCTGGAAGGCCGGCAATGCGCTGGCACGATACCATGGGGTTCTTCAAAAACAGCGAGTCACGATGTTCGATGCTGCAAGGACACGCAGAGAACCTCGAGGGTGCGTTATGCACTGGCCCCCCTTTGAACTTTCTGGTTGTACCGAAGGGACGATGGGCTTGGCGGCAATGGAAACGGTTTAGTGGGTCGGGGATGCATTCCTGCCTCCCTCGTTTGCTGTTGGAGGTGGCCCCTAACCCAGCACTTCCTGGACAACCCAGGATGTCTGTTGAGCAGATTTCCCCTACATTGCTTAGGAACAAAAAAAAATACAACTCAGACTCACATTGCAAGATAGAGTTGAGCATACAAGTCAGACTCACAGGGTGTGACAGGGCATGTAGGGTGTGTTAGAGGGTGCGATAGAGCGAGCCCCCAAGTAAGATTCGCATGGGACGGATGCCTGTGTGAGCGAGAATGAGCGAGTACGTTAAGTCCCTAGTAGCACAGTTCAGATCGATTTGGTTGCAGCAACTCCAATGTGACTGGATTTGATCGCATATGAGTCACAGTGACTGATACCGACTGAAACCGAAGATTAAATAGCAAGTGATATTTAATTATACTCCTTAGTGTAATATTTCACAAAACTGCTTTTAAAAGCTAGGGTTTCTACAGCTTATTACTCTAATTATTAAAGTTTCTTAGTGAAATGTGCATAATACATCGACGCCAACAATAGATTAACTGTTATACGCTCGATCATATTTTAATCTTCAGATTTCTTGCATGCAATTTTGTTTTTATGTGTGGTAAAATACCGCTCACATACCAATAAGTGAATATAAAGTGCTTTATCTGAAATGACCTGTTTACATCTGATCAGACTGATGAATCTCGAAGAAATATAAAATAGTACTAACGGACAATTCTTGTGCCTACAATGTTATTAGGGATACATTGTAATATCCCTTGCTTTTGCTACAATTGTATGTTTACAGTATGACCGAAAATAATCCAAAACAAATGGAAATCGATGGAGAAGACGATGTTATGGGCAGCAGTTCTTTAGAGGATGTTCAGTCCTGCTCTTCGTCTATTTTAAATACCCCGGTGGATTGTGACGACGGTTATGAAGACGATGACGACTTCCAAGATGGCATTAATGTCACTATACTGTCGACAACAACAAACACCGTACTCAACGATCCTCCTACGGCTGTCAAGACAGCGGTATCGGAGAATAATACAATTATACAATCGGATTCACCAAGTGACCTGCCAAAAACTAAGTTAAGTGGTGCTGCTAGGAAAAGGTACAAGCGATTAACTGCGGATGGAGTCAATCCTGAGGAAGCATATCGTCTTGCTCGAATTCCTTTTCAGACACCAAATGTGGAAAAACGATTACGTAGTGCTGATCTTAGTGAATCTAACAGTAGTGGTGAGAATCCTCGTCCAAGTAAAATTCTATGTGCTCCCCCAGAACCTCCACTTGGATCAAACCGCCCTCAGATGGGAAAGTTTTCGGTTCAAAATCGCCTTAAAATACATTCAAATACACGCACTGGACAGAATGAAATGATACAGCGCGAAAGTAAACCATTATTTTCTGAGGTAGTGAACTATGTCAGGGTAGGGATCGTTCCGAAAGACTACCCTAACGTAGAATTGTCATCTCAACAATTACTTGCAACTCGGAAAGCTATATTAGCGAAGGTTGTAGAACAACGTAAGGAAAAAATTAAGCCAAAATTTGGCCAGTGTTCATTTAGAATGGGGCACTTGATTCTTGTCTGTAAAAACCAGGAAACTGCTGACTGGTTAAAAAGCATAGCATCTACACTATCCATTCCAGGAGATGCAGAGCTTATTGCTTTAGATGAGAAAAGCATCCCCCGTCCTGAAATAATTATAGGGTTCTTTCCAGTGAGTGCAGAAGACAAAACAAATGATATTCTAGCACTTTTGGAGAGCCAGAATGAAGGGCTGAATACTGATGAATGGCGTATAAAAGAACGAAACATCATCAATCAGCTACACGTTGAGTTGGTCTTTACTGTTGATGGAGCTTCATTGAATACAATCAAGAAGTGTGAATTCCTTTTTGATTACAAATTCGGAACAGATCCTCTTCGGCGTAAGCCACCTCCGAAAAACAAACAAACCAACCAAGTTTCAGACAATTATATTGAACCTAGAAACCAAGCAACGCTAAAAGAGCAGAAAACTTCTCTGGCTGGCTCGGTGGAAAATATAATAACGAAAATCCCTGTGGCAGATCTCAAGACTACTGGGGATATGGGAAGTACGCCAATTCCTACAAATGAATGCCTGCCAGGACCTAGTGGGGTAGAAAACATGAATAAAAATCACGTTCATGTTAATAAAACTCCTGAAGGTACTGTCATAAACAAGGTAGGATCGGACATTACTATCCCAAAATCTCCAGGATCTAAGGAAACGTCGGGATTAAAACGAAATTCTAAAAGTCCGGCAGGCCATCGCGGTACACAAACCGCTACAAACATAAGTAAGAGCACTTTTCACAAAAATAAATACATTGCTAAATACATTAAAAGTTTGGGTAATCATGGAACCAACACAGGGGAGCAGATAGCGACCCGCGAAAGCGATATTTCAGAGAAAAATGTCAAATAATAATTTAAACATAAATAAAGCAACTATTATTAACAAAAATAACCAAAATTCTAGCAGCAACAACAAAAATATCACGAATCACATCACTAACTAAAACAGTAGTACCAACAATCACATACAATTCATTCAAATAAACTTACATCATGCAAAGGGAGCCACAGCTATTTTGCACAAAAAGTTTACTGAAAATAATTTCAATGTTGCATTGATTCAAGAACCTTGGACCAATAAAGGTAGAGTATTAGGAATACCTACATCATCTTGTAAAATAATCTATGACGAAAATCAGATTGCCCCCAGAGCAACTATTCTCGTTAGTAATCAAACTAAATTTCTGCCAATTACAGAATTTATTAAAAGAGATATTGTAGTGATTCAAATAGAAGTTCCTACTTCTAGAGGAATTACAGAAATATATGTTGCGTCTGCTTACTTCCCGGGAGATATAGAAGAAATCCCTCCCCCTGATGTTGTGGATTTTGTTTCGTTTTGTAAACAAAATAACAAACCGTTTATCATAGGATGCGATGCGAATGCTCATCACACAGTGTGGAGCAGTACTGATACCAATAGCAGAGGTGAGTATCTTTTAGAATATATTATTAACAACAATATAGATATTCGCAATAAAGGGTGTGAACCAACATTCATGAACACGATTAGAGAGGAAGTTTTGGACTTAACTCTCTGTAGTACAAACGTTTCTGAAAATATAAAAAAATGGCATGTTTCAAATGAAGTATCATTGTCTGACCACAGACATATTTTGTTTCTGTATGAGGCAAACGATATAATCACTGATATTTACCACAATCCTAGGAAAACTAACTGGGATCTCTATTACTCACATCTTGCAAATGGAAGTTCACTCCCAGAAGGCAATTTCAACACAGTTCAAGAACTTGAAAAGCTTCTGAACAATTAACACAAATAATTCAACAGGCGTTTCATGCAAGCTGCCCGACCACTATGCGTTGCAGAAGCAGAGATGTATCCTGGTGGAATAATTACTTAGAAACTTTGAGGAAAAAAACCAGAAAATTGTTCAATAGATGTAAAAGAACTAAGATATGGGATCAATATAAAATTGCTCTAACTGAATATAATAGAGAAATTAGAAAGTCGAAACGAATGGACTGGAGGCAAACATGCGAAAGCATTGAAAGTACTCCTGTAGTTGCAAGACTCCAAAAAGTCCTTTTAAAAGATCATACAAATGGATTAGGTACTGTTAAAAAAGAAAACAACTGCCTTACTTCGAATGGAATGGAAACTTTGGAAGTAATGATGCAGACACATTTTCCTTGCTCAATTCTGCTCGACAATAACGATGGAACTGAAGACATCACAGGGGATGGAATTATCAGAGAAAATTCCCACGATAGCCCTGATGAAGAAAGCGTCTATACTAGTATTACATCAACAAATAATGTAAAAAAAATAGCGAATGATATATTTACCGACACCAAGGTAGAATGGGCAATACAATCTTTTAAACCATTTAAGTCTCCGGGTAAAGATGGTTTATTTCCCGCATTTTTACAAAAAAGCAATGGAATGTTATCTCCATGTCTTAATAACATGTTCAAGGCAAGTCTGATTCTTGGATACATTCCAAAACCTTGGCGACAAGTACGTGTGGTTTTCATTCCGAAGGCTAATAAAAAAGATAAGACTTCACCCAAATCATTCAGACCTATATGTCTATCGTCCATATTACTCAAAATTATGGAGAAACTTATAGATCATCATATAAAAGAATCTTATTTAGTGAAAAGTCCTTTGAATAATTTCCAGTTTGCCTATCAATCAGGAAAATCAACTGTGACAGCACTACATACGCTTATTTCAAAAATAACTTTTGAAACAAAAGAAATTTTACTCGCTACATTTCTTGATATAGAAGGAGCATTTGATAATGCATCTCATAAATCGATGACGAGAACAATGTTGAAACGAGGTTTTGACATATGTATCGTTAAATGGATTAAAGAGATGCTATCAAAACGTGTAATGTCATCAGAACTTGGTAGTTCATGCATATCTGTGAAAGCAGTAAAGGGGTGTCCACAAGGAGGCGTCTTATCGCCTCTCCTCTGGTCATTAATAGTAGGTGAACTATTAACAAATCTAGAATTACTAGGATTCGAAGTAATAGGGTTTGCTGATGACATTGTCATAATAGTTAGAGGAAGGTATGATAGTATCCTTTCAAATAGAATGCAACAGGCTTTAAATTTTACAACTAATTGGTGCAAATCTGAAGGATTAAACATAAATCCATTGAAAACACACGTAATTCCATTTACAAGGAAGAGAAACTTCAAAATATCTGGTCTTCAAATGGACGGAACTTTGTTAGTACTTTCATCTGAAGTCAAATATTTGGGAATCATCTTGGACTGCAAACTTAAATGGAATTCTCATCTAAAGCAAGTCCTAGACAAAGCAACAACTGCTCTATGGATTAGTAGAAAGGTTTATGGTAATAAATGGGGCCTTAGACCTAATATGATCTTTTGGATATATACGGCCATTATTAGACCCAGAATTACATATGCTTCGTTGCTATGGTGGCCAAAAACTAAAGAAAAGTGTGCGATGAAGAAGCTAGATAAACTACAAAGACTGGCAACTATATCCACAACTGGCGCGCTACGCAGTACACCTACAAACGCTGTAGATGCAATGCTCAACCTTCTCCCATTACATCAATACGTTCAGTTAGAGGCCGAGAAAGCAGCGCTACGACTTCAACGAACGACTTCTTTTTACGATGATAATGCAAAAGGGCATTTACGGATTTTGAAAGAAATATCGATAGTTACAGTCAATAATGACTGGATGGAAACAAAACATATCTTCAATCGACTATTTAATGTGGAACCCCAAGGCCGCTTTATATGGAGCGTAGGTGGATCACAAATTCGCTCAGGATTCATTAATTTCTATACCAACGGCTCAAAACCAAACGATCTTGTAGGACCTGATGTGACAGGTCCTGGTATAAATAAATGGCCAACCGTTTTCCAGGCTGAGGTACAAGCAATTTTGAAATGCACTACCGTCTGTTTAACAAGAAACTATAAGCATGCTAATTTATGTATTCTTTTGGATAGTCAAGCAGCATTAACTGCTCTGGCATCGTTCACGTGTACCTCAAAATTGGTATGGGAGTGCGTAAGTTTACTACAACAGTTGTCTAGTAGAAATACAGTTAATCTGTACTGGGTGCCTGGACACTGTGGAATAGATGGAAATGAGAATGCAGATGAGTTGGCCAGGTCAGGATCATCTCAACAATTTCTAGGACCAGAGCCATTTTGTGGAGTCTCCTCAAGCTCTATCAAAATGGAACTCAGGAACTGGGAAAAAATGATGATAAATAGGAACTGGAATAATTCCACAATAGCCCGTCAAGCTAAAAGATTTTTAACACCAAATGCGTTAAACACACAAAAGCTTCTCGCTTTGTCAAAAAAAGATCTGTGTACTTATACAGGTTTAATAACAGGACATTGCTCGGCGAAATATCATTTAAAACTAATGAAGAAGGTCGAAGATGATGTTTGTCGTTTTTGTAATGAGGACTGTGAGACCTCTGAGCATTTATTATGCAGTTGTGCTGCACTTATCAACAGAAGAATCAAGTTCTTTGATAAGGGTATCTTACAGCCATCTGAAATATGGTCTTTATCGCCATGTAAGGTGGTGCGGTTCATACGTCACATCTTTCCATGCTGGGATAATACCTAAAATCATGTGTTGAAAGTCACTTCTTATAGTACTTATCACCTTGAACAGGTAAATATTAAACGGTTGGTATATCACAATAGATCTAAAAAATGGTCGCAGTGATAATCACCCAACAGAAAGAAAAAAAAAAAAAGATATGTGACAAGTATGCTACTCGGGGTACTGCCATCCCCCAGAAGTAGTACTGGGAGGTAGTTCCTGGGGGAAACGATGGCGGAGTCCAAGGGAGTTTAGTCGGTATTACCGGTATGGTCGAGCCCGACACTCCAGTACACTTCCGTGTGGTAGCTTGGCAACTACAATGCACGTGTGCTGGGTTAGTATGTAAATGCATTCTCCCTTGTAAAAAAATACACACACACACACACAGGGCAGCAGGGACTATGTCCAAGGGTTTGACGACCCCTCCCCACGGCCTCTGCGAGTTAGAGAGCTTGCCTAGGACGTGGTGGGGCTTGACAGTGTGCTCTGTTAAACCTCTATAAAAAGCTGCATGTGTCGGTAAGCAGGCTTTATCAAAGCGACCGTGCGCCGCCCAAAGCACACAAGCCCAGCAGGAGTGCCAACCGGCTCATCAGGATTGATACCAGTAAGATCCTGATTATGGTATACTGGTCAACGGCAAACGTAATCGGATAAATCTTGATTTATGGATAGGATTAAGTGTGTAAGAGCTGACGGTCGAGCTATTCTGTTACTTGAGTAAAAACGAGTGACATCTTTTTGAAATGGCAAGCAGGCTAATAGTTCGACTGCCTCCGTCCCAATAAAGAACCTGGCAGGCCTCCGGTAACGCTCAAAATCTGCCACCAATATCGGTGGGTAGTAGGTTCAGATGTAGTATTCCTGATTTACGCCGATCCGGCTCTGAACACGGTGCTATAAGGCACCGGAGTCAACCCTTGCATGGACCTCACTGTTTACACAGGGACCCATGGGATCACAAGAGGCGACTACCTACAGCAGGTGAAGATAACGGCCCGGAGGGGGGCCGTTTTATCATGAAATAAATTCCAGAAAGCAACGAAGAAGCAAGTGGGGCGAACCCGTTCGCCAAAAGCGGGCTGACGAGGTCTCCGCCTCAGCAAACCCAAGAAGAAGAAAAAGAACAGCATCGAGAGGTACTACATCGAAAAACCACTCAAGTGAGCAGCCAAGACCATAAAAGCGAGGAGCAGAAGCAGCAATATCGCGACAAAACGCAACAGCAGTTGCCCACAAGCCACGGATGGAACATAGCCCAACAACAGCCGAAAGTTCTTATCGCAAAGAGCTCCACGAGTATGTCGATAAGAAACACAACGTGCACAAGGACATCAAGGAGCTGGTGTTAAAGATCCGGAAAGCCCTCGGGTCAGTAATGACAGATTGGAATAATCTGACGCAGAGAGCAGAAAATGCCGAGAGCGAGCTGGCTTCATTTTATCAGCGGCACCATTACAGGAAACATCTCAATTGGTCCCTGGAGGACTTGGCAATAACGGAGAAAAGAAGCTGGGGCGGCCGGAAGACACACCGGTCTCTGTGCCTAAGAGGAATAGATCATCGCCAGGAGACGAGCGACCAGGAGGCTCCAAAAAACAAAGGGAGGCTCTACGCAAACAAATGGTTGCCGCACAGCCGGACCAAGCCAGTGGCGGCAGCTTAGTGGCAGGTGGTCCAAAAGAAGACGAAGAAGAGCCGCAGCAAAATAGACGAGCGGCAAAAAATCACCAAAAGAAGCATGAAGAAGAAGGGTGAAGCATTGGTGGTGAAGACTAGCGAGGAAAGATATTTGGAGGTCCTGCGAACAATAAGGACAGCTCCGGAATTGAAGGACTTTGGCGCAGATGTACAGAGAATCAGGCGCACACGGACGGGTGACATGATTTTTGAGCTGAAAAATGACTCCAAGAATAAGAGCTCATCATATAAGCAGCTAACGGAGAAGGTGGTGGGCGGTAAGGCACAGATGAGAGCTATGACGCCTGAAGCGCGCCTCCAATGTGTGGACATGGACAAAATTACCACGGCGGACGGTAACTACCGCAATGAAGGAGCAACTCGAGTTGGGCGATGTTGACATTACAATCCGACTAAGAAGGGGTCCATCAGGCACGCAGATCGCTGCTATAAAGCTTTCGGCAGATGCTGCTGACAAAGCACTGTGAATCGGCAGAATAAACGTCGGATGGTCGGTGTGTTCGCTGAGCCTCTCTCAGCAACCAGAGGTGTGCTTCAAGTGCCAAGAGTTTGGCCACCTGGCACGGAACTGCAAGGGCCCTGATAGGTCAAAACTTTGTAGAAGATGCGGTGAAGAAGGTCATAAGGCACAAATTTGCAAAAAGCCACTGAAATACCAGATCTACAGCGATGGACGCAGAGACCATGTTACTGATGGTCAAAAATGTCCAGCGTTCAGACAGGCGATGTCAAGTAAATTACAGTGATACAAATTACGGTAATACAAATTAACCTCAACCACTCTGATACTGCGCAGCACCTGCTGTGGCAATCTGCGAGGGATTCGAAATGCGACGTTGCAATCATCTCTGACCCATACCGGATCCCATCAGAAAACGCTAATTGGGTAGCGGATGAATCAGGAACCGCCGCTATATGTACGGTAGGAAGATACCCTTACCAAGAAATTATGTATCGCGCAGCTGAAAGCTTCGCGATCGCCAAAGTTAACGGAATTTATATATGTAGCGTTGGACGTTGGACGATTGATCAGTTCAACCGGATGCTGGATAAGGTAGCAGAGGAACTTATCGACAGGAGGCCAGTCGTCATTGCTGGGAACTTCAACGCCTGAGCAGTAGAGTGGGGCAGTCGCTGCACTAACCCTAGAGGTTGGAGTCTACTAGAAGCACTTGCCAGGCTCAATGTAGACTCGACGAGCACATATCGAAGGGATGGCAGAGAGTCCATCATCGATGTTACCTTCTGCAGCCCTGCCTTAGCAAGGAACACGAACTGGAGAGTCTGCGAGGACTATACGCATAGCGATCATCAAACGGTCCTACATTATGTCGGAGAGAGGGTACATTCGGAACCACGCGAGAGCAGTATCAAGGAGCGAAAGTAGAAGACAGAAGCCTTTGACAAGAATGTGTTTGCGGAAGCAATGCGATTCGAGCGCAATCTTCAAAATCTGAGTCCAGACGAGCTGGTTGCAGCATTGACCCGAGCCTGCGATGCAACCATGCCGAGAAAGGTACAGCCACGGTATACACGTAGGCAAACCTATTGGTGGGATGAAACGATCGCAGAACTCCGTCGTAGCTGTTTTCGAGCAAGGAGGAGGATGCAGAGAGTCCGCAGCGATGTAGAAAGAGAAGAGCGCAGACCACTGTTTAAGGCGCAAATCAGGCTCAATGAGGCAGCTTGCATGAAATAGCTCTGCCACAACGCGGATGCAAACCCATGGGGGGGGTGCATACAGGGTCGCTATGGCTAAGATTAAAGGCCCAGTGATATCGCTAGAGAGGAGCCCAGAAAAACTCAAAACAATTATTGAGGGACTGTTTCCCCATCATGAAGCACCAGTCTGGCCTTCCACACCGTATGGTGAGGCCAACACCAGTAGAGATGAAGCCCGTGTCACTAACCATGAACTGGTTACGGCAGCAAATAGACTAAAAACTAATAAGGCTCCGGGACTAGATGCCCCAACTTGGTCTTGAAAACGGCGATCCAGGTTAATCCGGATATGTTTCGCACCACATTACAGAAGTGCATAGACGAAGGAAACTTTCCCGATTGCTGGAAGCGGCAAAAGTTAGTACTGCTGCCGAAGCCGGGTAAGCCACCCGGAGATCCATCGGCCTACAGGCCTATTTGCCTGCTAGGCACGGTCGGAAAATTCCTTGAGAGAGTCATCCTTAACAGGCTGGCGATCCACACAGAAGGTGCAAACGGATTATCAAGCATGCAGTTCGGGTTTCGGAAGAGCAAGTCCACAGTTGACGCCATCCGGATAGTCGTCGAAGCAGCTGAAGCAGCCAAGAAGCAAAATAGGAGAGGAAACCGCTACTGCGCTGTGGTAACCTTAGACGTGAAAAATGCGTTCAACAGTGCCAGCTGGGAAGCAATAGCCAGCTCCTTACACAGGATGGGGGTTCCAGGGTACCTGTGCAGAATTCTGAAGACTTCGAGAATATGACGTAGGTCTACGAAACACACAAAGGCCTGAAGAGAATAGGCATAACAGCGGGTGTTCCCCAAGGCTCCATTCTGGGCCGACGTCGTGGAACGCGATGTACGATGGGCTGTTGCAGTTAACACTACCAAGTGCTGTGAAGATCGTTGGGATTGCGGACGATGTGGCTCTCATTGTATTCGGTGAAACAATAAAATAGGTGAAAGTACAAGCAGGGCAGGCGATAGAAATAATCGAAAACTGGATGTGCGAAAAAAAGCTGGCATTGGCCCATCACAAAACTGAAGTGATGATGATCAGCAACCGAAAGGCAGTACAGCATAGTACGATTACGGCCGGAGAAGTCACCATCGCCTCAAAGCGAGAGGTAAAGCACCTTGGGGTAATGATCGACGCGGCTCAATCAATAGCCACGTCGATTATGCTTGCGAGAAGACAACTAAAGCGATCACAGTGTTGACCAGAATCATGTCAAACAGTTCTGCAATTAGTAGCAGTAAGAGAAGACTCCTGGCCAGCATATCCACGTAAATTCTCAGATACGGAGCTCCGGTCTGGGCGGCTGGTGTAATCACGAGGAGAAATCTGACTCGGCTCAATAGCATTAACACGCCGAATACTGTGATCAGAAAATCATGGGAACTAAATTTTCAAACAGCTGGTTCTCAGCCGTCTTTCGACCGATTTTCACAATTCTTTTACGGATGTTTTACCCATCTCGACTACTTTCACCATATTGGTGAGTTATGTTTCTAGGGATGCTCATTTTTTCCCTAGAGAGGTGTGACTAAGGATGGTTTTTCTAAAATTCAGTAAAATTTATTTTACATGACATATTTCAGTGTAAACAACACTTACAGGTTCCAAAAATGTTTTATAACACTATTCTACTATTGACTATACTATGTGTGAACAATATGTTTCTTCTGGACATCCCTAGGGACTCCAAAACGACCTCTATAACTGATGAAAGATGATATGCAAATTTTGCCGAAGAAAACTTCTAAAACCCGTGCCAATGGAAATCCGTCATGTTCATGCCTGTTCGAAATGGCCATATGTACGATATTTTACTCAGTTTTGCCTAAGCCAGATGTTCTCGGATCTCCATACTGTTCCGGAGTTTGGATAAATTGGTCTACCAAGTCAACTGCGCTCGATAGCTATCCGAAATCGACCAGTCATGTCCATATAAGTCCGCAAAGCCCACGCGTATGATTTGCAGCTCAGATATACGCGAACCAGATGTTCTAGGCTCTCCAAACTGTTCTGGAGTTTAGATCAAATGGTCTACCATGTCAACTATCGACCACTGTTCTGGAGATTGGATAAATTGGTCTACCAAGTCAACTGCGCTCCATAGCTATCCGAAGTCGACCAGTCATGTCCATACAAGTCCTAGAGCACACGCGCATGATTTGCAGTTCAGATATACCCAAACCAGATGTTCTAGACTCTCCAAACTGCTCTGAAGTTTGGACCCATTGGTCTACCAGGTCTACTGCGCTAGATAGCTATCAGAAATCGACCAGTCATGTCCATACAAGTTCATAGGGCCCACGCGTATGATTTGCAGCTCAGATATACCCAAACCAGATGTTCTAGGGTCTCCAAACTATTCTGGAGTTTGTATCAATTGGTCTACCAGCTCAACTTCGCTTGATAGCTTTCTGAAATCGACCAGTCATGTTCATACAAGTCCGTAGTGCCCACGCGTAAGATTTGCAACACAGATTCACCCAAACCAGATGTTCTAGGCTTTCCAATGTGTTCTGGAGTTTGTATCAAATGGTTTACCATGTCAACTGCGCTCGATAGCTATCTGAAATCGACCAATCATGTCTATAGAAGTCCGTAGAGTCCACGCGTATGATTTGCAGCTTAGGTATGCCCAAACCAGATGTTCTAGGCTCCCCAAACTATTCTGGAGATTGGATAAATTGGTCTACCAAGTCAAATGCGCTCCATAGACCATAACTATCCGAAATCGACCACTTATGTTCATACAAGTCCGTAGAGCCCACGCGCATGATTTGCAGTTCAGATATATCCAAACCAGATGTTCTAGGCTCTCCATACTGTTCTGGAGTTTGGATAAATTGGTTCACCAAGTAAACTGCACTCGATAGCTATCTGAAATCGACTAGTCATGTCTGTACAAGTTCGTAGAGCGCACGCGTATGATTTGCAGCTCATATATACCCAAATCAGATGTTCTAGGCACTCCAAACTGTTCTGAAGTTTGGATCCATTGGTCTACCAGGTCTATTGCGCTCGATAGCTATCCGAAATCGACCAGTCATGTCCATACAAGTCCGTAGAGCCCATGCGTATGATTTGCAGCTCAGCTATACCCAAACCATATGTTCTAGGCTCTACAATCTTTTCTGGAGTTTGAATTATTTGGTCTACCAGGTCAACTGCGGTCGATAACTATCTGAAATCGACCAGTCATGTCCATACAAGTCCGCAGAGCACATGCGTATGATTTGCAACTCAGATATACCCAAACCAGATTTGCTAGACTTTCCAATGTGTTTTGGAGTTTGGATTAAATGGTTTACCATGTCGACTGCGCTCGATAGCTATCTGAAATCGACTAGTCAAACCCATATAAGTATTTAGAGTCCACGAGTATGATTTGCAGCTCAGATATACCCAAAACAGATGTTCTAGGCTCTAAAATCTGTTCTGGAGTTTGGATTATTTGGTCTACCAGGTCAACTGCGCTCGATAACTATCCGAAATCGACCAGTCATGTCCATAAGAGTTAGTAGAGTCTACGCGTATGCTATGCGACTCAGTTATATCCTAACCAGATGTTCTATGTTTTCCAAACTGTTCTGGAGTTTGGATCAATTGGTCTACCAGGTCAACTGCCCTTGATATCTGAGATCAACCAGTTATGACCATACAACTCCGTAGAGCCCATGCGTTTGATATTCCACTCGCTTCTTATTAAACAAGATTCTCGGTTCTCAAAACTATTGTGGACTTTGAATGAATTGGTCTACCAGGTCAACTGCGCTTGATGTAAATCTGACAGCAACCAAACGTATTCATACAAATCCTGAAAGCACACGTGTATTGTTTGAAACTCAGTAATACCCGAACCAAATATTCTAGGTTTTTAACAGTTCTGAAGTAGACAAATTTATTCAAACTTTAAAATAGTTTGGAGAACCTAGAACATATGGTTTGGGTATATCTGATCTGCAAATCATACGCATGGGAATTATGGAATTTTATGGACATGACTGGTCGATTTCGGATAGCTAACAAGCGTAGTTGACATGGTAGACCAATTGATCCAAACTCCAGAACATATTGGAGATCCTAGAGTAGCAGAGTGGGGGCAGCAGGGACTATGTCCAAGGGCTTGACGATCCCTCCCCAGGCCATCTGCGAGTTGTGGCGCCTGCCTAGGATGTTGTGGGGTTTGACAGTGGGCCCTGTTAAACCTCTATAAAAAATTGCATGTATCCGCAAGTAGGCTCCGCCAAAGCGACCGTGTGCCGCTAAAAGCGCACAAGCCCAAGTCCTGGTGTTAGGTGGGACGCTACACAGCCCTGACACGACGGCCCTCCGGCGAGACAGGAGGTTTGCGCAGGCCCAATAAGCCGCCTGGAAAACCAATAATTACGAACAATATAAGAGATAATGTGACTCGATATAATCAGTAAAGACCTAGGCGACGAATTAAGGATCACGATTGGAAGCTTGGAACATGGAACTGCAAGTCGCTAGGTTTCGCAGGTTGCGATAGGATGATCTACGATGAATTAGATCCCCGCAACTTTGACGTCGTGGCGCTGCACGAGATTTGCTGGACAGGACAGAAAGTGTGAAGAAGCGGGCATCGGGCGGTTACCTTCTACCAAAGCTGTGGCACCACCAACGAACTGGGAACCGGCTTCATAGTGCTGGGAAAGATGCGCCAACGCGTGATTGGGTGGCAGCCAATCAACGCAAGGATGTGCAAGCTGAGGATTAAAGGCCGTTTCTTCAACTATAGCATCATCAACGTGCACTGCTCACACGAAGGGAGACCCGACGACGAGAAAGAAGCGTTCTACGCACAGCTGGAGCAGACATACGATGGATGCCCACTGCGGGACGTCAAAATCGTTATCGGTAACATTAACGCGCAAGTAGGAAGGGTGGAAATGTATAGACCGGTCATCGGACCGGATAGTCTGCCCACCGTATCGAATGTCAACGGCCAACGATGCATAAACTTCGCAGCCTCCCGTGGAATGGTAGGCCGAAGCACCTTCTTTCCCCGCAAAAATATCCACAAGGCCACATGGAGATCACCTAACCAAGAAACGGAAAACCAAATCGACCACATTCTAATCGACGGTAAATTCTTCTCCGACATTACGAACGTCCGCACTTACCGCAGTGCGAATATTGAATCCGACCACTACCTCGTTGCAGTATGCCTGCGCTCGAAACTCTCGACGGTGTACAACACGCGTCGACGTGGGACGCCGCGGCTTAATATTGGGCGGCTACAAGACGGTAGACTAGCCCAAGAATACGCGCAGCAGCTGGAAGTGGCACTCCCAACGGAAGAGCAGCTAGGCGCAGCGTCTCTTGGAGATGGCTGGAGAGATATTCGATCCGCCATTGGTAGCACCGCAACCGCTGCACTTGGCACGGTGCCCCCGGATCAGAGAAACGACTGGTATGACGGCGAATGTGAGCAGTTAGTAGAAGAGAAGAATGCAGCATGGGCGAGATTGCTGCAAGACCGCACGAGGGCGAACGAGGCACGATATAAACAGGCGCGGAACAGACAAAACTCGATTTTCCGGAGGAAAAAGCGTCAGCAGGAAGAGACTGTGAAGAGATGGAGCAACTGTACCGCGCTAATAACACAAAGTTCTATGAGAAGTTGAACCGTTCACGTAAGGGCCACGTGCCACAGCCTGATATGTGTAAGGACATAAACGGGAACCTTCTTACGAACGAGCGTGAGGTGATCCAAAGGTGGCGGCAGCACTACGAAGAGCGCCTGAATGGTGATGTGGCAGACGAAGATGGCGGTATAGTGATGGACCTGGGGGAACGCGCGCGCAGGACATAATTCTACCGGCCCCGGATCTCCAGAAAATCCAGGAGGAGATTGACCGGCTGAAGAACAACAAAGCCCCTGGGGTTGACTAACTACCAGGAGAGCTATTTAAACACGGTGGTGAGGCACTGGCTAGAGCGCTGCCCTGGGTCATTACCAAGATTTGGGAGGAGGAAGTTCTGCCGCAGGAGTGGATGGAAGGTATCGTGTGTCCCATCTACAAAAGGGCAATAAGCTGGATTGTAGCAACTACCACGCAATCACATTGCTGAACGCCGCCTACAAGGTACTCTCCCAAATTTTATGCCGCCGACTAGCACCAATTTCAAGGGAGTTCGTGGGGCAGTACCAGGCGGGTTTTATGGGCGAACGCTCCATCACGGACCAGGTGTTCGCCATTCGCCAAGTACTGCAGAAGTGTCACGAATACAACGTGCCCACACATCATCTATTCATCGACTTCAAAGCCGCATATGATACAATCGATCGGGACCAGCTATGGCAGCTAATGCACGAAAACGGATTTCCGGATAAACTGACACGGTTGATCAAAGCGACGATGGATCGGGTGATGTGCGTAGTTCGAGTTTCAGGGGCATTCTCGAGTCCCTTCGAAACCCGCAGAGGGTTACGGCAAGGTGATGGTCTTTCGTGTCTGCTATTCAACATCGCTTTGGAAGGGGTAATACGAAGAGCAGAGATTAACACGAGAGGTACAATTTTCAATAAGTCCGTCCAGCTATTTGGCTTCGCCGACGACATAGATATTATGGCACGCAACTTTGAGAAGATGGAGGAAGCCTACATCAGACTGAAGAGGAGAGCCAAGCGGATACTTTGGACTCCGCAAGACGCTCCGATCGAATAGAGTACGCCGCCGTACCAAACTGACAATCTACTAAACTCTCATTAGACCGGTAGTCCTCTACGGACACGAGACCTGGACGATGCTCGTGGAGGACCAACGGAAAGGAAAGTGCTGCGTACCATCTATGGTGGAGTGCAGATGGCGGACGGTACGTGGAGGAGGCGAATGAATCACGAGTTGCTTCAGCTGTTGGGAGAACCATTCATCGTTCACACCGCGAAAATCGGACGACTGCGGTGGGCCGGGCACGTAGCCAGAATGTCGGACATTAACCCGGTGAAAATGGTTCTCGACAACGATCCGACGGGCACAAGAAGGCGAGGTGCGCAGCGGGCATGGTGGATCGATCAGGTGGAAGATGTCTTGCGGACCCTCCGTGGCTGGCGACGTGTTGCCATGGACCGATCCGAATGGAGAAGACTCTTATATACCGCACAGGCCACTTCGGCCTTAGTCTGAATAAATAAATAAATAATAGAGTAGCAAATCATACTCGTGGGCTCTACGGACTTGTATGGACGTGACTGGTCGATTTCGGATAGCTATCGAGCGTAGTTGGCATGGTAGACCATTTGATCCAAACTCCAGGACACATTGAAAAGCCTAGAACATCTGGTTTGGGTATATCTGAGCTGCAAATCGTACGCGTGGGCTCTACGGACTTGTATGAACATGACTGGTCGATTTCGGATAGTTATGGAGCGCAGTTGACTTGGTAGACCAATTTATCCAATCTCCAGAACAGTTTGGGGAGCCTAGAACATCTGGTTTGGGCATATCTGAGCTGCAAATAATACGCGTGGGCTCTACGGACTTCTATGGACATGATTGGTCGATTTCGGATAGCTATCGAGCGCAGTTGACATAGTAGACCATTTGATACAAACTCCAGAATACATTGGAAAGCCTAGAACATCTGGTTTGGGTGAATCTGTGTTGCAAATTATACGTATGGGCACTACGGACTTGTATGGACATGACTGGTCGATTTCAGAAAGCTATCGAGCGCAGTAGACCTGGTAGACCAATGGATCCAAGCTTCAGAACAGTTTGGAGAGCCTAGAACATATTGTTTGGGTATATCTGAACTGCAAATCATGCGCGTGTGCTCTACAGACTTTTATGGACATGACTGGTCGACTTCGGATAATTTATCCAATCTCCAGAACAGTGGTCGATAGTTGACATGGTAGACCATTTGATCTAAACTCCAGAACAGTTTGGAGAGCCTAGAACATCTGGTTCGCGTATATCTGAGCTGCAAATCATACGCGTGGGCTTTGTGGACCTGTGTGGACATGACTGGTTGATTTCGGATAGCTATCGAGCGCAGTTGACTTAGTATCCAAACTCCAGAACAGTTTGGAGATCCGAGAACATCTGGCTTAGGCAAAACTGAGTAAAATATCGTACATATGGCCTTTTCGAACAGGCATGGACATGACGGGTTTCCATTGGCACGGGTTTTAAAAGTTTTCTTCGGCAAAATTTGCATATCATCTTTCATCAGTTAAAGAGGTCGTTTTGGAGTCCCTAGGGATGTCCAGAAGAAACATATTGTTCACACATAGTATAGTCAATAGTAGAATAGTGTTATAACACATTTTTGGAACCTGTAAGTGTTGTTCACACTGAAATATGTCATGTAAAATAAATTTTACTAAATTTTGGAAAAACCATCCTTACTCACGCCTCTCTAGGGAAAAAATGAGCATCCCTAGAAACATAACTCACCAGTATGGTGAAACTAGATGAGATGGGTAAGACATCCGTAAAAGAATTGTGAAAATCGGTCGAAAGACGGCTGAGAACCAGCTGTTTGAAAATTTAGTTCCCATGATTTTCTGATCACGGTAGTCCGCGTTAGTAATTTTATCACGATATTCGTAGTGTTAATAGGCTGATGGCCATTATAGTGGAAAGTGCATACCGTACCATATCGATGGATGCGGTTTGTGCCATAGTAGGAATGAACCCCATAAACATCTTATTAGAGGAGGACTGTGAGTGCTACAGACTGCGAGGAACGGTTGGTGCTCGCATGATTGCGAGAGCCGATTCGATGAGGAAGTGGCAGTTGGCTTGGGACAGTAGTTCGAAAGGAAGGTGGACATATCGGCTCATTCCGAACCTGTCGCTGTGGGCAGATTCATGGTTCGCCATGCGTCGTAGCTTAATCTTGATGGTATCACATGACCGCTGCCATTTCCGAATGCTGCTTCTGATCTTATTGTTGAGTTGCTTCGTATCTTTAGCCTTCCAATACCTTTCGCTACAATGGAGCTAACTAGACCAAAAATACTTTAACAATTTTCGAAACATTTAAACGCTTAGAATTGTCATCGTGTACTTTTCCACGATCTTTGTTCGCTTGAAGGAATTGTAGAATGCGCGCCGCAGTACTTCCTGATTCGACGGCATGTTGTATACAACTGAGCATGTTGGAGTAAAATTACGTGGGCGGCAATTTTCTGAATGTTATAAGGATTCATTAACAAAAGGTAATACCTATTTCTTCAAAAACAATAATGTTCTCATGGAAAAGTATTGAAGTATTCAAATTCCCGTTATTTAGTGGCCCCCCGTTATTATCATAAATGGCGTAATCTGAATACGCTATAAAGTTTCATGTGGACTTCCAAATATAATTTAAATTTTGTTTTTGATTTTTATGCACAAGAAACACCGTCGACGTCAATGAAAAGACGAGCTCGGTGGTCTAGTGGCTACCGCTTCTGTCTTATAAGCAAGAGGTTCAAGAGGTTCGTGGGTTCAATTCCAGGCTTGTCCCTTTCCTACTTTGTATTTCTATCATAGTTCTTTCTGTGTTCCACGTTTTACCAACACAATTCCTACTGTTATAACCTTCCCCACTAACAATTCCAAAACTTCCCGTGACACCTATGAGAGATCGTAGAGTTCTCTGCATCTTTCTTAAGTAGGTGTTCGACTAACCATCCTTCCCCTTCCCCAGCATTCGCAAGGACGTGTCCAGGACAGATCTGGAATATTGGAGAGTGCATTGCATCCATCTAAAAGATAGTGATTAGTCCCAAATCAATATCTGTGGTAACGGATGAAAGTGATGCTACTCTCATACAATAGTTCAGGCCAGTGCGTAGGTCAGGCGTAGCCACGGGGGTGGTTTTGGACATAAACCCCCCCCCAGAGACAACATTTTTAGAAGAATTTTTTTTTGTCGAAAAAAAAAAATGTTCAGAAACCCCCCCCCCCCCCCAGACCAATTTTCTGGCTACGCCACTGGTTCAGGCTTGTACCACCTACGAATTTGTGCGAATTGCTCAATGCTAATGCTAATACTAAGAAACACCGCCGACGTTAATGCGAATAATCTTCTTCTCTTCCTTCTATGGCTTTACATTCCAACTAGAACTTGGCCTGCTTTTCAACTTAGTATTCTATTGGTATTTTCTCAGTTATTAATTGAAAACTTTTCTACGCCCACCATTGCATGAGTACGTATCTTGTGTGGCAAGTACAATAGATGCACTACGCCCAGGGAGTCGAGAATGTTTCCCGCCTAAAAACATCCTAGACCGGACCGAGAAGTGAACTCGTCATCTCCGGACTAGCAATGCTCGTAAGGCTAACTGGAGACCGCCGCCAATAATCTGTTTTTTCGTTTTAATTCATTTCCAGATTGTACCAGACCAAATATATAATAATATTGAAAACACAAAAATTGGAAGAAGAGTGTGGGTTGTTCACCAAGGAGGATTTACAGCTGCGTCTATGATATCTTCAGATGCAGGTAAAACTTTAGTGCAGCTTGAACATAGTGGCGAGGAACTACACATTGACGACGAAGACATTGAAAATGCAAATCCTGAAAAGTTAGATTTAGTGGAAGATATTTGCCAATTAGTACACCTCAATGAATCGTCCGTGCTACATGTTTTAAGACAAAGGTTTGCCAATAATATAATACACACACGAGCTGGGCCTGTATTGATTGTACTCAATCCTAGTGCGCCGTTGTCGCTGTATTCGGAAAAGGTAAGGATTTGGTTCATTCGTTTAGTTTTCAATATATTTTTGGGTGAATTATGATCTTATTATTTTATCTTATGATCACATGATTATAGTGATTATAGCATGCCAATAAATAATTTTTAATTGTGGTTAAAACCCTTTTCTAAGTAAAGAGCCGTTATGTTAACAAATCTCGCTTAACTTTTCAAAAGGACCTAAGTAACATTTTTTTCATGAATTAATTTGAATAGCGCAATCAACAGAACAACATGAAAGCTATTGATTGCAGTATTGAAATTAAATCATGAAAAAAATGTTACTTAGGTCCTTTTGAAAAGTTAAGCGAGAAATGCTAAATCTGCAACACAACAAAAAAACGATATTACTATTTTAATTCATACGGGCCCATGTAAAATCATTCAAACTGTGACATAACATCTTTCCTCATTAGTGTATTTTTAATTCATTTCAGATTGTGTCGATGTTTCGGGGTTGCAAAACAGAAGATATGCCACCACATATATTTTCTCACACGCAAACTGCATATCGAGAAATGTTGGAATCACGCCGTGACCAAAGTTTAATTTTTATGGGACGATCTGGATCTGGCAAAACAACAAATTTTAAGCACGCTTTGTATTATTTAGCATTAGCAGCCGGTAAGCAATTTTTCATACGACGTTCCCTCACAATTCAAAATGACCTAAATGCATGATGATGTTTCAAGATAAAGCTGGGTAATTAATAACATATTCTCCTTCCATATGTTACTTTTTCTGCCTTGCCGTACCTTTCCCTTTTCCTATTTAGCATCTTAGATCCTCCAACGAAACAGGTCTGTTCATCTATCACTGTCATGAATATTCAAACTTTCCGATTTTAGAATTTAGTTTTATTTAAATTTTTCTAAAATATTTTCCACAACACATAATTACCCCACCTTGCTTTATAACACATTTGGGAGGGTGGAGCAAGATAAGCTGCCTAAGGTATGCTCTTATGTTGAAGCCTTTTGAAACCAACGAAATTCCGATTTCAGGCCAACCTATTTTTCATCCAATCCAAATCCACCCACAATTGATTTTCAAGTCAGCTGTGTGACCAATTGGTAACTCATGCTGATATTGTTTCTGATCACTTTTTTGTGACATTTTAAATCTCACAAGTAGCTATTCAAAATCCAATCAGTTCAACTTTTAACTATCATAGAGCTGACTAGAATTTATATAAAACATACATTGATAGTATTTTTGATGTTATTATTACTCTGGATACCAAATGTGATATTGACATGCTTTCGAATATTTGACGATTGTACGACATTTCGCGGTAAAACATTCCGCGGTAAACCATTTCGCGGTGTACCAGTTCGCGGTCTACCACTTCGCCTTCAGTATCATATCGCGGTATAACATTTCGCTGTTTATATTAGGGGGAAAGACGGCTTTGGCAGGTTTTGTTCTATTATTCGCAGGGGTTTTTTGTCGACCAAATTTTGTGAAATTTGGCCACAATGTTCTTTGATATGCAAAGAATGTTTAGGCCAAATTTGAGCATAGTCAGACATAAAAAACCCCCCTGCCAATAATAGAACAAAACCTGCCAAAGCCGTCATTCCCCCTATTTGACGGTATACCATTCCGCGGTTAGTACTATTTCGTGGTCGCGCAGCAGCTGGAAGTGGCACTTCCAACGGAAGAGCAGCTAGGCGCAGCGCCTCTTGAAGATGGCTGGAGAGATATTCGATCCGCCATTGGTAGCACTGCAATCGCTGCACTTGGCACGGTGCCCCCGGATCAGAGAAACAACTGGTATGACGGCGAATGTGAGCAGTTAGTGGAAGAGAAGAATGCAGCATGGGCGAGATTGCTGCAACACCGCACGAGGGCGAACGAGGCACGATATAAACAGGCGCGGAACAGACAAAACTCGATTTTCCGGAGGAAAAAGCGCCTGCAGGAAGATCGAGACCGTGAAGAGGCGGAGCAACTGTACCGCGCTAGTAACACACGAAAGTTCTATGAGAAGTTAAACCGTTCACGTAAGGGCCACGTGCCACAGTCTGATATGTGTACATAAACGGGAACCTTCTAACGAACGAGCGTGAGGTGATCCAAAGGTGGCGGCAGCACTACGAAGAACACCTGAATGGCGATGTGGCAGACGAAGATAGCGGTATGGTGATGAACCTGGGAGAACGCGCGCAGGACATAATTTTACCGGCTCCGGATCTCCAGGAAATCCAGGAGGAGATTGGCCGGCTGAAGAACAACAAAGCCCCTGGAGTTGACCAACTACCAGGAGAGCTATTTAAACACGGTGGTGAGGCACTGGCTAGAGCGCTGCACTGGGTCATTACCAAGATTTGGGAGGAGGAAGTTTTGCCGCAGGAGTTGATGGAAGGTGTCGTGTGTCCCATCTACAAAAAGGGCGATAAGCTGGATTGTAGCAACTACCGCGCAATCACATTGCTGAACGCCTCCTACAAGGTACTCTCCCAAATTTTATGCCGTCGACTAGCAGCAACTGCAAGGGAGTTTGTGGGGCAGGACCAGGCGGGTTTTATGGGCGAACGCTTGTAAGACCCCTGATCTATGCTCAGCTCAGTGGGTGGTTAGAATTCAACAGGGTCGGATGAAGGATAATCAGCACAACTACTTTGACGTTACTCAAAGAATCTACCTCCAGCGGGAACTCACTATGCTTAGAGCATATCCATCAATATTGTCCTGAAGGGCACAATTCTCTAACACCTTATGGCTCTCAAATCTCAAAGGCCACACTGAAACAATTTCATCATCGAAACGTCCGGGGAGAAAGGTATGAAACCCTTTTTAGTGTACGAGACCAACGAAGCAAAATAGGAAACGTAGTAATCTTTCAGAATCTCTAAACTGACTTTAAAACGTACCGAATACTCATGCTTATAATTGTATTGGAGTTTTATGCTTAATCTAATAGATACATAAATTGGCCATGGCTTATAAACATATATAATTTGTGACGTCACATTTACTTGCGCTTTGGTGGACTTAAATCGGTGTAGGTCTTGTTTGCGGGGGAGCGGTGTGGTTGTTCATCGTGGGTGATTCTCGCCTAGTCGAAAGTTGCCGGTGACGGTGCGTGGTGACAACGATGGTGACTAGAAGCGGGTGGCGTTCTTGCTGCTAGCCTTCAACGGAAAGTGGGCGTTCGTCTTCGACCTCGACTGAGTTTTTCTTGCCTTATATGCTTAGAATGGCGGTTACTTGAGTCCGTTGACCGAGTAGTAGGGTATTTAGCAACCACGTTCCACCCTAGCTGCTTTGTTCAAGTATTAGTGATGGCGTCCGAACCGAAGCTAGTCCAAAGACAAGAGAAAAAAGGTCCTTTGTGGACCAAATTAGTTTTAGGCTTATGCAAACGGCGTTTTTATGATGATAGGTTACACATATCCCACTTTCGCTAATAATTTTCGACACTAACAATATTAACTCAATTTAGTTTTTAATATTTGAGCTAATTTCACCGGACCTAGAGTTTAAAACCAGAAAGAAACTATGAAAACGACTACGTTTTGTTAAATATACATTTCACCAACCAAGAGCAGATAACACGTCGTGCACTTACTGCCCCGTGTCCGTTCTGAGACGAATTAAAGTTTCAGGGCTAGAAAGCCGAGTATGGATTATTACATACAAATATGTCCATAAGACTCGAACAAACCCGAGTTTGCCGAATTTTAATTGTGTTTCGAGAGTGAGAGATTGCCCAAGACTCTCCGTGAACATAGTCCAGGATTCAGGGTATTGGCATTTATTTGGGATAGAGTCCCAATTTAAGCTAGGAACCGTTGGTTACACGCTCCACCACGGACCAGGTGTTCGCCATTCGCCAAGTACTGCAGAAATGCCGCGAATACAACGTGCCCACACATCATCTATTCATCGACTTCAAAGCCGCATATGATACAATCGATCGGGACCAGCTATGGCAGCTAATGCACGAACACGGATTTCCGGATAAACTGACACGGTTGATCAAAGCGACAAAGGATCGGGTGATGTGTGTAGATCGAGTTTCAGGGGCATATCCTCGAAACCCGCCGAGGATAACGGCGAGGTGATGGTCTTTCGTGTCTGCTATTCAACATCGCTTTGGAAGGGGTAATACGAAGAGCAGGGAGAAACACGAGTGGTACAATTTTCAATAAGTCCGTCCAGCTATTTGGCTTCGCCGACGACATAGATATTATGGCACGTAACTTTGAGAAGATGGAGGAAGCCTACATCCAGGGCCGGATTTAGGGGGGGGGGGGGCTGGGTCCCGTGGCCCCCGGCCCCCACAAATCTTATGTACCAAAACCAACCTTTTTTGTACATTTTGGGGCCCCCACATACCGTCGGCCCCGGGGCCCCCTTCCGGCTAAATCCGGCCCTGACTACATCAGACTAAAGAGGGAAGCTAAGCGGATCGAACTAGTCATCAACACGTCGAAGACGAAGTACATGATAGGAAGAGAAGACAAGAGAAGACAATGTGAGCCACCCACCGCGAGTTTGCATCGGTGGTGACGAAATCGAGGTGGTAGAAGAATTTGTGTACTTGGGCTCACTGGTGACTGCCGAAAATGACACCAGCAGAGAAATTCGGAGACGCATAGTGGCTGGAAATCGTACGTACTTTGGACTCCGCAAGATGCTCCGATCGAATAGAGTTCGCTGCCGTACCAAACTGACAATCTACTAAACGCTCATTAGACCGGTAGTCCTCTGTGAACACGAGACCTGGACGATGCTCGTGGAGGACCAACGCGCACTTGGAGTTTTCGAAAGGAAAGTGCTGCGTACCATCTATGGTGGGTGCAGATGGCGGACGGTACGTGGAGGAAGCAAATGAACCACGAGTTGCATCAGCTGTTGGGAGAACCATCCATCGTTCACACCGCGAAAATCGGACGACTGCGGTGGGCCGGGCACGTAGCCAGAATGTCGGACAGTAACCCGGGTAAAATGGTTCTCGACAACGATCCGACGGGCACAAGAAGGCGAGGTGCGCAGCGGGTAAGGTGGATCGATGAGGTGGAAGATGGCTTGCGGACCCTCCGTAGACTGCGTGGTTGGCGACGTGTAGCCATGGACCGAGCCCAATGGAGAAGACTCTTATATACTGCACAGGTCACTTCGGTCTTAGTCTGAATAAATAATAATAATACTATTTCGTGGTCAATACCAATTCGCAGGTTTAATTTTACTAATGTTACAAGCCTCAAAATTCACCCAATTATTATGTAAAGGGAATAATCATTGAGTTTACAGCAGACTTGTATAAATCCAAGTCCCAAAAAAAAATATTTTGGAGCAAAACATATTTGCAAATACCACTATGTGAAGAAGACGAAACCCCACACTTCGCCTTATACCGGGCAAATACGAACATTTAAAAAGAGCAAAACAATAGACTTCTCACCACTAACTAAATTCTAGCCACTAACTCCTGAAAACGATATTTGAGGGGTTCTATAATTGCTTTTAAATTATGCTTATTTAACAATTTTTAACAAATTTAAAATACATTACAGGGTGTTCAATAAGTTCGAATACACTTTTAAAAAATGTTTAAAAATGAGATTAAAATAATTCGTTTTCCGGTACCATTTCATTGGAAGTATTGTTTATAAGGAACGTTTGTAACATTTCTTTTGGAATGTCCTCTGTTTTGTACTTCTTCACGAGCTTCAAACGTTTCTAAAGCTCATCGCATGCGGCACGCACGGTGTGCATGGGCATTCCGTTCCAGATTTTGAAAATTACGTCTTGAACTGCTCCAAGTTGCTGACCTTGTGTTCGTCCAGTTTTGACATATTAAAGAACCAAACAAGAAAGTTAAAAGGGTTCAAATCCGAAAAGCTGGGAGACCGCAAAAATTTGTCCAAAAAGTCGATGAAATTGTTCCCATATTATGCTTAAATCGCATTTCCGTTTATAAAAGGCTATCGTCCTATTGGAACACGTAGGTCTTATCTCCGTATTAGTACCGAGCCACTGGGGCATCAACCGTCCCCAGAACCTCAGTTTTGTAGTACGCCGCAATGATTTTGACCTTCAAAAACGGCTATTTACGGTGCCCCAATACATTTTCAACGCGCGTAATAAACAAACAACAAGTGCCAGGATGTCAACACCACACATGTCCTTTAGCGTATACACTACCCGCCAAAAGTATGGAAGCGCAAAAATAAGTATTGCAACACCTGCTTTGAATATTGCAACACTCCGAAAAGTTTAGCATCACTCCGGAACTTTCCGGAATATTCGTGAAGATTTATCGTCGGATCCTTTACATTTAGAATGGTGGAACCTTCTACAAAATTTATCACGGCGATAAGTGCATTGCGAAAGAGGACAATTTAGCTCTTTGGAGTGCCCTGGCCACCAGGTAGACCGCGGATTATCCGGATTCTGAACCACGTGTGAAGTCACCGCTTAATACATCTATTCATTCTAGCGACATGCCAAATGTTCATCATCTTTCGTAATCGCAATATGACAGAAAAATCAATGCTGATTTACGCTTGCTTGACCCTTGGCGTCCTCCCAGTGGTCCTCCGGGAGTTTCGGAACATCCGGTAAAGTGGTTAAATTTTGAAATTCATCACAGAAAGCTGCGACTTTTTCAAAGCCGATTGTGGCAGAATTATCAGAGCAAAATCAATGCAAGCATTACTCATTGACCACAGATGGCCTCCCAGTGGTCCTCCGCAAATTCCGGAACATCCGATGAAGTGGTCAATTTTTAAAATTCGCTCCAGGAAGCTGCGACTTTTTCTAAACGGTTTGAGGGAGCATTGCCAGAGAAAAATCAATGCAAGCATCACTAATTGATCCCAAGTGGCCTCGTATTGTTCCTCCGGAAGATCCGGGACATCCGGTGAAGTGGCCAATTCTTTAATCTCGTCCTGAAAAGCTGCGACTTTTTCTAAGCCGATTGTGGTAAAATTGTAGGAATTCCTCCGGAAGTCCTTCTAGGAATTTTTGCGGAAGACTTTCTAGGAATTCCTTCGGAAGACCTTCCAGGAATTCCTTCGGAAGACCTCCCAGGAATTCCAGGAATTCATTCGGAAGTTCCTCCAGGAATTCCTTCGGAAGTTCCTCCAGGAATTCCTTCGGAAGTTCCTCCAGGAATTCCTTCGGAAGTTCCTCCAGGAATTCCTTCGGAAGTTCCTCCAGGAATTCCTTCGGAAGTTCCTCCAGGAATTCCTTCGGAAGTTCCTCCAGGAATTCCTTCGGAAGTTCCTCCAGGAATTCCTTCGAAGTTCCTCCAGGAATTCCTTCGGAAGTTCCTCCAGGAATTCCTTCGGAAGTTCCTCCAGGAATTCCTTCGGAAGTTCCTCCAGGAATTCCTTCGGAAGTTCCTCCAGGAATTCCTTCGGATGTTCCTCCAGGAATTCCTTTGGAAGTTCCTCCAGGAATTCCTTCGGAAGTTCCTCCAAGAATTCCTTCGGAAGTTCCTCCAGGAATTCCTTCAGAAGTTCCTCCAGGAATTCCTTCGGAAGTTCCTCCAGGAATTCCTTCGGAAGTTCCTCCAGGAATTCCTTCGGAAGTTCCTCCAGGAATTCCTTCGGAAGTTCCTCCAGGAATTCCTTCGGAAGTTCCTCCAGGAATTCCTTCGGAAGTTCCTCCAGGAATTCCTTCGGAAGTTCCTCCAGGAATTCCTTCGGAAGTTCCTCCAGGAATTCCTTCGGAAGTTCCTCCAGGAATTCCTTCGGAAGTTCTTCCAGAAATTCCTCAGGAAGCTCCTCCAGAAATTCATTCGGAAGTTCCTCCAGAAATTCTTTCCAGGAATTTTTCCGGAAGATCCTTCACCTTCCAGGACTGCTTCCGAAAGTTTCTCCAGGAATTCCTCAAGAAGTTCTTCTAGGAATTCCTCAAGAAGTTCCTCTAGGAATTCCTCAGGAAGTTCCTCTAGGAATTCCTCCAGAAGTCCCTTCGAATTCCTCCGGAAAATTCCTTAAGAAGTTCCTTCATGAACTACTCAAGAATTTCCTCCAGGAATACCTCCGGGAGTTTTTCAGGAAGTGTACCGGAAATTTCTCCAGGAATTCCTCCAAATGTTTTTCCGTCCGTTCTTCCAAGAAATCCCCTTGAATTTTTTTGCAGGAATTCCTCCGGAAATTCCACTGGAGTCCGAAAATTCCACTAGGACCTACTCCAGAAATTCCCCAAAATCTCTACATAAATTACTTTGAGAACTATACAGAAATTTCCTCTGAATTCGTTTCTAAATACACATGGAATTCTTTTAAGCCCACCTATCTCCGATCTCCGATATTTTTTCCTGAAATTTCTCATTCCGCATTCCGTCAGAAAACCGTTTGGAAATTTTTTAGAAGTTCTTTCAGGAATTCCCAGAAATCACCCAGAAAACCGTTCACGATTTATTTTCAGGAAATACTCTTGCAATATTATAAAGAAGTTAACCTGAAAATACTCCCAGAAATGCTCCCACTTTTTCTTCCACAAGGAGGGGCTTGTATTCCACAAGGAATTCTGCCAAAAAATGACCAGGAATTTCTGCGGAAATTACGTGGAGAATTGATCCAGATATCCCTTTATAGATTCGTTTCGGAATTCCCCCAAAAATTTCTCAAGGTATTCTCAAGAAAAATCCAGGAATAGCTCCGGGAAATTCCCCTTCCAGAAAGATTTTACGATAGAATTTTTATGCGAATATCTGAAGGAGTTCCTAAAAGAATTCATAACAAAATTCTTGAAGGATTTTTTTAACAACGTTCTTAAGAAATTCTCGAAGATATTCCTGATTTGAATCTGAAGAAATTTTTACAAAATTGTTTGAAATAATTTTGGGTGATTCCGATTTATAAACTATATCGGAAATGAGATTATATTCTGCATTATTAGAAGTGGAAAAATGCCATATGAACATGGTGGAAAATATGTATTTCTGACAGGAGTTAGACGAAACTGGAAAACTGAACTTGACTTTACTGTTAATGCTCTTTTGGAAAAAAGTTCGAAATCCATAATCCTACTGCCTACAATAGCCATCGGCGTTGTAAAAAAATATTTGGACGTGGTATATTTTCATACAATTCATTTTGATGGTGGCGGCGCACAGATCTATTCCTGAGGACCACTCAGTGAAATTTTGCTTTCATATTGCTACATCTAACTTACGACGGAGGATTACTAAGACGAATTTAAAAAAATGGACCACTTCACCGAATGTTCCAGAACTTCTAGAGGACCATCCGAGGAGAACGACTGGTTGATATATGTATTGAATTAGCTCTGACATTTTTACAACAAGCGATTTTCAGAATGTTGCAGCTTTCTGAGTTAAATTACAGAAATTTACCACTTCTCCGGATATTCTAAAGCTCCCGGAGGATTACTAGGTGGCCACCAGGCGTCAATGGGAGATGCTCGCATTGATTTAACTCTGGCATTACTATTACAGTCAAACCTCTATGAGTTGATGTTCTATGACTCGATATTGACTCATGGGGGCAAAATATGACATATTGAAAAAATATTCTGGGTTACTGTGATGGTCCCTTCAAACAAATTTTCAATAAGAAAATTATTTTGAGCTTTTAGTGGAATGTCTTCACTTGCCATAAGACGAGTTTATACCATCCCATTGAATTCCACCACTTAATTGTATCTTGACAGATACGTATTTCGACCTCAACAGTAAGGCCGTCTTCAGTGTCTCGTACTTGACTCGACTTGAAGAAAATGATCGCAACTTACACTATTCATACTATGCGTAGGTATAATAATTTATCTAGGTACTTATCTAGTTACATTTCGTACGGTGCTTACTTCTACTCGCTTGTTGCGCTTAATGCTTAGGTATAAACTTGAAGAGCCAGGAGCTACCATTTCCTTGATCTTTATTCAACAACCGCGTTTGTACCTGTCGGTAGATTTCCAAGCTCTCAGCAACATCAAGTTTCCACGGAGAAGAGACATTTCTTAAAATTTTAATGTTTGATGTCGTAATTGAATGATTTTCTTGATATACATGTTCAGCTACCTTAGACCTAAACTCATAATTCAATCCTTTATCAGTTTCCCTCTTAGCCTTACTTACTTCTGCAATATGTTCTTTGAACCTTACATCTAACGATCTTTTTGTTTGACCTACATATACTTTATCACACTGTGAACAATTAATTTGATAAACCCCGGCCTTATTTAACATTTCTACTCTATCCTTTGTAGAGCCCAAAAGTGTCTTCAGTTGATTGCTTCTGCTGGAGAATACTAAATCGATGCCGAATTTCCTCAGTCGATGGCGTAGCTGGTGGGTGATGATAGGGGACCGATACCCTCTTCATCGGTTCATCGATCGGTGTCAGTGTTGTCAGTTCGTTTTTCCGTAGGTTCCTCTGCTTTTTGTTGATGATTGCTTGTATTGTTCTTTCCTTGTATCCGTTGATCCTCGCTGTTTCCAAGATGTGTTGTAGCTCCTTCGTTTTTCCTTCTTCGCTCAGGGGAATCGTCTGCATCCTGTGGATCATGTGATGAAAAGCTGCCATTTTATGCTGATACGAATGATTTGATGTGTATGGGATGACTCTCATGGTGTTGGTGGGCTTCCTGTATATTTCGAAGTCTAATGTTGCATTTGTTCCCTTGATAACCAGTAGATCCAAGAAAGTTTAATTAACTAGATAATTCAATGGGATGGTATAAACTCGTCTTATGGCAAATTTTCAATGATTCTCTATTCCACGTCTCGATATTTAAACGAGTCTTCATTATCGACTCATTGAGGTTTGCCTGTACAAACGGTATAGGAAAAATCGCAGTTTTCTGGGATGCATTATAAAACCATTAAATATGACCACTTCACTGGATTATCCACTGGTCAATAAGTGGTGCTTGCATTGATTTTACTCTCACAATGCTACCACAGACGTTTTAGAAAAACTCGCAGCTTGCTGGGACGTAATTTAAAAATTGACCACTTTACCGGATGTTCCGGATCTTCCGGAAGAACACTGGGAGACCCCTTAAGGTCAATTAGTGATGCTTGCTCTGATTTTTCTCTGACAATGCTTCCACAAACCGTTTAGAAAAAATCGCAGCTTTCTGGGACGAATTTAAATAATTGGCCACTTTACTGGATGTTCCGGATCTTCCGAAGGAATACTGGGAGACCACTTAGGGTCAATTAGTGATGCTTGGATTGATTTTTCTCTGACAATGCTTCCACCAACCGTTTAGAAAAAATCGCAGCTTTCTGGGACGAATATTAATAATTGACCACTTTACCGGATGTTCCGGAACTCCCGGAGAATCAGTGGGAGGCTACCACTAACTGGTCAAGCAAACGTCAGTCAGCATTGATTTTCCTGTCATATTGCGATAACGAAAGATGATGAAAACCGCATCTCGCTGGAATGAATGCATTTATTAAATTGTGACTTCACACGTGTTCCAGAATCCGGAGCATCCGGATGTCCACCCGGTGGCCAAGGCACCCAGGGAGCTAAATTGACGTCCGGCCTAATGCACTTATCGTCGTGAACAATTTTGTTGAAGGTCCCATTATTCTAAATGGAAAAGATCCGATGGGAATATGGGAGTTCTGAAGTGATGCTAAACTTTTTTGGGGGTGTTGCAATATTCAAAGTAGGTGTTGCAATACTTATTTTTGCGCTTCCATACTTTTGGCGGGTAGTGTATATTAGAGTGGGGCGCAGTTGTATGGAAAAACGCAAATTTCGTCCGATCAAGTGAGATCAAGGTTTTTCTGAATCGTTTTGGGATCCCAATCAACTGTGCAAAATATGGGCTCGATTGGTTGCGACCTCGCATGCCGCATCGCGTTTTAAATTTACATGGAGATTAGTATGGGAAAACGTACTTTTTTACATTTTTGCTATTAGCGGCTTCAATTTATCATCTATCACGTGACTCAATACGTTAGCATATAGTCTGGAAGATGCCGAAAGACTTTGCCGAAGAAGGTACATAGCTGGAAGGTCTACAAAAAATGTTATTACGTTTCGAAAATTGATTGTTCAAACCATATGCAAGAAATCAATGTTTCTGCCAGCACTACCGGACGACCTATGGTTATCGAAGGGAAAAACCCATTTTCCTTCTTGTCTGATTTCATTCTTTGTGAAATAATTCCGGATAGCTCCCATTAGCTCTAAAGCCCTATAAGATCAATTATTTTGAAATAACACTCAGTTAAGTTATTGGTCTACGTAGTTCGGCAGTGCTGGCAGAATAAACGATTTTTTGCATATGGTTTGAACATTCAATCTTTGAAGCGTTATATTTTTTTTCGTGGACGTTCCAGCAACGTGCCTTCTTCAGCAAAGTTTTTCGGCATCCTTTGGGTTATACTTTAACGCAATGTGCCACTAGGTTTACGATGAACTGAAACCTCTAGTAGTAGAAATGCAAAAATATACGTTCTCCCATACTAATTTCCATACAAACTTCAAACGCGATGCGGAAAGCGAGGAAGCAACCAATCGGTCTCAAATTTTGCACAGTTGTTCAGAACCCAGAATGGCTTCGAAAAACCATTGATTTGAAAAAATGACCATGATGCCCCACTCTAGTATATATACAGTAGGGTGGCTCAAATTAGTATGGGAAAAACTTTTTTCAATTTTTTTGATGGGCCGCCCTCTTGTTTGGTTCTATTTGATGACCTGATGCTCTGGACAAAATTTCAGCCAAATCGGTCAACATTTGTATTCCTGTTTCAACAGTATAATCTTAGATACTTGATGGGCTACTACACTGCCCATAAATGTAGATAGGAAATTAAGCAACTGTTATGAACTGTTATAAATTTATGGGCAGTACAGCTCCTCCTCGCTGAGCCTACATCGAAGGGAGTATCTTTCTCCACTGTACTCGATTCTGGGTCAATCGTTTCCAGTCGCCCTAAACGTTTAGCGTGCTCAGGGCCTCTTCAACTGCAAAAAGCCATCGTGTACGCGGCCTTCCACGAAGCCTACGGCCTATTTCAGGTTTTCTACTAAATATTACCTTCGCTCGACGATCTTACTGCATACGAACAATGTGTCCAGTCCACCGTAGTCTGTCGTGTTGTATAAGCTTAAGGGGGAATGAAGGTTGGCAACACACCATTACATAAATCCCTATTTTTTGAATGAGTGTTTGTGATATTTCCCGGTGTTGCACTAACACAATCACAATTTTCTAAAAGACGGAATGAGACAGACGACACACCGCCGGTGGTGAATCATTCAGAAAGCTGTTTTCTTTGCCCAACTTTCCTTGAGCCTTAACAGTATCCAGCCCATTATACACCCCAGCATTATACGCTCAAATACTCCGAAAGCTCTACGATCAGTCTCCTGTTCATGTTTCATGGCCGTATAAAGCCACCGGAAGAATCAGTATACAGAAGAAGCAGTATACAGCACGAAATTCGTCTTTGCTCGCAAACTACGGGACTTAGCTGGTTACGAAATCCATAATAAGCTCTATTTACAGTTGCAATACGCCTTTTCGCCTCGCGGGTAACACCATTATCACACGTCACTAGAGACCCAAGGTATACAAATTCCTCTACAACTACTACAACAATAATTTTTCACCATCCAGCACCATTACACCACCACCGATAAACCCACGATATTTCCAGCGACCAAATACTACGTTTTGCTGGTATTGATCGTGAGTCCAGCCCTCGCTGTCTCCCTCTTAAAAGGCACAAAAGCCTATTCCACGGCACGGCGAACAATCCCGGTAATATTGATATTGTCCGCAATGCCCAGGAGCATATGCGATTTTGTAATTATGGTACCGCTTTTTTGTGGACACCAGCGCATCTACTTGCTCCCTCAGGCGCTAACATTGAACCAAAGTTACACGAATCAGACGTATCAGTTCCGTCGGAGAGCCATGTTCTAGCATAATTTACCATAATTTATTTCGTTTCACTAAATCGTACGTTCCTTTGAAATAAAAAAAACGGATGATATGTCTGCAAGTTGTACTCCAGTAATTAAGCAAAGATTTATCTCAGGGTAAACATTTGATCCGTCGTTGATCGTATATGCGAAATGAAATTAAGAGACGTTTCGCTGTTTCCTGAAATACCAATTTTGAGAATAATGTTTCAAACTTGTATCCCAATTCGTATTCGTTTTGGAAATTGACTAAAATTCTTTAAAAACAGATTGATCCACCTAGCGTTGCTGATGCCTTTCTCGCACATTATAAAAATGTGAAAACGCATTAGAAAGGTCAAATTAGCACTTTGCGGGGACAGATTCCACTATTTCTGTTAAATTATATCTATTTGCGGTCATTTGAATGCATTGCAGCAGTTTCTGTGATTTTTAAATTTTTTTCCAAGTGTCAAAAAACAATTTTATTTCAAGACAAAATTTTCAAAACGACTTATCTGCTTTTGTAAACGAAGGTTCAAACGACGATTTGACGAATCTGATAGCTCTCCCATGCAAACCAACACCATCAACAGGTAGCGGAAACCTTTACCACCTTTACGGGAGGTCCTTCGTAGCTTAGTTGGTTAAAGCACCAGTCTAGCGTACTGTAGGGTCATGGGTTCGAGTCCCATCGAAGGGAAAGTGGTTACCTCCAATACATTTTCCAAATCAATATCTTCCACATAACGTACATATTCACATATGAGTTTCATAACATTGTAAATTAACGTCCAAGTCGGGTGGTTTAATCCCCGGAAATAGGCAATTAACTTTGATTGAACTGAATCAAATCATCGTAATTTCTATCGTGATACAAATCTGACCACAAAAACAGATGTCTTTATAAAAATATCATGGTGCGTTTGAAGAGCTTAATTGATTGACTAAACATTTATATCTGGAATGATCCTTTTTCCTGTAAAAAAAGGGATTAAACAATGAATCGCCTACTTTGAGCGTGCTTTCAGCGGCGCACTAGAAGTTCACTTTCTGAAATCAGTATGGCGAAAGGCATCTAAAGTTCGATTTCTCAAAATTAAACATCTTCATCAAAAAAATATTTGGTAAGCGTAGTAGCGGACACCTCCCTACATAACCGGTACCAAATAGTTTCTCATGATAAGTTCCTAATTTTGAGAACACTCGCGTTAGATGTCTTTCGCCATACTATTTTTTGGCGGTTAACTCATGCTGGCGATTTTCGCATATACTATAGCGTCTGTGTGCTGGCAGCGGCGGGTAAAAAATCAACCACTGCCAATAATTCATCGTTTTTTACTGAACTCATCTCAAACAAGAAATCATTATTGATAAAGTATCACTATTTTTCAGCCGACACTGTATTTTTTCATCTAATTTGATCTATTACCTTGTTATACAAGGATGTTAGAAATATGTTTAAAATAAACCATGGATGCATGTAACATATTATAACAAATTTAAAACTTGCTTTATAGTTATTATGGGTGAGTTATTTTGGCATAGTTATAACCGTTTTTAGTAGCTTCAATTTTGCAATCAGTTCACAGTTAACCACGAACTACCGATAATGAGGATGTTTTGATTAAGCGAATTGGAATATGTCTGGGATGTAATACATTTTTAATGGGTACATTCTAGTCTATACCCTTTCTTATGTATCGAAAATTTTGAACTCCCGCAACATTTTTAAATTATTAGATAATTTCTAAGTTCAACTCATTCGTTTTTTGCTTTCATGAAAATTTTTACTCCCATATAAATTAAAAATGTTTTTTAACACGTGTTGTTCGTGTGTCCACGTTTTCGCACAATACGTGACCACATGCTTGCCACATGTGGACACTACCCCAGAAAACCTAGTCCGGAGGATGTATAAAGATGAAGTTGGCTGGAACGCCGTTTTATCGGCTATCGTCCAAATCGTCTCGGAGCTACACAGAAGGTGGCGCGTGGACTCGGCTTGTTCAGGCGAAAATAAGAGGTGGTTCAAGGGTTCGGAGTCGGCTTCATGGGTCATACCGGTGCCCTGTGGTCGAACGCGACCCTTTTATCGAACAAAATTGAAACAATAATAATGTTCAATTGAATAAAGCATATGAACATGCTGAAAAAACAACTTTGAAGATTGAAACAATAATATCAGCATTGTTTGATGCGGAATCGGAATAGTTGTTTCAATCTTGCAAGATTCTACTGCTTGGACTTGATCAATTCGAGTGCAACTGGTTTTATTCGACGGAGAAACGTTCCTAGTTGGACATTATTGTATTTGTTTTACAATAAATCAAGCAATTTGGACAATATTTTTATTTTTCAATCAACAAAAACATTGTCCACATTCACACATTGTGTTGTCGGGGGCAGAATTGAGCGGGTCACCGGGTATTTAGCAGTAAAGAGCACACAAAGTTTACGATGCAGTACAGCTTTAAACTGTGAATAACTTTAATCAGTACATGTTTGAGGTTATATTATTGTAGAACTACTTACACTTACGGTGTTTGCACTTTCCAACTTCTAAATCCGTCCTAGCCGACTAAGCAAATCTGATTGTGGCTACAATAGTAATAAATTCATTTTAATCTAGGCAAACCTACATGTTTTTCCAATTTACCTTTAGGAAATAAACGTTTTACTAATCGATTCCCTATAGCAACTACTTTAGACTTATGCACCTTTGTGAAACTGTAAATAATAGGTAGGTTTTATTACAATTCATAAGTTCTAGGTTTTAATTAATTGTTACTCACATTCAACTAATAGTTATAACGAATTCACTGAGATTGAATTTCAATATAGGTTTAGAAATTAATATACCGTGAAGTACCCTAATTTCGCGCACTTGAAATCTGACAAAGTAAGAAGGCTCATTAAAAAACATGTAATGGCCATTTGGAAACATTTGCTACTGCATCACGTAGTAGAAGGATTCTAGGTTCTCAAAAAAATGTTACTTGCAAATTTTGCTGCTATTTAAAAAAATTGGAGTATGAATCCAAGACCGTTGTATGCTCCTTATTTCGCGCAAGAAAATAGGATAGTTCCTAATTTCGCGCAAAAATGTTCCTAACTCCGCTCATGTTTGGAATTGAATATCGTTATTGGTTTGATGAAATATAATCAATTAACCAATAAAAGCACACTCTAAATAATCATCACGTCATATTCACGTGAAAAATCACGTAACTGAACTGTCTTGAACAAACGACGATTGTTACGTGACGTTGGTAATGTTCACCTGAAATTCACGTAACTTTTACTAAAAATCTTGGTGAATATGTTTGTATGTACTCGTAAACAACTTAAGTGAGATTGTGTTAGTGTGATGGCAGCTTCGGCATTTACGGAAAACCAGCATTGTAAACAATTTTCACGTCAGATTTACCTGAAAACAAACGTGGTTATCATCCACCATACTTTTCACGTGGAAGTGACTTGACAATCACGTAAGAATGAATGATACATAACCTAAACATAGTTAGGCTTCGCAGAGGTAAAGGATATTTTAAGTGCAACTAGGCGAGAATTTTCCGAACCTTCAGTTCCCTCCTTGGAAAAAATATCAACGGAAGTCGCATGAAATTTAGAAGATTCGTAGAAAAGTGATTTGGAAGAAGTTTAAGCTACATGAAGTCTAGAACTACAGTTTTTCGGTAGCGTTAGCATAAAAAAATTATTTCAGATTTCAACGTCCAAGGATGGACTACCTTTTGATTGGTTCAACATCGGAAATAGCAGCAATGTTTGTGAAAGAATCTAGTTTCAACATTGCTGTCCAAATCTGATAAATTTCATTCGACATTCGTTGATTTGTTCTCCAACAGTGTTTTAGCGATAACACCGAAGTGCAATTGCCGAATGACAGCATTCCTTGTTTAATATTAAAGACATCATTTTGCATCAAATGCATTTCAACGCATCAAGCGCATCAGCAACGCGAAGAGGTTTCCTATTTACGGAAGCTGGCAGTCATTTTGCATTCATTTAAAAAAAAAACAATTTTGTAATATATTTCAAAGCATACCTGATATCATGTAGCTTTCACTAAAAGTTCACGTAATCAGTACGTAGCAATCACGTAAGGTTCGCCTGATCAAACACGTAACTACTTTCAAACTTCACGTCATTAGTACTGGAAAATCCAGTCAGATTCACCTGATAAATCACGTAACTCACCGAAGCTAAGTTTTGTTCAGGTTACATGCCATTCAGGTCACTCTTACGTGAAAAGTGTGGTGGATGAGAACCACATTTGTTTTCAGGTAAACATGACGTGAAGATTTTTCAGAGTGCATGCATCCATTGTTCAAAATATGCAGATAACGGTATAGGACAGCCGTCAGTGACCCATTCTTTAGTCAAAATGGTATGTGCCTATATTTCGATCCTGGAGCTTTGCTTAGATTTTACTTCATGCATTTTAGTTGACACAAGTCATAATTCCTAAAGTATCCTTTTCTTCTGAAATATAAACCATATTTTAAGAAAAAAGTCATTGTATGAGCAATGTTTAGCTGGTGTATAAAAAAAGTTTAAATTTTCGGGACGTCATGAAAGACAGTCTTAAATTCCGCTATCTCTGACATGAGACATCTTCTAATATGTGTTTTATACAAAACATCTTCAATATTATATACATTATTGAAAAAGCTGCTGTAGTTTTATCTTAAGTTTAGCATCATTTTAAACATAGCACATTTTAGCATCATTTTATACATCGGATTTGATAGCTATTGCAGGCACTGATCAATAAGATTTTTCAAGTCAACATTAGTCGATGTCGGTGGTTATCCGCCTGAAAATTAGATAAAAAGCGTATGGGAATGAACTCTTCGGGTTCTATTCAGTGTAAAGCTGTCCTGAGTATTGTTTTGCTTTTGTTTCATTAGAATGTTGCAAATAAAACTACGCAACAACAATAAACGAAATTAGGCACCATAATTACTCTCATATACCTAATTTCGCGCACAAAGCAAAAGTCTTAATAAACACAAAATACATAAAATTTTACACTTTTCAATAGTAATGACGAATAAACATATCCAACAGAGCATAATGGATACACATATTTTCAAAAAAGTAGCCAGTTTTGTACAGTAAAATCATTTGTTTACTTGGGTCATGTTCTTCGTCGCTGTGCTAAGCACAAGCAAATATGGCGGTCGATGGGAGGATCAAATTGGAATAATTTTATTTGGTGTACTAAACCAAGTCTGTTCTTCAAATTTTTTCGTGAAAAACATTCAACAACAATGATATTTTATAATCCTCCAGATTTTTCAATTTTTGCTTTCAACAATATTTTTCTTAAATTCAAAAAAACTAAAATATTGTAATCAAAAATTTATTTTGAATGTTATATTAAATTTCTTGTGATTATCAGTTATTTTAATTTTTGATTAGGCGTCGTGTGGAAAATAAAACTGCAATAATTATATTTGTTATTTTTTCATATATTTACTTCACAAACTAGTTTATAATATACTGTATTATTTATACTGGATTGTAGCAGAAACAACAATTAAAATTTTTGAATTAAATATTTTTCAGTTTTGATTTTAAAGATAAAATATTTGAGTTTAAAAAAATATTTCAATATTTAATTTTTTAGTTCAAAAAGGTAGATTTTCTCTGCGTGTTCTTTTTCCCTCGTCCACAATGAGTACTAAATCTCCAACAGCAACTGTTTTCTCCTCTCCATACCACTTGGTTCGCCTCGTTAGAATTGGTAGCATTCCTTCGATCCAGCGCTTCCAGAAGCAGTCTAGCTGATGTTAATCTTATGATTTCTCGGAAGAATGGCTGGATATTTGGCGTCGATACATACATGTTTAGCTGATCCTATTCTCCCATCAATTCGTAAAATGCCCACTTCATCTACGAACGGTGTCAGCTGATGCAATACGCTACGTTGATCTATACCTACGTTGGCCATCTCGGAACAGCTGCGCTTTTCACAAAGTATTGCCATCTCCGATGGATACACCTCCCACTGGACCAGTGAGATGAGAGTAGCTTCAGCCTGTTTCAGTTCTTGAGTGAGATACCCGATATTTATCGCAACTCCAAGACATTTCCGTTTCACGAATCTGTGAATATAGGCAAATGATCGGTGCAGTCTTTCCCATTTGGAGAATCGATTGTAGTCTTTCATAGGTAGCCGCACCGCTTATTCACAATGAGTATTACAGAATCGAAGTTCCTCTTTAACAATATGATGAGACATGTTTTGTTTCGGCCAACTTTCAGACGGTTGTTGCAAAAACGCAGGGCCTGTGAACCAGGCATTTTCTATATTCAGGGATGGACCTGTTCCCAATTTGGTAGCCGAATCAGCAGGGGTTAACTTTGCTAGGCACCCATCGCCATTCATTCACTTCAGTTACTGCAAGAACTTCGCCGATTCTACATGCCACATACTGTTTGTACTTCCGAGGGTCTGCTCTGAGCCATGCGAGTACGGTCGATGAATCTGACCATAGATAGCGATTTGTTGCTGTAACTGTGTGGGATTCCTGCACGAATCGCATCAATCGGGTTCCTATGACGGCAGCCTACAACTCCAGCCGAGGTATGGACAATGGTTTTAATGGCGCCACTTGGGTGGTCTACCCTTTCAATTTGCAGCGTATCATACCATTTAGATCAACGATCCGAGAGTAGGCCACCTCCGCATGCTGTTTCACTCGCGTCCACGAATATATGTAATTGCAGTTGTTGGTAATGCTTATTTGTGGCTTTGGGAAAGTAACATCGTGGAATCCTTATATCGGATATTTGTCGTAGCAATGTAATCCATTTAAGCCACCGCTCCCAGTGCTCCTTCTCCACTTCTTGGTCCCATTGGATTCCTGACCGCCAGATGTCCTGTAGTAATGCTTTGCCATGTACAAGTAGAAACCCCAAAAGACCCAAGGAGTCAAAAAACTCATCAAGCAACGAAGAACTTGCCTTTTTGTGGGGCGAGAATTCCGCCAAATGATTTGCTGTACGTCATCTTTCAGTTGCGCGCAAAAGCTGAATACGTCTTCGCCCGTAAGCCAAGACCAAGAACTCTTTCAAATGTTTGACCTTTATCTAGGAACGTGTAACTCTGGCTAATGTTCAACGGTTCGCCCAGGCTTTGGATTACCTGCACATTGTTAGATTGCCAGTTGCGCAACACAAATCCACACTTTTGTTGAATCGTTCGCACTTGTACAGTGATTTCCGTCGCTTCTCCTTCTGATTGAAAACTGGCCAAGTAGTCGTCTACATAGGTATTATCCACGATGTCATTTGCAGCCTCCGGATACATTTCAACGAACTGTGTGGCATTCCAGTTTTTGATGTACTGCGCTGATGCTAGTGAACAGGTGGACCCAAATGTAGCCTCGTCCATGACTAAAATCTCGATTTGATTCGAGGGGTCATCACACCAAAAAAATCGTTGAGAATGTTTGTCGGCTTCTTGAATTCGTATTTGGTGGAACATTTCCTTAATGTCCGCCGATACCGCCACGGAATATTGCCGGAAATGTGATAAAACTCCTGTAAGCGATGCCATTTGATCCGGACCCTTAAATAGCCTAGAATTTAGTGAGATTCCTTTCACCAAAGCGGCCGCATCCCAAATTAGTCGCACCTTCTCTGGTTTCTTCGGATTTACTACCACTCCAAGTGGAAGGTACCAGATTCGTCTGGGATCTGCTAGCTTCATCTCTTCATCGCTCATCCGATGTGCATAACCTTTCTGTTGGTATTCTTGAATTTGACGCCCCAAGTTCTCTTTCAGGGAGGAATTTCTGCTCATCCGACGCTCTAGGCACTCAATCCTACGCATCGCCATGCCAAAACTATTAGGAAGTTCGACGTCATCATGCTTCCATAATAAACCGCTTACATATCTTTCTCCAACTTTCATGGTAGTTTCTCTTAGCAATCGTTGAGCTCGTTTATCTTCAGGTGACATAAGCTCTTCAGTCTGTGCCATTCCGACGATATCATGAGTATCAATTATCCTTTACTAAGTCGTGAAGCTCACGATCACAGGTACACTCGCATGAATGGATGTTTAGGGAGTATGATGCGCTGCCGTTACCTCCATACACACACCATCCGAGGCGAGTTTTTGTCGCGATCGGTTCATTGACTTGTCCTTCTTTTACCTTTAAAGGAACTGTGAGGTGCAATTTGCTTACGCCTATTAGTAATCGAGGAACTGCATTTTCGTACGCAGAAATAGGTAGACCTCTTAGATGCTGGAAAATGCTTTTGAGATCCCCAATCCTTAGTGTTTGTCCCGGTAGGGCGAGTCTTCTGACCGTACGAACATCGTTTAACTTCATTTGATTTCTATTCTCTGCACCAGATACCAGGAGCTGCATCTGTTTCGAGTTCGCTTCCATTCTAAAGACATTTCCGGTCCATGTCAAACAAAGCGGCACATTTGACCCTTCTACTCCAAGATCTTTCGCAAGTTGTTCTTCGAAGAGCGTAAGGTGCGAACCATCATCTAGGAAGGCGTACCTCTTAATGGTCTTCAGCGGTCCGTGGAGTGTAACCAGGGAGCAGGCCACGAATTTCCCATTAGTTCGAGGTTACGAGCAGGGACCATCCATTGTTTGGATACTGCGGCTGGAATGCAGTAATCGGTGATGACGATATGTACATCCGTCTATCCCACACTAGCTGGCATTTCGACAACTCCTTCGCGCATGTGTGTTGAAACAACTACGAAACAGCTCATGAATGTGAACTGTCTTCCAACGTTTATCGATTGGAAGCTCCTTGAATGCGTCACAATCCCGAATATGGTGGTCACAGCTTTCACAAACACAACATTTTTTCTCTACTTCCTTCTGAAACTTCGATTCACCGGCATGTGCGTTGATCGATCCCTTGGTCTTTATTTTTGTCCTCTCGAGGTAATTTCCCTTGCCGCATCCACCAGTGTATAGAGTAACTTTGCTCGCTGAAATCACCATTCCATGCATAAACTCTCCATATGTCCTGAGATTCACTTCCGGGTAACTCTTCATATAGTTCGCCCACTCCATTTTCACATGAGCCGGCAGCTTTTCAACCAGCTCCATCAACAGGAATGGGTTAGTCCAGTGGCGTAGCCAGAAAATTGGTGTGGGGGGGGGGGGGTTCTGAACATTTTTTTCCTCTAAAAAAAAATTTTCTTCTAAAAATTTCGTCTCTTGGGGGGGGGGGGGTTGTCGGCGTATTTCGGTTTTCAGTTGTTTGATGTAGCTATCAATGTATCAGCATTAACATTATAAGTAAGCATGCGCCTGGGAAGCTTACCAGACTGATCAAAGCAACGGTGGATGGTGTGCAAAACTGTGTGAAGATTTCGGGCGAACACTCCAGTTCGTTCGAATCGCGCCGGGGACTAAGACAAGGTGATGGACTTTCGTGCCTGTTGATCAACATTGTGCTAGAAGGTGTCATGCGGAGAGCCGGGTGTAACAGCCGGGGTACGATTTTCAACAGATCCAGTCAATTTATTTGCTTCGCGGATGACATGGACATTGTCGGCCGAACATTTGCAAAGGTGGCAGAACTGTACACCCGCCTGAAACGTGAAGCAACAAAAGTTGGACTGGTTGTGAATGCGTCAAAGACAAAGTACATGCTTGTGGGCGGAACCGAGCGCGACAGGGCCCGCCTGGGAAGCAGTGTTACGATAGACGGGGATACCTTCGAGGTGGTCGAGGAATTCGTCTACCTCGGATCCTTGCTAACGGCTGACAACAACGTTAGTCGTGAAATACGAAGGCGCATCATCTGTGGAAGTCGGGCCTACTACGGGCTCCAGAAGAAACTGCGGTCGCACCAAATGTGTCATGTACAAGACGCTTATAAGACCGGTTGTCCTCTACGGACATGAAACATGGACAATGCTCGAAGAGGACTTGCAAGCACTCGGAGTATTCGAGAGACGGGTGCTTAGGACCATCTTTGGCGGTGTGCAAGAAGACGGTGTGTGGCGGCGAAGAATGAACCATGAGCTCGCCCAACTCTACGGCGAACCCAGTATCCAGAAGGTAGCTAAAGCCGGAAGGGTACGATGGGCAGGGCATGTTGCAAGAATGCCGGACAGCAACCCTGCAAAGATGGTGTTCGCTTCCGATCCGGCAGGTACGAGACGGCGTGGAGCGCAGCGAGCGAGATGGGCAGACCAGGTGCAGAACGACTTGGCGAGCGTGGGGCGTATCCGAGGATGGAGAGATGCGGCCTCGAACCGTGCATTGTGGCGTCAAATTGTTGATTCAGTGTTATCTGTTTAGATGTTAACTAAATAAATGAATGAAATGAATGCGCCGGTGATACGTTGTCAAGATTATATTTGTTGTAGAAAAAAGTTAAGAATTCAATGATGAAAATTATAACGAGTTGATGATTGTTCGTGCCTCCCGTATCAAAGTTAAATATTTTGAGAAAAACCTAACCTGAAAAAGGGACCTCAATTGGCACATCCAATATAAACGATCCCATATGTTTCGTCTATCGGCTTCTAAGCAACATCTCATTTATCGAATTAAATTCAAACCAAACTTGAAGTGACAGTGCGTTAAATTGAAAATGAAACTAATCTGGGGAATCATGATTAGATGGCTAATTTGTAATCAGCATGTCATACATATAAGAAAAATGGGGTCTGTACAATGAAGTTTATAATCTAAACGTCCCTCAACTATTAATTCAAGCATAATTCTTCATAACGATGTATGTAACAATTATGAAGATTCGAGAAATCCTTTGCAGAAAGTTGGCAAAGCTTTTTCTAAACTGTTTTAAAACTAAATCTTTTTTCAATATTTTTTCCCGCTGTCATGCATCAATACATGGCACTTAATAGGCGTGCTTCACGTCATAGCTAAGTTAATTCAAATTACCTGTGAAAAACGATAAAATTATACATTAGAGTGGGGCGCAGTTGTATGGTAAAACGCAAACTTCGCCCGATCAAGTGAGATCAAGGTTTTCCTGAATCGTTTTGGGACCCCAATCAACTGTGCAAAATATGAGCTCGATTGATTGCAACCTCGCATGCCGCATCGCGTTTTAAATTTACATGGAGATTAGTATGGGAAAACGTACTTTTTTACATTTTTGCTTTTAGCGGCTTCAATTTATCATCAATCACGTGAATCAAAACGTTAGCATATAGTCTGGAAGATGCCGAAAGACTTTGCTGAAGAAGGTACGTAGCTGGAAGGTATACAAAAAATTTTATTACGTTTTGGAAATTAATTGTTTAAATCATATGCAAGAAATCAATGTTTCTGCCAGCACTACCGGACAACCTATGGTTATCGAAGGGCAAAACCCATGTTCCTTCTTATCAGATTTTTTTTTCTTTGTGAAATAATTCCGGATAGCTCCCATTAGCTCTAAAGCCCTATAAGATCAATTATTTTGAAATAACACTCAGTTAAATTATTGGTCTACGTAGTACGGCAGTGCTGGCAGAATAAACGATTTTTTGCATATGGTTTGAACACTCAATGTTCGAAGCGTTATAACTTTTTTCGTGGATGTTCCAGCAACGTGCCTTCTTCAGCAAAGTTTTTCGGCATCCTTTGGGTTATACTTTAACGCAATGTGCCACTTGGTTTACGATGAACTGAATCCTCTAGTAGTAGAAATGCAAAAATATACGGTCTCCCATACTAATTTCCATACAAACTTCAAACGCGATGCGGAAAGCGCAGAAGCAACCAATCGGTCCCAAATTCTGCACAGTTGTTCAGGACCCAGAATGGCTTCGAAAAACCATTGATTTGAAAAAATTACCATGACGCCCCACTCTATTATACATACACCGGTATGCTGTTATTACCGGTTATTCCCGCCATCAGCGTACACATCTGATCATGTAATTTTTGTGAACCATGGACATTCTTCCTATTTTGGTTATTGGATTTGACGAAAAAATCATCATAGGCCAAAATCCCAATCAATATGAAATATTAAAACGCTTTTGATCCGATGTGCTAATTCAAAACCGGACTTTCACCATGCACTGAGAGCAGCTTTGCAGTTAAAATTACTATATCGAGGGTTAAATTAAATACACAACGCCACTAGATTTGTGCAGACTACATGCCACGTTTGTATCAACTTTATTGAGCTTATCATGGCCTCAAAACAAAACACAGCATGTATGTAATTATTTTAAATACAATCTCGTGTAAAATTTAACTATGCGTCGCATTCAAGATAAAAATCAATCTGTTTGGGAAATTATTTTGAAAATTAATGAGGAATAAACCCAAGTTTAGTCAATAGATGTTTATTTTTTTTAACAATTTGCAAATAATTGACATGGCACGAAAAATTTTCGGCGAAAATAAATTTAAAGCACACTCTTCAACTGCAGCATCCCGATTGTAGAACTATAATTATGATCGAAGGAATAGGATTCCATACTGTGTTGAAATTCATGTATGCTGGCTTTCTTCGTCAAACACGGAAGCTCCAGCGAAGATGGCATTTCGGTCGGCATTGTCAAAGGAACCACCCTCGGTTCTAATATTCTATATCAGATGGCCTTCAGGACAGCCGAGATGACACTCGAATCAGCATTTCCAAACAGTGTTAGTCTGTAATAATTAATGCTAAAGTTTAGCGCTTCCTTACTGACGAAGAGAGCTTTTTAGTATTTCTCACAATAACTGTAATAAATACTCACCACTGATCCAGAATCTCTCAAGTGTTGGATTTATTATGCTTTTATTATTTGTTAATAACGAAAAATTTACTTGGTCGTCTAAATTTATATCAGCAAGTATTGCTCTACACTTAACAGTATGGCGGCTTCAGAGTGGAATATTTTGTAAATATTTTCATGACTATGATGTGTTATTATTTTTACCATGAGAGCAGTTAAATTGAAAAAAGTGAAGTCATAATAACAATAATTTGTTTTATTCTAACAAAATACTTGAATAGTAATTTTAAGAACTGCTTCGTAGTTAAATTTACTTCAACATTCATTTCAGTGTGGGACGCTTTGAGATTGCAGAAAATTTATTTAAGCACCGCCTCTTTTCTTTTTCTATTTTGTTCCGATTGCGCGCTCTCCAACCAAACGCGCATGCGCTGTTTGAAGCGGTATAGGTACCTACTCGGTAGGCACCAATCCGTGCACTGCCAAACGATGAACGCTTTGGCTACCTATACATCGCCGATTGCGGTTAAAGCGGGTGACCTACACACACAAAATAATGCGTGTATGATGCATGGCAAACCGTTCTCTGCAGAAAGTGCACGTGTTGGACAACATGTACTGCCGTTCTACGCACGCTTGTACCAAATTCAAAAAAACGACAAATCTAGATTGCTTTGAGAATAGGTCGTATGTGCAAAAGAGAGATTCTCTTTGATCACGGTCTTTTTCGGTAATAAATCGGCTAGTTTTGCATGTTTTGCTACGATTCCATTTCAGCATGATAGACAAAGCTATTGTCTTTGGATATCTGCCAAGAAATTCTAAGTAAACTTTTGTATAGTTTCGTAATAATCGAAAGAGAATAGATCCAAAAAGAGACTCTCTTTTGCACATACGACCTATTTTCAAAGCACTCTAGAAATGGGAAAATGGCATTTGAAATTGAACACTAATTTTCATTGCAGGCGTATAACCATAATGCAATATAATATTATTACATCAAAGCCCCATTCAGAAGACTTAATTTCATTGAAATCATTCTTATTTTACACTCACAAATAGAATTTGCGACAACGATCATGAAAATAGTTTGGCGGGACAGTTATGCCGAGAAATAAGAGCACTTGTTTCATGGTTTCTAGGAATATCAGCCTCGTTCAATGCATGATTTCGTGAATGACTACTGCGATTGACATATGTCTCCACATGCTTTATATATGGAAGTAAACCTGCCACGTGGTTGAAGTGATTATGTCGCTTAGAATGAGTATTGTACAAATTGCCCCCATTAAACCAGTGCAACAGGCTAAGATTGCAAGATCTAAACAGAAAATGCTATTTCAATGTGTGTTGCTTCATAAAATAACAGAATCCGCCATAATGATGAATTTAATCACCGCGAGACAATTATGCGTAGAAATTAAGGAATGGGACAAATAGACTTGATGTTGTTTTCAATGATTTTCCGAACAAAGTTCGAAATCTGTTAGAGTTTTCTAAAAGTATACATTAAAATAGACTGCTCTATGGTGAAAATTCAAAATCCACAAAAACTAACATGGGACAACTATGCATAGAAGGGCAGTGTAGCGGTACGTCGTTTCTGTATCGTGGAGTGAAATATAACGCGCCCCCATCGCGGAATTTCGGTTGCCTCATATCACATGTCGTCTGTAAAAAATCCGTGCATATTTTAGCATTATGGATTTATACCTAATAGATAGATTTGTACTAAACATATGAAAATGCACATAATCCAAGTATATATTTGTATAAGAATGACAAGAAATCTATCGAGAGTTTAAATGTTAGGGACAAAATTGCTACCTGTTGAGGTGGAAATATTGCAATACATGCAAAACTAGCTTATATATTAGTAAAAGAGAGCGTAATGAAAGAGAGTCTCTCATTTGGACATACGACGTTTTCAAAAATCACGCGAGATTCATTCATTCATTCATCATTTATCTATTTATCTCACTTTGAAATTTTTAAAATGTTAGGCTATAGTGAGGTAATAATTTCTATTGTAAACCCGACAATTTTAAACTAATAACATTTATTACGCTTTTTCTGACCTAGACGGTCTTGAAGTCTAGGCGTTCATTTAGAATCATCACTTTTATTTCTATACAAAAACTAACTCAACATTATTTTCTATTCATAACTCTAAGTTACATTTTGTTGATAACGTTTCTCAAATCGGTAATTTGAATAATTCAGTCCCTAGTCTCTGATATGTATATGAACCATATCACGTGTCATAAGTTTTCTCTTCATACTAGGTGCAGTAGCCTTGTTTGCGCGCGCGGTTATAACCATGCGTAGTTGACATTTTCATACAAGCGAGCCTATTCATCTATATTGGTTCCCGAAATGCGAGAGAACTTAGAACAAGAGAGTAAAAAATATAGAGCACGGTGCTACAAACAAACAGAGTGCACATGTAGCAGTATGCTGGCGGGAAAACCCGTCGCAAGCAAAAGATCCGCTCCGTGCAAGACACAGCCAGTTCGGTTCGTTTGAACCACACGGTTTGCTCGCTAGAATGGGTCGCGATTGATCCGAATCGAGATCCGTGTCGCACGGATCTGAGTTGGTAGCGCAGCTCTCGCTTCCATGTCACAGCAATTTCGAGCTGGACGACGACATGAGCGGAACTGAGAGTTGTCCGGATCTTCGGATCTTTTGCTTGGTACGGTTTGTTCGCTACCGCACTACTAGGTACCTTTTGTGTGTCCGTTCGTAGCGCCGAGTATGTGGGTATGGGTATAGAAATAGACGTCAGGCTAGTTCGATTATTTTTGCTCATGTGTTTGTTATTACTTTCTGCAGCAGAAATCTCGCTTAACTTTTCAAAAGGACCTAAGTAACATTTTTTCATGAATTAATTTGAATAGCGCAATCAACAGAACAACATGAAAGCTATTGATTGCAGTATTCAAATTAATTCATGAAAAGAATGTTACTTAGGACCTTTTGAAAAGTTAAGCGAGAAATGATTTCTGTTGCTTGGCTAGATGCAATGTAAATAAATACTAAGGTATGGAAATCTATATATTGTGTGCGTGCCTTTTGTGTATGGCGAAAAAGCTTTCACTACTACATTCGAACGAGCTCCCATAAGAAGCCGTGCAAATATGTACGTCACCATTTGCTGTTTACATTTTTCATCATCCACTAACACACTTGCATTTGGTCTTCTTCCTCACCTTCTATCTATCTCATTGGGCTAGATGGTGCTGTCGCTTGGCTTCATGGTGCTTGAGGTACAAATAATAAACGATCAGCGCGTGCGCGGTACTGGACTGGAATGCTCATACAAGCTCGCATGTGTTGTGTACCGCGAGCGTGGTATTTTAGTTTGTGTTGTACAAAATACATCAGCGCGCGTACTCGAGTACGTACGCTCGAGGGAGTTCCTCTAGGCGCGTGTTTGACAATGATTTCATCAATTTAAAGTGAGCTGCTGAGCTGGGGTTCTTTAAAAAAGATCCATGGGTCATCAGCTCAATGTAAGGAAGCGAATCTTTCGAACAGCTCCTGAGCGGAGCGCCCATCTCTAGTAAGGTGCTAATCACTTGAGGTACTGACTCCGGTAGAAGAAGACGACTTCTTACGGATTCGTACGCGATACCTTTCAGGCACCGCTGCAATCTAGCTAGGTTTTCCACTTTTGAATAACCACACGCGACGGTTGTATTCTCGAACGCACTGATAAATATCGGCCAATCAGCCGGGTCACCAAAAAAAGGGGGTAAATCACGGGGCATTACTTGGCGTGCGGCCAACTGCGAGGGGGGGGAGCTTGTTCAATGGTCCAATGCACCGAATGAACACAATGACGTTTGAGACGGGCGCTGTTTACTAAAAATGAACACTTGCATGAACTCGATGAATGAAAAAGTATTCATTCTTAGTAAACAGCGCACCGCTCAAACGTCAATGATGAACTCGGTGCATTGGACCATGGCATGATTCGCTATAGATGTGACAGACGCACACTGAACATAGGCCTTTTCATGTGACACTGCCGGGACTGCACTTGTTTACAATCGCTGAACAGGCCTGCAAGTCCGAAGCTGTCACTTTCATAGAAGAACTGTCAATTGACGGTAAAATCAGCTGATTTTAAACGTCTCGTGAAAAGGCCTATTATTGATATGGGTATCTACGAGGGCTCTATGAGCGACTGAAGCTTCATTCGTACCCATTACTGGGTTAAGCGGAACGATAGTATCAGAAAAGTTTTGTAAAACAGGTTTTGTTGAAAATTATGGCATAGTGCCCTCCGCATTGGGAGAGATACTAATTGAACCTAGTTTTGCTAGCAAATCTTTATATGGATCTTCGCTTTCATTAGCGGGAAAAGTTTCTTTATAATTTCTATTGGTAGGAGGCTTACCTTGTGGCATTACGGGGGGTGCAGTAAATTTACCTTCGGTCTTTCTTGTGCAGCCTTTGATTAAATGCTTTTGGATATGCGCCGGTGCTCCGCGTTAAAATCTCATCATGTTGCAACTGATAAGCAGAACGATGCATTTGTGACGCCTGGGTTGAAAGTTTTTGATTAGTTGCTTGACCATCGATTGCCAGTTTACTGCCATCGGAAGACGGCCCGTTCTCTTCGTTTCTTTCGTGTGGCTCGCTCTGCTTCGCTACAGTTAACTCCTCTCCGATATCAATTCCACCGACGACGCCCTCCTCTGCATGATTTCCGGAGATGTTCTCTACCCAAGTGCTCACTCCCTACTCGGGCGTTTACTTACTTGGCTGCGTTTAGTCCCGTTCTCCCTTTCCGCCATTTGCTCCTCTAGGAGTTTGTATTACTCCTGCATGGTCTTCTTCTCTTGATCAAAGGCTCTTTTTCCGCCTCCCATTCGCGCTGCTGAATCGCGCGCTCTTCCTCCAGCTGCTTCAACCGAAGAGCTATACGGGCAGCGTTGCTACCGGACGATGAGACCAAACTCAACGGTAGACAGTTGGAACAGGTCCAAGGACGGTTTTCGATAGATCTCGTTACTCCTGCACATCGCATGTGCCACCAGTCGTCGCACTGATCACATTGCACCAAGTCATCATATGTTTCAGGGCGCGAGCAGTTCACGCATCCTCCCTCACGTGGTTTTCGCGGCGACGTAGGATAATTCCCTTGCGATGGGTCACTCACCGTAAGTTTTTAAAGCTCTGTTGTCGGGGGCAGAATTGAGCGGGTCACCGGTTAGTAAGCATTAAAGAGCACACAAAGTTTACGATGCAGTACAGCTTTAAACTCTGAATAACTTTAATCAGTACATGTTTGAGGTTATATTATTGTAGAACTACTTACACTTACGGTGTTTGCACTTTCCAACTTCTAAATCCGCCCTAGCCGACTAAGCAAATCTGATTGTGACTACAATAGTAATAAATTCATTTAAATCTAGGCAAACCTACATGGTTTTCCAATTTACCTTTAGGAAATGAACGTTTTACTAATCGATTCCCTATAGCAACTACTTTAGACTTAGGCACCTTTGTGAAACTGTAAATATTAGGTAGGTTTTATTACAATACATAAGTTCTTTGGACCATGATGGTATGCCGTATCGGATAATAACGCTACTCTCGATATAAGCCTGCGCACCTGACTATACACCGCCGATCTGTTGGACATAATTCGTGATAATGATTTTATCGCTAGTGATGCCCTTTGGTATGCTTAATCGACGCGGCTCGTGAAATTGATCTTATCGTCGATCATCACGCTCAGATGCTTTGATGCTTTCACGGACCTAACTGAACAGGTCACTATATTTATCTTAGGTTCCTGCAACCCATGGCGGTTATGCACCACCATGACTTCTGTCTTGTTATGTGCTAACGCCAACCTCCTCGAGTTGAGCCATTCTTCGACTCCGTTAATCGCATATGAAGCTTTAAGTTCAACTTTATCGAGAGTGTCGCCAGTAACTTCAAGCATCAGTTGGCATGCAGACATCATTCTAGTCGGACGCGTTTTTCACATCATTCGTCACATTTGCAGTCTGTTGAAAATGAGTGGTGTACGTAAAAATACGCTTGTTATAGATTTTAGTGTTCTTCCAATTCGTCCAGATGCTGGCAAAGTGAAGTTGTTTCTGGACAACGAGATAAAACTTCAATATAGTGATGTTAGAAGCATACAGTTGCATAATGCGCGCAACTGTGTGCTGATCGAAATTAATTCTAAAGAAATTGTGTCGCGGTACCAAGCGGATCACAATTGGAAGCGAACAATGCTTTGTGATAATTGTGAGTTTCGTATACCTGTATATGTTGATTGCCATGCGGTGACCGTTCGGGTGCATAATCTACCTTCGTCGGTAAGTCACTCCACCATAGTCGACTTCATGTTGAAGTTCGGAGAGGTTATTTCGATAAGAGACGAAAGGTGGAAACACTACTTTCCTGGAATACCAAACGGCGTACGAGTATTACGGATGAATTTACTACAGCATATTCCGTCGTGCATCACTATCGAACATGAAACTACAATGGTGACATACTTGAATCAGCCCAAATCTTGTTGGCAATGTGGCCATCCGGTCTATCGGGGAAAGAAATGTTATGAGTTATTCGCCGCGACCGAGAATAAAACACCTTCCACACCATCAACATCGAAACCAAGCGACGAATTGTTCACTCAAGCTGATTTCCCTCCGATCACCAACGAACTGCAAACACCATCAACAATCGAAACGAACGAATCTACTGTTGAAGAACGGAGGCAAGAGAAGGAAGACGAATGGACTGACGTAGACGACAATATATCCGGGGGCAGCAGGGACAGCAGGGACAGCATGGACCATGTCCAAGGGCTTGATGACCCCTCCCCAGCTGTCTGCGAGTCAGGGAGAACTGCCTAGGGCGTGGTGGGATTTAGCAGTGGGCTCTGCTAAAATCCCTCCCAAAAAAACCACAAGTGCCCGTAAGCGGACTCTATCAAAGCGACTGTGTGCCGCTTCAAAAGCACAAGCCCAGGGAGTGCCAATTGGCATGTGGAGTGTCCCTACTTCGGTAGGGTAGCGCGTGAGCTGCTTCGGCAGGGAGTGAGTGATCTGTTTGTGCTGAGGCAGGAGTGTCATAGCGCGTCACCGCTATTGTCACCTCGAAGCGCAGCAGAAGTCTGAGTATGGACTGCACATGCTAAGGTAAGAGTGTCGTAGCGTAGTATCGTTGACTGGTCCCTACATACCGCTATCGACACCTCGAGGCATGGCAGTGGAGTGTTAGAGTGAGTTGGGGAGTGTCCCTACTTCGGTAGGGTAGCGCGTGAGCTGCTTCGGCAGGGAATGAGTGATCTGGTTGTGCTGAGGCAGGAGTGTCATAGCGTGTCGCCGCTATTGTCACCTCGAAGCGCAGCAGAAGTCTGAGTATGGACTGCACATGCTGAGGTAGGAGTCGAGGTACCCATCGACACCTCGAGGCTTTGCAGTGGAGTGTTAGAGTGAGCACCCGAAAAAGGGTCACATGGAGCGAATGGTCTTTGGAGAAGCTGCTTCGGCGGCAGGGTAGCACTGGGTGCTGCGGATAGAGCCGCTTTTCTGCTCTCAAGCGAGTAGAGGGATATTTTGAAATCAATCCCATAAGCAAAATTATTTTGCAGTTACTTGGCTGTCAAACATTTCCCGCTCTTCGATTTTCTCTTTCCATGCTGCATGAGGCCGCACAAATGCGCGAGACTCTACATGACTTTACGATGGTTTACATACATTTCTGCTCCAATATCAGCTGTTGAATCTCGTGAAATTTCGTAACGAGTGCTTTTTATTTGCATTCCTACTAATTTTTCACTCGAAATATAATATAAAAATATTTGTTACAAAGAATACAAAACTCAAACCAAGTTAATTTTTTTTTCCCGAATAATAACAATACTTCTCAATATAGGATCTGAAACGAACATAACCACAATCATCAATGTTTGGCTCCGGCACAATAGAAAAGTTTGGCTTCAGTTTGACAACCAAATCGATTCTATTCGCACCACCCAGGGGTAGCAGTGGGTTGTACCCACACACCTACAGTTGTGCACATGTGGTGCATGGGGAGTGTCCCTGCTTCGGCAGGGTAGCGTGTGGTCTGCTTCGGCAGTGGTGTGATTGATCTGCTCGTGCTGAGGCAGGAGTGTCGTAGCGTAATATCTGTAGGCCCAGGCAGTTACCGCTATTGACACCTCGAGGCATGGCAGCGGAGCGCCCGGGAGAGCATCCAAGGAAGACTTAAATGGAGTGAATGGTGTGCGAGCACCCAAGTCAGTCTCGCATAGGACGAGTGCCTGTGTGAGCGATAATGAGCGAGTACGCTTAGTACTGCCATCCCCCCAGAAGTAGTACTGCGAGGTAGTTCCTGGGGGAAACGATGGTGGAGCCCAAGGGAGTTTAGTCGGTATTACCGGTATGGTCGAGTCCGACACTCCAGTACACTTCCGTGTGGTAGTTTGGCAACTACAATGCACGTGTACTGGGTTAGTGTGTAAATGCATTCTCCCTTGTAAAAAAAAAAAAAAACAAAAAAAAACGACAATATATCGAGCTCATCTGCGAACTACAATGAGGTGACGCACAAGCGGCGACGGGCAGAGCGAAAGGATGAAAGTGAAACCAAAAAAAATGTAGTAGGCAGTGTTCCTCAAACACGGTTCAGAATGATAGAATTATAAGGACACCAAACCACAGCCGAAGATTCCAAGATTGAACGCACTAATGCACAGTAGAGGGATTTTAAACAGAGAGGGTCGTTAAATCCGTCAGTCATCCTTAAAATGAAACCTAGCTGTCTGTTAGCTTTAGCAATCGTGCACTCTAAATGCGAACGAAATGTTTGTTTGGTGTCCAGAATTACGCCGAGATCTGTCACTTCATTTAGCCGATCCAGTTGTTGACCGCAGAGGGTGTATGTGTAATTATACGGATGACTACTTCTACTGAAAGATATCGTGCTGCATTTTCGACACAAAACAAGGCAGTTTCGCTTGCTCCAATCCTCGAAACAATCCAGTAGCTTCTGTAGCGCTACGCAGTCTTCCATACTCGAAATAATCATGTAAAATTTCATATCGTCAGCGTAGCATATTCGATGTCCAGTTGGCACTACATACATCACATCATTTACAAATAATGAAAATAGTAGTGGCCCTAAGTTACTACCTTGGGGAACACCAGAGGGAACGACGAAACTGTCCGAATTTGAGCAGCCTATTCTTACTTTCATGGACCTTCCGGATAGATAAGATCTCAACCAGCGAACGATCGCGGAAGACACTCCTAACCTTTCGAGCTTGTTTACAAGAATTTCATGATTGACACGATCAAACGCAGCCTTGAAGTCTGTGTATATAGCATCGACTTGCAAGCCGGCGTTCATGGAACGAATGCAAATAGAGGAGTACCCGACCAGGTTTGTATTGACGGATCTTTTCGGATAGAATCTGTGTTGGGCACTAGATATATAATTTTTGCAGGATTCGAATAGTGCATTGTTTACGACAATTTCGAACACTTTAGAGCAGGCACACAGTGATGTGATTCCTCTGTAGTTGGCAATGCTACATTTATCGCCTTTCTTGTAGATCGGAGACATGAAAGATACCTTCCAGTTAGTCGGAAATACTCCTCGTCGTAATGAAATATTGAACAGTTTTACAAGCGGGGTGATGAGCGTCATTGAGCACTTTTTCAACACAGCGGATGGATTCCCGTCTGGCCCAGATGATACGGAGTATTTCAGTTTGCGCAACGCGCATAGCACCTGCTCATCAGATATTACATCTAGATGGAAATCAAAACTATTTGCTGGAGCGTCTTGTATTGCTGCATCTATTTGGGAGGCTGAAACTTGCATACTCGAAAAAGCACTTTGGTGTATTAGCAGGTGTATTAGCGGATAAGTGAACCGGTGCCATCGAAAGTGGTACATGTTACATTGAGTAAATTTTTCAGGAGACACATTTTCCCAAAAACATTGAATAATAAATTCATATTTGCAATTTTTGCAACTAAACTGTACCAACATGTTATGTCTGATGTGCCTATAGGTAGTAGCGAAAAATAAGCGAAGTTTATGACAAATTCCAAGTTTATTGAAGCAAATTGCACATGTACCACTATTATTGGGAACAAAAGGAAACAGAAACCGAAAAACGTTGACAGTAAAAATGGTACATGTACATTTTTGAAATCATTCTAAACAGCAGTAAACTATCTTCAAATTGAAAATAGGATTAAAATCTGTTTTGAAAACAGTTATGTTGCCGAATTTTCTTTTGAATAAGCTGATTTTAGTGGTTGGAATTGTACATGTACCACTTTTTCTGGCAACGAAATGGCCATTGTGATATATACCAGAAAATAAAATGTACATATTCCAGTTTTAGTTGCCAAAAATCTCTTTTTCGTTATTTCCTTACTAGATCTTTGCAAATAAAAGCCGTTGGTGTAAAAAACTCAAAATTGACAAAAATGGTTTATGTACCACTTTTGCTGGCACCGGTTCAAGTCATGCAAGTTCATTGATGTTGGTAGTCCATCTTCCTTCCGCTTAGTGCGGACAAAATTCCAGAACTTTTTGGGACATGTTCGGAGATTTCGTTGCATTCTATCGACGTAACGAGCATAAAGGAAGTGATTGTATCGTTTATATGTAGTGCTAGCAAGTGCGAAGCGTCGTTTTGAGCAAAGTGAACGACGATGGCGGTAATTCCGAAGGGCAGCTCGCTTAAGCCGTTTCATCTTGCGAAGACGGTTGTTTGTCCACGTAGGTCTCGGAGGCGGACGTTGTAACGGAATATGCGTATCAATTACTCGTCTTATCTTATCGTTAAACAGATGTACCATAACGTCCAGATCTCGATCAGAATCCAAAAATTGCCAGTCAATTGAAGAAAGTGCATCGTCAAGTAGATTGAAGTCCGCACGTCGGAAGTCGTACCGAGTGTTATCTAACGATGGTTCGTATAGCGTAGGCAAGGACAAAGGTACAGCGATCACAAGAGCAGGGTGATGAGCGTCGACTTGAACTAACGAATCAATGGTTTCGAAGACTGAAGTTAACAGACCCTGGTCATTCACCATGACCAAATCCAGTATTTTTGAGTTACAGTTGAGCACTGAATTCATCTGGGTTAATCCATGAAAACAAAAGCCATCGAACAATAATCTACCTGCTGTAGTCAATCGTGAACGAGAAGCATCTAATTTAAAGCCCCCTTCTTCAGAGCGAGTCCAATGTAATTCAGGGTGATTGTAATTGCCAAGCTGGATGACAATATCAGACTGATTTAAGTTAGATACAACGGAATCAATAGACTCAATGTGTTGCTGGATAAGGCTCTGATCGTCTCTACGATCTGGAGGAAGATAGAGCACCCCAATACTGACGAAATTGCTTTGCAGTTTGATTTTAACCCAAATCTGCTCCAACTTGTTGCTCACCGGTGCTGGATCGATGCTACAACTTAAATTTGACGCTTCTGCTATCAAAACTCCACCTCCTCTAGTTTTGCGACTGTTAATGGAATTACGATCCATTCTGAATACAGTGAAGGAACTCCCGAAAAGTAGAGTGGATAAAACTGAATCATCCAACCAAGTTTCTGTTAATACGATAACATCATAGGTCGAATCCACAGCCGCGAGGAAGAAACTATCGATTTTTGTTCTGAGCCCTCTCACATTCTGGTAATATATTCGTAATGAAGAACGGGAGAGATGTTCGCTTTGCGCTGCTTCAGCTTCGGGAACACTAACACAAGCCGAATAGCTCTCAGAATGCCTTTGATGTAGATTGGTAGGAGCTTCCATTGAAGAGCGGCGACTGGAATATGCAGATGTATCACGCGGTGAATTTTTCAAAGACACAACAAACTTGCCTGACGTCGGAGTCCGGAAGCCCTCTTCCCCAGACTCATTCACAGGACCAGGACGGCTGGAGAACGATGACGGCGGAGGCTCGACTGCGATGATCGAGTAGAAGGCTTCCTTAATGCTATCGTCATTGTTGCGTCCCGGTATTCGTGGCGAGTAATTAGATGGTTTACTTGGCGATTCAGTGCAAACTGAACGAGCATGATTCAGAGCATATCGACTGGAAGGTTCCAATTTGTCAGGGGCAGAATTGTTCAAACGCGTAAAGTAGTTGCCTGTCGTCGGAGTTCGGAAGCCCCATTCTCCGCTATCATACGCAGGACCAGGACGGCTGAAGATCGATGACGGCAACTGCTCGACTGCGATGATCGGATAAAGGGCTTCCTCAATACTGTCGGCATTTTTGCGTCCCGGTGTTAGTGAAGTAGAATTGGATGATTTACTTGGCAGATGCAGATTACCGGCGATTCTCGAAATAAGCTGTCGGCTAGAAGTGACCAAATTAACAGAGACAGAATTGCTCGAATGAGTAGAGTACTTGCCCGATGATGGATTTCGGAAACTCCATTCTCCGAACTCATGCGCAGGACCAGGACGGCTGGTGCTCGGTGATGACAAAGGCTCGACTGCGATGATCGGATATGGAGCTTCCTTAATTCATTTTTGTATTTTTGCGTCCCGGTGTTCTTGAAAAGTTGAAGGAGGTTGATTTTGCAGGGAGACAGCTGATGATTGAAGACTGGATGGGCTCGAGTTGGCTGGAAGTTTTGAATTTGTCACAGGAAGCATTGTTCAGAAACGCGAAGTACTTGCCTATCGTTGGATTTCGGAAGCCCCCGTTTCCGGATTCAATCACAGGACCAGGACGGCTGAAGATCGGTAACTGCAATGCACACCTAATACCTCGTCTATTCAAACCACGCGCTTTCCTAGCCGTATCCGCTTGATAAGCCGCCAGTACATTACGTATAAACCGACAATTTGTTAAGGATCACCCTTTCCAACAACTTATCAGTTCATCCCGCGCTGCAGAAGGTCACATCGATACATTACTCACCTCTCGAACCACTGAACGTTATACCTGCCTTTCGTTTAACAGGAACACGTTCAGTCTCGCTAGTGACTCTAGCAGGGTATTTCTTCTGGCGTTATCGAACCGGCACTCCACTGCCCACGCATTGAAGTCACCTGCTACTACTTATGGTTTCGGACCAGTTAGTGCGCATACAAGACTAATACCTCATAATCTGAAGAAAAATAACAATGTTCATTTGGCTCTCATTTTGACATTTTGACCACTTTGTTCAATCATTTATAATACCCTGAAAATAGACAACCATCTATTACTAAACATTATTATTATTATTTATTCAGACTAAGGCCGAAGTGGCCTGTGCGGTATATAAGAGTCTTCTCCATTCGGCTCGGTCCATGGCTACACGTCGCCAACCACGCAGTCTACGGAGGGTCCGCAAGTCATCTTCCACCTGATCGATCCACCTTGCCCGCTGCGCACCTCGCCTTCTTGTGCCCGTCGGATCGTTGTCGAGAACCATTTTCACCGGGTTACTGTCCGACATTCTGGCTACGTGCCCGGCCCATCGCAGTCGTCCGATTTTCGCGGTGTGAACGATGGATGGTTCTCCCAACAGCTGATGCAACTCGTGGTTCATTCGCCTCCTCCACGTACCGTCCGCCATCTGCACCCCACCATAGATGGTACGCAGCACTTTCCTTTCGAAAACTCCAAGTGCGCGTTGGTCCTCCACGAGCATCGTCCAGGTCTCGTGTCCGTAGAGGACTACCGGTCTAATTAGCGTTTTGTAGATTGTCAGTTTGGTACGGCGGCGAACTCTATTCGATCGGAGCGTCTTGCGGAGTCCAAAGTACGTACGATTTCCAGCCACTATGCGTCTCCGAATTTCTCTGCTGGTGTCATTTTCGGCAGTCACCAGTGAGCCCAAGTACACAAATTCTTCTACCACCTCGATTTCGTCACCACCGATGCAAACTCGCGGTGGGTGGCTCATATTGTCTTCTCTTGAACCTCTTCCTATCATGTACTTCGTCTTCGACGTGTTGATGACTAGTCCGATCCGCTTAGCTTCCCTCTTCAGTCTGATGTAGGCTTCCTCCATCTTCTCAAAGTTACGTGCCATAATATCTATGTCGTCGGCGAAACCAAATAGCTGGACGGACTTATTGAAAATTGTACCACTCGTGTTAATCCCTGCTCTTCGTATTACACCTTCCAAAGCGATGTTGAATAGCAAACACGAAAGACCATCACCTTGCCGTAACCCTCTGCGGGTTTCGAAGGGACTCGAGAATGCCCCTGAAACTCGAACTACGCACATCACCCGATCCATCGTCGCTTTGATCAACCGTGTCAGTTTATCCGGAAAACCGTGTTCGTGCATTAGCTGCCATAGCTGGTCCCGATCGATTGTATCATATGCGGCTTTGAAGTCGATGAATAGATGATGTGTGGGCACGTTGTATTCGCGGCATTTCTGCAGTACTTGGCGAATGGCAAACACCTGGTCCGTGGTGGAGCGTTCGCCCATAAAACCCGCCTGGTACTGCCCCACGAACTCCCTTGCAGTTGGTGCTAGTCGACGGCATAAAATTTGGGAGAGTACCTTGTAGGCGGCGTTCAGCAATGTGATTGCGCGGTAGTTGCTACAATCCAGCTTATCGCCCTTTTGTAGATGGGACACGACACCTTCCATCCACTCCTGCGGCAAAACTTCCTCCTCCCAAATCTTGGTAATGACCCAGTGCAGCGCTCTAGCCAGTGCCTCACCACCGTGTTTAAATAGCTCTCCTGGTAGTTGGTCAACCCCAGGGGCTTTGTTGTTCTTGAGCCGGCCAATCTCCTCCTGGATTTCCTGGAGATCCGGAGCCGGTAGAATTATGTCCTGCGCGCGTTCTCCCAGGTCCATCACCATACCGCCATCTTCGTCTGCCACATCGCCATTCAGGTGTTCTTCGTAGTGCTGCCGCCACCTTTGGATCACCTCACGCTCGTTCGTAAGAAGGTTCCCGTTTATGTCCTTGCACATATCGGGCTGTGGCACGTGGCCCTTACGTGAACGGTTTAACTTCTCATAGAACTTTCGTGTGTTATTAGCGCGGTACAGTTGCTCCGTTTCTTCACGGTCTCGATCTTCCTGCTTACGCTTTGTCCTCCGTAAAATCGAGTGTTTTCTGGTCCGCGCCTGTTTATATCGTGCGTCGTTTGCCCACGTGCGTGTTGGCAGCAATCTCGCCCATGCTGCATTCTTCTCTTCCACTAACTGCTCACATTCGCCGTCATACCAGTCGTTTCTCTGATCCGAGGGCACCGTGCCAAGTGCAGCGGTTGCGGTGCTACCAATGGCGGATCGAATATCTCTCCAGCCATCTTCAAGAGATACTGCGCCTAGCTGCTCTTCCGTTGGAAGTGCCACTTCCAGCTGCTGCGCGTATTCTTGGGCTAGTCTACCGTCTTGTAGCCGCCCAATGTTAAGCCGCGGCGTTCGACTTCGACGCGTGTTGTACACCGTCGAGAGTTTTGAGCGCAGGCATACTGCAACGAGGTAGTGGTCGGATTCAATATTCGCACTGCGGTAAGTGCGGACGTTCGTGATGTCGGAGAAGAATTTACCGTCGATTAGAACGTGGTCGATTTGGTTTTCCGTTTCTTGGTTAGGTGATCTCCATGTGGCCTTGTGGATATTTTGCGGGGAAAGAAGGTGCTTCGGACTACCATTCCGCGAGAGGCTGCGAAGTTTATGCATCGTTGGTCGTTGTCATTCGATACGGTGTGCAGACTATCCGGTCCGATGACCGGTCTATACATTTCCTCCCTTCCTACCTGTGCGTTCATGTCACCGATGACGATTTTAACGTCCCGCAGTGGGCATCCATCGTATGTCTGCTCCAGCTGTGCGTAGAACGCTTCTTTCTCGTCGTCGGGTCTCCCTTCGTGTGGGCAGTGCACGTTGATGATGCTATAGTTGAAGAAACGGCCTTTAATCCTCAGCTTGCACATCCTTGCGTTGATTGGCTGCCACCCAATCACGCGTTGGCGCATCTTACCCAGCACTATGAAGCCGGTTCCCAGCTCGTTGGTGGTGCCACAGCTTTGGTAGAAGGTAGCCGCTCGATGCCCGCTTTTCCACACTTTCTGTCCTGTCCAGCAAATCTCCTGCAGCGCCACGACGTCGAAGTTGCGGGGATGTAATTCATCGTAGATCATCCTGTTGCAACCTGCGAAACCTAGCGACTTGCAATTCCATGTTCCAAGCTTCCAATCGTGATCCTGTATTCGTCTCCTAGGTCTTTGCCGATTATATCGAGTCGCATTATCTCTTATATTGTTCGTAATGATTGGTTTTCTAGGCGGCTTATTGGGCCTGCGCAAACCTCCTGTCTCGTCGGAGGGCCGTCGTGTCAGGGCTGTTTAGCGTCCCACCTAACACCAGGACTTGGGCTTGTGCGCTTTGAGCGGCACACGGTCGCTTTGGTGGAGCCTACTTGCGGATACATGCAGCTTTTTATAGAGGTTTAACAGGGCCCACTGTCAAACCCCACCACATCCTAGGCAAGCCCCACAACTCGCAGATGGCCTGGGGAGGGATCGTCAAGCCCTTGGACATAGTCCCTGCTGCCCTATTACTAAACATGTCCCAATTTGATTGATGGGAAAACCCGAAAAGTAGACTATTAGCATTATCCAGGCTGCATAACGAGGAGGCGAACTTCACTGCAGTTCACTTGTTGTACTAGAGATGACGGATATCCAACGGTTTCAGCATCGGCCGCAACGGTGAGCTCAATCCAAGTAAAACCCTAAATAAAATCCCAAACTAGGGCACTCAATAAAGTAGATTAATTCGAATATTTTTTTTAAAATAAATTTTGTATGGCCTCTAAACCCTAACTGTATTTGTTTCACGTTAATTGTTTAAAAGAAAATCTTGTATTTCGCCGTTTTGTTGCTGTATGTCCGCCTTGCCACCAAATATAAAGGGAAGAAATATCCGGGAGAATCTAATTGGAAAACGACCCTGAAGTGAAACCGTGTTGAGGACCACTGCTCCTATGGTAATATCGTTACAGGGGTTCTCAACCGGTTCCCACAAAGTTTCACAGAGTATCAATGTGTAAACTTTTTTAGCAGTGTAAGACGAGTTTAGTACAATTCCATTTAATTCCACCACCTCGTATTACTTTTACATTACGTATTTCGACCTCAACTGTAAGGTCGTCTTCAGTGTCTCTCCGAACCGAACTTTCTTCCAAAGTTTTATCTGTGAAACTAATTGATGCGTTGTTTAGCGCATCTTTAGGCGAATCCAGAGCACTACTTCCGAAGTTGGGTTTGTTGCCTGTATCTGTAGAAAAAATCAACTTCGTTATAAAAAGCGTTCTAACTTTATTCTAGATAGATAATATAATAGTCCACAACTGGGACCACAATAGCAACCCTATAACCAGAGACCGTCGGAGTGAAAAACTGTCGAAATGGCAACGTATGAAAATGCATGAAATCGTGAAAATAATCCTGGCAGCACTTGAACTTTTTGCTTGCTTCTTATGGATGCAAAAAGTAAACATGTCGAAATGAAACCTTTTGACGGTTCGATTGGAAACAAAATGGCGTCTTCGCCGATCTCTTATTCTAGTATTTCTAGTCCACAAGTTGCATCACAGTTCAGTTGAACTCGTAGCTCTCATTTTTGACTAACGGATACTCTGAGAAAAATCTAAACTTAATATATTAAAAGTCATGGTTGACTTCGTTTAAGTGCCGTCACTGTCAGAGTTGGAACAAAATTCATCTGTCATTCCCATACAAAATCGTGTTTCAAACGGGCAGCAGAAGTGTCAAAAGCGGCACATGTCGCCACTCTTATTCACACATACACTCTGAGCCGTACAACTCGTGCTCGTGCAGAAAAATCTCGCTTAACTTTTCAAAAAGACCTAAGTAACATTTTTTTCATGAATTAATTTGAATAGCGCAATCAACAGAAAAACATGAAAGCTTTTGATTGCAGTATTCAAATTAATTCATGAAAAAAATGTTACTTAGGTCCTTTTGAAAAGTTAAGCGAGAAATCATATTCTTCCAACTCAATGCACAAGAAACTATTAGCTACAAGAACATTTGTTTTGCTACAAATAATGTTGCTCCATCCCTCGATTTTTTTTATTCAGTTTTTTTAGATCAATGAAGTTCAATACGTACCCGGGGGTTTCAATTCAAAAAAGCATATGAATAAGTATAACTTTTATCCAGCGGTCTTTTAAATTATTGATTGAGGGTTTCCGACTATAATTGGGTGATCTTTGATTGTGAGGGAGCATACATATTAAATATTATTTCATAAATATAATAATTTCTAATAAACAATGAAACTATTTTTTAGGTTCCAATAATAAAATACTATCTGTACAAAGGGTTAGTGCTATCAATATTATTTTAGAAGCTTTCGGTAATGCGCAGACATATCTAAATAACAATGCAACAAAATGCACCCAAATTGTAAGTTTAGATTTCGATTACTGTGGACAAATAATATCGGCATCGATACAAATATTACTGTTAGACAGGCTAAAGTTGAGAAGACACATCGACAGTGAGCAATATACATTCCATATATTTACGAGTCTACTATTAGGAGCCGAAGGACACCTACAGAAGGAACTATACCTGGAGAGTAGTTCTTTGCAGAGCAATATTTTTATTAAGTTTCCTAAGAAACTTGAAGATAGGCAAAAAGCCTTGTTAGATTTTGCAAAAATACAACAAGCTTTCAATGTACTTGGCATGGAATCGTCCTTAGTGAAAGCATTTTGGTGTGTATTAGCAGCTATATTTCACTTGGGTAATGCAAGTTGTGAGATCAAAGGCACAGTACCGACATTACGCGCTCAATTTGCTGAACCTACACATGCTAGAACGGCCGCCCTCTTACTAGGAGTATCAATGGAGGAATTATCAGCCATAGTATTTCCAATTACGGTTACCGAAAACGCTTCAGATCCTTCTGATGCGCTAGGATCTGCATTTGATTGCTTAGAAGGATTAGTGATTGGCTTGTATACCGAAACCGTATCGGCAATTGTAGCATATTTAAACAAAACATTATCAACGACATCCAATGCTATAAATTCTTCAATTTTGCTAGTCGATACGCCAGGTTTTTATAATCCTTGTGGTTTCCAGAGCGGAGCAACGCTATCCAATTTAAAGCACAATTACCTCCAGGAACGTTTACAATTGTTATTTCATCATGTTCTTCTCAATACACCTCGTAATCGATATGCACAAGAGCTGGTAGAAATAGAGTCTGAACCAATTAATGAAACATGCTCCGTTCCGTTGATAAACTTACTGGATAAAACTCCACAGAGTCACGTAGTATGTACATCGCAAAATAACTTACGAGACTCAGACAAACGTGGCCTGTTATGGATGCTAGATGAAGAAATCATGTATCCAAATTCAAGCGATGAGACATTTTTGAATAGATTGTTCTCGTCATACTCCGATAGAGAGAATCAAATGGTATTAAAAAGAGGACCTGGAGAATTACAGTTTACTCTGCAACATATGGAGGGAACAAATCCTGTGACATATAATGCGTTAGGCTGGCTCCGGGAAAGTCATGAACATTCATCAACCAAAGATGCTTCTAGTCTACTTCGAAGTAGTATCAAGCCAGATGTTAGCAGTCTGACGACGGTTTGTTTTAGGCGTGCTGGAGGAACCAATTGCTTTAGTTCCGTTGTTGGAGCAGAAGGCAATCAATCAATGCGACGAGTTTCAAGTATACGACGTTCATTTGCTTCGAATGGAATAAAGCGAAGTTCCCTGATGATGCAAGTTAAATTTACCGTGGACGGTATAATTGATGCTTTGAAACGAACTGGAACACACTTCACTTATTGTTTTATGTTGCATAATAATGCTGGTCCGTCGGAGTACTTAAATGCAAATGCCAAAGGAATACGAAATGAAGACATTCAAAATATATCACTTCTAAAAAGTCAGGTAACGAATACTTTTTTGATGCATGCAATTTCTATATTTGTCTGACTATATTTCAGTTGCGAGGTTCACAAATCCTACATTCTTCAAGATTATACCGCTTTGGATTCCCAATAAGTGTACCGTTAGCCGAATTCATAAACCGTTTCACATTGCTTAGTGATGCATCTAAAGTTGGAGAAGCTACAGTACAGAGTATTTTACACTCAACTGAAATAGATTCATCTGTATATCGAATTGGCTCTAGTCAGGTAAGTGTTACCATATGTATACACTTTACAGCTTTTGCTTGATTACGTCACTTATGATAATAAATACCATGATATAAAGAGTAACTTCATGTCAATTTGCATACATTCAATTTTCTTTCTCATTAACCACGATAAATAAACTAGTCAACCCGGTAGACATTGTCCTGCATAGTAGGCGAAAGGCGCGTTGTGAACTGCCCATGCGAAACTCCATATGAATCTTAAATCTAGTTTTTCACGATTTACTCAACCTAACTCGTGATATTCGCATGAAGAAATATGATATAAACCCGTCGGAAACTATAACGAATTTAACTGCTGAAGCCTGAAGCAATGGAGAACATCCATTCAGCCGTTTTCGAGTTATGCGAATACGAACACAGACCATATCATTTTTATTATATACTAGTCGACCCGGCAGACGTTGGCCTGCATAGTAGGCGAAAATACGCCTTGCAAACTGCCCATTCGAAATTCCCATACAATTCTTTATTTTAGTTTTTCACGATTTACTCAACTTCAGTAATGATTTTCAACTGAGGAAATAGGGGAACAGACGGCTTTGGCAGGTTTTGTTCTATTATTGGCAGGGGGGTTTTTGTCGACCGAATTTTATGAAATTTGGCCACAATATTCTTTGATATGCAAAGAATGTTTGGGCCAAGTTTGAGCAAAATCAGTCATAAAAAACCCCCCTGCCAATAATAGAACAAAACCTGCCAAAGCCGTCATTACCCCTATCATATAAACCCGTCGGAAACGATAACGATCATATTTGCTGAAGGAATGGAGAAAATCCATCCAGCCGTTTTTGAGTTATGCGGATACGAACACAGACCATTTCATTTATATATATAAGAGAAGACTAGTCGACCCGGCAGACGTTGTCCTGCATAGTAGACAAAAATTGACATTTTGAACTGCACATGCGAAATTTCCATACGATTCTTAATTTTAGTTTTTCACAATTTACTCAAGCTCACTCGTGGTTTTCGCATGAGGAAATATCATATAAACCCGTCGGAAATGATTACGAACATATTTGCTGAAGGAATAAAGAAAATCCATCCAGCCGTTTTCGAGTTATGCGGATACGAACACAGACCATTTCATTTTTTATATAGACTAGTCGGTGGCCCTCCTTAGCCGTGCGGTAAGACGCGCAGCTACAAAGCAAGACCATGCTGAGGGTGGCTGGGTTCGATTCCTGGTGCCGGTCTAGGCAATTTTCGGATTGGAAATTGTCTCGACTTCCCTGGGCATAAAAGTATCATCGTGCTAGCCTCATGATATACGAATGCAAAAAAAAATGGTTACCTGGCTTAGAAACCTCGCAGTTACTAACTGTGGAAGTGCTTAATGAACACTAAGCTGCGAGGCGGCTCTGTCCCAGTGTGGGGATGTAGACGTCCGGTAGACGTCCTGCATAGTAGGCGAAAATGGGCGTTGTGAAGACACCATGCGAAATTTCCATACGATTCTTAATTTTAGTTTTTCACGATTTACCCAACCTTTCTCGTGGTTTACGCATTTGAAAATATCATATGAACCCGTCGGAAACTGTAACGAATATTTCTGCTGAAAGAATGATGAAAATCCATCCAGCCGTTTTCATTATATAGACTAGTTGAACCAGCAGACGTTGTCCTGCATAGTAGGCGAAAATGCCCGTTCCGCACTGCCCATCTTTACGAATCTCAATATTATTTTTGGCCATAAACTTTCCTTACTGGTAATTTTTTTCCTAAGGAAATATCATATAAACCCGTCGGAAACGATTACGAACATATCTGCTGAAGGAATAAAGAAAATCCATCCAGCCATTTTCGAGTTACGAATACGAACACAGACCATTTCATTTTTATTATATAGGATAGAAAGATGGGTGAAGGGTCGTTTGGCCGAAAGCCATTTGCCCGAATGTCACTAGGCCGAAAAAAAAGTTAGTAGTGAGACGTCTTATCAATTCTCACTTTTTACAGTGAGAACACTGTGAGTAGTTAGTAGTTAGATGTTTCACTTCTCAGACGGCCAGTGGTGATCTCCAGATGTACCGATACGGAAGGCTGTGTTGGAAGTAGGTGCTGCAAATGGCCATATTCTTGGAGGCGGCGAAATCTATTAGTCGTAGGCCGTTTTCGTTCGTCAGCCGGTGAGCGCTGAACTTCCCAATAGTCGGTCTAAACTCCTTCTCTTGGCCAACCTGAGCATTCAAATCTCCTATGATGATTTTGACGTCGTGGCTTGGGCAGCTGTCGTAGTCACGTTCCAGCTGCGCGTAGAATATGCGTCCTTATCATCATTAGTGCTTCCGGAGTGTGGGCTATGGCCGTTGATTATGCTGAAGTTGAAAAACAAGCATTTGATCCTCAACTTGTACATTCGCATATCGTCCATCACTATGAAAGCTGTTTCCAGCTCGTGTGTGTTGCCGCAGCTCTGGTAGATGGTATGATTACCTCTAAACGTTCGCACCATTGATCCCTTCCAACAAACCTGCAGCGATCCTTGAGCACATCGACGAGTATGCGTGTGCTTCCGATGAAGTTGAGAGATTTGCAGTTCCACGATCCGAGTTTCCAATCGCTAGTCCCTTTTCGTCGCAGTGGTCTTCGCCGATGGTTCCGGTCCGTACTAAAGTCACTAGATATAAAGTCTGGCGAAGACACTGGCAGGTCACCAATCTAACTGTGGGATTATTGTCGCGAATAAAACAAAGCAGATTAAACACTTAGCAACTTCTATTTCTATTTTTCACTAACATGACATGAGTAGACAGATCATAGAAAAACACTCTGACTCAAGGTGTGTACCGATGTCTGATGCCAGGCAGGGTCGTAGTCAAGGGTGTCTCCACAGTACCCCCTCCATTTACACCAGGAATCTAATACGATGGCCAGATGAGGTCACTTTAGTTTTGCTATCATTTGCTGACGTATCTCCTTCATCCATAACAAATGCAGCTTTAATTCGGTCGATTGAAATTCGTTGACGTTTTCCCGCAATTAGCAAATCGAAAAACTTTTCTCCTCGCTCTAGCACCTTGAAAGGTCCTTCGTATGGCTGCTGCAACGATTTCTTCACCAAGTCCACTCGTACAAACACGTATTTGCAATCCTGTAGAGCATGTTGTTTGAAAATCTTAGGTTTTGCATGATGGGTTACCTGCTTCGATTTCAAATGATCAAAAATTCTATGCAATTCCTGAGCGTAATCGCTACGGTCTGGTTCCGTTCTTGCTTCATCGAAGAATTTGCCGGGTATGCGCAGTTGTTGACCATAAACTAGCTCTGCTACTGAACAGTTAAAATCGTCCTTTACCGCAGTCCGTATTCCTAAAAGTACCAATGGAAGTCTATCCGACCAATGCTTAGCATCCACACACATCAAAGCAGACTTGAGAGTCCGATGAAACCGTTCCACCATTCCGTTGGACTGTGGGTGATAAGCAGTTGTACGCAGATGTTCCGTTCCCATAATTCTGTTAAGTTCTCCAAATAAAACTGATTCAAATTGTCTTCCTTGATCAGTAGTTATGCGTTGGGGTACTCCAAAACGAGCTGTCCACGAGGAGTTGAATGCTCGGGCAACCGTTTCCGCAGTAATGTCCGCGATAGGTACTGCTTCCGGCCAGCGAGTAAATCTGTCGACCATGGTGAGCAAATAACGAAAACCATTTGAAGGCGGAAGTGGGCCAACTATGTATACGTGAACGTGGCAAAATCGAGATTTGGGAAGGCTGAACTCGCCGGTGCTGTTGTGTGTCGCAAAACCTTTGAACGTTGACAGTCAATGCAGTGCTTGACGAATTCATTCACGTCTTTGTTCATTTTTTCCCAAACAAAATGGTCAGCAACCAGCTTACGAGTGGCACGAGCGCCAGGATGTGCCAGTCCGTGCACAGCATTCAGTACAATCTGGCGATGTTGTGGCGGAATATATGGTCGAACTTTACCTTCAATTGATACGTCGCAATAAATCGGAACAGCGCAATTTGGAAGCAATCGTTTTTCAAGCTTTAATGATGACGATCGCAGTAATTCTTGTAATTCAACGTCACTCGTCTGATCAGCAGCAACAACACTGAAATTGATCCCCGATGAACTTGAGTCGACTATTTCTACCCGTGACAACACATCAGTGATCACGTTATCCTTTCCGCTTATGTGACAAATATCACTCGTAAATTGGGAAATGAATTGCAAATAACGATCTTCATGTGGATGACAATGCGTGAGTCAACGGATGATGATCAGTGTAGATAGTAAATGTACGTGCTTCAAGGAGATGTCGAAAATATTTCACTGCCATCTTCATGGCAGTCAGCTCTCTTTTTTTTTATCTATTGCATTTATTTGACAGGCTCAGGCGTGTATAACACTTAACGGAGCCGAGACTCTTTATGATATTTACAAACTATATCATTATTATTAACAGTTAGTAAGGGGATAGGGACATTGACCAAGATACTCGTGGCGACTCAAAGTTAGATTGCGTAATTTCAGGATGGACAGGGTTGGGATTTTGGTTTGGGGTATTACAGCTGCTCATCCGGGTATTTGACGTCAAAAACGTTGTATCGTAGCGTCGTGTTCGAGTTGTGGTTTGTCAGTGAGCATCTTCCGGATGGCCAGAGCTTCATGGTACATGGAACAATAAGACAGAGACAAGAAAAAAAAACTTTGAAAAGAAAAAAAAAGAAATATTAAACTTTGATGTCAGACGAGCAAAGAAATGCATAGATAGCCTGCATATATACCACATCGCGATCCCCCAAAACACTTCTTACTTCCCTGTAGGGTTGTTTACCTCAGGCCGCAAGGGTATCCAATAGTTGCTCTCTGGAGGCGTCGTTTTCCGAGCAATACCAAACTACGTGATCGATGTCATCGTAACCGGCTCCACACCTACATAGGTTGCTATCGACCAAGTTTATTCTATAGAGATGTGCGTTTAGTGAATAGTGATTGGACATAAGCCTCGACATCGTGCGAATGAAGCCTCGGCTCAAGTCCTCACCTCTGAACCACGCTCGCGCAGAAACTTTAGGAACTATGGAAAATAGCCACCGTCCAAGTTCATTGTGTGACCAAATCGTTTGCCAATTTTGAAGAGTACTCTGACGAACTAATGGGAAAAACTCGTTGTTCGAGATTTGTCTGTCATAAACTTTACCTTCCTGTGCGCCCACCTTCGCTAGCAAGTCCGCCTTCTCATTGCCGTAGATTAGGCAATGGGAAGGGACCCCGACCCATACAAAGGAAATCTTGAATGATCTTTCGACCAAATCACGCATCTGCTCTCTTATAGTTGTAAGAAAGTAAGATGCGTGCTTAACAGGTTTCATCGACCGGAGTGCCTCGATAGAACTAAGACCACCGACAAACCGACGTGCCTTCCCATATAAAGTTCTTCAAATTTCTTGGCAATTACTCTCCTTTCATTACCTAGCTCCATCTGTGCGATGGTTCACACAACAGCTCTCACAAATGTGCGGGCAAACTTGGTCATGCATTCTTTAATTTATTTCATCAGCTTCCACATAATAATCAATATTCGATATTATAAATATCAGGAATTTTATGATAAGATTCTTTAGCCAAATGAAAAACATTTGACTTTCAAAAATATGTGTAATGATCCTAAAGACTTAAATGCTGATTTAAGCATCGAAAAAGATTTTCTATTACTTAGTTATTTTTATCTTCATCGCTGTGCAGATTGTTTGAAACGTGCATATAATGTTTACGTCGACCAGCTGGTGGATTGCGCGCATTTTGCTTTCTCTTTTTCTTGACTTTTTCTATCAAATGAATGTTAATGTCAGTAATGGCAGAACGAATTACTACACTCGGAGTAAAACGATTGTAATTTTTATTGCCAATTTTGGAATCAGAGAGGCCCGTCGGTTTGTCGGTACTAAGACTATCCGAGAAGATGAAATAATGGTCTACGGGCTGATCGGAAATTATCCCCAAAGCGAAGTTAATTGCTGCCAGCTCAGCAACATAAACCGAACACGGTTCCTGAAGTTTTCGGAAGGTGGTTGAATTTACATTGAAGACACCGAAGCCAGTGGATCCGTTGATGCGAGAACCATCAGTGAAATATCTGTTGTTGCAATTGACATGTTCATATTTTTCTGAAAAAATAGGGGAATGGAAAGATTTCGAAGATGATCTGGTATTCCTTGAATTGCATGTTTCATGGACAGATCGTATTCAATGGAGGAACTGTCGTTGATGAAGTTAACTCGTGGTGGATTATAACATGGAAGACAAAGATCTGTCGATATGTAGTTGAGGTAGACCCTCAGGAATCTTGACTGACGAATCAGTTCAAGCATATTATCGAAATTTTCTAAGACAAGTGTGTTACTTGTCCCACATTTGATCAGTATTCTAAGTGAGAGCTCCCAGTAGCGGTGCTTTAAAGGAGTGACTCCAGCAAGCACCTCCAGGCTCATGGTATGCGTTGAATGCATACAGCCAAGAGCAATACGCAAACAACGATATTGAATTCGTTCCAATTTGATCAGGTGGCAATCAGCTGCTGAGAGGAAGCAGAAAGAGCCATACTCTAAAACAGAGAGAATAGTCGTTCTATATAGTTTGATGAGATCTTCCGGGTGAGCGCCCCACCACGTTCCGGAGATAGAACGTAGAAAATGAATCCTTTTTCGGCATTTCTCTATCAAATAATCAATATAGGTTTTCCAGGTACACTTAGAATCAAACCAGACCCCAAGGTATTTAGAAGATAAAGATTGGTTGATGTCATCATTCAACAGCTTGAGTTTCAGTTGAGCAGGATACCGCTTCTTAGTAAACACAACCAATTGAGTTTTTTGCGGAGAGAACTCGATCCCTAAATGTCTGGCCCAAACAGTCAGATTATTTAGGGAACTTTGCAATGGTCCTTGCAGGACTTCTGCACATGAACCTCTTAAAGAGATCACGGCATCATCTGCAAGTTGTCTGAGCGTGCATTGTCCTTCCAAACAATTGTCAATATCTTTAACATAGAAATTATAAAGCAAGGGACTTAAACATGATCCTTGAGGAAGGCCCATGTAGCTATTTCTGGAAGTTGTCAGAGTGCCGAGTGTAAAGTTCATTTGTTTTTCTGACAACAAATTGTACAAGAAATTATTCAAAATAACGGGTAATCCACTACTGTGCAGATTGTCTGACAGTACTTCAATGGAAACTGAATCAAAAGCGTCCTTAATATCCAAGAATACTGAAGCCAATTGCTCCTTGTGCGCATAGGCCAGCTGTATATCTGAAGAGAGCAACGCTAGACAATCATTTGTTCCGTTACCTTTTCGAAAACCGAACTGAGTATTTGATAGTAATGCATTTTGCTCGACCCAATGATCAATTCTTGAAAGAATCATTTTCTCCAATAATTTCGTCATGCACGATAACATGGCAATCGGTCGGTATGAATTGTGATTAGACGCTGGTTTCCCAGGCTTTTGAATAGCTATTACTTTGACCTGTCTCCATTCTGGTGGCACAATGTTGTACTCCATGAAACAGTTGTACAGGTCAAGTAATCGTCTTTTTGCGATATCTGGGAGGTTTTTAAGAAGATTGAATTTGATGTTATCGCATCCCGGAGCAGAGTTATTCGATAAAAGTTCCAGCATTGAGAATGGTCCACCCAAAGAACCGGGATCATTGACTGATTCTCGAAATAGTGGTTCTGCTGGTACGGAATCTGGACAGACCTTTTTTGCGAAGTTGAATATCCATCGATTGGAGTATTCTTCACTCTCGTTGGTGGAAGCGCGGTTCCGCATGTTGCGGGCCGTTTTCCAAAGTGTTGTCATTGAGGTTTCTCGCGATAGTCCCTCGACAAAACGTCGCCAGTAGCTACGTTTTTTAGCCTTGAGAAGATTTTTCAGCTTTCTTTCAAGCCTCAAGTACTCTGCAAATAGTTCAGACTTTCCGTGTTTACGAAAAGCCTTGAAGGCATCAGATTTCTCAGAATACAACTCAGTACATTCATCATCCCATCCAGGAGTAGCTGGTCTTCTTATGACAGATGTACTTGGAACGCGTCGTTTCTGAGCTTCTAGTGCGCATTTATGAATCAATTCGGAGAGGAATCGATATTCATCCAGTGGTGGAAGAATATCAGTTGATTCAATACCAATTTGTACCGCCGATGTAAATTTTTGCAAGTCAATGTTCCTCGTGAGGTCGAAAGGAACCTGAGCTGGCTCTGATCGTTGATAGCCTTTTTTGATTGTGGTGACTATCGGCATGTGGTCACTACCATGGGGATCTTGGATTACCTTCCACGTACAATCTAATGATAGTGAGTTTGAGCATAAAGACAGATCTAATCGACTTTCTTGACCTTGAGGTCCTATTCAAGTTACTTCACCTGTGTTCAAGACATTCATATTCAGATTCGTCGCACAAATCGTAGAAAATTGGCGCTCAGTTATCGTCTCTGGTTTCGCCCCATGCAGTACCATGTGCATTCATATCACCCAGTATTAAAACTGGGAATAATAGAAGCGAGACTGCGCTCCAAAGATGTCGACGACTAAGCGAGGCATTTGGGGGAATATACACTGAAGCTATGCAAAGGTCTTTATTCTTTACATTTACTTGCAAGCGACGATTTCTAAACCATTAACAGTCGGAATGGGAATTCTGTAGAAAGTGTGACATTTTTTGATTCCCAAAAGAACGCCACCATAATGATCATTCCGATCTTGGCGAATAATGTTAAAATCGTGGAAGTTGATTTCATCTTCAGAAGAAAGCCATGTTCCACAGAGTACAAATATATCGCAATCGGAGTTGCGAATTAAAAACTTAAACACGTCCAATTTATGTTTCAGACTATGACAGTTCCACTGCAGCACAGTGATTGTATCTTGTATGGCCGTATTATCCATCGAAAGATACAAGTCCTGCAAGAAGGGGCCATGAAACAGTCAATTGCTTCAGATAACTTTCAACTGTTGGGATAAAGAGGTCAATGATTGGCCTCAATGAATTCGGAGTATTGAATCAGTTCAAAATACGATCCACAAGGTCCTTAAAGGATATCAATCCTCGCTTGGACGAGATTCTTTTCTTTGAAGTGCGAGTAGCAGTTTTCTGCTCAGAGATATCCCTTGACTGATGTTTCTTTGTAACATCAGTTTTAGGCAATGGCGGGAATGTCTTACTGCAACATGGGTCAAAAGGAGCAGTGTAGACAGGCTGCTTCGGGATTTTATATAATCCCCCATTACCATCAAATTTTTGCAGACTTTTAGGGACGATTTTTGTTTTCTTACGGCGCAATCCCGGGGAAGACGGTTTCTTCCTCTTTTCGGGTACGTGTACCTCCGCAGAATCATCCATGTCGGCTACGTCAGAGTCCGATTCGTCAATGGAAATGACATCATAAAAATCACTAACTTGAACGGCAGCTGAAATAGCAGCCGATGCGTTGGCAGTTGCGGATGTGTCTTGCGACTTTACCATTTCTGCATACGACTGCTTGGAGCGCTGTACCAACGAACGCTTCACTTTTTGGGTGCGCTTTCTGTACACTGGGCATTCTTGCAAACCATGGGGAGGGTCCAGACCACAATAAGCACATTTTGTAGCTTGTTGTTGGCATGACTCCTCCCTATGCTTCTCAAAACATTTGCCACAACGGGGCTTGTTGTCGCAAAACTCGGCAGTGTGCCCCAACTGTTTGCAGTTGGTACAATTGAAAACTCTGGGTACAAAAAGACGCACCGGAAACAACATATTTGCGATATCTACATATTTTGGGAGTATCGAACCGGCGAACGTAACCCGAAGTGAACCTGACTTGGAATACACTTTTTTACCATCTATCATGGCAGCTGAATGCAACTCCTTGCAATCCAGCATATCCACAGTAGATTGCAGGGCATTCTTAATACGACCTTTTCCTGCAAGTACATCCTTGTCAGGCTCGCTGCGTTTATCATGCCTTCAATTTCGACCTCCCGCGAGGGAACATAAACCAAATATTCTACACTATACAGTTGGTCTTTTGCGATAGCATGTAGGTGCGGTTACACGTAGTTTGTTCCTATTAATCTGATGAAAATCAGTTTTCGGAAAACGACGCGTCAAGTCACGTTTGATTCCTAAAAAATCAATACTTTTCACTCTCTGCCGAAAGTAAACAACCCAAGGCCCAGGCGAAGAAGCCTGGTAGAATCGCGTGCGAACGACATTGTCTTTAGGAGGCGTTTCGCCTCCGTTTTCTTCGTCCATGTAATATAACCCAAAATCCCCAAAATAATTTTAAAAAAAGAAAAGAAAAAAAAAGTAAGCAAATAATACTAATAATAATTAACTAATAATAACGATAACGACCCAAACACAAAAAAACAAATTCAATAATAATATTTCAGGCAAACTTTTTTGCTTTTTGTCCCACTGTTATCCACCGATATCAACCGTGCCCAACTATAGGCAGAGCACAAAACGGCACCACTGAAGTGTGGTTGAATCGACTGCAGCGGAACAATGGATTTTTTCACTTAGCCTGTTTACTGCTTACTCTCCCGAGTAGGTAGCTTTTGATGACGACGCTTGCTGCTGGTTGTCGTCACAGTAGCTTTTGGCTTCAGCAAATGGCACTAATTAACGGGACTGTAATGACTTTGTCAATACAGCCCGCTTCCCGATAGTCGGCTGGAAAGATCACCTTGCAGCTGCACTTCGCACTAGTAGGAATGACTATTGTGTGATATAAAAAACAGCCCTTTGATGCACAAGGGTAAAACTCTACAGGATTAAAGTAAGCCGCGTGATGAGACACTGTATAATCTAGTATAACACTTTGCAATTAATCAAAACATTACGCTTGTTGGCCCACCCTGCAACAGTCATCTGCTCTACAGATAATCGCGAGAGAAGAGATTTACGATCTCACAGCATCTCAGGTATCGGCAATGTTAGCCACATATAGGAATTCCATCCATGTATTTATCAGTAAGAAATAAATCGTTGCCGGGAATAGGTGTCTTTTCAAAGTACCAGTGCACGTATTCTCCATTCTGTGAAAGAATAGTGACTCGTTTAACCCGCGATTCGTGGACAGAAAGTGACTATCTAGACAATAGTAACCGCTGTGACTCTATCACCCAAACGGAACGAACCAGTGGTATATCGAAGAGGATTTTACATCTGGTCCTTGTAACCGGATAAAGCGCCAAAAACAAATACAGTACAGTGCCCGTGTCGTGGAATTGTGACACAAAAGTCCATATCGGAGAGACGCCATCCTTGCATCTATTCAGCGTGGTCACCATCGTTGGGAATATCGACATAATCGCTTCACTGCCATGGTGTCGTCATGAGGTTGCTGTTGCTGAATTAAGGATTGTTTACCGCCACATGCCCGTCGTCTAACAATTGGTGGAACTTCGCCGAGCAAGAACAGATAAGTACAAGGAAGCAGGTTTGTCGAAGGTGTGCTCTGGGTGCATGATAAGAGCTGCCTATTGTGCATGCAATACAATGGTGTCGATGAGTGCGACTCGCTAAATCCGTACCATATGGAAAATAAAGATTGAAATGAATGTTAAGAGTTTTATTGATGATTGAGTTGAGGGTAATTTAGTTCGATGAAGCGAGTTATTTCGGGTTGGTTTATTTATCAATTCTGTCTGGTGTGAAGCTGTCTCTGTCAATCGGTGGGTTCGTCACGATAATCGGTCGCGCGATTCGGAAATTCATTAAGTGGTGAACAAGTGAAAGTGGATGAAAATGTCGAGTCTACGGGAGTTAAGCAAACAGGAGCGACAGCTGCGACACATGCTTGTGTGAGTTCACACGAAAATCTAATGGACCACGGGATAGAGGATCGGTGCAAGCCAGAATGGAGAAATTGGATGAAGCCTACGAAGAATTTCGTCACGTTCGTATGAAGACAGAGATTCTGCTAGAAGATGCTGGCGAAGCAGAAGATTTTGCCGACACAGATGAAACCGAAGAAGCACGGGTGAAACGAATGAATGAACAGGAGCAGCAAAGAAACCTAGAAAACGATCGAATCATGAAGGATTTCATCGATGAGTATTTCTCCATTAAGCAGATTCTTCAAGGGTTCCTTTCCACATTCCAGGCCAGCTCATCGATGATTCTAGTAGCTGCTGCTCAATGCCAACCGCCTGCCTCAGTTGGTATGCGTGTTAAACTGCCCGAACTGAAGTTGCCCTCATTCAGTGGTGATCTTCGGGATTGGATCACATTCCGAGATTCGTTCAAGAACTTGATATCAGATAATTCACAACTGACTGATATCGACAGATTCACATACTTGCGTTCGGCTTTGTCGGGTGAAGCATTGCAAGAAATTGCATCCATCGATTTGACGTCCGTTAACTACACAATTGCCTGGAACTCGCTTGAATCCAGATATGATAATAGGAAGCTGTTGGTCAAATCACATCTCGATGCTCTTCTATCCGTTAATCCCATGAAAAGGGAGAGTTTCGAAGCTTTGAATACCGTCATTAGTGAATTCGACAAGCAGTTACAGGTGCTTGATAAGCTGGGTGAGGCGACAGCGAATTGGAGTACAATCTTGGCTCACATTTTGCAGGGCAAGCTAGATCAAACTACGATGCGTCTGTGGGAGACAGAACATCGATCCAAGGAGGTCCCGGAATAGAAAAAGGTTGATGGAGTTTCTCAAGAATCATTGCATCGTCTTGCAATCAGTGTTAGGCAGGAGTGTTCCTTCTTCGGACGTGAAGAAGCCTACAAGGTTATTCGTCAGCCATGCTGGCGTCCCGGGCAGAACAACAGAACCAACAGTTGTCCCTTTGCGGAGAACCTCAACATCCAGTTTTTCAGTTCATGAAAGTAGAAGAACGGCGGAATGCAGTCACAGCAAAGCGGCTGTGCTTTAATTGTCTCTCCGTGGTCACATGTCCAAGTCCTGTACAAGAAGCTCCTGTAAGATATGCGGTCAACGTCATCATTCTCTTCTCCACGTAAGTTCAAGCAAATCGCCAAGCTATTCCGACTCACAATCGCTCAAACGACCGCAGAACCGAAGAAGCCTGGTAGAATCGCGTGCGAACGACATTGTCTTTAGGAGGCGTTTCGCCTCCGTTTTCTTCGTCCATGTAATATAACCCAAAATCCCCAAAATAATTTTAAAAAAAGAAAAGAAAAAAAAAGTAAGCAAATAATACTAATAATAATTAACTAATAATAACGATAACGACCCAAACACAAAAAAAACAAATTCAATAATAATATTTCAGGCAAACTTTTTTGCTTTTTGTCCCACTGTTATCCACCGATATCAACCGTGCCCAACTATAGGCAGAGCACAAAACGGCACCACTGAAGTGTGGTTGAATCGACTGCAGCGGAACAATGGATTTTTTCACTTAGCCTGTTTACTGCTTACTCTCCCGAGTAGGTAGCTTTTGATGACGACGCTTGCTGCTGGTTGTCGTCACAGTAGCTTTGGCTTCAGCAAATGGCACTAATTAACGGGACTGTAATGACTTTGTCAATACAGCCCGCTTCCCGATAGTCGGCTGGAAAGATCACCTTGCAGCTGCACTTCGCACTAGTAGGAATGACTATTGTGTGATATAAAACAGCCCTTTGATGCACAAGGGTAAAACTCTACAGGATTAAAGTAAGCCGCGTGATGAGACACTGTATAATCTAGTATAACACTTTGCAATTAATCAAAACATTACGCTTGTTGGCCCACCCTGCAACAGTCATCTGCTCTACAGATAATCGCGAGAGAAGAGATTTACGATCTCACAGCATCTCAGGTATCGGCAATGTTAGCCACATATAGGAATTCCATCCATGTATTTATCAGTAAGAAATAAATCGTTGCCGGGAATAGGTGTCTTTTCAAAGTACCAGTGCACGTATTCTCCATTCTGTGAAAGAATAGTGACTCGTTTAACCCGCGATTCGTGGACAGAAAGTGACTATCTAGACAATAGTAACCGCTGTGACTCTATCACCCAAACGGAACGAACCAGTGGTATATCGAAGAGGATTTTACATCTGGTCCTTGTAACCGGATAAAGCGCCAAAAACAAATACAGTACAGTGCCCGTGTCGTGGAATTGTGACACAAAAGTCCATATCGGAGAGACGCCATCCTTGCATCTATTCAGCGTGGTCACCATCGTTGGGAATATCGACATAATCGCTTCACTGCCATGGTGTCGTCATGAGGTTGCTGTTGCTGAATTAAGGATTGTTTACCGCCACATGCCCGTCGTCTAACAATTGGTGGAACTTCGCCGAGCAAGAACAGATAAGTACAAGGAAGCAGGTTTGTCGAAGGTGTGCTCTGGGTGCATGATAAGAGCTGCCTATTGTGCATGCAATACAATGGTGTCGATGAGTGCGACTCGCTAAATCCGTACCATATGGAAAATAAAGATTGAAATGAATGTTAAGAGTTTTATTGATGATTGAGTTGAGGGTAATTTAGTTCGATGAAGCGAGTTATTTCGGGTTGGTTTATTTATCAATTCTGTCTGGTGTGAAGCTGTCTCTGTCAATCGGTGGGTTCGTCACGATAATCGGTCGCGCGATTCGGAAATTCATTAAGTGGTGAACAAGTGAAAGTGGATGAAAATGTCGAGTCTACGGGAGTTAAGCAAACAGGAGCGACAGCTGCGACACATGCTTGTGTGAGTTTACTTGAAAATCTAATGGACCACGGGATAGAGGATCGGTGCAAGCCAGAATGGAGAAATTGGATGAAGCCTACGAAGAATTTCGTCACGTTCGTATGAAGACAGAGATTCTGCTAGAAGATGCTGGCGAAGCAGAAGATTTTGCCGACACAGATGAAACCGAAGAAGCACGGGTGAAACGAATGAATGAACAGGAGCAGCAAAGAAACCTAGAAAACGATCGAATCATGAAGGATTTCATCGATGAGTATTTCTCCATTAAGCAGATTCTTCAAGGGTTCCTTTCCACATTCCAGGCCAGCTCATCGATGATTCTAGTAGCTGCTGCTCAATGCCAACCGCCTGCCTCAGTTGGTATGCGTGTTAAACTGCCCGAACTGAAGTTGCCCTCATTCAGTGGTGATCTTCGGGATTGGATCACATTCCGAGATTCGTTCAAGAACTTGATATCAGATAATTCACAACTGACTGATATCGACAGATTCACATACTTGCGTTCGGCTTTGTCGGGTGAAGCATTGCAAGAAATTGCATCCATCGATTTGACGTCCGTTAACTACACAATTGCCTGGAACTCGCTTGAATCCAGATATGATAATAGGAAGCTGTTGGTCAAATCACATCTCGATGCTCTTCTATCCGTTAATCCCATGAAAAGGGAGAGTTTCGAAGCTTTGAATACCGTCATTAGTGAATTCGACAAGCAGTTACAGGTGCTTGATAAGCTGGGTGAGGCGACGGCGAATTGGAGTACAATCTTGGCTCACATTTTGCTGGGCAAACTAGACCAAACTACGATGCGTCTGTGGGAGACAGAACATCGATCCAAGGAGGTCCCGGAATAGAAAAGATTGATGGAGTTCCTCAAGAATCATTGCATCGTCTTGCAATCAGTGTTAGGCAGGAGTGTTCCTTCTTCGGAGGTGAAGAAGCCTACGAGGTTATTCGTAAGCAATTCTGGCGTCCAGGGCAGAACAACAGAACCAACAGTTGTCCCTTTTGCGGAGAACCTCAACATCCAGTTTTTCAGTTCATGAAAGTAGAAGAACGGCGGAATGCAGTCACAGCAAAGCGGCTGTGCTTTAATTGTCTCTCCCGTGGTCACATGTCCAAGTCCTGTACAAGAAGCTCCTGTAAGATATGCGGTCAACGTCATCATTCTCTTCTCCACGTAAGTTCAAGCAAATCGCCAAGCTATTCCGACTCACAATCGCTCAAACGACCGCAGAACCCACCGACCCCTCACACAACTCAGACACCAACCTCACAACCTCCAAATACTCATACTCATCAGCACACCTTCAATCATTTCAACAATCAATCATTTCCATCAGTCGCTTCCACAAGTGCACAAAACATGCCACCTCGATCAGACAACCTAGCTGACCCCAGTATTGTACTTTCTGTAAGTGAACTCAGTAGTTCTTCATCCGTTCTGTTAGCTACTGCTATTGTTATTATTGGAGATACGTATGGGAACACTACCTACGCGCGAGCCCTGTTAGATAGCGGTTCACAGTTGTGTTTTATAACTGAGAATCTTTCGCAAAGACTGAAGTTCAAGAGATCCAGAGAGATGCTGTCAATAAGTGATATTGGGCAAATAACGAAAAAGTGCAAGCAATCCGTTGTTGCATGTATTCGCTCACGCGTTTCACAGTACGCCCAGGAGGAAAATTTCTATGTGCTTCCTCAAGTGACGCTGAACCTCCCGGCATCAAGAATCAACACGAGTCGGTACAATCTTCCATCGGATGCTGTGCTTGCGGATCCAACATTCTACGAGCCTGGTGCAGTTGATTTGATCATCGGTGCCAGTCTTTTCTTCGACGTGCTAATGACAGGGAGCTGGAAAATTGCAGATGGTGGTCCAGTTATGCGAAATACAGCATTTGGATGGGTTATTTGTGGGAGAATCTCCGGTGAATTCGAACGCCTCCGGCCTGCGGTAGCCAACTTATCCATGGAACGTATTGATGAACTATTAACGAGGTTGTGGGATCTTGAGGAGTGCCAAACAAACAGCTTGCTTTCCCTCGAAGAATCTGCTGCGAAAACATTTTCAACCGCACGACCATTCGTGATGCTGCTGGACGGTTTATTGTAACCTTACCAAAGAAGGAGCATCTTATCCAGAAGTTAGGAGATTCTCGTACAACGGCACTAAAAAGATTTCTTGCATTAGAGCGACGATTGGACGCAAATCCACGGTTGAAGCAAATGTATGCCGAATTTATTGCGGAATATGTTCGTCTAGGCCACATGAAGGAGGTTGACGATTGCGAAGTAGCCTCACAAGCAAGGCATTACTATATCCCTCACCATTGTGTTATCAAGCCTGATAGCACAACCACGAAACTACGCATAGTCTTCGACGCGTCATGCCAGACAAGCTCGGGAATTTCCCTGAACGAAGCGTTAATGGTTGGTCCAACGGTGCAGGAAGATTTGAACTCCATAGTCCTTCGCTTTAGACTACACAGATTTGCGGTGGTTGCGGACATAGAAATAATGTATCGCATGGTGAAGCTCCGACCTGAAGACCAAAACTTGCACCTGATTATTTGGAGAGATGATCATGGAAGTCCGCTTCGTATATTCAAGCTGTGCACCGTAACATACGGTACAGCTTCAGCTCCTTACCTTGCCACCAAATGTCTGAAAAGACTTGCAGAACTCGACGGAACCCTCTTCCCAGCCGCTGCCAAAGTACTGAGTGAAGATTTTTACGTGGACGACATGATGTCAGGGACGGAATCCATCGAAAAAGGCATTCTACTCTGTGAAAACATTCAGCAGCTGCTACAAGGAGGAGGTTTTACCCTCCGTAAATGGAGCTCTAATTGCCATACGATACTGGAGCACATTCCGCCCGAATACAGAGATGACCGTACATCATTTGAACTGGATGATACAAGCGCAACAATCAAGACACTGGGACTTATCTGGGAACCAAGATCAGATAACTTCAAATTCAAGGTTCCATTGTGGAATCAATCTGTTATTTGCAAGCGATCAGTGATTTCTGACTTGGCCCGCATCTTTGATCCAATTGGGCTGATTGGACCAATCGTTATAATAGCACGTATTTTCGTCCAAACCCTCTGGAAGCAGAAGGTTTCTTGGGACGAACCGCTTACCGAAAATGATCAATCCCAGTGGCGAGATTTCCGGTTAGGATTGGCGAACCTAAATGACATGACAGTTCCTCGATGGGTTTCCTACCGTTCCGACAGCATTGTCGTTCAATTGCACGGATTTTGTGATGCTTCTAAAGTGGCCTATGGGGCCTGCATTTATGTTCGGGTAGTACACTCTGACGGTCTAATTTCTTCCCATTTGCTGACGTCCAAGGCCAGAGTGGCACCGCTTGACCAGCAAAGGAAGAAGCGAAAACTTATGACAATTCCCCGCCTGGAGCTGTCCTCCGCCCTACTCTTAGCCCACCTGTTCGATTAGGTTGCTAAAGCTGTCAAATTGCCAAATGCCCGACCATTTTTCTGGACGGATTCGGAAATTGTTCAATACTGGTTGGCGTCATCACCTTCTCGTTGGCAAACCTTCGTAGGAAATAGAGTTTCCGAAATCCAACATCTGACTAGAACCGGTTCTTGGGGCCACGTTCCGGGTAGCGAAAATCCAGCAGATGTGCTTTCTCGTGGAACAACTCCGTTACAACTGAAGAATGACGAGGTCTGGTGGCACGGACCAAAGTGGCTTGTTCAGGGTGAACAAACTTGGCCTTCTACACAGAAGGTGCTCCACAATCGACTAGATCCAACACTATTAGAGGAAAACTGCCCAACGGCTGCAGTTGTAAATGTTCATCCACTCAGCGAGATATTCGAACTGAAGTCTTCACTCGACAACACAATCACCCTTACAGCATGGCTGCTAAGATTCAAATTCAACTGTCTACATCAAGAGCAGTCAGAAAAACGCACAGGTGTGCTGACGTACGAAAAGCGGCAGGAAGCAGCAGTTGGCGAGAATCGCCCAGCATGAATGTTTTTTAAACGAGATTCAAGATCTGCAACGAAAGGGCCAGGTCAAACCTACTTCGCGACTACTTTGTCAAGCGGTATACTATGAGTCGGCGACCGGTTGCAACATGCCAACGTTACCGCCGATCGAAAGCATCCAATTATTTTGGATAAAAATCATCCCTTTACAAAGCTGGTTATGCTTCACTACCATCATAAATTACTCCATGCTGGACCACAACTCTTGGTTGCCGCAGTTCGTGAACGATTCTGGCCACTTTCGGCCAGAAGCATGGGACGTTCAATTGTACATTCATGTGTCAAATGCTTCCGATGTCGTCCGTCGAACCAAGAACAGCTAATGGCTGACTTGCCACCTGAGCGAGTCACACCAGCGCCACCGTTTCTTCGAGTAGGGGTGGACTACTGCGGTCCATTTTTTGTGAACTATCCACAACGAAAGAAGGTTCCATTGAAGTATTTTGCTGCCATTTTTGTGTGTCTCGTAACAAAAGCGGTGCATGTTGAAGCGGTAGCAGACTTGACAACAGACGCATTCCTCGCAGCTCTCCGGAGGTTTGTTGCCAGAAGGGGAAAACCTGAGATAATCATGAGCGACAACGCAACTAATTTTGTTGGCGCTCGAAGACAGCTAGATGAAATGCGTCGTATGCTCCAATCCAAGCAAGCTCAGGAGAAGGTGGTCACAGAGGCTTCGAAGAACGATATAAAGTTTCACTTCATTCCGGCGAAATCCCCTAATTTCGGTGGCCTCTGGGAGGCCGCCGTAAAATCATTGAAGTTCCATTTGAAACGATCAGTTGGCTCCAGAATATTATACCCTGATGAAATGCAGACTGTATTCGCCCAAATAGAGGCGTGTTTGAATTCGCGCCCTCTAACGCCTTTAAGCAATGATGTCGCTGACCTTGAGGCACTGACACCAGGTCATTTTATCATCCATCGTCCGATGACCTCAATACCAGAGCCAGAAATTTCAGCAGATGTTCCTGAAAACCGGCTATCTAGGTGGCAGCGCGCTCAACGATTCATGCAGTCAATTTGGACGAGATGGTCGCATCAATACCTGTCAACGTTGCACAATCGTACCAAGTGGAGGAGGCAACGCAACAATCTAACTGTTGGTACTATGGTACTAATAAAGGAAGACCATGTTCCTCCATTGAATTGGCTACTTGGACGGGTCATCCAAACACATGCTGGAGCCGACGGTAACGTGCGTGTAGTTACCGTGCGTACCGTAAACGGAAACTTCACAAGAGGAATTTCAAAAATTTGTCCGTTGCCTGTTCGTGAAGGTGATCCCGCGTGCCAGTTAAGTGTTTGTTTTTTAATATTAGAATAAAAAATTCAAGGAATGTTTTGTCGTCAGAGTCGCTGTTTTCCTTGCGCTGAAGACCGGGGCGCTCAACGAAGAACATCGCTAGTACCCAACCCTACGTTATGGAGTCCTACCATCTATCATCTGCCATGTTAACGTTCGAGGGAATGTATTATCATACATCTTCAGTCATGGTGTCCTGTATTGCTGGACGCGGTATACATCAGCATCGGCGCAGGAGCGCTCGCGGAGGCGCGCAAACCTCCGCGCCAGGGAAGTCAATGTAGTCTTGTAATTTTCTTTTAAAAAAGCGCCTCTCATATTTTTCAGCGGATTCAGCGAGGAGACCGAATCGCCATGGAATCGGAGCAGATGAGAGGGATTAAACAAGAGTAACGAAGGTACGATAAGAAAAACACCTTGTGTGCTGATACCACAGCTGATACGGCAACCTGCCAAAGGAGGACGTCAACGACCAGTATCCCGAGGGATGAAAGGAGACTCTGAGGATGACCTAATTAGTTCCTGTTCTATCGAATGATTTAAGTTGTCCAAATATTATTATTTGTTTTTCAATTATTATATATTACATTAGTTAGCGGTAGGATATTCAAATTAATTGTTGAAATTGTGATTATTTCAAGGCGGCCGGTAATGTATAATCTAGTATAACACTTTGCAATTAATCAAAACATTACGCTTGTTGGCCCACCCTGCAACAGTCATCTGCTCTACAGATAATCGCGAGAGAAGAGATTTACGATCTCACAGCATCTCAGGTATCGGCAATGTTAGCCACATATAGGAATTCCATCCATGTATTTATCAGTAAGAAATAAATCGTTGCCGGGAATAGGTGTCTTTTCAAAGTACCAGTGCACGTATTCTCCATTCTGTGAAAGAATAGTGACTCGTTTAACCCGCGATTCGTGGACAGAAAGTGACTATCTAGACAATAGTAACCGCTGTGACTCTATCACCCAAACGGAACGAACCAGTGCTATATCGAAGAGGATTTTACAGACACGGATGTATTAAAACGTCCGGCTCGACCAGAAACTCGACAAGGAATGAGTCAGCTCTCTTCCGAAGGTAGAATATTTTTGTTGTGCTGGCGAAAATTTCGTTGAAAAGAATCCCAACGGCTTCCATCCTCCATTTGAGAACTGCTGTAGTACTGCACCAGTTGCGGTGTTTGAAGCATCGACCATCAAAGCCATCGGTTTAGTGGCATCAGGATAATGCAGCAAAGCAACGTCAGAAAGAACTGTCTTGAAATGTTCGAATGCTTCTTTTGCACGATCGGTCCAAACTAAATTTCTGTTGTCATTCTTCTTGTTACCAGGAATCATCATTAGAAGTGCTGCTTGCTGATAACTGGCTCGAGGAATGAATCGCTTATAACCATTAACTAGTGCAAGAAATCGGCGGAGTTGTTTAACGGTTGAAGGCAGCTCAAATTTACGAATTGTTTGTACTCGATCCGGAAGAGGTAGAATCCCATCACAATTTATCAGGTATCCAAGAAATTCTACTTGTAGTTGGGCAAAATTACATTTCGAGAGGTTGATAACTAAACCATTCTTCCGCAAACGTTCGAAAACGATGCGGACATGCTCTCGGTGTTCCTCCTCCGACGCTGAAGCAATGCATATGTCATCAATGAAAGTTATGACAAAATCAAGATCTCTAAATATCTGGTGCATGTACCGTTGGAACGTCTGCGAAGCGTTGCACAGACCGTTCTGCATCGTTTAAAACTCGAATAGACCGAACGGCGTGATTACTGCTGTTTTTGCGATGTCGTCGTCGTGTACCGGTACTTGATGGTAGGCGCGTTTGAGATCGATCGTGGTGAAGATTCGTTTTCCCTGAAATGCATTTAGCAGATCGTGAATATGTGGCACAGGGTAACGATCCGGCACGGTTACCTTATTCAACGCACGGTAATCACCTACAAAACGCTACTGTCCGTTCTTTTTGGGTACGCAATGTAATGGACTTGCCCAGGGACTACTTGACGGTCGACACAAGCCCAATTCCGACATCACTTGAAATTCTCTCTTTGCAGTGTCTAGTTTATCCGGAGCCAACCGACGTGCTTTAGAAGCGACTGGCGGACCCTTGGTAATTATGTGATGTTTTACCTCGCGTTCCTTCACTGCTGCTCGCATCGTCGATGGTAGCGTAATTTCACGGTACTCCAACAGCAGGTCTCGAAAAGGATGATCATTATTTATTGTTGTTACTCCATACACGCAGGCAGCATCCAACCCACCAATTGAGTGAATTTTTGTTTTGTTGTCGATCAGACATCGATTCTTGAGATCAATGAGAATGCCAAAGAATGCGAGGAAATCGGCACCAATAATTGCTGTACTTACGTCAGCAATCACGAAATTCCAACAGAAGCGACGTCGCAAACCTAAATCTGTGGCAACAAATCGGGATTCGTATGTTTTGATGCTTGTTCCATTTGCAGCATGAAGTCGGAAAGACGTGGAACCTTTCATACGTTCTTTTCTTGTAGCGGGAATGATAGAAACATCTCAGCCAGTGTCTATTAAGAACCGGCAGTTACTGGTGTGGTCAAAGATGTGTAAACGGCGACTTTCGGAAGGTGTGTCCACTGTTGCCGCTTGAGGTGGACACCAATCTAGTTTTTTGAACCAACAAACGAGCAGGGTTCACGACACTGGTGCGCATTTCTTCCGTATTTTCGGTGATACCAGCAGAACGTTTCATTTGATTCTCGGCGAATCCGTGATGATGAACGGCTACGTGATACACCGGTTTTCAAACGTCGAACTTCGGCAGTAAGCGCAGCGATCTGATCTTGTAGGGAACTTAGTTCCAGTCCTGGTATTACAGAGCCTGACGTCGAGGCAGAGGCAATTGTGCCAGAATTTCACGATTCCAACATTTTGTCTGCCATTTCTGCAATTTTCGGAAGGGCATCCTCGCTTATTGTCAACACAGGTTTGATTCGTTCGGGCATCCGTTGATGTGCAATCCGCCGGCTAATTCCTGCATTCGGGCCAGCAGATGTGTTGGACGCATATCCCCCAGGTCGCAAGCATTCAATAATCGTTCCAATCTTCCTTGGGCGGAGATCTTGAAGCGGGCGATGAGACGATCCTTCACTGCTTTATATTTATTCGCTGCCCGAGGGTTTTGAACCAAATCCGCAATGAGGTATATTACGGATTGGTCAATTTTGCTGATAATGTGATAATATTTTGTTTCATCAGCTACCACTCCGGCTAACACGAACTGCGCTTCGGCTTGTGCAAACCACATAGCCGGATCATTTCGCCAAAAATCCGGAAGCTTTACCGAAACAGCCGCTGCTATCGGATTCGCAAGTGCTTGTGCTTGGACGTCCACCATTTTGTTTTTGCGGAAATCGAAAAGAGCGACGCGGATTTTTTATCGCAGCCGTTTTTGTAATCGTTTTCCTCGAACAAAGTGTCAAAGCGAGAGATTTTCGAACGCGGATAACTTCAACGAACCGTCGGGGTCACCAATGTGGGATTATTGTCGCGAATAAAACAAAGCAGATTAAACACTTATGGCCCGTTTACATATGAGCTAGTTCTAGCGAACAATGCACTATCCGACAAAACTAGCGCGATATTAGCACAATGTAAACATGAATTGTCATCTGCTAATAGTGTTTACATTATGCTAATTTCGCGCTAGTATTGTCGGACAGTGGATTGTCCACTAGAACTAGCGTATATGTAAACGGGCCATTAGCAACTTCTATTTCTATTTTACACTAACATGACATGAGTAGACAGAACATAGAAAAACACTCTGACTCAAGGTGTATACCGATGTCTGATGCCAGGCAGGGTCGTAGTCAAGGGTGTCTCCACATAACTATCATTTACGGGATCCAATCGAACATGACGCTTCAAATGAGCTTGAAGCAATGGAGAGTATTGAGATAGTGCTAATAAATATATTGGAAAATTAAAGAAAAAGGTAAAGGAATTTGTTCTTGGATTTACTAGTTGAACAACATTCTATTTGATTTTTCGCGAATAAAATGTGTATAAAATATCTAGTGACTTTAGTCCGTACTCTCTTGTTAATTATTCGTTGCGTAAGTTTTTTTGCTGGCTTGCAGGGCCTGTCACAAAACCCCTTAAATTTCCGGAGGACCATTCCTCCTTATTTCCGGTGGACCATGGTGCACAGTTTTACTTAGAGTTCCTCGCTGGCACTCGGAGGATGATCAGCCGCCCCTAACATGGGGAACAGACGCTGTTGTGAGCCGATCCTGACATGTAGAACAGACGCTCAATAAGATTTGCACCTCCGGAGCATACGACCATACGACGTTCCCTGTCAGCAAACGACCATAGTTCCCACCGGGGTTAGTTACCCGATATTCCCTAAGGTTGTTCGTATCCCAGCCAGCACAACGAAGAGGTAGGGATAGGAGTTGCTGAGTAAGAAGCTAAGGACCGAGAGATGCGGTCTATTTTATTCCTTCAGGTGCTCATGAAGTGAATTGAAGCCTTTTTATAAACCTCATTGATGGGTGGGTGCAGTTGATCTCCACAAACGACAAATCAGAGATCAACTTGCAGGCAAGCTGGCGGCCATTACCGCTCGCGGAAAACTGGATATAATTTGTAGACCAAAATGTGAAAAGGATGATAAAATAAAATTTTCAAATAATCGAGGATGAACAACACTCTCAAGCCATCACATAGGGGAACATTCATAAATTACGTAACGCTTAAAGGGGGGAGGGGGTTGAGTGAAGTGTGACCATCCATACAAATTTTTTAGATGTTTCATACAAAAAGTGTGACATAGGAATGATTGAAAATTGTCGATTTTTGTGTCACGTAATTAAAGGATCTTCCCTATCCAGATAATATCAATAGGACGTCGTCAGTTGCATTCTAGCAAAAAATCCTTCTAAAATTCCGGCCCCTAGCTTAGGCTAGTTCGCCGACTGGCTTGCTGAGATCCACTGCTACGTTGTCTCGATCCCTCGGCGGTCGTGCCGCAAACTTCCTCACTCGAATCCTCCTGACTTCCCCCGGCGTCGAGGGTGGTCCACCAGTTCCGGCGAAGGAAACTTCCTTACTGATGGTGCCCCGACTACCGGCGGCTATCGCAGGGGATGCTTTCGCGCATTGCGCCGACTTCGTCTTCGGGTTGCAGAGGTGGTCCGACAGTTCCGGTGGTGGATAACGTCCGCACTGGCGGTGCCCTACATACCCGAATCACTTCCTTCTTCTTTCTTCTTTCTTCAACAGGTTGACTGATCGAGTGCCGAAGTCGGTCCGATGATTCCGGTTGGCAAAAGACTTCCGGTTAACCGGCGCCCCGACGACCCGAGGCCAAACACTGCTCACTATGCTGGATTTTCCTCCGAGCCGACGCTTATTTGCTGGTCCCTTCTCCATCTACGCTGCAGCTCTGACACTATTTGCCTCACGACTCTGCTTACCGCATTCCATGTATCTTCATCATGACACATTCGCTTTGCGATGTTGTCTACGCTTAGGGCAGGCATACCTCTACGTGCTTCCGCAAACCTCGGACAATCAAATAACACGTGCTCTGGAGTCTCCTCTACGTTGATACACGCCGGGCAGAATGGCGATGACGCCTGGCCACATCGGTGCAGATATTGGCGGAAACAACCGTGTCCGGATAGGAACTGAGTGAGGTGAACGTTCACCTCTCCATGCTCCCTGTTCACCCACGTCGACACATTGGGGATGAGCCGGTGGGTCCACTTTCCACTGTCTGCATTGTCCCACTCCTGCTGCCACTTCACCATAGAGTCCAGTCTCATCGTCTCCCTCACATTTCTGGTACCTCTCCGTTTTTAGCACTCGATATCCTCTGCTAAGGTTATGCAGATTGGAATCATCCCAGCGATAACGCAAACTGCCTCTGACGAAATGGTTCGGTACGCACTCGCCACTCGAATGGCCATTAGACGAAACACGCTATTCAACTTCCTGCGATTACGTTTCGTCTTGAGCGCAGCTCCCCAGGCTGGAACGCCGTACCTAAGTATCGAGGATGATACAGTCGCCAGAAGACGCCTACAGCTGCCTCTCGGTTCGCCAACGTTCGGCATGATCCTAGCAAGCGCACTGACCATCTTAGCCGCCTTCTCGCAGAAATAGTCGACATGGGTGTTGAAATTCAAACGGTCGTCGATCATCACTCCTAGATGTCTCAAAGCCCGCACGGACGGTATGTCGTGCTCTCCGACGATAATCTTCTGTTTTGTGGTGAGCAAGCTGCAGCTTGACCCCATTCATCCAGTTTTCAACTGCGTCGGTCGTCTCCGCCACCAGCATATCTACCTCTTCCAGCGACTCGCCGGTTATCGTTAGAACGACATCATCCGCGAATCCGAAGATCTGCACGCCTTTGGGCAACTTCAGCTTTAGCACTCCGTTGTACATAACGTTCCACCGCATTGGGCCAAGTATGGAGCCTTGCGGAACACCCGCCGTAACCCTAATCGACTTCTGCCCCGAGTTCGTATCGTAGGCCAGAATCCGGTTTTCGAAGTAGCTTTAAATGATTCTACACAAATAGCCAGGAAACCACATTCCATGCAGCGCTACGGCGATGGCCTCCCAGCTGGCACTGTTAAATGCGTTTTTGACGTCAATTGTTACTACGGCGCAGAACCGATTGCCGCACCTCTTTTTCTGGGATGCTTTCTCTGCAACTTCAACGACCGCCTTAATTGCATCCACCGTCGATCTGCCTTTTCGGTCCAAACTGCTTCTCCGACAAGCCGATCTCGCCCTAGGAATATGGGCCTATACGAAGCTGTGCGTGTGTGTGTTTTTTTTTCTTCCTAAGCAATGGAGGGGGAATCTGCTCAACAGACTTCCTGGGTTGTCCAGGAAGTGCGGGGTTAGGGGCCACCTCCAAAGGAGGGAGGCAGGACTGCATTCCCGACCCGCTAAACCGTTTACATTGCCGCCAAGCCCATCGTCCCTTCGGTACAACCAGAAAGTAATGCTTCAAAGGGGGGCCAGTGCATAACGCACCCTCGAGGTTAGCTGCGTGTCCTTGCAGCATCGAACATCGTGACTCGCTTTTTAGAAGAACACCATGGTATCGTGCCAACGCATTGCCGGCTTTCCAGGTAGCCTTACCACGCCCTATGTCCTCGGAAGGTGGGAACTGGGAAGGGTCGACTTTGCGCCTGCTTCCCTCTGCACGGCTGGTATCAAGAATGATGATGCCGCGTGCACCCCAAATTGACCTCTCTGCGATAGGGCCTATTCGCCAGCACACAGAGGGACTTGCCGACGCGGTGCCTACGCCTGCCCCAGCCTTGACGAGGACCCCTTTCCGTCCTCGGGCTCGGAACCCGCCCGGTTGACCGACGCCGCGAAGGCGACGATAACATGTTGTTCTTCACGCGGCCACTTGTTCGATAAAAGGATCGAGTTCGACCACAGAGCATGACCACCGGTATGACCCATGAAGCCGACTCCGATCCCTTGGACCACCTCTTATTTACGCCTGAACTAGCCATCCTTGAGTCCACGCGCCACCTTCTGTGTAGCTCCGAGACGATTTGGGCGATAGCCGATAAAACGGCGTTCCAGCCAACTTCATCTTTACACATCCTCCGAACTAGGTTGTCCGGGATAGTGTCCAGACCACATGTGGCAAGCATGTGGTCACGCATTGCGCGAAAACGTGAGCGCACGAACAACACGTGTTCCGCCGTTTCCTCTAAACCTGCGCACACCAAACACTCGGGCGAGGCCGAGCAAGCCAGCTGCGTTACCTGCACTTTGATTTTGCAGCACGCTTAAACGCCGGGCACATCGAACCCCCCATGGGGTGCTTGCTGTTCAAAGCTTTGCTGGAACAAATCAAACAATTGGGAGGGTTCGTGCAGCATTGTGCCTTATGTCCCTCAATCCGCAGCGTCGGCAGAGATTGCTTCTGTCAGGGCCTTTGCAGTCCCATTGCTTGTGCCCCGGTTCCAGGCACTTGAAGCAAACTTCGGGTTGCTCGTATATGCGCACAGGGCATACCGACCATCCCACCTTGACGCTCCCTAACTTGACTACCTTGGAGGCGTCCGCTGCAGATAGCTGAACCAATGCTACCTGCGTCCCTGCCGGACCTTTCCGTAGCCGAACGGCTGCGGTGGTCGTCTCCACTTCACACTGTCGCCGCAGTGCCGTGACGAGCTCTTCGACTTCAGTGATCTCGTCCAGGTCTTTAACCCTTAGATTCACCTCCGTCGTGAGTGCCCTCACCTTGACCGTCTCGCCTAGGACCTCCTCCGCCAACTTCTTGTTGGCGGCGCCCTTTTGCGAGACGCCCCGCTTCAGCTCGAGTATTATCTCGCCCATCCGGGTACGTCTTATTCGACGTACGTCGGCGCCGAGTTCACCGAGCTTGACGTCACTCCTCATCGCCTTCAAAACATCCGAGTACTTAGCCTCGTCCGCCGTGATGACTAGGGCATCGCCCCTGGAGCGATTGGCGCCTACCCTAGACTTCTTGCTACCCTCATTCGCCTGGGCCTTCTTTTCGGCCCTTGACGTCTTCGGTTTCCTCTTGTTCTTGACCAGGGTCCAGGAGGCGTCACCCCCCTCTATTTCCCTGGTCTGGTGCGGCTGAGAACTTCCAGCCTGTCGTAACCCCTTATCACCGTCTTTCCTGAGTGGACGGACCTTTCCAGGTCCTTCCTCCGCCGGTTTTGGAGGTACCTGACCGGGGTTCAGCTTCCCAGCCCCACTACCCTTGTTCGGGGTAGTAACCCTCCGCGTTTTGGAGCGGCCCCCAGGGAGCTCATCCCCTGGAGACTGTCTCCCCCGTTTTTGTGTCTGCTCCGTTGGAGCAGTCACCCTGACGTACCCGCAAATACTTGAGCCTCAGTCTGGGTAGACTTTGGCACCACCGTCTTCGCTGGCACGCCTTCGGTCGATTCGACCTTGCCCGAGTCCGCGAATCCTTGGGCCTCAGTCTGGGTAGACCTCGACTCCACCGATTTCACGGGTTTACACTTGGCCGTCCCGACCGCCCTCTCCAGCTTGGCGTCCAGCATCGACTTTCGAAGTTTCTGCAAGCTCCTCTTGAGGTCCTTGCTGATATTATGCTTCGATGACGCAAAGTCGATGATGGCGTCCAGCTGTTTCGTCGCTACCTCGAAGGCCGAAAGCCCATCGCGTTTGCGGTTCATCGCCTCCACAAGCCATGGGCCGTCAATAACCCCTACCGGCGTTTTTATAGCCGAGAGGAAGGTTGAGTGACCCACGCTGGCGCTGCGCACTGAGCTGCCGACTATTGCCTCTGGCCTCCTAGGCGGAGACCTGAACAACCCACCTCTTGCGAAGGGGTTGTCGCCTACACTACTACCACTAATTGAAGAATTGACTTGGTTTTCCATTTTGGTCCCACGAGTTGCTCGGGAAAAGAGGTCCACCACGCCAGAGCCCAGCATGACGCGGTAAGGGACAATTACTGTGGAGGGTGCCCAGGTACCCCACAGGCTCCGTTAAAGGCCTAGCTTATTATTTCACCCCCCTGGCCATGCATCCCCTCGGCACGGGTCGCTTGACGCCTTGGGATTAGGGGTTAGGGACGATGGTCCCAGTCTAACTCGTAGTGGCCATGGGGAGGGGTCTGCATCCGAAGAACGCGCAAAGGCGAGATGATTCTCGTCTTGAAGCGGGATGCTACTCGGAAGAGTTCCGAGTATAAAAAGTTGACGGAAGAGGTCCTGGGTGACAGGGTCCAGGTTAGAGCCCTGTGCCCAGTCCTGAACATCCAGTGCAAGGGCATGGATGAAATAACCGAAGCCGGAGACCTGGTAGACGCACTGAAGGATCAGTGTAATGTCGAGATCCAGGAATCCGCGATTCGGTTACGTAAAGGCTTTGCGGGAATGCAGGTTGCCTCATTCCAAGTACCTATGGCTGAGGCCAAGAAGGTGCTGGATAAGGTAAAACTGAAGGTGGGTTGGTCGGTGTGCTCGCTGAGCACAAGCCAACCCAATCAGGCCTACTACAGGTGCCTTGGCCACGGGCATAGGTCCTATTACTGTAAAGGACCTGCCCGTAGTAAGCTGTGCCGTAGGTGCGGAGCCGAGAACCACCAGGCTCGCACCTGCCAGGCTGCACCGAGATGCCTGATCTGTCCTACGGGGGCAGACAACAGGCATCTCACCGGTGTGCAGGCCTGTCCGGCCTCTAGAAGGGTCCAGACATGCAAGTAACACAGCTAAACTTGAACCACTGCGAGGCGGCCCAGCTGCTGCTACAACAGTCGGTTATCGAGTGTAAAGCTGATGTTGCCTTGCTGTCCGACCCATACCGCATCCCTGCTGGAAACGGCAGCTGGATTGCGGACAAGTCCGGTATGGTGGGAATCTGGACTTGTGGGCGCTACCCCATCCAGAAGATAATATCTTCGCCTAACGATGAGGGTTTCGTCATAGCAAAGGTAAACGGTGTTTACTTTTGTATCTGCTACTGTCCTCCTAGATGGAGTATAGAGCAGTACACTAGAGTAGTTGATACTCTTGCGGCGAAGCTAACTGGCCTTAAACCAGTAGTTGTAGCAGGTGACTTCAATGCGTGGGCAGTGGACTGGGGTTCCCGGTTTACTAACGCTAGAGGTCATATCCTGTTAGAGTCACTAGCGGTATTGAACGTAGTTCTGCTGAACGAAGGTCAAGTGCCAACGTTCAGAGGACCGAGCGGTGATTCATGTATCGATGTCACCTTCTGCAGCGCAGGATGGACTGAAGAACCGAGATGGATGGTCCACGAGGGTCATACTTCTAGCGACCATCAGGAAGTACGTTTTATGGTCGAGTATACCCGGAGAACTACGACGAGAAGAGGTGGTGCAACGGATCCCGGATGGCGCACGTCACAGTTCAATCAAGAGCTGTTGGTGGAGGCACTGCGCTGGGAGAGTAGGACTACAGGACTAAGCGGTAACGACCTGACGGAAGTACTTACACGTGCTTGCGACGTGGCGATGCCAAGGAAGACCCAGCCCCAGGAAATCGACAACCAGTGTACTGGTGGTCTGACACGATTGCAGATCTTCGTAGAACCTGTCTTAAAGCTAAAAGAAGGTTGCGACGTGCTAGAACAGACGCTGAGCGACTCGATAGACGAGGGGTATTCCGGACAGCGAGCAGAGCCCTGAACTACGAGATTAAATGTAGCAAGCGAGCCTGCTTCGAACAGCTGTGCAGGATGGCGAATGACACCCCGTGGGGCGATGCATACAGGATAGTGATGTCTAGGACCAAGAGCACACCTCCTGAAAGATCCCCAGAGCTGTTAGCCAGTATAGTAGAGGGACTGTTTCCGACACATGAACCATCGGACTGGCCCGCTACACCGTACGAGTCAGTCGACGTGGTACCGCTAGTGACTAACGAGGAGCTTATCGTAGCCGCAAGAAAACTTAAGCTCAATAAGGCGCCAGGCCCGGATGGTATTCCAAACCTGGCCCTTAAACACGCCATTCTTGCCAATCCAGATATGTTCAGGAGCTGCCTCCAGAGATGCATGGACGAAGGAAACTTCCCAGATCGATGGAAACGGCAGAAATTGGTGCTATTACCGAAGCCTGGCAAACAGCCGGGGGATCCTTCGGCTATAACCCGCCAACCCGCACGTTTCCCGGGGAAATAAGCTAGGTGGTTTTAGCGCCACTCCTTTCGGAGACCACCTTCCAGATATAGGGCTGCCCGGCCGCTGAGACCCCCAGGGAATGGGTCTAATTACTCCCGTTTTCAGAGAGGGAACGAATCAGGTGACGTAAGACTGGTGGTGAAGACCATGTAGGGGAAAGGGGAAGGGAAATCGATTTTACAAGCGTAGGAATTAGGCGATTACGAAACAATACTTACGCCCTTTTTATCATCACTGGATGACCTGACTAATCCTGCGAATCCTGCTAGGAAAAAATAGGGAAAAATCGTGGTTGTTTCGGGGAACCGCCCCAGCAAAATATAATAAATAATAAAATAAATTAACGACCGATTAACATGCTAAACTTTAATCAACTTTATTGTCACATGCTATTCGGGATAGGTTTTCCTTAAACGGTGGTTCGCCTGCATTTACTCTACCAGCATTACAATAATAACATCCCACTACAAATGTTCATCCAATTCATACATGTATTTCGTATTTATGCTTCTACATACTACTTCTGCCTAGGCCTACTGTGTGCTTTCCCTTGCTACTCTCTTTCTCTATCTACCTCTGTCTTCATTCGGGGCGTGTGTTGAGTGCTATGCGTGCAGTGTGTTCATTCCGGGTCGGTTGGTGTGTGTGCTCAGAGTGGCTGCCAGCGCAAGCGCTTGGGCTAAGGACAGCCACGTGAAATATTGCTTGGCACGCTACTTACTTTGATTGCTTCGGTAGCGGCGGGAACTGAGCCATGCGCATGGACTTACTTAATAATCATGCATGATTTACTCACGGTTTGCGTACGCTTGGGGTGGAGGGAATTACGGAAATCAAACGGTCGTTCATTCGAACGGACGCGTTGATTGATGTTCGCGTCGATGACGTTGACGCAGATGATTCCCTCCGGTCTGTGGGCTTCACGCGGCGGCGATGAACGGGTACGGTCGTCGCGGCGATGAACTGTCGACGATTGGCGCAATTTCGCGATGAATCCGGGTATCTGCTAGCCTTGCCTAGGGCGCGATGAATGTTCGCAACCCCTCTTCCGGTTGACGAACTTCCGGGAAAACCCTCGTAGCTGACGGTGGGGTCAGAAGCGATCGTTGACTTTTGGTGTGATGTGTACGGCTCCGCAGAATGCCACAAACCTGGTTCAAATCACGTGGTGTCGTACGACGACACGATTAACACACACAAATTGCACATAAATTTGACCAACTAATTACCTGCACAATTTTAACCACACGCACGAAGCTGCTAATAACTTTACGCAATATAACGTTGCACTCAACAAGTTACACTCAACAAATCTAAACGGGAAAGACTTAATTAAAATTAATCAAAGACAAGCATGCTAATATAAACCTTTAATAACACATCACGGCGCGACACTTAAAAATCGATCACTCCTGCCTCTTCCACTAGCCAGAACGAAGTGATCGATCGAGGTCAATTTTTCCTCAGATCAAGGTGCGCATTATTAATTACTTTCGCAATCATAACCTTCGGGAAATCCGGAGCGGAAATCCGAAGGTTGAATAATTCCCACGCTCGCGAAACGACCAAGGTTAAAGGGAGGGGGATTAGTCTTCGCCGAAAGGCTTACATCAAACGGCTCGCTAAATCTGAGAGAGTGGATCCAAGTTCAATATCCCCTGAATGCATTCCTCCGGGGGTCATTGGACAGCGACGAGCGTGCAAATTTCATATTTGCTGTTATCGCTTTTCCCTTTTGGGCGGTTAAAGCATGTGCGAGTTGGCTAGGGTAGGAACTCATTTAAATGACTGTCTGTGGGACGCTACTCGTGAATATGAACAAGATTCATGCAGTGGGTGAACTTTCCAGTACTAGACTGGTTCAAACTAATCTAATAATACGGATGATTTATACTGAAGATAATAATACGAATACATTTAACGAACGGACATGCTCGTTACATCATTCCCCACTAAAAGTACGAAAATTTGATTGGCATTGGAATGGAGATAACAATTACCAATCAAATTTTCGTAAATAACACAGATCTACAAGACATTTTCCTTTACATTTTTACAATAGTGCATGAAGCAATCTGTTCAATTTTCGGGGTCATATAGATTCATCGTTAGCCTGGGCTAACTCCATCTCTGCTTACAGCACAGTTTCTATCACGGAACCTGCCTGCTACTGACTATCAACGACATTAAGTCTCCAGTCTCCAGCGAAAATGAACTTGAAAGACTCAATGTACCAATTACAAACATGTACTAACAATGGATTTTGATTTGAACGGACAAAGCTATTGAGAACATAATTTGAAGAAGTTTATTTGTTTTTATTGTTGATGACCACATACACGCAAAATTAGAAAAATAACGGTACATAAACAAAAACTACATTTAAAAGGCATCACCTCAATGTTGTCGACAAACATGAGTGAGCTAACGCGGTAAACGAAACGAACCGGTACACTATCTTCTACACCAGGACATATGCCGATTAGCGAAGACAGTGCACACGAAAATCCCACAAAAGTGGACGCGGAACCGATGGGTCGAAATTGCAACCTCAAGCCCAACACGAAGCGAGCGCGCGAGATTCCATTTCTTCCCACCATAAATACTGCACCTATTCAGAATTTGCAGCCACGGATTCACATCCGCGATTTATGCTCATTCTGAAATCGGAACGCAAATTATGTTCTTGAAAGAATTTTTCACGCCGGGCTTCACCCGACAACAAAATTCTCAAAGAAATTTTTCTAAAACATTGACACAAAATAAATACCATCCATGCACCCCTTGCATTCAAAATACATGAACTCAAATGAATTACTTCATTCATTCATCGCCACTCATACCAGTCTATCAAGCATACAGGTCAACAACAAAAAGAAACGTCAAAACAACCGAGTCGCGGAAAATTCGGTTCGCGTGTAAAAAGTTGCGGAAAAAAGTGGAAATAAAGCTATTTTGGGTTCGTTACGGTGGAAAATGGTGTGTCTTGGAGTGTTCCGGGGATCTCCCGCACCGGTTGGAATAAGTCGCCAGGATAGTTTGCCGATTACGATCGTTCCAAACCTTAGATGTAAGTTGGTTTGTTTATTTTTCTTCCCCAGTTGGACCGACCACATCCTCGGGAGGACGGGGACAAAAATACGCACGAGCTACATAGATGCCAATGACGGGGACGAAAATACAAACGAGTCACCTTACGTATGAGCTATGCATGAAGATATGGACAACGGGGACGAAAGTACGGAGAATGACTAGACGTCTACTACACCATAACTGCAGAAATGACTACAAAAAGGTAATTATTGCATCAATTTACAATTCTACTAGTGACTGGACAAAAATTTATATTTTTTTTCCCTTTTTAGGTATGGAAACAACGACTATAAATATTTAAATAAATATACACGGAAAATGTAAATAAATAACTATGAAATGGAAACTGAACGAACTACTATATGTACAATGATGACAAACCCAACCAAAACGAATGTAATCGTGAGTGGCAATTAATTTACTATTAACAAAAGGCTCTATACTAACATTAACGATAAGATTTAGGGAACTAGGATTACTAATGACTAACTATTTACATATTTACAACGTGTACGCCACAGTGGGTCGTAACTTCGTCTTCGAGACTGCCCTTTCGGTGTTTAAATCAACGCGTCGTTTTGTAGTCACTTCAAGAAAGTTATTCATAGCTGGTGTAGGAACAATTTCGGTACCCTCAGTGTTCGGTTCGTTCGAAAACTTGCCTCCCACGAGTCCGTCGAAATGCCCTTCAAGATGCAATTAACCCCGTAGGTGTTTTTTTTCCTCATCGTAGTCTGTGGTCACTCACTAGGAGGTTCATAGCTTAAAAACTGCTACCACTTAATGGTTTAGATGAGCCTGCATCTTTTTCAGCCTGTTGGCAAAGTAGACCCCTAAGCGTTTGCCGTTTTGGTCCTCCAATTCATACGTATAAGTCCCTAATACCTTCCTAACAATTGCAGGCTCGAATTTCGGAGCTAGTTTTTTGCAAAACCCTTTGTCCTTGTTCGATAAATCGAAAGTTTGTTTAAGGACAGTTTCCCCAACAGTGTAAGACGGGCAATTAGGATTTGACCTGAGATTGTATGTCTTGGAGTGCTTCGCGTAGGCGGTCGATAAATTCTGCTTCACTTGGTCAAACAGCTTACGTCTACTTTCGGTCGTCGAATTGTTACCGTCGTTTGTCGTTATGGTGTTGTCCCTTATTCGTGCGTATTCGGACCCGTCAGAAATTTTATCTCTGCCAAACACTATGAAATACGGACTATGTTTGGTCGAGTCATGAACCGCATTCCTGATGGCGTCAGCGATTTCTTGCAGATTGTCTGCCCAATGGTTATGAGTGCCTTTCAGCGTTGCCCTAATGGCTGTAGTTATCACCCGGTTAACTCTCTCGGTATTGTTAACCTGGGGATGATACGCCGGGGTCAACCAATGCGATACGTTGTAGTTCTTCAGCAACTCTCTGAACTGCTTTGATATGAATTGCGAACCATTGTCGGTCAACATGATTTCCGGGACTCCGAATAGTCTGAAGATCATGTTTTCTACAAACTCAACCAGCGAATTCGCTTTTGCCTCCCTGAACGGCTGAACCAGTATGAATTTACTGAAGACATCGGTCGCAACTAGAAGGCTGGTATGTCTACCTCTTCCCGATGGTGGCAGTGGCCCGACATAGTCTAGGGTCACGAACTGCCAGGGATATTCGACAGGTTTTTGTGATCCCATTGGCGGAGTAACGTTAGAGTTTCCGGCCTTACTTGTCTGACATTTCAAACAGCTTCTACAGAACCGGCGTACTTCCTCGTTCATTCGCGGCCAAAAGAAACGCTGTTTTATTGCTGCTAACGTTTTTTCAAAGCCCAGGTGAGCTTTTTCATGCTCCTTCCTAATTATTTCTCTCCGCTGTACTGAACTTGGAATCAGCTTCCATGCAAACCGTGGATCGGTCTGTTTGCTCAACGATTTTACATAACGGTATACCTGGTCGTCTATAACTCGGAAATCAACATGTTTTCCAGGGTCTGCTTGAATCCTATCGATTAGATCCTCGTATTCAAAGTCTGGTCCCGTTATCGTAACCGTATCAACTTCTATCGAACGAGACAAACAATCTGCCGTTATGTTGGCCTTTCCTTTTCGGTATTCTAGGTCAAAATCGTAAGCTTGAATACGAAGTGCCCATCGAAGCAATTTCGCATTTCCGGTCTCAGTTCCCACATTAAAGAGCCACAATAAACTCCGGGCATCAGTGACCACACGGAACTTAGTTCCCTCTACATAATGCCGGAAATGTTGTATGGCCGAGAGAACACCTAAACATTCTTTTTCAACGGCAGAGTAGCGACGCTGCGTTCGGTTAAGTTTTTTACTAAAATAACTTATGACTCTAGTCACCCCTTCTTGTTCCTGAACAAGTGCTGCTCCTACGGCTCTGTCGGAAGCGTCTGACTCGATGGTAAACATCCGAGAAAAATCTGGGTTGCCTAGAATCGGAGCTGACGTGAGGACAGATTTGAGGCTTCTGAAGGCACTCTCCGACTCTTTTGTCCACTTGAACTTTTTGTTTTCTTTTGTTAGCAGATCAGTGATCGGGGCCGTAATCTGACTATAGTTTTTAATAAAACGTTGGTAAAACCCCGCGAGGCCCAGCAGTCGCCTGATGTCCTCTTGCGTTTTTGGTTGGGCGTAATCGAGTATTGGCTGTATGCGTGAAGTGTCAATGGCCACGCCGCTTTGGTTTAAAAGATAGCCTAGATATACGACTTGCTTCCGGCAAAATCTCGACTTCTCGAGTGAGATTGACAGCCCTGCCTTTCGCAATCGTTCCGCTACAATTTTCAACAGTCGTAAATGTTCCTCGAAGGTGTTTGAAGCTATCACTATATCGTCCAGATATACAAATACGTATGGCTCAAGGTCGAAGCCTATCGCCTTATCCATCAATCTGGACATGGTGAATGGAGCGTTCATAAGACCGAACGGCAGCACTTTGAAGCGGTAAACGCCCTTTGCCGTCCGAAACGCTGTGAAGTTTCGACTCTCCTGCTTCAAGGGAATCTGGAAGTAGGCGTCTTTTAAATCAATGACCGTGAAGTACTTTGCCTTCCCCAATCGACGAAATATGTCTTGCATATTGCGCATTGGGTACGTGTCTTTCACGGTCATTTTATTGATTTTCCTCGAATCTAAACATACCCTTACTTTGCCGTTCTTCTTCAGAACTGGTACAAGAGGGTTGGTATATTCGCTGTAGCATGCTTCTATCGCGTCTAACTTTTTGAATCGTTCCACTTCTTCATCGATGGCCTGCTGAATATAGGGTGAGCATTTATACATAGGAGCATTTTTAGGCTTCGCCCCTTCCTTGAGAATTATCTCATGCTCTATCAGGTTAGTTCTTCCTAGCTTACCTACACATGTTAGTTCGAATCTTTTTACTACCTTCGACAGTTGCTGTCTTTGTAGTTCGGAAAGGTCGTGTTCGGTTTCTATCGCGTCCGTATTAGGTGTTAATTCTGTTGGTCCCTCATATACTGGTATTTCTAATGTATCGTCTTCCTCTGCCGTATCCAGCGATGGAAGATCACCTGAAGGCTCTATTGTGAAACAGAGCGGAGAGTTATCGCGGTATTCAACCGTTTCAATCTCCTCGAGTCCTTTTCCTACGTCAATCATGGGTTTAATACCAAAGGACTCCCAAAAGTCCGCACCCAGGATTAGATGGCGAGATATTTCAGGGACCACCAATGTCGGGACGACTTTTGTAAGACCTTTGTATGAAAAGGGTATGTTTACATAACCCAAACAGCCGTATGCAGAACCGTCAGCCGTAGTGACTCGAATTGCTGCTGGCTGAATTGCAAGATTGTATCTGTGGACAATGTCAAGGGAGTTTAAGATGCTGATCCCCGCCCCTGAGTCGAGTAGAGCATCTAGTTCCGAATCGAAGATTCTGACTCTGATATGTGGACATTTTGTATGGTTAATCCTAATATGATAAATATGAGAGAAGGGGTTGTATGTCTTGTTTGGTTTTGAGTTTTTGGGAACGTCGGCTTCCGAAGGGATGAGCGAATTCCCGACGTCACACCCCTTTATTCGTTTCCCTGTCGGCGTTGGAGGACACCTTCCGCTGGCGGCGAGCATCGCTCACAACTGCGTATGGTTCTGCCTATGTTTCCGCAACCATAGCAAAAAATGATTTTGGGTTTCTGGCACTGCCTCCAGCCATGGCCTTGCTCCTGGCAATTCCAGCAATTTAGAGTGTTTGAATTGGTCTGTTGGTCCCTAGTCAAAGCATGCTCATTACCCTGTCTAAAATTCCTATTACCTCTGCTTCCTATCGCGTTGATAAACGCTGACTGATCGCTTTCATAGTCGCTGTACTGTGCCTCGATTTGGTGAACCGGTCTACGCATTGGTACTTCAGGTGTCTGTTGCTGAATTTGTGGGTCAGCTGCATCGATTCGATGGTTCAGCCGGATTAAATGCTGAAGATCTGTCACTTCAAACAAAGAAATTTTAGTCCGGTAGTGTTGGCGCATGTTATCCCATACTACCTCAAATTTTCTGCGCTTAGATAATGGCCGAGACAACAGCCGATCAAGCTTTTCGATTTCGGAGACAAAAGCTATGAAGGTTTCCCCTCGCAACTGTTTCCGTTCGTGAATTTTTGACCTAATGCCCTGATCCATATTCGGGTTACCGAATCGGTAGGTAATGGACGTTTCAAAATTTTGCCATGTCTGTAACTCATCAACAAAAGTGAAGAACCAGTCTGACGCTGGCCCCTCAAGCAGCATGTGTATGTCCCGTAGAAGGATTTCCATAGGAATTCCTTCACGTTCTGCTAACTTTTTGACCTTATAGAGGAAATTTTCGACGGAGACCGACCTGTGGTCTCCAGAGAAACGGATCTTCCATTTTTCAATGCGATTTTGAAATGAATGTCTATAGTGGACTCTCGTTCGTGTCTCTTGCGGATGCCCTGTTGGACGATAACCTGAGTTCTCATACTCCGAGAAGTCACTGCTCGCTGAATATCTGTTCCTCTGGTCTCCTTCGCGTATTCGGTAGGTTCCCAGTGATCCCTGAGATGGTCTAGGTAGCTCATGATACTGTCTGGTAGGAACGTGTCTATCTTCATCGCTACTGGTGTCATCTTTGTTGTCGCGGTACGTGTTCGCCATGGGATATTGTACCTGTGTTTGCCGTTCTGAAGGGTTTGGTCGTAATGTCAGTGGCAAACGATTATTGACTGGTTGATTTATCTGCATATCGAATGGTCGTTGGTTCAAGTCCTCACCATGCCATTGACTTGAAGTCCTGGGTGGATCATCATTTGTCACTCTGTCCCTCGGTAGTATAGAATTAGTTACCGACAGTTTAGCAGTCAGTTCTCTCAACATTGTCTGCATCTCATTCCATTCTGCTCGACTGACGGTGATTACTGATGGGTCCTCAACACTCGCAGATGGCTTTTTTGGAGTGGTTCCGGTAACTTTTTCCTCCAAAAGGTTTTTTTCTTTATCGCTTCCTCGTTCGGGTGTTGCTGAATTCGACTTATGACCGCCTACAGCCCCTTCTGTACCCGTAATTATATTATTTATCTGATTGATAACTGGGGTCTGTGGTGGTCCAAACTGGTAGTGTTTCATGATCGTCTCAATCCTTTGACCCAGCTCTCTTCGCATCTTCTTTTCTTCTTCACCTGTAGCCCTACTCCATTTCGTTCGATACCAGTAATGTAGAACCCTCGATTCATACTTTGACTCCACTTTCTTCTCAAGAGCCTTTTCGAGAGTATCAATTCGCCCTTGAATGTGTTGAACCTCCGCCGAAATTGATAGAGGCGATCGGTAAGATCTACCCTCTTTTAAATCTTCTTTAAATAAGCTTCTCAAATGCCTCTGCTTTCCAGTCCAATCGAGTGAGAAAACGTCTTGTGGTTGATTGCGTATAAGAAGTTCATAATCTAACTCTTCTAGATTAAGATCCTCTGCACGTGGGAATAAACGAAACATTTTGAGCAGAGAGTTCTCAATCAAATGTAAATCGTAATTATGTGTAACTAATAAATGAGTATTCAAATTGCATGTATTAATCAAAAAATAGTACTCGAAAATGCTAGCTCCATGACTAGATTAGTAAATAAATATTTGAATAAATAAATAAATAAATAATTTTGTAAAAAGGAAAATAAATAAATAATCTAATAAATAAATAAATAATTTAATATATAAATAAATAATTTAATAAATAAATAAATAATTGTATTAATAAATAGGAGAAACGAGTAGCAATATGACCAATGGAACAAAATAAATACAAAAATGAAAAAACGTTCAATTTATGTTCAAACAGAAAATATTCAAAAACAAATTTAAACTAAAAGTTCCTACACAAGAGTGTTTTATTTAGAAGAAATTATGTGAAAAAGGACTTCAAAAGCCTTGTTTTGTTGGGCGCCAGTTATAACCCGCCAACCCGCACGTTTCCCGGGGAAATAAGCTAGGTGGTTTTAGCGCCACTCCTTTCGGAGACCACCTTCCAGATATAGGGCTGCCCGGCCGCTGAGACCCCCAGGGAATGGGTCTAATTACTCCCGTTTTCAGAGAGGGAACGAATCAGGTGACGTAAGACTGGTGGTGAAGACCATGTAGGGGAAAGGGGAAGGGAAATCGATTTTACAAGCGTAGGAATTAGGCGATTACGAAACAATACTTACGCCCTTTTTATCATCACTGGATGACCTGACTAATCCTGCGAATCCTGCTAGGAAAAAATAGGGAAAAATCGTGGTTGTTTCGGGGAACCGCCCCAGCAAAATATAATAAATAATAAAATAAATTAACGACCGATTAACATGCTAAACTTTAATCAACTTTATTGTCACATGCTATTCGGGATAGGTTTTCCTTAAACGGCGGTTCGCCTGCATTTACTCTACCAGCATTACAATAATAACATCCCACTACAAATGTTCATCCAATTCATACATGTATTTCGTATTTATGCTTCTACATACTACTTCTGCCTAGGCCTACTGTGTGCTGTCCCTTGCTACTCTTTTTCTCTATCTACCTCTGTCTTCATTCGGGGCGTGTGTTGAGTGCTATGCGTGCAGTGTGTTCATTCCGGGTCGGTTGGTGTGTGTGCTCAGAGTGGCTGCCAGCGCAAGCGCTTGGGCTAAGGACAGCCACGTGAAATATTGCTTGGCACGCTACTTACTTTGATTGCTTCGGTAGCGGCGGGAACTGAGCCATGCGCATGGACTTACTTAATAATCATGCATGATTTACTCACGGTTTGCGTACGCTTGGGGTGGAGGGAATTACGGAAATCAAACGGTCGTTCATTCGAACGGACGCGTTGATTGATGTTCGCGTCGATGACGTTGACGCAGATGATTCCCTCCGGTCTGTGGGCTTCACGCGGCGGCGATGAACGGGTACGGTCGTCGCGGCGATGAACTGTCGACGATTGGCGCAATTTCGCGATGAATCCGGGTATCTGCTAGCCTTGCCTAGGGCGCGATGAATGTTCGCAACCCCTCTTCCGGTTGACGAACTTCCGGGAAAACCCTCGTAGCTGACGGTGGGGTCAGAAGCGATCGTTGACTTTTGGTGTGATGTGTACGGCTCCGCAGAATGCCACAAACCTGGTTCAAATCACGTGGTGTCGTACGACGACACGATTAACACACACACAAATTGCACATAAATTTGACCAACTAATTACCTGCACAATTTTAACCACACGCACGAAGCTGCTAATAACTTTACGCAATATAACGTTGCACTCAACAAGTTACACTCAACAAATCTAAACGGGAAAGACTTAATTAAAATTAATCAAAGACAAGCATGCTAATATAAACCTTTAATAACACATCACGGCGCGACACTTAAAAATCGATCACTCCTGCCTCTTCCACTAGCCAGAACGAAGTGATCGATCGAGGTCAATTTTCCTCAGATCAAGGTGCGCATTATTAATTACTTTCGCAATCATAACCTTCGGGAAATCCGGAGCGGAAATCCGAAGGTTGAATAATTCCACGCTCGCGAAACGACCAAGGTTAAAGGGAGGGGATTAGTCTTCGCCGAAAGGCTTACATCAAACGGCTCGCTAAATCTGAGAGAGTGGATCCAAGTTCAATATCCCCTGAATGCATTCCTCCGGGGGTCATTGGACAGCGACGAGCGTGCAAATTTCATATTTGCTGTTATCGCTTTTCCCTTTTGGGCGGTTAAAGCATGTGCGAGTTGGCTAGGGTAGGAACTCATTTAAATGACTGTCTGTGGGACGCTACTCGTGAATATGAACAAGATTCATGCAGTGGGTGAACTTTCCAGTACTAGACTGGTTCAAACTAATCTAATAATACGGATGATTTATACTGAAGATAATAATACGAATACATTTAACGAACGGACATGCTCGTTACACGGCATACAGACCAATTTGCCTACTCGACACAGCTGGAAAGCTGCTAGAGAGGGTCATTCTGAATAGATTGTCGGCCTATACAGAGTGTGCTGGTGGCTTATCTAGCAACCAGTATGGCTTCCGTAAGGGCCGTTCTACCATCGAAGCAATTCGAGCGGTAACGGATACGGCCAAGATAGCGAGAGGTCTAAACAGAAGAGGTATTAGGTGCTGCGCGTTGATTACACTCGATGTAAAAAACGCGTTCAACAATGCTAGCTGGGCAGCAATTGCTGACTCCCTGCACCGATTGAGAGTTCCGGATTACCTGTGCAGGATACTGAAAAGCTATTTTCAGAATAGGGTGCTGTTATACAACACTGATGCCGGTCAAAAGTCGATCGTAGTGTCCGCGGGTGTTCCACAGGGATCGATCCTCGGACCGGTTCTGTGGAATATTATGTACGATGGAGTATTACGCCTAAGTCTTCCGGCCGGAGTGAAGATAGAAGGCTTCGCGGATGACGTAATGCTAGAAGTAGCAGGTGACACTCTCGTCGAAGTCGAACTGAAGGCTTCATACGCGATTGGCAGAGTGGAGGAATGGCTCAACTCGAGGCGGTTGTCCCTTGCACATCACAAGACAGAAGTTGTGGTAGTGCATAACCGTCATGGGCTGCAACAGGCGAGGATAAGAGTAGGGACCTGCACAGTTAACTCCGTGAGGTCTCTCAAGCATCTGGGCGTGATGATCGATGATAAGCTCAATTTTACGAGCCACGTCGATTATGCATGTCAGCGGGCTTCATTGGCGATAAAATCTTTATCACGAATGATGTCCAACAGATCGGCGGTGCATAGTCAAGTGCGTAGGCTGATAGCTGGCGTAGCATTGTCTATCATCCGTTATGGCGTGCCGGCATGGGCCGTAGCACTAAAAGCCGAGTACAATGTAAAGAAATTGATCAGAGTACACCGGCTGATGTGCTTACGTGTCGCGAGCGCATATCGCACCATATCATATGAGGCGGTGTGCGTTATAGCTGGAATGATGCCGATAGACACACTCCTAGAGGAGGACGTGGAGTGCTACAACGAAAGGGACTCGGTGCAAGTGCGACGTGTCAAGAGAGCAGCTTCGTTGCTCAAATGGCAAAGAGCATGGGACACCGCAGTCAAAGGTCGTTGGACCCACAGACTGATTCCAGATGTGTCCAACTGGGTTGATAGGAAGCATGGTCAAGTCAACTTCCACCTAACACAGGTGTTGTCTGAACATGGCTGCTTTAAGAAATTCCTACACAGGTTTGGCTTCGCAGATTCTGCGGAGTGTCCTGAATGTGTAGGTGAGGTAGAATCGGCAGAGCATGTGATGTTCGCATGCCCGCGATTCGAGGTAGAACGCAATACCATGCTGCTTATTAGTGGTATGGATACAACCCCGGACAACCTCGTCGAGAGGATGTGCCGGGAAGAAGCTATATGGAATGCGGTGAACACAGCATCTCAACAGATCATGTCGAAACTGCAGCGGTGGTGGCGTCTTGAACAAAACCAACGAGTGCAGTAAGGGCACCTGTGATGCAGTGAACACCTTGCTCACCCCTGACAACCAACATGTCGCGGGTGGGCTGCGGGACCTCAGTATGTAGATATAGAGATCATTTCGGTTCACGGGCGGTGTTTGTTGTCGGGTGCTCGTCTCCAACGTGAGATTATGATACGGACCGTTAGGTTACTATCATAGCTTGCGATCGACAGGTGGTGAGGTAGCCACCCTTGAAGTCGATGTTGTGTGTATTGACGTCAAGTGCGTTAGCATAGGCGTGAGCGTTCTCAATAGTCCCCCCCTGATGTATTGCTTAATTGCGGGCCGGGGGTATGGACTGGCGAAAGGGTTTTGGTTTTAGTGGGTCGGGTAAGAGTTACATGACATACCCATCCCCACACTACCTGAGTACCTCCTCAGGTGTCTGGTTGCAGATTTCCGTTTACCCTTGCTCAAGAAAAAAAAAAAAAAAAAAAAAGAAAAAAAATGGGGAGGGGTCGTCAAGCCCTTGAACAAAGTCCCTGCTGCCCCCGTATGTGTGTGTGTGTGTGTGTGTGTGTGTGTGTGTGTGTGTGTGTGTGTGTGTGTGTGTGTGTGTGTGTGTGAGTGTGTGTACAAAAATGTGAGACACACTGTTTGATACTTAGCATTATTCGATTTGCTCGCAACAAGTTGCAGTCGACGCGGATTGCGATCTAGTTGTTTGCTATTGAAAATTGGCCCAATCGGTTATTGCTTTACAAAGTTATTGAAAAAAAAACATTGTTTTTTTGCCAAGGGTCCCCACTTGGGAAAAAAAATTTTCAAATACGAAAAAAATTTTTTTTTTCTAAGATTGCAGCAATGCATTCAAATGACTGCAAATGCATATGAATTGATGGAAAAAGTAAAATCTATCCCCCTAAAGTGCTATTTTGAGCTCTCTTATGTGTTTTTCTCATTTTTTTAATGAGTGAGAAAGGTACCACCAACGCTAGGTGGATTGATCTGGGGTTTTCTTTTGATTTTTGACGTAGAATTACGTCCTTCGGTAAGATAGGGGGGTCATTCCAAGTAGAGGTGTGCGCCGCCGCGCCACGCCGCCGCCGCCGACAGTTTTTGGAACGACGTCGCCGCCGACATTTTTGCATCGGCGCCGCCGTTTCAAATTTGTCACGCCGCTGATCTATAATTTTCCACGCCGATTCAAATTTTCAGTGGAAACCCCAAAGATTCAGTGCAATTTCCATATAATTTCCTGATAGATCTCTACATCATCACATTGAAACTTCAGAGAATTTTTCGTGAAGATACCAATTATTTCCATGAGAATTCCATACTTGTTGAAATTTTGAAAAGCTCTCCGTAAAAACTAAGCGTTAAAATTGCGAAGAAGTTCCGTTGAAATTTAAAAAAATCTAATTGAAATTGAATTTTTGAATAGAAAAGAGTCGTTCGGCAAAAAGCAACAAGGCTGAAAGTTGTAAGACTGTTTTGTTTTGTCGTCGTTTAACCGAAAAGACTATTTGGTAGAAGCCTTCCCGAGCAAACCGATAACTTTTATTTTAATGTTGTGAAATCTTCGATTATGTTACTTGATATCTTTTTGGTCGTTTTATGGGTAAAATAACAAAACGTAATAGCAGTAATATCTTACTGTGTCATTCAATTATTAACTATTCCTGCTGTCGATGAGAGAAAATCGAAAACTAATTTTGATATTGGTTTCCGATAACAAAATAAGTACACAGTTTGATGTATCATTCAATGTATATCATTGATGTATATCATTCAATTTAGTAATCTAAAGCCTGTCCACGTTAAATTTCGGACACTGAGGTAATGTCCAATTGATTTGTAGTCATTTTATCAATTTCAGCGTGTTTAAAACATGCTGAAAGCAACACGTAAAGCAGAAAGATTCATCTGTCGTGTAAATTCTTCGTCTCAGTGGTTTGTGAAAAATTTCAAAAATCGCTTTAAAAGATGGGTGTCCGAAATTTAACTTGGACAGGCTTTGCAGCAAAATGAGATCAAAATGTGTAATCAATCATACTGATTTATACATATTTGAAAATGAATTATGACTCAATTTGATGGTAAAATCAAAATATGTTTTCTATATGATCTCATTATGTTTTCAGACATCGCTAGGATCTAGCCTAAAGTTATTTGGCCGAGAATGTCATTTGGTCGAACAGTTCCTTTGGCTAAAAAAAATCGTGAATATGTCCTTCGGCCGAAATAGTCGTTTGGTCGAAAAACACTTTCGGTCGAAAGTGTCGTTCGGCTGACTTGGTCATTTTGAATATTTTCAAGACAATAACGGGAAAATCTTTTGATTTTCTCCTCAAAGTTTTAACGAAAGATTTCTAGTTTTTCCAGAATAGTTATTCGAAAATTATTTCCAGATTTTCCACGGAAACTACTTTCAAGTATCGAGTTGTTTGGGATTCACGTGATAATCTCTTCAGATTTTTCAAGAGAAGTTGTTCCAAATTTCTATAGGAAAATGTTCGGAATATCCTCAGAATGTTCCTATTGAGTTTCTGTTGAGTATTCTTTGAAATTCACACAGAAAACTGTGACTGGTAAAAGAGATGCTTTACGTTGACTTCCCCAATATAGATTATATAAGACGGTTAGAGTGATTTTTTCGCAGGGAGAAGTTCATCACAAACGGCTAGTTTGACATAGCCAACTTTAAAACATTGAAAAAATGCTCGGAATTTTTGAGGATATTTTTGGATTTCTTCAGAAAATTCTTTCTATTTTCGATTAGAAATTCTTGGTAAGTTCCATTAACCGAAAGCGACAGACGGCCGAACTGGGAATTTGGCCGAAAAAGCCGTTTGCCTTACCAGGTTGTCCGGTCGAAACGATCGTTGGCCAAAAATGCCATTTTGCAGAAATAGTCTTTTGACAGAATGGGCCATTTGGCCGAAAAAGTCATCTGGTAAAGCCAAATTTCAATGACTGATCCTCGTACTGAACGGGTAATATGGTCAGAAATGGTTATTTGTTTGGTGAAATTGAACAAAATTCCGTGGCCTCTCTATTTTTAAGTCGACACTGGCCTTTAAGCCAAAAGACATCTAACCAGGTACCATTTACCAAAACTAAACGTTTCACGGAAACTGTTATCAGGTCAAAACTGGTTTGACCATAAATGTAGTTTGGCCGAAAGCATTGGCTGTGGCAATGGCAAAATTCGGCTTAATGGGATTTGTTTAGATGGCTTTTGGCTTTAAGGCCAGTATCAACTTAAAAAGTAGAGAGGTTTCGAAATTTCGTTCAAGGGTCGTTTGACAATTAGCCTTTTCAACGTAAATGTTATTAGGCCAAATGGATGGATATTTTGGATTAAATTACCCGTTCAGTTATTGACATTTGGCCGTATAACCTGTTGGCCTAAACTATATTTTCGGACAAATGTTCCATTCTGCCAAACGACCATTTCGACCAAATAGCATTTTTGGGCTGATGACCTATTTGGCCAAACGACCTGTTACGGCAAACGACTATTTGGGCCAAATTACCAGTTCGGCAGTGTGTCGCTTACGGCCAATGGGATTTTCCAACAATTTCTTATGGACAATACATTAGTCGTTCGATAACTGCAACATGTTTTCGTTTTAGCTAGCTAATGGCGTTCGGTAACTGCGACGCATTCAAGACGGCAAACAATTGTCAGACGGCGTCAGAATAGAAGTGCCCCTGATTGATCAGCGCTGTCAGTGTGTAAAAATCAATTGGTCACTGTACTGTTTGACACTAGCTGGAGGAAAGCCTACTGGCGTTCCTGGGTGAGGGGAAGGGAAAAAGCGTGGAAAGCTGGATGCAGCTATCATCGACAATGACATCGTTTTGAAGCTCAGCTATCCGATAACTGCAAAACTGATGTAACTATCGAAATGCTTCTAAAAGCATTGCAGTTAAATTACTTTCAGTTATCGAACGTCTAATGTACATAGAATTTCCCACAGAAACCCAATAATTTTAGGACAATTTTTCGTGGAGACATTTTGAACAATCCTCCGCGGAAATTCTAGAGAAGTTTCCGTTAAACTTACGGACAATTTCTCGTGAACACTCCAAAGATTTTTCTTGAAAGTCTCCCGCGGAAATTCTTAAGAATTTACTTTTTTTTGTTGTTGGCCATGCCAAGCTAGCCGTCTTTATTATTCTAGACTGAGAAAGCCAACGTTTAAACACCCATTCTACCAACCACACTCTCCTACAATTATCAAGAATTTTCTGTGAAAATTTCAAAGAATACTTAACAGAAATTCAACAGGAACTTTTCGTAAATTTCTGAAGTTTTTCCTGTAGAAGTTAAGACATTTTTTTTTGTGAAAATTCTGAAGTTTCTCAAGCAAATTGCGACGATTTTTCTGCTGAAATTCCAATCAATTTTATTTGGGAAATACAAAAACCTTCTCTTGGTAATTCCAAAGATTGTTCGAAAATATTTTCCAAATTATGGAAAAACTTATAGATTTTTCTGGAGAAGTTCATTAGATTTTTCATGTGGAATTCAAAAGATTATTCCTTTAATGTCTTGAAAATATCCCGGAAAAATGATAAAAAAAATGAAAAAATCGCCACGCCGATTCACGCCGCCGCCGCCGCCGGCTAAAATGGTTTTCGGCGTGACGCCGAAAACACCGCCGCCGCCGACCAAAATTTTGACAAACGCCGCCGCCGACGAATATCGGACCGGCGCACACCTATAATTCCAAGGTTTCAAATTTGAAACCTTCACGAAAAGAGGTCGTGAAGTACGAGCCAATAACTCAACCGTTTCTCGGTCTACCGAACGGATTACGGAGATTTTGGTGTGAATCGATCACTAAACTCTCTAAGATTTTATACAACTATTGTAAACAATCCATTCAATGCATTCAACTATTGAAATATTGCTTTAATGAAATTGCACTTTAATAGTAAATTGCCTACATTTCGGCTTTTAGCCATCCGGCATCAACATGCATAAAATGTTGATGATCAATAATGTCGTATCCACTATCGCATAACGATGTCATTATTTTCTCCAATGACAAATCTATGACTGACGAACTAAAGATGAAGCTGCATGATACGTTTCGCATGAAGGATCTGGGATCGGCAAGTTCGTGTCTTGGAATACGTATTACTCGTGACGACGATACTGTGGCTCTCGACCAAGAAGCATATACTGAATCGATACTTTCTCGATTAAATATGCAAAACGCGAAGGCAGTTGCGACTCCGATAAATTCAAGCTTGAAGCTGACGGAAGATATGGCACCACATACTCCGGAGGAAGCTGATAGGATGAATGGGATTCCGTACCTGAAGGCTGTAGGCAGTTTGATGTATTTGGCGCAATGCACTAGACCCGATGTTCTTTTCGCAGTCAATCAACTCAGTCGATTCAACACTAATCCGGGACCGAATCACTGGGAAGCAGTTAAACATTTGCTGCGATACTTGCGAGGAACGTCAAATCTCAAGCTGCGATACATTAGACAAAGTAATGCAAATTTGACTGGCTACTCTGATGCAAATTGGGTATCGGACCTGGATAGAAAATCTTCTTCTTCTTCTTCTTATTGGCATTACATCCCCACACTCGGACAGAGCCGCCTCGCAGCTTAGTGTTCATTAAGCACTTCTACAGTTATTAACTGCGAGGTTTCTAAGCCAGGTTACCATTTTTGCATTCGTATATCATGAGGCTAACACGATGATACTTTTATGCCAGGGAGGTCAAGACAATTTCCAATCCGAAAATTGCCTAGACCGGCACCGGGAATCGAACCCAGCCACCCTCAGCATGGTCTTGCTTTGTAGCCGCGCGTCTTAGAAAATAGAATAGAATATCTACTAGTGGCTATATATTTATGCTGCAAGGTGGTGCTGTGTCATGGTGTTGCAAGCGGCAGTCTACCGTTGCCTTATCGACATGTGAGGCCGAGTACATGGCCTTATCCGCCGCCGTACAGGAAGCCATATGGTGGCGCGGTTTGATGAAACAACTGGGAGTTGATCGAACAATTGAAGTTTGCTGTAATAATCAGAGCACACTATGCATTGCCAAGAATGGAGGATACACACCGCGAACGAAGCACATAGATATCCGTCATCACTTCATTCGCGACGCCCTTGACAAGACAATTGTTTCTCTGAAATTCGTTGGCACCGAGCATCAAATAGCGGATGGTCTGACAAAGACTCTCGAGCGTATTAAGCTGGGACGTAACCGATCTGCAATGGGGTTAGGCGCATCAGCTTAAGTGGGGGTGTTTATAGTATAATCGAATAGGCTGTGCTTAATCAGTTTCGTACATCTGTGGCTGTGTATAAACTTAACCTTTTATTGTTACTTTTATACTAGCGTGCTTACGCATCATTCCGTTTTCTTCTGTACTGTATTGCGCAGATTCCGCCTTATTAGACTCCTGCGCGAAAATTATTTGCGTGCATATTTTTCCCGTGTCACACACACAAATGAATTGACACTGTTTGTTTATTTGAGTAAACAAAAATATGTGTGTTTGATAAATGACAACAAAAAAACAATTTCGAAGATAGTTTGAATGTATTGGTGTGCACGGTAAAAATTTGAAGCAAAACGAAGTTGCGCCAGAGTCTAAAAATTGATGCAACGGACAATACCAGGTACCTATCATTTTTTTTTCTTGAAATACAACACGTTTTGAACTCGTATGAAAAACACTAACTGCGCGTTTCTCTTCAATAACAGCAACCACAACAAAATGCACTTCAGCAGTCCTATTCTCGGTCGTATCCGTCGTATTACCGATGCACTCCTATCAAGCGTCAAAAATGCAGCCGAGAACTCAGAATGCAACAAGCGATGATTTTTCCTTTCACAAAGCGCAAACAATAATAATTTCTCGCGTCGCGGCGCTCCAAAATGCCACAGTTGATCGAAACAAGGAGGGGTTATACAATGACACCTTTGTTCTGCGGATGAAAAGAAAAGGGTCTCAGAAAATTTAACAATGCTTTTACTGCAAATAATGGAAGAGAACAAAAGTCTGGTGCTTCAATTAACTATTAAAATATTTGTACTAATAAAAAAAAGTAAGACTTTTCCGTAGAACTTAAAATGGATTGTGCAAGACTTATTCCAAAAAGCGCGTTTTTTTTTAATTCGTCAACGCTCGCTGAGGAAAATCGACACATACTTTATGGCAAAAATCCATGTATTTTGAAATATGCATATCATGCGTCGGCACATACTTATTTGCATACACATTCACACATGGATACTATGACCCACATGGAAAGTATGTGTGAACGTACATGCAATGCATGTGGACGCATGGAATATATGTGTAAAAAATATGGAATCCATTTCGCTACCCCCATTGCAAAAATCCATGTGTAAACTCATGAATATAATGCGTTTTTTGTGAGTGGCATTTCCACAAAAAAAAAACTCAAAAGTTCACTCTACAAGCAGCGCACGCTTTTTTTATGCACTAGGCTATTTGCACGCAGTTTCACTTTTTTTTCAACTTACGCCGAAAAATTCTCGCCAAAAGCACGTTTCTTGCCGAAGGTCCTACGGGATTTTCTATAAAGAAATAATAAACGCGTCCAATCAGGCTTGTAGTCTCTAGTGAACTGACTGATATTTATTAATCTCATTATCAGTACAGGTATTGGCACTCATTCAGAAGTGAGAACCCTACCAGCGGGGTCATTCTGTTACACCGAAGGGATCTTGCCACTACATTTAGATTACGTCATTTATCATAATATATGTCGTATTAAAGTGAAGAAAAAAAAATTAATGTATGGGGATTGACATCAAGTTATCCTTTATTACGATATTTAATCATAAATGGAGTAATTTGAATGTGCTATTAATAAAGGATCTGTAGTTAAGGCATTCTAAAATCTATTACGAACATCCGTGGATCCGCCGTTACCGGATCAATCGACCACAGTAATTGTTCATGGAGTCATAAACCTCGTGAAACCTTTCTTCATCCGGTCGAGGTAGAACGTTTAATTCCTTTATGTCCTTTATTACGATATTTAATCATAAATGGAGTAATTCGAATGTGCTACTAATATAGGATCCGTAGTTAAGGTCACTCCTGACGGAATCCAAGTTTCAAAGTGCTCGCGTTTTCGGTGGCACACCACTCGATACGGAAGCAACGCACAACTGTCATTTTTGTTGATTTAGTTTTGCTGCGTCGCAGCATGCGTGAAAAAAAATGATAGTTGTGCGTTGCTTCCGTATCGAGTAGTATGCCCCCAAAAACGCGAGCACTTTGGAACTTGGATTCCGTCAGGAGTGACCTTAAGGCATTCTAAAGCCTATTACAAACATTTACAAGATATTTTTCGTGATATCATACGAAGTATAAATAAGATAAGTGAACTTTGATATCAAGATACTCTTTATCATTTCATTAACTGCCGCTTGCCGCATGCCATACCGCATGCCGAGCACATCTGTATATGGCATCCATATGGTTAAGCTAGTGGGGTCCTCCTTAGCCTAGCGGTAAGACGCGCGGCAACAAAGCAAAAACATGCTAAGGGTTGCAGGATTAGATTTCCGATGCCGGTCTAGATAATTTTCGGATTGGAAATTGTCTCATTTTCCCTTGGCTTAAAAGTATCATCGTGTTAGCCTCATGATATACGAATGCAAAAATGGTACCTTGGCTTAGAAACCTCTCAGTTAATAATGTTGAATGAACACTAAGCTGCGAGGCGGCAATGTCTCAGTGGGAGATGTAATTCCAATAAGAATAATATGGTTAAGCTCGTAATCGGAATAGGTCATAATAAAATCATGAAATTTGATATCTATATGTTCAAAAAGTTTAGCTACAAGAAAACGCCTTCATTGTTACTATATAAATTATATTTATTACAGGTGATGTTTCGTCCTGGAATTTTGAACCAAATCGAAGCAAAGCGAGATGAATTGCTTTCCGATAGGATTACACAGTTGCAAGCCCATTGTCGTGGTTATCAAGCCAGAAGACGGATGGCACATAGACGCATTCAAGTAGGTATATTATCACTTCCTAGAATTATGTCTGGATGAGCGCATAATATTATGAACACTGATTCCTTTTAGTTGAGATCGTGATCAAAATCATAGTTGCTCAAAGAAATAGATTGTTGATAACATCAATAAAACATTCAAAATGTTAGTTACAATGAATGTTATAATGAAGTCATATTTATTGCTCATGGACAAAAATACAACACAGAAGAATTTAGCTAAGAAATGTTTGGATCAAACACTATTAAACATTTCCTTTAAAAAGAAGGTATTGCTTGTCCCTGCATGTATCTGCAATTAGGCTCCGTTAAAGCGACCGTGTCACTATAGGGAATTCTCATACAAAAGCGCGGCCAAAAAAATCATCTAATCATTACAAGGTATAGAGAATAAAAACCACAATTTTCAAGAAAACATTGATTGCAGCTGTAGCAGCTGGAAGTTTTTACTCGGGTTATCTACGGAGCACAACTTTACTTTTTTTTCTCTAGCCAAGTTGGTATCCTCGATTGTCGGCTGTCGGTAGTTATCGAATATTTCCTCATCATTACAATACATATAACCGGTCGAGAACAGTTAATAAATAATCCTATCCGTAATATTCCTTCGTTTATTTTGCCCACGGCAACAGTTCAGAAGTGGAAGGGGAAGACACCCAGAAATCGCCCTCCCCCCAGTTTTCGCCCACCTATTTTGAAACTTTAATTTCTCGAAAACTAGTCGTTGGAAACAGTTAAAGTTCAGGTTTTTTCATAATTGATTGATGCTTATATGGAAAAACTTTAACTGTAACTGTTTTCAACAACTAGTTTACGAGAAATTAAAGTTTTAAAATAGGTGGGCGAAAACTGGGGGGAGGGCGATTTCTGGGTGTCTTACCCGATAAGACCGGCAAGTGATTATTATTTATCGTAAAACAGACTTTGTTTGGTGAAATCGATTTTCGCCCGAAAGTACTGATTTGAAAAAAAAAACACCGATTGAACGCGACGAATCGTGTTAAGTCGCCATTTTGGAATTCTAATCTGAACAAACGTGTTCAGACACCATTTTGCGGCTCCGTCACTATGTCGTCATCGGGAAAAAGCACTGTCATTGTTAAGCAGGTGAAAAATAAGGTTTATGCACAGGATCCGTTATCACCAGGATTGCAAGCAAGGTTTCGAAAGTGAGAATGTACGACCCAAAAAAAGAAGAAACCGATGAGGAAAGTGAAGCAAACCTCAGTGGGCTCTCTCGTGGATCCGCCGTTACCGGATCAATCGACCACAGTAATTGTTCATGGCGTCATAAACCTCGTAAAATCTTTCTTCATCCGGTCGAGGTAGAACGTTTAATTCCGTCATTCAACGGTAAGGAGGGAAGCTGTACCCGCTGGATAAGTAAAATCGAAGGATACGCTTGTCTATGGATGGTCACTGCGAGCTTGTTTACATTACGCACACTCAAGGTTGCCAGGAAAAGTGGGGAAATGGTTTGAAGTTCAAGACGAAGCTACGATGAGTTGGGAATGTTTCAAAACGATTTTTTGTGAAGCATATCCCTGCCGCATGAATGATGCTGACGTGCACTTCTAATTAGCGAAGCGATTCCGTGGAAAAGATGAAGATGAGGAGAGCTACGTATAGTACGTATACGAGATGCAAAGGATTGCGAAGGAAGGTCGACTATCAGAAGAACCTATCATAGCCTATATCGTTAGAAACGTGAACGACTACAAGATTCAAGAGTATCATTTCAAAAGATTTGCGCCAAGTCAAAGAACTAGTCCGTTGCCTCCAACGATACCTTCAAATGAGAGCTGTTGTAAATTCGAAGCCCGTTAGCAAGCCAGCCGTTAAATATCAAGTACCCCGGAACATCGAACGTAATGAAACTATCGTCATCGCCGATGTTGATAAGCAATCACCGGTGAGACGTTGTTTCAATTGCAACGAGAAAGGTCATGTGTCAGCGAAATGCCTATTGCCTCAGAAAAAAATCATAAGGGTTGTGTACAAGACACGACCGCCCGACGTAAACTATGTAAAACAGTTTGGTGAAATGAAGAATCTAGTGCCAGTGCAAGAATACATATTTGCAGCAGCTCTCTACAATACGCGCTCGTTATTCTGCTACGAACAACAACGTAATTCTGCTACGACGTCGTACTTTGAACAAACTCGTCTCGCCTCAATCTTCCTATGTTTAAAATGGTGTCCATGAGAAGAATCGATTAATTCTCAATAATGCATATTTCGAATCACTAACGACCCACGCCATAGGCTGGAATAACAAAACCAAATAAAAATCTTGAAAGAATTAAACTTGACTGCCACTGAAGCCATCCATGCGAATACATATTTGTAGCATCTACCTCCGACGCGCGCTCATGATTCTGCTAAGTACGCCAGGCAACTTTTTGGCGTCTCCAAGCGGTTAATTTGCACTTTGAAAAAGTTCGCCTCGCCTCAATCTTCCTTTGTATAGAATGGAAGCCCTGAGAAGAACCGATTTTTCCAATATCCCATATGTATTTGGAATAAAATTTGCTCAGCAACTCCGCCGATGTTTAGAGATGTCGTAAAATCTCGATTAATCGATTAGTAACTAATCGATTACTCTCGATTCTTGACGATTATTGAATCGATTCATCGTTGAGTAGTAATCGAATCAAAATTAATCGATTATCATAACGATGAATCGATTAATTGAAGTAATCGAAATCTAATAGTTGTCGTAAAATCCCGATTAATCGATTACTCTCGATTCTTGTCGATTAATCGTTGGGAAGTAATCGAATTAAAAATTAATCGATTATCACAACAAATAATCGATTAATCGAAGTAATCGCTGCCGATAATTATTCGCGTGAAAAGCAGTAACAATCAAGTGAAATTTCCCATCAAGATTATAATTAAAGTAGGTAGCCTGCTACTTGCTTAAGGTTTCATTTCCATCCATGCGAATACATATTTGCAGCTTCTCCTTCTGACGCGCGCTCGGACCGGCAGTAATGCTATGATTCCGCTACCGATACCAAATAATTATACTTTGTTGTATGAAAAAAGTTCGTCTTATATCAACTTTCTCAATCACTTATCAATCACTGAGTCATTGTTCAAAATTAAATCCACAGCAAGAAGAGTAGTTAAGTGCCAGACAAACATCATATAATTGAGCTCAGAATCACGCTAGAATATTTCACTGAAAATTTTTCTAGTTCCTAGCGTTTGCACTATAGACAAATTATTTCAACTTAACCTTCCTCCCAAACATAATGGTGGTTCTGAAAAGATCCGATTCATTCCCAATTATGTGCCTCACCAACAACAACTACTGGACTGCGCGACAGCCATCTGATGATTCGGCTCTACGCACGCCGTTAATTGCCAGATCCAAAAATGCTGCCTGTAACACGGATGTAAAGATGTACTGCTGTTGCCACGACCGCCTCCACTATCGAACGAAAAATTTTCATCCGCACCACCACAGCCGTTGTTGCTAGGACCGCTTCTGGACGCCTCGGTCCGCTTTCCATGAAATCCAGAATTAAAATGACGCGCGCACGCGAAACACGGGGCTTTTTATACACAGGAAAAACGAAGCAGTGGATCAAAAGGCCCGTACCTTACTGCAATCTGATGTCCGTGTTGGGGATTTATGAACGGGATTGATTATTTTTGAATTTTTCACCCGGTTTGGAAAGAAATAACATTTTCAATAGTTTGCCGTTGATAATGAATAGTTTTAATACAATTAGCAAATTGGTGGAAAGTTTCCGAATCTAGTAATAACAAAATCTCGAAAATCCGTCGAAAGATAAAGTCGCCATTACCGTTTGAAATCTTACATGATTTCGTGACGGTCCCCAATTTGGAAATTTTCATTTTGCACCCTGTATCCGAGGCTTCCCCTTAGACGTAGTTAACGTCAAAATGCGCGAACAAAAAACACGTCCGTACGTGCTGCTGTCTCGAACTGGAATGGGCCACGCGCGCGCGGGAGAGCAGTTTTCTTATAATCAATAAAGATGGCTCATTAGTCCCGCCTCTTTGTTGTCCGGTATGACTGCAAATATTGTGAAATCCACACACACCCCCCAAAGGGGCGTGGCTACATGTTCAACTTAATTGATTACAATAAAGCAGCTCTTCCGCGCGCGCGAGCCATTTCGTTCGAGATGTCGCGGAGAGCAGACCGTGGTACCACCTTCGGCATCGGCAGAGCCGGAAATTTTATTCCCGGCGATGGTGTGGGTCGCGCGGTCGTCGTCATTAACATTAGCAGCGCTCAGTTTAAATTTTCTTGTATGATGTAGGAGGAATGACGGCTGTGGCAGGTTTTGTTCTATTATTTTCGGTGGGGGGGGGGGGGTTTGTTGACCAAATTTCATATATTCTTTGATATGCAAAAAATGTTTAGGCCAAATTTGAGCATAATTAGTTACAGAAAACCCCCTGACAATAATAGAACAAAACCTGGCAAAGCCGTAATTTCCCTTACTACCGATTGGCTACCATCAATGAAAGTAGCTCTTAAGTCACAACTTGAGGCGAGATGAATTTTGATCAAAGTAAAACTTAATTGCTTGGTGATAGCAGATTGTTTTCCGTCGGTAGTAGAATCACGAGAGCACGATTTAGAGAAAGACTTATAATTTTGGTAGATAGTCATCCATGCGAAAACATTTTTGCAGCTTCTCCGTTTAACGCGCGCTCGTGATTCTACATACATACAGAAAACATACGATGATTCAACTCATTCATGAGTTTTTAGGTGCTGAAATGCCACGCGCGCGCGGGAGAGCAGTCTTCTTATAATCACTAAAGATGGCACATTAGTCCCGCCTCTTTGTTGTCCGGTATGACTGCAAATATTGTGTAACCGTCACACACCCTCCAAAGGGGCGTGGCTACAGGTTCAACTTAATTGATTACAAGAAAGCAGCTCTTCCGCGCGCGCGAGCCATTTCGTTTGAGATGTCGCGGAGAGCAGACCGTGGTACCACCTTCGGCATCGGCGGAGCTCCTACCGGAAATTTTATTCCCGGCGATGGTGTGGGTCGCGCGGTCGTTGTCATTAACATTAGCAGCGCTCAGTTTAAATTTTCTTGTATGAAGTAGGGGGAATGACGGCTTTGGCAGATTTTGTTCTATTATTGTCAGGGGGGTTTTTGTTGACCAAATTTTATGAAATTTGGCCACAATATTCTTTGATATATGATTCTATGATATGATATGATATTTGATATGAAGTACTAACGATCGGCTACCATCAATGAAAGTGGCTCGGTGGCTCGGGGAGGCACTACACACCGTGTTATTTTTCTCTTTCTAACATTGTCACCTCGTAATTTTGGAGTGGCGTATTTCGGTTTTCAGTTGTTTGATGTAACTGTAAATGTATCAGCATGTAGATTGCGAGTAAGCACGCGCCGGTGATACTTTTTCAAAATCATATTTGTTGTAGAAAAAAATTAAGCATTAATGATAATCAATAGTATCAATAGAATTGGCAAATTGCTGAAGGGTTTCCGAATCGATTGATAAGCAAATGTCGAAAATAAGATAAAGACGCTATTAGCGTTTGAAATCTATCCTAATTTTTGTTACAGTCTCGAATTTGGAAATTTCCGTTTTAAACCCTGTATCTGAGTCTTCCCCTTAGACGAAGTTTACGTCAAAAAATCTGTAGCAAACATCAATACTGACGCCCTACAATTTTTTTCAGTCATAATGCGAATCAATTGTTTGCATGGTCTCCTTCCGATACTTGCTTGGGATTCAACTACCGACGTTAGCGTTGCGCTTTGAATAAAGTTCATCTAGGAACCGATTTCTTTTTCAATCAACAGGAAAAATACAAAATTAGTCTCACGGGAAAATTTCATGTTGTGCCGACAACATCCAAATCGTTGCAAACGCCACGTTAGTGAATAAATTGCTGTAGCAATCTTCCGATGACAGCCTATGCTCGAACCGGCACTACTGCTATGATTCCGCTACCGATGCCAAACAATTATGCTTTGTTCTATGAAGAAAGTTCGTCTAATATCAACATTCTCAATCACTAAAATCATACAACTCCGAATTACGCTAGAAAGTTTCTCCGAAGAATTTTCCAGTTCCTAACGGTTTCACTTTAGGAAAATTATTTCAACTTAACCTTCCTCCCAAATATAATGATGGTCCTGAAAAGAACCGATTATGCCACTTATGTGCCTTATCAGCAGCCACTGGGCTGCGCGACCGCCATCCGATGATTCGGCTCAACGAACGCCGTCGATTGCCAGATCCGCCGAAGATAGGACACGGATGAAAATTATGTGCTGCTGCTTCCACGGCCTGCACGTGGCGGAACTGGGCTCCTCGGTCAATCGGCACCAGCAGTTACGGCGAAACTATCACCGAGTGAACTGGCAGCGGTTCCAGCAGTGCGTCGATAACACCGTCGACTACGAGGTGCGTCCGCAGACGCCGGAAAGTATCGACCGCCAGCTGTGCGCTATCGAGGAGGCGATCACGGCGGCCCGAGAGCAACACGTACCGACGGCTCGGCAGGTAAGCAACTCCTTAAACATCGATACACTCACCAAAGATTTGATTCGATTGCGGAATGTCACTCGCAGGCAGTTTCAGCGTACTGGACGGCCTGAGCTTAAGGCACGCTGCAATCGAAACACATAAATTATCAAGGCCAGAATGGTGGACCTCAAAAATAACGACTTCTCGAATAAGATCCGCACTCTCCCAGATTATGCTAAGCCGTTCTGGAAAATGACCAAAATTCTAAAATCCAAGCCTCGGCCCATTCCACCTTTGATCCCACTAGACAATAATGGCTCTAAGGATCGCTTGATAACTCCTGCAGAGAAGGTCGCTGAAATAGGTCGTCACTTCGTCAGCTCACACAATCTTGGGCAGAACATCGTCAGTCCACACGAAGCAGCCGTCAACGAGCATGCTAACAACATCCATTTGATTCCCAACGACTTCTCGGAGGAGTTGGAGATCTCAGCTGACGAATTGACGGCCTATATCAAATCGTCGAAGAACATGAAGGCCCCAGGCTTCGACAGCATCCTGAATCTCGAGCTCAAACACATGAGTGCTCCGTTCTTTGAGCACCTCTCGCTGATCTTTAATCAGTGTCTCCGGCTCAGCTACTTCCCATCGTCCTGGAAGTCAGCGAAAGTCATCCCCATCCAGAAGCCTGGGAAGGATCCTTCCTCCCCCAAAAGTTATCGACCTATCAGCCTTCTCTCAGGGCTATCCAAGCTATTCGAAAAAGCTATTCATCATCGGTTACTTGAGTCTGCCGAAAATCTCAACATCTTGCTCGAGGAACAGTTTGGTTTCCGACGCGGTCGGTCAACTGTACACCAACTGACTCGAGTTACCAACGTCCTCAGACGGAACAAGTTTGTCTCGAAAACATCCGCCATGGCCTTACTCGATGTCGAGAAGGCATTTGACAATGTATGGCATGATGGCCTGGTGTACAAACTACAACGCTACAATCTTCCCAGCTACCTGGTGAAAATCATCAACAATTACCTGTCGGCAAGGACATTCCGGGTCTCAATCAGCGGAGCGAGTTCCAATGCGCACAACATCGTCGCAGGCGTCCCCCAGGGCAGTATCCTCGGGCCCCTGCTTTTCAATCTGTTCACCTCCGACATGCCAGAACCTCCAGAAGGCGGCATTCTGTCTCTGTTCGCAGATGACACATCCATCGTCTACAACGGTAGAGTGATCAGAGCGCTAGTGGCAAAACTCCAACGAGGCCTGGATGCCCTGACAGAGTACCTCACCAGCTGGAAGATCTGTATCAACGCGACGAAGACCCAGGTCATCATTTTCCCCCACTCCAAATCTCCTAAACTTGTTCCGCCTGGGGACTGTAAAATCATCCTCAATGGCACGACTGTGGAATGGGCCAATGAGGCCGACAACCTTGGCTTGACCCTCGACAGCAAGCTTATTTTCAGGCAACAGGTTGACAAAACGGTGACAAAGTGTAACGTCTTGTTGAAACTACTGTACCCTTTGATCAACCGCCGGTCGTCATTGTCCCTGAAAAATAAGCTTGCTGTCTACAAGCAAATCATCCTCCCTGTGATCGAATATGGCATGCCGGTCTGGGAGAGCTGCGCTAAAACCCACCACCTCAAACTTCAACGGGTCCAAAACAAATTCCTGAGGATTATCCTCAACACCCCTCCCAGGACAAGAACATCCGAGGCCCACCGTCTGGCCGGAATAAAAACCTTACATGAACGCTTTGGTGAGTGTAAAGAAAAGTTTAGGGTCCGTTGCTTGCATTCGGATCAGGGTGCAATTAGGCTAGTTCCAATCTAGGTTATCAAAATTTTATTGTAAATATTAGTGTACGTACATAGTAGTTAGGTTATCAAATTTTAAAAAACACACTAGCGCCTCCTGAAGGCCGTCATGATACATTATATTTTAAAAATTAAGTAGAAACATATAAATAATAATAATAATAATAATAATAATAATCGATCGGATCGGAACACTTTGAACCCAGCCAAGTACAGACCAATAACGTGCCTTTCGAGTCTGTACAAAGTGCTGTCATCGGTAATAGCGAGGAGGGTGCAGAACCATTGCGACGTCAACAACCTGATGACCGAGGAACAAAAAGGTTGTCGACGTAACACACGAGGCTGCAAGGATCAGGTCATCATTGATGCAGTCGTTGTTGGGCAGGCCACCCACAAGCAAAGAAACCTGAGCATGGCGTATATCGACTATAAAACGGCATACGACTCAGTACCTCACTCGTACCTTCTTAAGGTACTGCAGTTGTATAAGATAGACGGTAACGTCATCAGGCTAATGCAGCACGCTATGGGGATGTGGAGCACATCCCTGCACATTACCGACGGAGAAAAGGTGTTACGGTCCAGGACTCTCAGCATCAGGAGGGGCATATTCCAAGGCGATACCTTTAGTCCTCTATGGTTTTGCCTTGCCATGAACCCTCTTAGCAGAGCACTCAACCAACACAACTATGGCTATCATTTGAAGGGTGGGGAAAGGAGTACAAACATTACCCACACCTTCTTTATGGACGACTTGAAGCTGTTTGCGGAATCTGTGGAGAAGCTGCACCAATTTCTGCGGCTTGTAACGGTATTCAGCAACGACATCCGGATGGAGTTTGGTATCGATAAATGTCGATCCATACATCTACACCGGGGTCACCTGGTGGATGCCGACAGTTTCCGCGTCAACGAACAGGAGGAGATTCGAAACATGGTTGAAGGCGAAACGTACAAGTTCCTAGGTTTCCTGCAACTGAAAGGAATTCGCCATACGACGATCAAGAAAGAGCTGCAGGAAAATTTCTTGCATCGTGTCAACGGTATTTTGAAGAGCCTCTTGTCGGCCGGCAACAAGGTGAAGGCGATAAACACGTTTGCTGTGCCCTTGTTGACATACAGTTTCGGGGTGGTGAAGTGGACCAAGACTGACTTGGAGGCGTTAGAACGAGCAGTACGAGTGGCGTTCACTAAGCATCGCATGCGCCATCCAAAATCGTCCATTGAGAGAGTCACCCTGCCACGTACAGTAGGAGGAAGAGGCGTCACCGATATACAAACACTATGTGTTTCCCATATCCAGCAGTTGCGAAGATACTTCGTGGAAAGCCAGAACCGCCACGAAATCTATCGCGCTGTGTGTGAAGCTGACCACGGATTCAGTGCCCTGCATCTGGCGCAGGAGGACTATCAGCTGAATTGCGACATCAAATCTGTCGACGAGATGATCGCATCGTGGAAGCAGAAGGAGTTACATGGGACGCACCCCATCAACTGGAGCTGGAATATATCGACAAAGCGGCGTCGAATACGTGGCTGGTGCGGGGTGAACTCTTCTCGGAAACAGAAAGATTCATGGTCACCATCCAGGATAGGGTTATTGCGACGAACAACTATCGACACTTTCTATTTCACGAACACAAGAAGTACCGCTGCAGGAAGTGCAATTCAGTAGGAGGAAGGATCGAGCATATCGTGTTCGGGCTCCAGCCTTAGCTAAACCAGCCTATCTCGGTCGTCATAACGAAGTAGCCAAGATTGTGCACCAACAGCTTGCTTTAAAGCACAACTTGGTTAACCAGTTTGTCGCCTACTACAAATATGTGCCTGTCCCGGTTCTGGAAAATAGTTTCGTGAAGCTGTACTGGGATCGCGAGATCATAACGGATGTCCTCATTCGTGCCAATCGGCCCGATATTGTGGTCTACGACAAAAGGATGAAGCGGGTAACCCTCATCGACATTGCTGTACCGCTAGACCATAATGTCCAAACAACATTCTCCAACAAGATAACGAAGTACCACGACTTGGCGGAGGAGTTGAAGCAGATGTGGCACCTGGAGGACGTGCGTATAATTCCAGTTGTTATCTCAGCAACCGGAATCGTCCCGAAATCTCTTCTGAGATCCTTAGGAGAGCTGGAACTATCTCATAACCTCCATAGCATCCAAAAGACAGTGGTTCTTGGAACTTGCAGCATCGTAAGAAGATTCCTGAACCACCATAACTAATACATCCGGTGCAAACGTTTATTATAGGATTTTAAGTCAACCGGCGAATGAGATCCACAGAGCCTAATCCCCTTTGGCATTCAGATTGCCCGGGGTAGGTGAAAATTCCCAGCACGCTTGCTGAGGAAGTGCCAAAACTCTATAATAATAATAGGTGGGAGCTCAGGTGAAATACCCTGGGCGTCCATGAAAAACCACCATTTCGAGTAGGTGGGAGCTGAAGGCCCAATTCCTAAGCACCAATGAAAAACCACCCTCGGGCGAGCACTGGCGCTTGAACCTAGCTATTTAGCACTGTAAAGAATTAAATAACTTTACAGAACCCGTAGCTTCCGGGAATGAAAGCACACCCAAATATGGAGTTACGCTCAAGAACAATACCACCCATGCGATTGCCCGAGGAGGGAGCCCCTACTGGAGCTGGTCCTGGAACGGGGGACAGAGCGAGCGGCCAGCGGCTAGAGGAAGGAGAGGTGCAACAGCGACCCTCTAGTCATCGGGCTCAGCCCGTGCCGACAAGGCAAAACAGAAACGGCAGCAGAAGAAATCACCAAGGCAATGCTGCACCTGCTGATGTTGCTGTGGTTGATCGACGTCAATCACTCACGTTAGCGGGCCGCCGACGGCAACGGATCATGTGGACAAGGGAGATGAATCAGTACGTGATCCGTTGCTACTACGTTTGCACCAGGATGGAGACGGATATGTCCGGCAGACCGGCGATGCTGGAGATGTTCAATGAGAGGTTCCTCGGTTTGCACCCCAGCTTGACCAGAACAAATTGTACACACGCCAGAGAGCTATTATGTCACATAATATGCTGACTCCAGAAGACGTAGAGTACATCAAGCGGGAAGTGCAGAGGGAATTAGGAGAGGAGGAGGAGGCAAGATCGAGCGATACGTCGAGAAGGAGTTCTGTTGGGTTGGATGCATCAATCGCAAGTAACCGTCGCGATTCGATTGCACCCGCCGCTCCAGGACCAACAGTGGAATTGCAACGACAGCAATTAAAGGACGAACTAGCTAATCATATGGGCACAGCAGTTACACAGTTCCGTGGGACAGACCCCATGTCCCGACACCGGATACCCAAGTTGCAGTACTCCTATCGGTTGACGAGTACAGTAAGCATCCTTAACCAGGATATTTTGCCACAGTACTTGGAAACCGTGGAGAACCTTGAGGAGCTGCAATTTATCGTGTATTCGGCTGCAGTGGCTGTTGTAAGAACGTTGGGATTGCGAACGCGCCCACAAGGTGAGAGTGATGGACGCGCACGCCCCAAAGCACGAAAACCCGCGTGGATGCGACGTCTGGAGACCCGCATCGCCACACTGCGGTCAAAGGTTGGTCGATTAACACAGTACAAGAAGGGGAATCGATCAACCAGGCTAGTTCGGAATGTTGCTGAGATTGTGAAACCCACAGAACTCCGTGATCTCACCGAGGCGAACATAACTGAGATCCTCGACACCCATGTACAGCGGTTGAGTGCTCTTGCTAAGCGACTGCGACGTTATGGAGAATGTTCGAAGAGGAAGGAGCAAAATCGAATGTTCAACATCAACGAAAGGGAGTTCTACAACCACATCCGAAACGACAAAGCCGACTTTGGCGAGGGCCTTCCGGAGATTGGAGAAGTCACGCAGTTTTGGTCCAATCTATGGGAGAACCCCGTCATACACAACGGCGACGGGTGTGGATGGCAGAAGAAGAGCAATATTGTGGTGGAATTGGAGACATGACCGCTATCAACGTGACCGCCCAAGACATACGTGAGGCTACCCGGTATACCAGGAATTGGGCTGCACCAGGACCATAATTTCTGGTTTAAAAAACTCACAACGGTGCACGGGCGGATGGTGAAATGCTTGAACACGGTACTAGATAACCCCGGGCAGCTACCGGAAATCATCACTAGGGGTGTCACTTATCTTCTGCAGAAGGATCGGAACACTTTGAACCCAGCCAAGTACAGACCAATAACGTGCCTTTCGAGTCTGTACAAAGTGCTGTCATCGGTAATAGCGAGGAGGGTGCAGAACCATTGCGACGTCAACAACCTGATGACCGAGGAACAAATGGTTGTCGACGTAACACACGAGGCTGCAAGGATCAGGTCATCATTGATGCAGTCGTTGTTGGGCAGGCCACCCACAAGCAAAGAAACCTGAGCATGGCGTATATCGACTATAAAAAGGCATACGACTCAGTACCTCACTCGTACCTTCTTAAGGTACTGCAGTTGTATAAGATAGACGGTAACGTCATCAGGCTAATGCAGCACGCTATGGGGATGTGGAGCACATCCCTACACATTACCGACGGAGAAAAGGTGTTACGGTCCAGGACTCTCAGCATCAGGAGGGGCATATTCCAAGGCGATACCTTTAGTCCTCTATGGTTTTGCCTTGCCATGAACCCTCTTAGCAGAGCACTCAACCAACACAACTATGGCTATCATTTGAAGAGTGGGGAAAGGAGTACAAACATTACCCACACCTTCTTTATGGACGACTTGAAGCTGTTTGCGGAATCTGTGGAGAAGCTGCATCAATTTCTGCGGCTTGTAACGGTATTCAGCAACGACATCCGGATGGAGTTTGGTATCGATAAATGTCGATCCATACATCTACACCGGGGTCACCTGGTGGATGCCGACAGTTTCCGCGTCAACGAACAGGAGGAGATTCGAAACATGGTTGAAGGCGAAACGTACAAGTTCCTAGGTTTCCTGCAACTGAAAGGAATTCGCCATACGACGATCAAGAAAGAGCTGCAGGAAAAGTTCTTGCATCGTGTCAACGGTATTTTGAAGAGCCTCTTGTCGGCCGGCAACAAGGTGAAGGCGATAAATACGTTTGCTGTGCCCTTGTTGACATACAGTTTCGGGGTGGTGAAGTGGACCAAGACTGACTTGGAGGCGTTAGAACGAGCAGTACGAGTGGCGTTCACTAAGCATCGCATGCGTCATCCAAAATCGTCCATTGAGAGAGTCACCCTGCCACGTACAGTAGGAGGAAGAGGCGTCACCGATATACAAACACTATGTGTTTCTCAGATCCAGCAGTTGCGAAGATACTTCGTGGAAAGCCAGAACCGCCACGAAATCTATCGCGCTGTGTGTGAAGCTGACCACGGATTCAGTGCCCTGCATCTGGCGCAGGAGGACTATCAGCTGAATTGCGACATCAAATCTGTCGACGAGATGATCGCATCGTGGAAGCAGAAGGAGTTACATGGGACGCACCCCATCAACTGGAGCTGGAATATATCGACAAAGCGGCGTCGAATACGTGGCTGGTGCGGGGTGAACTCTTCTCGGAAACAGAAGGATTCATGGTAGCCATCCAGGACCGGGTAATTGCGACGAAGAACTATCGGCACTATATATTGCACGAAAACGTGGAGGACCGCTGCAGGAAGTGCAATTCAGTAGGAGAGACGATCGAACATATCGTGTCCGGGTGTTCAGCCTTAGCTGATTCAGCCTATCTCGGTCGTCATAACGAAGTAGCCAAGATTGTACACCAACAGCTTGCTTTAAAGCACAACTTGGTTAACCAGTTTGTCGCCTACTACAAATATGTGCCTGTCCCGGTTCTGGAAAATAGTTTCGTGAAGCTGTACTGGGATCGCGAGATCATAACGGATGTCCTCATTCGTGCCAATCGGCCCGATATTGTGGTCTACGACAAAAGGATGAAGCGGGTAACCCTCATCGACATTGCTGTACCGCTAGACCATAATGTCCAAACAACATTCTCCAACAAGATAACGAAGTACCACGACTTGGCGGAGGAGTTGAAGCAGATGTGGCACCTGGAGGACGTGCGTATAATTCCGGTTGTTATCTCAGCTACCGGAATCGTCCCGAAATCTCTTCTGAGATCCTTAGGAGAGCTGGAACTATCTCATAACCTCCATAGCATCCAAAAGACAGTGGTTCTTGGAACTTGCAGCATCGTAAGAAGATTCCTGAACCACCATAACTAATACATCCGGTGCAAACGTTTATTATAGGATTTTAAGTCAACCGGCGAATGAGATCCACAGAGCCTAATCCCCTTTGGCATTCAGATTGCCCGGGGTAGGTGAAAATTCCCAGCACGCTTGCTGAGGAAGTGCCAAAACTCTATAATATTAAAATTGAAGTTGGAGGGCCAAGCCGGCCGATCACTGTACATGTCAAAAATAATTGTAAAACAAAAAATGTGTAAATAAAGAAGAATTTTACTACTATTACTACTACTCAACCACATGATGGAGTTCATTGCACAATCGAGGATCTCAACAAGTTACTATTCAACGGTAATAATATCACATCCGAGTGTCAGTTGGAATTATACGATTTTCGTCCTGAAGATAACGATTTCTTCGAGAGGATTGTGAGCGTCACACAGAATGATGTTTTAAAGATTGCTGTTGAGACAGAGGCTAATAAAGAATGGCATCTACACAAAGATCGCTCCACATCACAGCAAATTCGTGCTATGGACTGTATACTTACGGTAAGAATGAAAGCCCTGGCTGGGAGAGAAAAATTCAACAATTCCTGAAGCCGAAAACGTTTCTTACAAAGGAGATGCGATATGGGAAGCTTTCCTTTGCTACTCACAGAAACGTAATCCAATGATTCAAAAAACTGGTTTCATTATTCACTGTGAAGAACCATGGATTGGTGGAAGCCAGGATGGTATCGACACGGTCTGATTCTAGGGATAAAGTGTCCGTGTTCAGGACAAGACAAAACTATAGACTGTGTTGTAAATAATTGTCCATCAACAAAACGGTACTTGAAAGCAAGGATGTTATCGATCATTTAGTAATCTGCCGTCGATCATTTAGTAGTTTGTCAATAACTCATTCCAGAGTACATTCAAAGTTAATTGCCTATATGCCGGGTATTAAGCCACCCGGAGTGGAAATTAATTACTATGTCTGAAACTTGATTATGCATATGTACAACATGTGATAGATTTAGTTCGGAAAAGGTATTGGAGGGTAACCGCCCCTTCGGTGGGGTTTGATCCCACGACCCCAGTTCGCATGACAGGTGCTTTCCCTACTAAGCTACGAAGGACCTCCGTCGTCCACCGCAGCTTAGCGGGTACTGATGAAACCAAATTCCCAGCACCAGGTACCAGCCGATCTCTCGCAATACATTTTCAGAACTAACTCTCTCAAATGTATTTTGTACACATCATGTCAACCAAGTAGGATGAGTATTTAGTATTGTCCGGCTCCTACACACTTGCTTCATCAGCAACGGCGCTCAATGAAGTAGGGTTGTGTGAGGTTGTGCCAGTTTGGTCGTCAGATCCCAACACGACCACACAAGCGAAGAGAGATCGCCACTCGAGATCAGTACATTCAAAGTTAATTGCCTATATGCCGGGTATTAAGCCACCCGGAGTGGAAATTAATTACTATGTCTGAAACTTGATTATGCATATGTACAACATGTGATAGATTTAGTTCGGAAAAGGTATTGGAGGGTAACCGCCCTTCGGTGGGGTTTGATCCCACGACCCCAGTTCGCATGACAGGTGCTTTCCCTACTAAGCTACGAAGGACCTCCGTCGTCCACCGCAGCTTAGCGGGTACTGATGAAACCAAATTCCCAGCACCAGGTACCAGCCGATCTCTCGCAATACATTTTCAGAACTAACTCTCTCAAATGTATTTTGTACACATCATGTCAACCAAGTAGGATGAGTATTTAGTATTGTCCGGCTCCTACACACTTGCTTCATCAGCAACGGCGCTCAATGAAGTAGGGTTGTGTGAGGTTGTGCCAGTTTGGTCGTCAGATCCCAACACGACCACACAAGCGAAGAGAGATCGCCACTCGAGATCAGTACATTCAAAGTTAATTGCCTATATGCCGGGTATTAAGCCACCCGGAGTGGAAATTAATTACTATGTCTGAAACTTGATTATGCATATGTACAACATGTGATAGATTTAGTTCGGAAAAGGTATTGGAGGGTAACCGCCCCTTCGGTGGGGTTTGATCCCACGACCCCAGTTCGCATGACAGGTGCTTTCCCTACTAAGCTACGAAGGACCTCCGTCGTCCACCGCAGCTTAGCGGGTACTGATGAAACCAAATTCCCAGCACCAGGTACCAGCCGATCTCTCGCAATACATTTTCAGAACTAACTCTCTCAAATGTATTTTTGTACACATCATGTCAACCAAGTAGGATGAGTATTTAGTATTGTCCGGCTCCTACACACTTGCTTCATCAGCAACGGCGCTCAATGAAGTAGGGTTGTGTGAGGTTGTGCCAGTTTGGTCGTCAGATCCCAACACGACCACACAAGCGAAGAGAGATCGCCACTCATTCCAGAGGCTAAATTTTAAAATTTGTTGTATGGTGGACTTGTAGTGAAAAGGTTTATCTACAACTCTGCCTAACAGTTCGTTGTTTGAATTCCACTAATAACGGAGCTGTAGCGCTAGTAGCAGTAACTTAGACTACACCCAGGTTTTTTTTTACACGGTTTGGTTTTGGTCGTTTCAGACCTTCAGCGTCAATGAATATATGAGTTAACTCCACCAAAAAATTCACAAAAAATCAAAGAAAATTCAGGGGGTATTTGAAAAGCTGTAAAAGTTCAGGTTCACTATACAACACATTTTGAAATTAGAACTCTGGAATGAGTTATTGACAAACTTCTAAATGATCGAACGAAGATTACGAAATGATCGACAACATCCTTGCTTGAAAGCATGCGAATGTGGCGCAGGAAAGAAATATACGTTAAATAAAAAACATTCGTACTATCAGCAAGTACAGGTCAATATGTGGGTGCTGAAGTCTAATAAAGTCGACTTCGTGGTATATTCGGCACATGACGATGATTTTATTGTCATTGAAGTGAACTATGATCCGGAGTTCATAAATGAACTCATAAATATTCTGAAGCCGATTCACTTCAACCACATACTGCCCAAGTTGAAGCGCTAGATATATTTAAAAACTATCTATAACACAGTTGCTTTTTTATAGAATTTGTCGTATAAATAAGTGAAATAATATGCTTGTTGAGTAATAAACACATGGTTAATTAGAAATGAAAACGATAATTATTTTCTAAGGAGCAAATAGTTTTTTTTAACTATTTAAAGCAATTGGCTAATTATTTATTTATTTATTTATTTATTTATTTTTATTTTTAACAAAAAAATTGGAAGAGGTAAACCCCTTTGAGTGAATTTTTCTCAAAAAGGCACAAAACCTCTTCATCTTTGCAAATAACGTTACAAAATAAAATTTAAAATTAAAGGCTCATGCGGCGTAAATCCATTGAGGAGCCAGGTACTTCAAGCGAAAATATCACGATGATATTCATTCTTCACTTACAAACTGAAACGAAAGGGAAAGAAAACAAAAAAAGGGCAGAATCAAACGAAATAAAAAATATCATTTAGAAAACGATTCAGTAATTTCAACATAGGAAGATATTTCCTTCCGAAAATATCTCGAACCGATAATGATAACTGGTTATCTAATTTTAAAATATCTACAAAAAAAATATTTCTAGGCGAAACGTAATTAGAGCAATGCAAAACTATATGATCGATATCCTCATAAGATTGACCACACTTTTGATATTTAATCTATATAAATGGCTATTACAAATATAATGATTCGATATTAACCTAGAAAAAGTACAAATAAAATTTCTATTAATTGATTATTTAGAAAACCATGAATTTTTATCAACTATGTAACCTGCCAAATTGCTTACATTAGAAATTTACCTAAATTTACTATACATAATTAATTATTCATAAAATTCTACTTACTATTTACATAAACTATTACCTACTATTGCTCTAAAAATATTAAAACTAAAATGAACTTAAAAGTAACGGAATTGAATTAAAATAAAACTGAACACAAAGTATCGAATATTGAAATACAGAAATTATCTTGCACATCCCTAATCCCATCCCGCATCACACCCGTAACGCACCGTTGACATCGACTGTCAAAGCGACAGCGCATCGCCACCTCCTCGAATCGCAAACCAACACATCGACAGATGAGGCATGAAAAACGACTGGCGATCGCCGAGATCGCTCTCTACCAGGTGAACCACCAAAGAAGATAGTCGTTTTTGTGCGCGTTTTTTTCACCTCGTCCGTATTTTCTTTAATCAGGGACAATACCAGTTCCCCCGTGCAGCCAATCTGGCGTCCATTGTTCTCTGCTGAGTGTGATTAGCTGATACAGCCTAGGCATTGGATTCCGGTAAAAATCGAGCCAGTGAAAACACGGTCATCAGCGTAGTGAAGTGAGACGTATTCGCATTACCGTTGTAAAGCGTCGGGGTTTTGCCGAACCTAGTGTGAAGAGCGGTTCCGATAGTCAAGCCTCCGCTGCCGAAAAACGTGTTCTGTTCGACCGTTGACGAGAACGATAAGCGGGCGGCCATTTCGACGCCAACAACGTATTGAACCATCGAACTGCTGCTGCTCCCGAATCCTCCCAGTGGTTCCCGACGTCAAGAATGTCGGACCGACAGATCGCATGGGCAACGCTAATCCCCCGTTCGGATCCTGGTCGCATGATGCCAATCCCCAGGAGAAATAAATCTCCGCAGTGCTGAAAGTAAGATCAGAAGGAAGAAACTTCGCCGCCTGATGATGTCCCGGCAGCCTCCTTCGCCGCGGCCCTGCATCCAAACCAACGGAAATGATCAAAGGTGTGTAATAATCCTATTATCCTCATTCTATTCAATCCAGTAATTCATGTTATAATGAGTATTGAGTCGAAAGCATTAAAATGAAATCGTAAACTTCAAATGAACACTGTAATATTTATTAGAGCTTATTCCCAACATTACTATTTTTCAATTGGATTAGTCCACCTTGACCGTTTTGTTTAAGGGAAGTATTTCCGCTCATCCGCCCAATTTCTCCCGAGGAGCTTCCGGAAAACGACCCTGAGGTCACGATAAGGGCAGACGAAAGTCCCCAGCAAAAAGTAATTCTAACAATTGGCGCTCAACGCAAAAGAACATCAAAAGAAAAGGTTTCCACTTTAACCCTAAAGTGGAACCCTTTTCAAGTAAGCTCCGGGAGGAATTGGAATCCTTTATTCCAATTGTTCTTTAAAAAGTGAAAAGGTTTGTATTCATTATAATAATTGCATTCATCAAATGTTCATTTTCTGGTATGGGTTCGGATGATGAGAAATCTTTATAATTGTCGCCTTTCAATCGGCTTTAGAAATTTAATCTATTATACATTGATACATTGTAATTAATTAAGCTTATAATAAGTGATTCTAAATAACATTCTCATTTACACAGTGCTTCAAATTGTAAATTTCTATTTTTATAATTTAGGTTAGGGTTTAGCTGAGAAAAACAGCAGAACTTGTGCGTGTTTTCTTTATTTCGCATAATTTATGCGACAGCAAAGGCTTGAATTTAGCCTTCTTTATTAGTTAAGGCTACTTTTTCTCACATCTTTTGAGAATAATAGCTAATTAGGGGTAAATTTTGTAGGTTTAGATTATTTGGTATAATTTATTGTATATATTTTTTGCATTTAATATTTTTAGCACATTTTTCGGTTTCGAAAATGGCCGAAGCACTGATGGATTATTCCCAGGCAGTCGACAAAATTCTAGAATGGTACCACCTCTTAAGGGTGGACCATTTAATGCCCTATAAGCTCGAATTTGAGCTCAATATCCGATCGAGTGTGATCCGCGACGATCTCACATATTCTCGGAGGCGAAAGAGCCTTCGTAGGCATTTGAGAAACGGAAAAGGAACCCAGAAAACCCTGGATGTAGAACCTGATGTGAATTGGGGAGAAATACCTAGTACCTCGATTATGAAACCCCCTACCATTCCCTATCGAGCCCATCGCCTAGTCTCTGTGGACTTTAACAATACAGGTGAGGCACTTTTCGGAAAATTGGTACAATCCACCGAACATTATGGGGACAGTTCCGCACCCGCTTCGCTGGATCATACGACAGCTTCTCACTCAAATACACTACCGAGTCCCATCAGCCTCTCTCAATTCGTCAATGCTTCAGTTGCGATAAGTTCGGCCATCGGATGGACACATGCAGGCCTCCGAATGAAGTGCTGGGCGAAGACTGTGGGTTTCAAGGCTACCTGCCTATAACTGTCCGTATTGCATTAAAAAAAACAATGCGCAGCGAGCCCAAAACCGCCGGCCGCTGAACCACTCCTTAGCGTAAACAGTCCCAACTGTCTTATCTGGTATCTCAGATTTGATTACCATAATCTAAATTTTTTCAACGATCTTTTCGATACATCTGTATACGTTTACGGCATATACTTTTGAGTTCTTCTTGACAGTGATATCATTATTACCCTGATTAATGACACCATCCAAAATTCCCTTAACCCGAATAGGATATTTCCATTCCGGAATTTCGTCAGCCTACTACATGAAGCGAAGAAACGCTCAACGTTCGTTTATAGGTTGTTCTACCTTTTACTTAGAACGATTCGTTCAAGGCTGCTTCAACTTTGATAATCCCCAATCTGGCCATCAGCTGTACCTGTGGAATGGATATCGGGTAGATTCCTTTATCCAACCTGTAATCAGAGGATGCGCCCTGATCGAGTACACAAAGGAAGAAACAGACTTCTAGTCGACACTGGCTCCCTCTGTTCTAACTGCTCGAGAGTGGCAGACTATAGAAAATAAAAATTGCCAATGGAACTCCTGTCTCACTTCCTCTTCTCAAAGGATTGCCTCTCACCGTGGAAAAACAACTCAAATTAAAAAAAAAATCATTCATGCTTCTCGGCTCTTGTCGTCGTCAGAGTACCGATGGTCCTTTACTCCTCATTCACATCATGTTCGGCTTAATTTTTTTTTATCTCGTCTCTCGGTTTTGCCAGAGGCACATTTAGGGAGAATGGTTACTAGAATAGTAACCACTCCCAGGTGGTAAATATCGTCAATCGAATTACACCAACATCGAGAGGTTTAGCGAGAACGCTAAACCTTCTCAAATTATAGGATTAGGGCCCTAATAATAATTATAGTCGTCAAAACTAGTATGTATGAGTGTTGTTCTTGGTAGGATGTTTTTTGACCAGACAACCGTGTGAATGGAAAGAGTGAATGAAAATAGTATGAAAGGTGGGGGAATGAATGAAAGTGTGAATGAATTTTTTTTAATCCCGAATTTCACTTCGGTGATAATTAAATGAAATGAAGAGGTTTCTAGAATACTTATTTCTCTCTTCCTAGCTTAAGTTAAATTTACAATAAAAGTATCAATTAGGTAAATAAAAGCTTAATATTTCTAAAGATTTGATTTCGAGAGGTTGGACCTGCTTTTTTCTGACGAACCCTTATGCCGGAAGGCCATGATCCCCGGTGATGCATATTATTTTGATTCATTTCATTCACTAGCTGAGCAGCCAGACTCTATGGTTGAGAGTTAAGTGATCTGGTGGAAAAGAGTTCCTCTCATAAGCACGGACAAATCATTCTACCAGATCTAGTCAACTCGTAACCAAAAGAGAGCTGCAACAGCAAGAACTCCTGACCAAGACCTATTCCCGTAGCTAGACTCTATAATTGGACGGTGTGTGATCTGGTGGAAAAGAGTTCCTCTCGTTAGATCGGACAAATCATTCCGCCAAATCAGTCCACCGCTGAATTAAAAGAGAGCTACTTTGTGTGGAACCCAATATCCTTTTCCAGTGAGGTAACCAGACTCTATTACGGAATGGTGTGTGTAATTTCGCGGAAAAGAGTTCCTCTCATAAGAACGGACAAATCATTCCGCCAAATCTGTTCACCCTTCGGTAAAAAGAGAGTTACCGCCTCCCGACGTATTCCATTCAGGTAGCCAGACTATTGCTGAATGGTTTGTGATTTTGCGGAAAAGAGTTCCTCTCATAAGAACGGACAAATCATTCCGCCAAATCTATTCACCATTCAGTGAAAAGAGAGCTACCGTGGTCCATTCTATTCTAATAGCCAGCCTCTATCAATGAGAGTTAAGTGATTTTGCGAAATAGAGCTCCTCTCATTGGAACGGAAAAATCAATTCGCCAAATCAATCTAACTTTAATTGAAAAGAGAGCTACTAGGACAGATTCCATGACTTTGACTTCCCTCAATCAAAAAAAAAAAATATTAATTTTTTTTACTCGAGGTGGGGGATGAATGTAACCTGCCAAATTGCTTACATTAGAAATTTACCTAAATTTACTATACATAATTAATTATTCATAAAATTCTACTTACTATTTACATAAACTATTACCTACTATTGCTCTAAAAATATTAAAACTAAAATGAACTTAAAAGTAACGGAATTGAATTAAAATAAAACTGAACACAAAGTATCGAATATTGAAATACAGAAATTATCTTGCACATCCCTAATCCCATCCCGCATCACACCCGTAACGCACCGTTGACATCGACTGTCAAAGCGACAGCGCATCGCCACCTCCTCGAATCGCAAACCAACACATCGACAGATGAGGCATGAAAACGACTGGCGATCGCCGAGATCGCTCTCTACCAGGTGAACCACCAAAGAAGATAGTCGTTTTGTGCGCGTTTTCACCTCGTCCGTATTTTCTTTAATCAGGGACAATACCAGTTCCCCCGTGCAGCCAATCTGGCGTCCATTGTTCTCTGCTGAGTGTGATTAGCTGATACAGCCTAGGCATTGGATTCCGGTAAAAATCGAGCCAGTGAAAACACGGTCATCAGCGTAGTGAAGTGAGACGTATTCGCATTACCGTTGTAAAGCGTCGGGGTTTTGCCGAACCTAGTGTGAAGAGCGGTTCCGATAGTCAAGCCTCCGCTGCCGAAAAACGTGTTCTGTTCGACCGTTGACGAGAACGATAAGCGGGCGGCCATTTCGACGCCAACAACGTATTGAACCATCGAACTGCTGCTGCTCCCGAATCCCTCCCAGTGGTTCCCGACGTCAAGAATGTCGGACCGACAGATCGCATGGGCAACGCTAATCCCCCGTTCGGATCCTGGTCGCATGATGCCAATCCCCAGGAGAAATAAATCTCCGCAGTGCTGAAAGTAAGATCAGAAGGAAGAAACTTCGCCGCCTGATGATGTCCCGGCAGCCTCCTTCGCCGCGGCCCTGCATCCAAACCAACGGAAATGATCAAAGGTGTGTAATAATCCTATTATCCTCATTCCATTCAATCCAGTAATTCATGTTATAATGAGTATTGAGTCGAAAGCATTAAAATGAAATCGTAAACTTCAAATGAACACTGTAATATTTATTAGAGCTTATTCCCAACATTACTATTTTTCAATTGGATTAGTCCACCTTGACCGTTTTGTTTAAGGGAAGTATTTCCGCTCATCCGCCCAATTTCTCCCGAGGAGCTTCCGGAAAACGACCCTGAGGTCACGATAAGGGCAGACGAAAGTCCCCAGCAAAAAGTTTCTCTAACAACTATTGGTAAAATAGAATGACACCAACGACCTTTATCACTAGAGTCCCAAGACAATTGCCAAGTATTTTTAGAATATTGTTTTAGTTTAACAAAATATTCAGAGGATGATATATACACCACAACGCACACCCAATTTAACCAAACTATCTGCCTGTTCATTGCCGTAAATTTTACAATGAGCAGGAACCCAAACCAGTTTAATAATGAAACCTTGTAAATGTAATTTAAACAACAATTCTGTTACCATTAAAAATATATGGTGAGTTTTAGATTTAAAACTATTAGACTTAATTGCTTCAAGACAACTTAAAATATCAGAACATATTACAAAAAAAAAATCTGGAGTACATTTCTGAATTAAACTACATGTAAAAAATATAGCAGTTAATTCCGCAATAAATATAGAACAAAGAGCTTGAAGTTTGTAATAATGAGCTGAAAAATGATTATAAACACCAAAACCTGCAACATCTTGAGTTAAAGACCCATCCGAAAAGTAAAATTTATTGAAATCTAGTCCAATAAATTTACGCTGAAAGAAAATGTTTGCAAAGCGTGAATACTCATGATAAGTTAATTGCTTCATCTCTTCATATAACGTCAAATCCATGCTATAATTATAAAATCCAAGTGAGAGGTTTGAACTTAAATTTTGAGAAATACTGTAATGAAATGAATCCAATATTCTACAAGTTGGGTTTATTTCAGAAAATAATTTAAAAACATTTATTCAAGACAAAATTTTCAAAACGACTTATCTGCTTTTGTAAACAAAGATTCAAACGACGATTTGACGAATCTGATAGCTCTTCCACGCAAACCAACACCATCAACAGGTAGCGGAATCCCTCACCTACCTATTGATGGTGTTGGTTTGCGTGGGAGAGCTATCAGATTCGTCAAATCGTCGTTTGAATCTTTGTTTACAAAAGCAGATAAGTCGTTTTGAAAATTTTGTCTTGTATTATAGTATGATTTTTGGAAACACAATTCAATCAATATTTACAATTTATCTCGCGAAATCGAATATTAAGAGGTTCAATCCCCCATTCTCAATAGATTTGGTATGAGTAGAATTCATCAATTTCAAACGAATACGTAAGCACTGAAATTGATTTTTTTCAAGCTTAGCACAATGTGTTGGAAAAGCACTTCCAAAAGTAAAACATCCATATTCAAGGACTGAGCGAATGGTTGTTTTATAAAGCGTAATTAAATCAGATGGATGAGCTCCCCACCATGTTCCTGTTATAGATTTAAGAAAATTAATACACTTGGAACAGGTTTTATGAATATATGAAGAATGTGTTTTCCATTGCAATTTTGAATCGAACCATATCCCTAGATATTTATAATCTGAAACTTGTTCAATTTTCAAATCATTAAGAAATAAATCAATTTTGTTGGAAGAATGTTTACGTGAAAATGTAATAAATTTAGTTTTTGAAGATGAAAAATTAAAACCATTCTCATGCGCCCAAAGATCAATATTATCTATAGCAGATTGCATAAAATGACGAATTATTTCCATATTCTTGCCACTGATAGCAATAACATTATCATCAGCAAATTGGTAAAATATGCAACCATTAGGAATGATAGACATCATATCGCTTGTGAATAAGTTATATAAAAATGGACTCAAGCACGAATCTTGAGGTAGTCCGAAATAACTATAACGAATTAATTTAGAAGATCCATTATGAAAAAAGTTCATAATTTTGAATGAAAATAGATTGCATAAAAAGTTAGATATTAAATTTGGAATTTTATAGCTATTCATTTTAGAGAATAACAAATCAGGAATAACAAAATCATAGGCACCGGAAACATCGAGGAAAGTAGAAACAACATCTTGCTTCATATTGAAAGAAAGCTGAATTTGTGAGGCCAACAAAGCAGTACAATCACGAGTACCACAGCCTTTTCTAATCCCAAATTGAGAAGAGGAGAAAATTTTATTTTTTTCAGCCCACAACTCAAGACGATTAAGTATCATTCTTTCCATTAATTTTCGAAGACATGATAATAAGCTAATAGGTCTACGACTATCAACTAATGAAGGATCTTTACCAGGTTTGAGTATATTTATAACCTTAGTTAAACGCCATTCTGAAGGAATAATGTTTAAAAACAAAAAGGAATTATATAAAGATAATAAATATTCTTTACCATCAATTGGTAAATTTTGTAAAACAATAAATTTAATATTATCCATACCAGGAGAAGTATTTTTAGTAAGAGATAATGCCAAATCCATTTCTTCTAAAGAAAATGGATTACAAAGATCGGGAAAATAATTTATGCTTTTCTTATTTTTGAAATTTTATTAACTGGGGAACAAAATCAGGACAAATTTTAGAAGCAAATTTTTCTATCCATTCATCAGAATATTCTAAAACAACCGGAGTGGGGGAGAACTCATAATTTCTTAAATTCCTGGCTACTGACCATAAAGTAGTCAATGATGTATCTCTATCAAGATTTTCAATAAAATTTCTCCAATAATTTCTCTTTTTGAATTTTGTAATACGAATAAATTGCGCTTCTGCTTTGCGATATGAAATATAATTTTCTCTAGATCCTACACGACGAAAGGTTTTAAAAGCTTCAGATTTATTGTAGGACCAAAATGTAGGACGTTTAATTTTAATTAAATTTGAGTTTGATTTTTTTTTCTGTGATTTCATTAAACAATGAATCAAAGTTTTGGAAAAGAAATAAAAATTTTCAATAGGAGAAACAGAAGAATCTTAATGAATTAAAGATAATGAAACAAGACCAGAAAATTTAATCCAATCAACATATTTACATAAATCAGGAATGCACGATTGAATAAATGTATTATTATTAATCGAAGAATGAATTTTAATTAAAATAGGTAAATGATCACTACCATTAGGATCATTGATAATATTCCAAGATGAAATAAACGATAAATTATTGGAGCAAAATGATAAATCGATACATGTATCATGAGCAGGAGGAACTGCAATCCTGGTGAAAGATCCATCATTAAGAATATTCAAATTTAGTTCATCAATTAAATCCATTATCAAATTACCTCTGCCGTCCGATTTGGTACTACCCCAAGATACATTATGAGCATTAAAATCGCCCAAAATATAAAAAGGAAGTGGAACCATATCTAAAATGGATTTAAATTCAGTCAATGAAAACGAACTATTTGGAGGAATATAAATGCAAATAATTGAAAACTCACTATTATTATGTTTGATGGAAACTATAACATATTCAATTTGCGAATTTAGGGATACATTTAAATACTTGAATTGGATACCATTCCTTATACCAATCAAAACACCCTCGTATGGAATATTTCTATCTTTACGAATAATATTAAAAGACGGAACATAAATATTTTTAGATTCGACTAACGAAGTTTCTTGTAAGCAAAATATGTCTATATTATAATTTTTAATTAATACTTTTAATCTATCTCATTTAGGAATAACGCTATGACAATTCCATTGTAAAATATTTAAGTCAGTATGGTTAGAAAGAGCCATTAAGGAGAAAAAAAGAAGGAAATGAGGGGATCAAAAGAATTTAGTTTATTAAGTAATGTATCAACAAAGGGTAAACACTTCTTAATTAGATTACTCCAAAAATCACTTAGTCCTAAAATATCAACAATTTCTTCTAAAATACTTAAAATAGAGGACTTTTTATCAACCTTATAGGTTGAATTATTCTGGTGAACATTAGTATTTTGATTGGTATCTGTTTTATGTCGAATTCGTTTTTAAACTGGGCCAGTGCCAACCCGAACCCTGAATAAAAAAAACATTTTCAGTTCCATCTGTCATTGGATACGTTGGTGTGCGTAGCATCGTGTTTGTTTTGATTCGAAACATATGATCCAGGACATCCAGTACACTGGCAGTGCGTTGGCGTTGACTAATCAGAACATGATAAATAAATATGTTTAAGTGCGTGAACTGATTTTTGGGGATAGTGGAATTTACTTTTGGGTGGATATAAACAGGGAAACTGCTCCTGGAATTCATCTAATGGCTCCGATATTCTTCCCATCAAAAACAAAGCAATGGAAAGGAATTTGGATTGTTTTTATTTTTGGGATTTTTCTCAGCAGTGAGCACAAATGTTGACAAAAAGAGGCGATGAAATTGGTACTGCATTTCTTTGTTTCCCGTTGAGATGAATATATGTTCAGTGAGATGGAGATCGGAACAATTCCCCTATTTAATAATATTCAATAATCCTGTGCACATTTTTATACCAAGAATTCCGTATTTTCCGTATTTCCGTAAATTCATCTATTTCTGCAAAAGTTTTTTTTCGGAGAACACTCAGAAGCAATTCTCCAGAGTTCGCTAATTTTTTTTCCTCGCTACCTCTCCTGATAAAGGTAGCCTCACACCTCGAGAAAATTTTCCGCTGGATTTTGGGCCCCGTGCATTTTTAATTTTCAAGAATCTCCCGGAGGAATGGCTCAAGGTACTACCGGGGGAATTTATGTACGAAACTTGCGGAGCAATTCCTAAAGGATACTTCGAGTAAGTTCCTGTATTCTAGAAGGATTCCTGTAGGAATTATATTGTAGGAATTTCCAAATTAGTTCCTGGGGCAACTTCCAGAGAAAATCCTGGAACAGTATTCAAAGATATTCCTAGAGGAATTTTCAAAGGAATTCATCTCGAAAGGATCCCTTGGAAAAAATATGGAAGAATTCTTGAAAGATATCGCCAAAAATTCAAGAAAGAATTATTGAAAGAATTTCTGAAGTAATTTCTGGCAGAATTCCCGAAGAAAATTTTGAAACGCACGAAAGAGAAATTCTGCATAAGAAATAATTCTATTTGGTATTCCTCAAATATATTTTTCTGACAATTTTTAGCGGATTTTGTGAACGGGTTTTGAGGGGAATTATTATTATAATCTTTATTAAAGAGGTTTTTAGCCCAAGGCTAGTTCACCTCCGAAATGAGGGGAATTCCCAAACTACATAATTACATCCACCGACCTAATTTAGGATATCATCTGAATGAACTTATGAATACATAACTTCCCTAACAATTATTTTTAAAACTGAATCTAGACAACATTACCGGATTAATTTCATTTTAAACTACAATAACAAATATCACAAAATTCCTCGAAAAAAGATTTTCAACGCGCATTTTATTTTAATAAACAGATAGTTTCGTTTCTCCCTTCTGCTTGTTCATTCCGCCCAGTCCCACCCATCCACGTGGTTTTGACAGTTGTAGTACAGTTGTATTGGTGAACCCGGTGCGAAACCGTGAAACAACACAGTGCGAACCTAGTTCCAACCTGAGCGAATAAAAAAACACTTTGACAGCACTTAGGTTGGAACTAGTTCCAACCTAGGTTGGAACTTTTTAAAAACGAATTCGACATTAGTATCTATTCTTTGAAAACCAGGAATATTATAAGAAACAGAGGAGTTATTGAGAGAAGGGAAATTTTTATTACAGGAAGTAGACGGTTGAGGAATAACAACATCATCATTAATCTTAGATGAAATGTTTGTTCTTTTTCGTTTATTTGGGGGAGAGTATGAAAAAAGATTAGAGTTTTCAAAAGAATGATCATTCTCATCATTAGGTAATATTTCAAATTCATTTGTAGAAATAATATCACCAGATGTTTTTAAAATTTCACAGTGAGATTGTTGATTTTTCAACTTAATTTTTTGAATATTTTTTTATTGATTGTTTTTATAAACAGAACAGCCATTAAATGAAACATGAGAACTTCTACAGTAAATACAAATATTAGAAAGTTTACTGCAATCAGTTGAAATGTGAGGTTCTCCGCATTTTGAACATTTGGGTTTGTTCGAACAAAAATTGGCAGTATGTCCAAACAAAAGACAATGGTTACAATGCTTTGGGAAATAAAGTCTTACACGGAACAGTACATTGTCAATGTTTACAAAATCAGGAAGAACAGAACCCGCAAAAGTAATTTTGATACAATTGGAGTAGATATAATTAGTTGTTTTTTCATTAAATAATTGTTTCGATAATCGATAACAATCTAAAACCTGAACTGGAGAAATAGCATGGTTCCTAAAAACTCCAGTACCATGAGTTCTGATGTCGTCACAATTTAATGACTCATCATAAATTACACCATTTATCTCACATGAATCACAAGGTGCATACACCCGATATAAATTGCAAAATAATTTTGATTTAAGGACGGAATTAGCATCGTTAATAGAACCGAAAACAACTCTTAATTTATCCAATGAATTTTTTAAATCTCCTTAACAGTAAATTAATGATTTCGTGTGTGTTACTTCTACGTGAAGTTAAACGATTTACAATGATATGGAAATGCTAATATCATCTTCCAAACTTGGACGTACATGTTCATGATAGAATTAGAGGCGAAAGTATAGAATTGATAGTTCCGTTAGGATACGGCAGGCATGAAGAATGTTTTTATAGAAGTCGATTTGAAAGCGAGCGGAGGGCAATATTTGTGATGGCACATATCACACGACCTTCCTTCTGCCAAGCTCCCGTATGAAGGGGGAGGGTAGAATATCAGTGTGGAAGCTGATATATCTCCACTGGCAAAAGGAAGGTGGTTTGACTTGCTCATATGCCATCGCGTGCGGAAGTACGTGCGACGAGTACTGTCTCCAAATTTCTAATATGACATCAGCATTTAGTCGAATAGGATTTTTATTGCACAGTTCTGTTTTCTCATTGCGTCCGTCTCGTCGCAACCAACTTGGCTGCCTCGGAGAGAACAAAGCAGAGAAAGGCACTGCTGCTGTACCGTCGACCATTCATTTTCATTTCATTTATTTAGTTAACATCTAAACAGATAACACTGAATCAACAATTTGACGCCACAATGCACGGTTCGAGGCCGCATCTCTCCATCCTCGGATACGCCCCACGCTCGCCAAGTCGTTCTGCACCTGGTCTGCCCATCTCGCTCGCTGCGCTCCACGCCGTCTCGTACCTGCCGGATCGGAAGCGAACACCATCTTTGCAGGGTTGCTGTCCGTCATTCTTGCAACATGTCCTGCCCATCGTACCCTTCCGGCTTTAGCTACCTTCTGGATACTGGGTTCGCCGTAGAGTTGGGCGAGCTCATGGTTCATTCTTCGCCGCCACACACCGTCTTCTTGCACACCGCCAAAGATGGTCCTAAGCACCCGTCTCTCGAATACTCCGAGTGCTTGCAAGTCCTCCTCGAGCATTGTCCATATTTCATGTCCGTAGAGGACAAGCGGTCTTATAAGCGTCTTGTACATGACACATTTGGTGCGGTGGCGAATCTTTTTCGACCGCAGTTTCTTCTGGAGCCCGTAGTAGGCCCGACTTCCACAGATGATGCGCCTTCGTATTTCACGACTAACGTTGTTGTCAGCCGTTAGCAAGGATCCGAGGTAGACGAATTCCTCGACCACCTCGAAGGTATCCCCGTCTATCGTAACACTGCTTCCCTTCCACTGCTCCCAAGCATGTACTTTGTCTTTGGCGCATTCACCACCAGTCCAACTTTTGTTGCTTCACGTTTCAGGCGGGTGTACAGTTCTGCCACCTTTGCAAATGTTCTGCCGACAATGTCCATGTCATCCGCGAAGCAAATAAATTGACTGGATCTGTTGAAAATCGTACCCCGGCTGTTACACCCGGCTCTCCGCATGACACCTTATAGCGCAATGTTGAACAGCAGGCACGAAAGTCCATCACCTTGTCTTAGTGCCCGGCGCGATTCGAACGAACTGGAGTGTTCGCCCGAAATCTTCACACAGTTTTGCACACCATCCACCGTTGCTTTGATCAGTCTGGTAAGCTTCCCAGGGAAGCTGTTCTCGTCCATAATTTTCCATAGCTCTACGCGGTCTATACTGTCGTATGCCGCCTTGAAATCTACGAACAGATGGTGCGTTGGGACCTGGTATTCACGGCATTTTTGAAGGATTTGCCGTACAGTAAAGATCTGGTCCGTTGTCGAGCGGCCGTCAACGAAGCCGGCTTGATAACTTCCCACGAACTCGTTCACTAATGGTGACAGACGACGGAAGATGATCTGGGATATCACTTTGTAGGCGGCATTAAGGATGGTGATCGCTCGAAAGTTCTCACACTCCAGTTTGTCGCCTTTCTTGTAGATGGGGCATATAACCCCTTCCTTCCACTCCTCCGGTAGCTGTTCGGTTTCCCAGATTCTGACTATCAGTTTGTGCAGGCAAGTGGCCAGCTTTTCCGGGCCCATCTTGATGAGCTCAGCTCCGATACCATCCTTACCAGCTGCTTTATTGGTCTTTAGCTGTTGAATGGCATCCTTAACTTCCCTCAAGGTGGGGGCTGGTTGGCTTCCATCATCCGCTGAACTGACGTAGTCATCTCCTCCGCTGCCTTGACTTTCACTGCCTGTACTCTCAGCGCCATTCAGATGTTCCTCGTAGTGCTGCTTCCACCTTTCAATCACCACACGTTCGTCCGTCAAGATGCTCCCATCCTTATCCCGGCACATTTCGGCTCGCGGCACGAAGCCTTTGCGGGATGCGTTGAGCTTTTGATAGAACTTGCGTGTATCTTGAGAACGACACAGCTGTTCCATCTCCTCGCACTCCGCTTCTTCCAGGCGGCGTTTCTTCTCCTGAAAAAGGCGGGTCTGCTGTCTCCGCTTCCGTCTATAACGTTCCACGTTCTGCCGGGTACCTTGCTGCAGCGCGACCGCCCGCGCTGCGTCCTTCTCCTCCAGAATCTGTCTGCACTCTTCGTCGAACCAATCGTTCCGTCGACTTCGACCCATATACCCGACGTTGTTCTCCGCTGCGTCGTTAATGGCTGCTTTGACTGTACTCCAGCAGTCCTCAAGAGGGGCCCCATCGAGCTCACCCTCTTCCGGCAACGCTGCCTCGAGATGCTGCGCGTATGCAGTGGCGACATCAAGTTGCTTCAGTCGCTCTAGGTCGTACCGCGGCGGTCGTCGGTACCGAACATTGTTGATGACGGATAGTTTTGGGCGCAGTTTTACCATCACCAGATAGTGGTCAGAGTCGATGTTAGCGCCACGATATGTCCTGACGTCGATAATGTCGGAGAAGTGCCGTGATTCTGTCTGCAGTGGTGATCTCCAGGTGTACCGATACGGGAGGCTGTGTTGGAAGTAGGTGCTACGAATGGCCATATTCTTGGAGGCGGCGAAATCAATTAGTCGTAGGCCGTTTTCGTTCGTCAGCCGGTGAGCGCTGAACTTTCCAATAGTCGGTCTAAACTCCTCGTCTTGGCCAACCTGAGCGTTCAAATCTCCTATGATGATTTGGACGTCGTGGCTTGGGCAGCTGTCGTACTCACGTTCCAGCTGCGCGTAGAATGCGTCCTTATCATCATCAGTGCTTCCGGAGTGTGGGCTATGGACGTTGATTATGCTGAAGTTGAAGAACCGGCCTTTGATCCTCAACCTGCACATTCTTTCATTGATCGGCCACCACCCGATCACGCGCCTTTGCATATCGCCCATCACTATGAAAGCTGTTCCCAGCTCATGTGTGTTGCCGCAGCTCTGGTAGATAGTATGATTACCTCTAAACGTTCGCACCATTGATCCCTTCCAACAAACCTCCTGCAGCGCTACGATGCCGAATCCACGGTCCTTGAGCACATCGGCGAGTATGCGTGTGCTCCCGATGAAGTTGAGAGATTTGCAGTTCCACGAACCGAATTTCCAATCGCTAGTCCCTTTTCGTCGCAGTGGTCTTCGCCGATGGTTCCGGTCCGTATTCTCTTGTTGATTGTTCGTTGCTTATGATTCTTTAAAGGCTGGCTTGCAGGGTCTGACACCAAACCCCCTAAATTTCCGGAGGACCATTCCTCCTTATTTCCGGTGGACCATGGTGCACAGTTTCACTTAGAGTCCCTCGCTTAGAGTCCCTCGTACCGACCAATAACAGCTGAATTGATGAATGCCCCCACCAAGGGTAGTACACTAAATTAATGATTTCGTGTGTGTTACTTCTACGTGAAGTTGAACGATTTACAATGATTTATTTTATTTATCATCAGACTAAGGCCGGAGTGGCCTGTGCTGCACATAAAAGACTTCTCCATTCAGCTCGGTTCATGGCTGCCCTTCGCCAACCACGCAGTCTGCGGAGGGTCCGCAAGTCGTCCTCCACCTGATCGATCCACCTTGCCCGCTGTGCACCTCGCCTTCTTGTTCCCGTCGGATCGTTGTCGAGAACCATTTTCACCGGATTACTGTCCGACATTCTGGCTACGTGCCCGGCCCACCGCAGTCTTCCGATTTTCGCGGTGTGAACGATGGATGATTCTCCCAACAGCTGATGCAACTCGTGGTTCATTCGCCTCCTCCACGTACCGTCCGCCATCTGCAACCCACCATAGATGGTACGCAACACTTTCCTTTCGAAAACTCCCAGTGCGCGTTGGTCCTCCACGAGCATCGTCCAGGTCTCGTGTCCGTAGAGAACTACCGGTCTTATAATCGTTTTGTAGATAGCCAGTTTGGTACGGCGGCGAACTCTATTCGATAGGAGCGTCTTGCGGAGTCCAAAGTACGTACGATTTCCAGCCACTATGCGTCTCCGAATTTCTCAGCTGGTATCGTTATCGGCGGTCACCAGTGAGCCCAAGTACACAAATTCTTCAACCACCTCGATTTCGTCACCACCGATACAAACTCGTGGTGGGTGGCTCACATTGACCTCTCTTGAGCCTCTTCCTATCATGTACTTCGTCTTCGACGTGTTGATGACTAGTTCAATCCGTTTAGCTTCGCTTTTCAGTCTGATGTAGGCTTGCTCCATCCTCTCAAAGTTACGTGCTATGATATCAATGTCGTCGGCGAAACCAAATAACTGGACGGACTTCGTGAAAATCGTACCACTCGTGTCAATCCCTGCCCTTCGTATTACTCCCTCCAGAGCGATGTTGAATAGCAGACACGAAAGACCATCACCTTGCTGTAACCCTCTACGGGTTTCGAAGGGACTCGAGAATGCCCCTGAAACTCGAACTACGCACATCACCCGATCCATCGTCGCCTTGATCAACCGTATCAGTTTATCCGGAAATCCGTTTTCGTGCATTAGCTGCCATAGCTGGTCCCGAACGATTGTATCATATGCGGCTTTGAAGTCGATAAATAGATGATGTGTGGGCACGTTGTATTCGCGGCATTTCTGCAATACCTGACGTATGGCGAATACCTGGTCTGTGGTAGAGCGTTCACCCATAAATCCCGCCTGGTACTGCCCCACGAACTCTCTTGCAATTGGTGTTAGTCGACGGCATAAAATTTGGGAGAGTACCTTGTAGGCGGCGTTCAGCAATGTGATTGCGCGGTAGTTGCTACAATCCAGCTTATCGCCCTTTTTGTAGATGGGACACACGACACCTTCCATCCACTCCTGCGGCAGAACCTCATCCTCCCAAACCTTGGTAATCACCCAGTGCAGCGCTCTAGCCAGTGCTTCACCACCGTGTTTAAACAGCTCTCCTGGTAGTTGATCAACTCCAGGGGCTTTGTTGTTTTTCAGCCGGCCGATCTCCTCCTGGATTTCCTGGAGATTCGGAGCCGGAAGCCGCATGTCCTGCGCGCGTGCTCCTAGGTTCATTACCATACCGCCACCGTTGTCTGCCATATCGCCATTCAGGTGCTCTTCGTAGTGCTGCCGCCACCTTTGGATCACCTCACGCTCGTTCGTAAGAAGGTTCCCGTTTATGTCCTTACACATATCGGGCTGTGGCACGTGGCCCTTACGTGAACGGTTCAACTTCTCATAGAACTTTCGTGCGTTATTAGCGCGGTACAGTTCCTCCGTCTCTTCACGGTCTCGATCTTCCTGCTGGCGCTTTTCCTCCGGAAAATCGAGTTTTGTCTGTTCCGCGCCCGTTTGTATCGTGCCTCGTTCGCCCTCGTGCGGTGTTGCAGCAATCTCGCCCATGCTGCATTCTTCTCCTCAACTAACTGCTCACATTCGCCGTCATACCAGTCGTTTCTCTGATCCGGAGCCACCGTGCCTAGGGCAGCGGTTGCGGTGCTTCCAATGGCGGATCGAATATCTCTCTCGAATATCTTACAATGATATGGAAATGCTAATATCATCTTCCAAACTTGGACGTACATGTTCATGATAGAATTAAATATAGAATTGATAGTTCCGTTAGGATACGGCAGGCATGAAGAATGTTTTTATAGAAGTCGATTTGAAAGCGAGCGGAGGGCAATATTTGTGATGGCACATATCACACGACCTTCCTTCTGCCAAGCTCCCGTATGAAGGGGGAGGGAAGAATATCAGTGTGGAAGCTGATATATCTCCACTGGCAAAAGGAAGGTGGTTTGACTTGCTCATATGCCATCGCGTGCGGAAGGATTTGCTATCGACCTACCTACCTACCTACGATACCTGCATCAGTTCTTATTACAATCCGTTGGTAAGATTGGCCAATGATAGCCACTGAACGATCTTGAATCAGTGAAGGCAGCGAGCAGCAGTATTTCATCAAGCTTCATTTTCAATGGAAATCAATGGAAAGCATTCATACATCAAAATTCAATACAAACGCCGAAAATGGGTTTTGACGTCATTGGACATCATTTGCGATGTTCAAGTTGAAATGCACGAGTTCAAATTGATGTCATTTGACCCAACTAAAAAACAGAATTCGTTAGTTGGGTCGAGGTTGTGACCCAAGCAGCGAAGCACGACTGTACCATTGAACGTTTGTAGTATAACACTTAAGATATTTACCTCGATTCAGAAGCGATCACCGTTTGCCCAGCACCACTAACAGTAATTAAAAAGACACTTCCTGCTCTATACAGTTTCAATATTTTCGTCTTTCTACTAATTATAAACAAAACTATACACGCTCAAATTAATCCATCCATTCTCCGAGTGAAATTGTTTTCTTCAAGACGGGTTTCCTGTTCATCCAGGTAGAATACTTTTATAATTTGTTTAGTTTTTGGATAAGCAATACTAAAAATAAGCGAACAATAAAAATATAATGGAATGTATCCTTAACATTTGAATATATTGTATTTCTAATGTAAGTAAAATAAAGATCTTTAACAACCGTGAAAACTTTTCAATAAACGTACAATAGTTTGTATTGTTTATCACATAATTCATTGTATTTCAATGGGTTATGTGATACAAGTTACTGTTAATCCGGGCGGTCGAACGGGCTGCTGTTTGGCAAGGGCAAACTCCTCCTGGCTCGCTTGCCGGCCGATAGGATAGATAGAGGCCAGCCACTGGTTATCGGTGATCCACGCTGCGACTCGCTTGCTCGAGATTGATGGCTTGCCTGGGATAGGAATACATCCACGATTTTTGTTTTCTGCTCCCTGTAGCTGCAGCTCTGTTCAAAGCAGCCTATTGACATCCTATTGTTTAGCCCATCGCCAGATCGTAGCCAGGATGTCCCGGGCTATAATTTTTTTTCATACTGCGTTTCAATGATGACAGCGGTCTATGTCTATTGATGATGATGACACCGCGCTTGTCACCGGCTCGGTCCAAAGACTCGAAAATAATGAACCTATCTGCGATTTTGCCGATTTTGCCTTTAGCTTTATAGTATAATGTTTCGTGTTTTCTGCTTAGGGGTAGTGTATTGTGCGGGAGAAATTTTGACTTGATTTTGATATTGACAGTGAATAGGTGGGATTTTGAGTTCATTGATTTTTTTATATAGAAAATTCAAAACTTGATCGGTAGAATGCTACAACATTACAAATCCAGCGTGATTGTTGGCGGGACGGCGCAGTCAAAGAGTGTGATTGTTCGTGTATCAAGTGGAGTAAATACAAATGAAAACACAGGAAGAAATCACGGAGAACGAAAACGGAGTTCCAGCTGATTAGGATCGGGATGGCACGGAAGCTGAAGACTTCGATAGTTGTGTGAATACAACGCTTGATGAGGAGAACGACAGAGAGGATCGTGCGGATTAAACTAGTGTAACTAGTGAAGCTGGAAGCCGTCACAGAACGCCTCATGCATGGCAGAAGTATTACGACATGACGTTCGCAGGGTTTGCTTTCGGCGGAAATGTATAAAAGTATGTTTACCCATACTAATCTCTATATAAATTTAAAACACGATGCGGAAAGCGAGGCGACAACCAATCGAGCCCATATTTTCCACAGTTGATTGGGGTTCCGAAAATGATTCAGAAAACCTTGAATTCCTTTGAATGGGTGAAGTTTGCGTTTTTTCCATACAACTGCGCCCACTCTAGTGTGTATGCATGTGCGCAAAAAATACTCACTCATTTTTAGGCACTAATCCTTATCCTTATTTGCTTGACGAAGAATGCACAAGTTGCATTCGACGAAGAATCCTGTCCCATTGTTTCCTATTAAAAATTAGCCAGATCATGGGATCAAAAGTTATGGCAAAAATATTATTTTTTATGTGCACGAGAAAGGCACCAACACCGCTAGGTGGATTAATCAGGGTTTTTACTGTTAAAAACAAAGGTGAGCTTCGTGGCCGTGCGGTTAGCGACGTCAATCGTCTAGACGCATGGGCTATGGAGCGTGGGTTCGATTCCCGCCCCGGTAAGGAGGAAACATTTCGTGATCGAAAAATTCTCCACCGGTCGGTCAACTGGGTGTTGTATGTTCTGTCCGTTGTCTAGGTGTTAAGTGTTCAGTCTGTACGACTTCTGGTCGAAGACGGTGTTCCTGTCTTTTTTTTTTAATTTGTAAACAATTGCTTTATCTAGACGTTGATTAAGAATGACTTTGATTGAATTTTGAATAACTTTAACTTGTTTCATCTCGTACTTGCAGGATGTTGCTGTCCAGTGTATTCAACGTAATGTTCGTGCGTTCCTCAAAGTGCGTGAATGGCCTTGGTGGCGGTTATTTGTAAAGGTATCACCTTTATTGAATATTCTTCGAACCGAAGAGCAGCTTAAGATAGCAACCAACGATCTTCTAATGATGAAGAAAAAGCTTGAGAAGATAGAAAGCGAACGGAACAAACTGAAAATCGACAATGAAAAGTTAGACTTAAGGGTAAGTTATTGATGAATTTAAAATATGAACTGTTACATTAGTTGAATATGTCGCCTCGAAAGTTCAGGACTGGATAAATCGACACGGTTGTTTCATAAGGGCCAATGTCGCAAACGTAAACAATGACTTTTCCTGCAAATTCCTCAACAACTAGGACTACTCTCAGCCAACAACCATTTGGAACTGGTGGCGCTCCGCTCCTTTTATCGAACGGAAGTGGAAAATACCGCCAAAAGTCTCTAATCTTCCTGAAATCTGCAGAATAAGTCAATGTTTACGTTTGCGACTTTCGCCCTTTTGAAACAACAATGTCGAAATAATAATATCACTGCAAATCAACCACTTGCTAAGTAAACACATCCCTTCTGAACGAATCAATCACGGAGAAAAATATATAGTAACTTCAACCAAAACAAGAGCTATTTCAAACTAATTCTTGACCTAAACAAAAAATTAGTTTGAATGATCGATCGGCGTTGGTTGGAACCAGAATTTATTATATATTATATATTGTCGGGCCGCCACCAAACCGGACCGCGCGATTGAGCACTCGCGCTGCGACGCGAGTCGCGACAATTTGAAATATTTCATTAGTAGTGCGCATCATGCACGCATGAATGTACTATCATGCGCACTAATCAGAAATGAGTTGCGACGTCTGATAACTGCAGATATTTCATTTTATTGAAAACAAATTTTCGATTTTCTACTGTACACGGAATATATACAAACCCGTTTGATTTTACCATGCGCGCAGTAAATATCAACTGTGATCCTGGTGGAATGTTGTTACATGAACTGAATCAGTGGTGAAGTTTCTCCAGGAATTCCTCTGGAAGTTTCTCCGGGAATTCCTCTGGAAGTTCCGCCAGGAATTCCTTCGAAAGTTCTTCCAAGAGTTCCTTCGGAAGTTCTTCCAGGAATTCATTCGGAAGTTCCTCCAGGAGTTTCTTCGGAAGTTCCTCCAGGAATACCTTCGGAAGTTCCTCCAGGAATTCCTTCGAAAGTTCCTCCAGGAATTCCTTCGAAAGTTCCTCCAGAAATTCCTTCGGAAGTTATTCCAGGAGTTCCTTCGGATGTTCCTCCGGAAGTTCCTACGGGAATTCCTCCGGAAGTTTCTTCGGGAATTCCTTCGGAAGTTCCTCTAGGAATTCCTTCGGAAGTTCCTCCAGGAATAAATTTCTCAGGAAGTTCCTCCAGGAATTCTTTCGGAAGATTCTCCAGGAATTCCTCCGGAAGTTTCTCCAGGAATTCCTTCGAAAGTTCCTCTAGGAATTCCTTCGGAAGTTCCTCCAGGAATAAATTTCTCTGGAAGTTTCTCCGGGAATTCCTCTGGAAGTTCCTCGGAAGTTCCGCCAGGAATTCCTTCGTAAGTTCCGCTAGGAATTCCTTCGGAAGTTCTTCCAAGAGTTCCTCCGGAAGTTCCTCCAGGAGTTCCTTCGAAAGTTCCTCCAGAAGTTTCTTCGGAAGTACCTCCAGGAATACCTTCGGAAGCTCCTCCAGGAATTCCTTCGAAAGTTGCTCCAGGAATTCCTTTGAAAGTTCCTCCTGAAATTCCTTCGAAAGTTCCTCCAGAAATTCCTTCGGAAGTTTCTCCAGGAATTCCTTTGGAAGTTCTTCCAGGAGTTCCTTCGGAAGTTCCTCCAGGAGTTCCTTCGGGAATTCCTCCGGAAGTTTCTTCGAAATTCCTCCGGAAGTTCCTTCGGGAATTCCTCCGGAAGTTCCTCCAGGAATTCCTCCGGAAGTTCCTCCAGGAATTCCTCCGGAAGTTCCTCCAGGAATTCCTCCGGAAGTTCCTCCAGGAATTCCTCCATCACTTCGCCATCACTTAGTCCTTCAGAAGTTCCTCCAGAAATTCCTTCGTAAGTTCCTCCAGGAATTCCTCCGGAAGTCCCTCCAGGAATTCCTCCGGAAGTCCCTTCAGGAATTCCTCCGGAAGTTCCTCCAGGAACTCCTCCGGAAGTTCCTCCGGAAGTTCCTCCAGGAATTTCTCCGGAAGTTCCTCCAGGAATTCCTCCGTAAGTTCCTCCAGGAATTCCTCCGGAAGTTCCTCCAGGAATTCCTCCGGAAGTTCCTCCAGGAATTCCTCCGGAAGTTCCTCCAGGAATTCCTCCGGAAGTTCCTCCAGGAATTCCTCCGGAAGTTCCTCCAGGAATTCCTCCGGAAGTTCCTCCAGGAATTCCTCCGGAAGTTCCTCCAGGAATTCCTCCGGAAGTTCCTCCAGGAATTCCTCCGGAAGTTCCTCCAGGAATTCCTCCGGAAGTTCCTCCAGGAATTCCTCCGGAAGTTCCTCCAGGAATTCCTCCGGAAGTTCCTCCAGGAATTCCTCCGGAAGTTCCTCCAGGAATTCCTCCGGAAGTTCCTCCAGGAATTCCTCCGGAAGTTCCTCCAGGAATTCCTCCGGAAGTTCCTCCAGGAATTCCTCCGGAAGTTCCTCCAGGAATTCCTCCGGAAGTTCCTCCGGAAGTTCCTCCAGGAATTCCTCCGGAAGTTCCTCCAGGAATTCCTCCGGAAGTTCCTCCAGGAATTCCTCCGGAAGTTCCTCCAGGAATTCCTCCGGAAGTTCCTCCAGGAATTCCTCCGGAAGTTCCTCCAGGAATTCCTCCGGAAGTTCCTCCAGGAATTTCTCCGGAAGTTCCTCCAGGAATTTCTCCGGAAGTTCCTCTAGGAATTCCTCCGAAAATTCCTCTAGGAATTCCTCCGGAAGTTCCTCCAGGAATTCCTCCGGAAGTTCCTCCAGAAATTCCTCCGGATGTTCCTCCAGGAATTCCTCCGGAAGTTCCTCCAGGAATTCCTCCGGAAGTTCCTCCAGGAATTCCTCCGGAAGTTCCTCCAGGAATTCCTCCGGAAGTTCCTCCAGGAATTCCTCCGGAAGTTCCTCCAGGAATTCCTCCGGAAGTTCCTTCAGGAATTCCTCCGGAAGTTCCTTCAGGAATTCCTCCGGAAGTTCCTCCAGGAATTCCTCCGGAAGTTCCTCCAGGAATTCCTCCGGAAGTTCCTCCAGGAATTCCTCCGGAAGTTCCTCCAGGAATTCCTCCGGAAGTTCCTCCAGGAATTCCTCCGGAAGTTCCTCCAGGAATTCCTCCGGAAGTTCCTCCAGGAATTTCTCCGGAAGTTCCTCCAGGAATTCCTCCGGAAGTTCCTCCAGGAATTCCTCCGGAAGTTCCTCCAGGAATTCCTCCGGAAGTTCCTCCAGGAATTCCTCCGGAAGTTCCTCCAGGAATTCCTCCGGAAGTTCCTCCAGGAATTCCTCCGGAAGTTCCTCCAGGAATTCCTCCGGAAGTTCCTCCAGGAATTCCTCCGGAAGTTCCTCCAGGAATTCCTCCGGAAGTTCCTCCAGGAATTCCTCCGGAAGTTCCTCCAGGAATTCCTCCGGAAGTTCCTCCAGGAATTCCTCCGGAAGTTCCTCCAGGAATTCCTCCGGAAGTTCCTCCAGGAATTCCTCCGGAAGTTCCTCCAGGAATTCCTCCGGAAGTTCCTCCAGGAATTCCTCCGGAAGTTCCTCCAGGAATTCCTCCGGAAGTTCCTCCAGGAATTCCTCCGGAAGTTCCTCCAGGAATTCCTCCGGAAGTTCCTCCAGGAATTCCTCCGGAAGTTCCTCCAGGAATTCCTCCGAAGTTCCTCCAGGAATTCCTCCGGAAGTTCCTCCAGGAATTCCTCCGGAAGTTCCTCCAGGAATTCCTCCGGAAGTTCCTCCAGGAATTCCTCCGGAAGTTCCTCCAGGAATTCCTCCGGAAGTTCCTCCAGGAATTCCTCCGGAAGTTCCTCCAGGAATTCCTCCGGAAGTTCCTCCAGGAATTCCTCCGGAAGTTCCTCCAGGAATTCCTCCGGAAGTTCCTCCAGGAATTCCTCCGGAAGTTCCTCCAGGAATTCCTCCGGAAGTTCCTCCAGGAATTCCTCCGGAAGTTCCTCCAGGAATTCCTCCGGAAGTTCCTCCAGGAATTCCTCCGGAAGTTCCTCAGGAATTCCTCCGGAAGTTCCTCCAGGAATTCCTCCGGAAGTTCCTCAGGAATTCCTCCGGAAGTTCCTCCAGGAATTCCTCCGGAAGTTCCTCCAGGAATTCCTCCGGAAGTTCCTCCAGGAATTCCTCCGGAAGTTCCTCCAGGAATTCCTCCGGAAGTTCCTCCAGGAATTCCTCCGGAAGTTCCTCCAGGAATTCCTCTGGAAGTTCCTCCAGGAATTCCTCCGGAAGTTCCTCCAGGAATTCCTCCGGAAGTTCCTCCAGGAATTCCTCCGGAAGTTCCTTCAGGAATTCCTCCGGAAGTTATTTCAGGAATTCCTCCGGAAGTTCGTCCAGGAACTCCTCCGGAAGTTCGTCCAGGAACTCCTCCGGAAGTTCCTCCAGGAATTCCTCCGGAAGTTCCCTCAAGAATTCCTCCGGAAGTTCCTCCGGAAGTTCCCCCAGGAAATCCTCCGGAAGTTCCTCCAGGAATTCCTCCGGAAGTTCCCCCAGGAATTCCTCCGGAAGCTCCCCCAGGAATTCCTCCGGAAGTTTGTAACGTTTTCTGTATTTTGTTAGGGTCTGTAGGTTATATTCTTTGATTAATACAAATAAACTTCAAACTTTAAAATAAATAACTAAGTTGTAGCACAATAAAATATTATCTCATGAACTATTTCCGATTAAGTTTAAATAACATTTTTATTAGTTCTCGGATTACGTAAAGATGGAATATGAATTTGAAAATAATAAACTGTGGACTCGTATAAATTTAAGTGTGTTAGTATTAATACTGACATTTTTTTTATTTTTGTGGGACATTTACTGCAATGTTCATTCTTCTCGCTCATTTCCAAAATCCGTCGGCTAGAGTATAGAAGTTAGTCACCGTGGTTCCTAGCCTTTTCGTTTTTGAATTCATGGTGATTAAATTTCAAGTAATACTAGTAAATTTAAATTAAACGTGCCTAAAATAATTCTTAATCAATATAACCAGCGAAGTGAAGTGATTTAAAACTATATATTTTTTTGCTTTTCATATTTATTTAGTTCCGGTTTATATATATATATATACAGCGATTCCACGGGAAAAGAATAGAGTTGAGAAAAAAAGTTGTCCAATTTTGCTCAAAATCGCTTGGTATGTTCTTCATCGAAAATAATTAGACCCGTATTTTTTTATTTTTTTATTAGGGTGACCATGTTCGATATAGGGTTACCAGAAAAATCGCTATTTTTCGAAATTTTCTATTTTTAAAAATCATAACTTTTGAACCACTGGATCGATTTGCAATATTTGTTTATGGATAGAAAGCTTATTACTTCTAGTTCTTACTAAAAATTTTGGTTTGGTGTATTGGCGTACTCAAATTTGCTAAAATGGTCAAAATATTCGTTTTTTAAGATTTTTTAAATGTTGGACCACAACGACTATATATTTTTATATTTTTTTTTTATGAAAATTCAAATATTTTTACATAACATATCAAAAAATTAGAAATGTTCATCGAGCCGTTTTTGTGTAACATTTTTTTAAAAAATTTCAAGTTTTCTGAACATACACACATGGAATGAGCATAATTTTCCATCACTTCAAAATAACTGCAGGAATCATTCTGTTGAAGTTATCAAACTTATTCCTAATAAATTCATGATAACCATGTGTACTAATCTAGTTTTATTTGTGAAGTAATGTACCTATCAAAAGTAGGGGAGGCTTGTCCAATTCTGACCCCATTAAATGTAAGAACTATAAATCACCCTTATATTGTTTAAAGGCAGAGACCAACATTGCTAGGGTTTACTCAACCATGATTTACGCTTTAACTGGAACCACAATGGTCCGTTAGCGTCCTAATTCAGCATGAGTGCTCATAAGGGTTGCAGAGGCACTCATGCCGAATTTGAGTGGTAGCGTAAACCTCTGCTATATTGAGGAATGGTAGCTCAAATCTCAAAGCTTTAGACTACAAGCAATGGTTTTCTCTGATTACCTTCAATTAAAACTCAGCATTTAATTTGATTATTTTTATTTTTCATAATTCATAATATTACATAGCAAAATTCTTACAATTTAAAACACTTTTCTTCATCTGAAAACGAAAACCGTTTCACGATAATGTAATTTTCATTTTGTGGCTTAAAGTAATGAAACGATTGTGTCCCAGAGATTTGTTTTACATGAGTATAACGGTTCTTTATTTTCTTTTCCATTGCATTGTAATCTTTTTTGGAGAAAAACTCGTAATACATTTTGGAATCTACTTTAGAAACAGCCCAAGAGTAAAGTTCGTACGCAGTTGTAATATGATGGCCTTGTAAACTTGCTTTTGAAGCGTTTCGCTTTAGAACACCTCCTAAAGCGTCACAAGGCCCTTTTCCATGGCAAGTGGCAAAAAAGTTCCACTCTGCTTTAAGACCGAGGTCTTTGTACATGTGGCACAAATTGAAAGCAGTCATCTTATTTTTGTATTGACTGCCTGATCCATCAGAAAAAAAATGGATATTTTTCAGGTGAAATTCACACAATTTGTTATAAACAGCCGAACGGCAACATGGTTATGTTTAGTAAATTCTGCGATTGCTATGAAGCTTGTAAACTTTAAATTTTGTGCTTCATCTTTATAATATATGGCAAAAGGATGGATTGTGCATTGAGCGTTTGCCCAATGAAAACCTTGTATAGCGTCCTGAATAACAAAAGAGTAATTTTCAGAGAAGTCAGCAATTATAATACAATCAGTTGCTTCCAAATTAATTTTAAGTTGTTTTAAGTAGTTTCCTTGTTGCTCTGCAATAAAATTATGCGGAGATAATTCGCTTAATTTTTCTAAAAATGTTTCCACATACTCTTCTGCATCCATTCGCATTGAATTTAAATGACAACGATCTGTTTGCCTCCATTGTTTAAATTCTAAGGAATCGACATTTTCAAGAGAATTCATCAGGTCATTCTCTAGTGTCTGCGTACCCGGGCAATGATCACAGGTTTTCAACCAACATTTCTCTGTAGGATTTTCACAAAGTATTTAAAAAACAAGTCATGATACGTTTTGAAATGGTTATGAATAAATTTCTTGTACTTAAGGGTTTTAAACATTAATTTAACATTCAGATGATAAATGCATACGCAGACAGTATGCATTCCACTAGAACCAGCTAGAATACAATTTTTGAGCGGCTGCTGGAAAACATTGAAAATCCAATTTTAAAAGTAAAATATTGCTCTTTGAAAATTGAATAAATTTCTGAAAGGTTACATAAGAGTAACCTGCGCTGTACATACACTTTTCTCCTGCCATATTTTCAAAAACGAAATCCCTTTTCCCAGGACATGCTCTGCTTATCTCGTCACTATTATAAAAGTCCCTAACTACAGTTAGAGTATCATCGCTCAAAGACAACATATTTACTCTGGTCTCCGGTGTGCTCATAAAACCTTTTTCAATCTGTAATTTCTTTGCACGTTGAGCAGTTCGTTGCGAAACACCGAATTCTTGCATCATTTTGTATGCAGTCCAGGATTTGGGAAGGGAAGTTAGAATCCTATATCGATCGTTTATGTTAGGGATCCTATATTAAGAGATGTGCGAATACTTTTCCAGACGGTTTAGCAACGCTGTTACTTTCGTAAACAAACGCTGCCAGCACTTGCCGTGGTGCAAAATGTTGGAGCTCCAACATGACTTTGCGTATAATGGCATTTTCAGATTTCGTTATTCAACGTCCAACAGTGCATTATCACTAAAATAAAAGTGCAATACAAATGAACAAAGTACCATGCATAAACTGGACTACTTCAACTTGCCAATGTAAGACATATTGTTTATTCGACAAAACTTTTCGTAAAATCTTTTTCATTACAATCGCAATATCTTTCAATCCGCAACAATGACAATGTTCATTTGGCTCAGATTCTGACAGCTCTCAATGCTCGATTGGCTCAAGATGGCCGCTTTCGCATATCTCTGAATGTAGGATCCCTAGTTTCTGTCAGATATTTCATCAAATTTTGCCTTCATTTGTTGAAGAATTTCCTGACCGTCTCCGGGTTTCTGGGCACCAGCGCTACCAATTGATTCAGCACTCGTTGATTCCAAAGAAAACAAAGATTCTGAAAACAAGATGGAAAATAACTATTAGTTAGGAGCATGTTTCTTCATATAATGTAATACATATTGTATTCGATTATTCTATTTTGTTGCATGATAGGCAACTGCTCTACAAATTGAGCTACTAGGTCGGATTAGGTAAGATTATACGGAACTGATGTTTTTTCAATTTTCTGAATAATCGAGTACAACTAGTATAACGTAGCAAATCATGATGTCTGAATGAACAAAAAGAAGAGATTATTCTACTTACCAACACTAGGAACAGCGTCAACTTCCGATGATCCAGCGGTATTGGGATCGATTATTTCGAAACCACCATTATTGATGTTTGCTGGTGCGGCGAAATTGTTCACTCTAGATGGTCCCGCCACGGCGAAATTATTGGTGCCTGATGGTCCGGCAACGGCGAGATCATCAAGTTTCGATGGTTCAGAAACGGTGAGTTCTTGATTTTCACATTCTATATTAACTGCACTTGGAGCTGCTGGCTCGTTTCCTTTCTTGATAATGCGATAAAGTCGGCAATAGCAGGTACCTATTACAAATGTAGGAACAGCTTTTATCCAATTTTATTCCTTTATCCAATTTTATTCCTTTCCGCTGCATAATCATACAGTTTAGGAGTAAGTTTCCTGTAACAATTACTCCAAACATGGCAATTTGAGCATTCGTGCTTCATTGTATTAAACGTTTCTTCAGTAAGGCAACTGGACAATTTCACTGATTTTCTTGACTGACATATACTTTATCTTATAGACCACTTTAAATAGTCCCTTTGGGTATCATTTAGGTAGAGTGAACAAGGAAAAGGAGACAGATGAATCATAATCAAAAAAGAAAATACAATGAATTACCTGCATCAAAAATATTGAAAACATATAAACAAAGCAGGTAACCTATTGTATGGATTGCTGAAAACCAACCTTTTTGAAAAACGACATATTGCTTTGCCGATTTTGGAGAATGAAGTCATCAATAACAACACCAGACTATTCCGATTGAATAATTTTCAACTATTGCGATTCGTAAATTCTTTTAATAAACGAGACCAAACAAACACTCTTGAATAACATTTTCATACTTTTGATTTAATTTGAGCTATTTGAAATAGTGGAGAATAACGTTCATTCCATGTGTGTATGGGCAGAAAACTTGAAATTTTCAAAAAAATGTAACTCAAAAACGGCTCGATGAACATTTCTAATTTTTTGATATGTTATGTAAAAATATTTGAATTTTCATAAAAAATATAAAAATATATAGTCGTTGTGGTCCAACATTTAAAAAATCTTAAAAAACGAATATTTTGACCATTTTAGTAAATTTGAATACACCAATACACCAAACCAACATTTTTAGTTAGAACTAGAAGTAATAAGCTTTCTATCCATAAAAAAATATTGCAAATCGATCCAGTGGTTCAAAAGTTATGATTTTTTTAAAATAAAAAATTTCGAAAAATAGCGATTTTTCTGGTAACCCTATATCGAACATGGTCACCCTAATAAAAAAATAAAAAAATACGGGTCCAATTATTTTCGATGAAGAACATACCAAGCGATTTTGAGCAAAATTGGACAACTTTTTTTTTCAACTCTATTTTTTCCCGTGGAATCGCTGTATATATATATATATATATATATATATATATATATATATATATATATATATATACCATAAGTGGCGAAAACTCTGCTCTTGTGAGCTTTCCTTCTTTATAAAAGGTAATAATGCTGGCAGACAAACGGGGTAGAGAAGACATCCTCCGGCCTACCTGCGTGCGGTTCACGTACGATCGGGCAGCGTACTGGAGTAGCCGACGTCCTCCCCCGCAACTATAGATCGGCCGTTGGTTTTTTTTTTCGAGCACGCCCTTATGACGGAGATACCCGAATAGAAAATACAATAGAATTACATTAATATATCATAAAATTATAATACATTTCATTGATGAACAATCAATTCTATTGTTCTTCTATTGTACCAATTAAATTGCCTTATTGTTGTTCCAATAAACGTACAATAAAATCTATTGACAGAAAAATGTTGACAATATAATTACAATAAATTCTATTGTAATGGCAAAAATTTTATTCGAGAAATTCCTCCGGAAGTTCCTCCAGAAATTCCTTCGGAAGTTCCTCCAGGAATTCCTCCGAAAGTTCTTCCAGGAATTCCTCCGGAAGTTCTTCCAGGAATTCCTCCGGAAGTTCTTCCAGGGATTCCTCCGGAAGTTCCTCCAGGAATTCCTCCAGGAGTTCTTCCAGGAATTTCTACGGGAGTTCTTCCAGAAATTCCTCCGGGAGTTCTTCCAGGAATCCCTCCAGAAGTTCCTCCAGGAATTCCTCCGGAAGTTCCTCCAGGAATCCGGTTTCTATCAACTAGCAGCACTGCATCAGTTTGACAGGTATTGTTGCCAACTATTATTATCATGTGTAATTGTGAACGATTTGAATAAACCACAAGGGAGATATGGAGCTAGATAATTTTTTGGTCATTTTGCTAAAAATAATTGTGCTTCCGCAGCTAGTATTTCATTACCATATATACATTCAATCAGGTGAACATTATACCACATTATACTATTTATAATATAACCTATTGTATAGAGTACTTTAGGATGTAGAACACGGGTGGGGCAAGAGTACGCATGTGAATCAAGTTCTGATGTCAAACCCGTATCTCCGGCCGGAATAAGACTACTTCCAAAGCGTAAAGATCCACAACTAAGAAAAAAGGATCAGAAATCGAAAATTATCACAAGTTTTAAGGGTAAGTTGAAGTAATTTGGTGTTTGGTGGTTTGGTTGGACTTAGCGAACAAAGCACTGAAGCGAAATAATGAAATTGTATTAGGACCTGCTGTACACCTGAACAAAGTACGAAAACACAATTTCATCTAAATGATAATTTCATTCAATCAAAAAACATTCATAAATTACACAACGCTTAGCAGGGAGGGGTTGCGAGGTGTATGACGATCCATATATTTTTTAGAAGATTCATACAGAAAGTTTAAGATAGGGGGGAGGGGTGATGAAATAGCCAAATTTTACGTTGCGTGATTGGTGAACTTTCTTTAAGGAAAATCCCTTTGTTCATGCTACGCGAAACCTGATATATTTTTATCTCTGTAGTGTTTTGTATATAAAAAACGATGGTTTTTCGTATGAAAGTGCTCATTTCTAGTGCTCATTCGTAATAAATGATATAAAAACCGTGTATGACAATTCCATTTAATTTTTATTTATCAATATTCCAAGAATTCATAAATTATCTTATCTATCATGTATTTACACAAAACAACTACCGTGGAAGCACCATATTTGACGCAGGTCCAAATTTGGCGCACTCTCAAATCAAATGATGCAGAAACCCTATTTTCGCCAAAAATATATCAACGAATCAAGCTAGATGGCTTTATTTGCTCTTCTTATTTGAATATATGGCATAAAAAGCATATTATTGATGAAGAATCCACGTACCCGAATAAAATATATGGAAGTCATACTCATAATGCGTCAATTTTTTTCTTTCTTAGCCACAATGCTAAGGATCGAATGATCATTTTTCCACGCAAAATAACTTTTGTGAGAATCTTTTACCCCTACCTACAAACAGCTGAGCATTATGAGTAAGCTTTACCTTTTACGTTGAACATTGCAACATTCGAACGCATTTTTCAACCCAAAATGTTCTGCGTCAAATTAGGCTCATAATGCATTGTGATGTTCCTAATTAATTTTATCATACGAATAGACAAGGCAGTGCTAATAAACCTCAATAATAGTATTATGAAAAGCAATATGTATTCATTAAGTTTTAACTAACTCTCAACTACTTTAAATATTAGTCAACATTGGATCATTCCACTAAGTGTCCAGCCCATGATAGTATGCCTTATGCTGCCTTCGATTTTGATGCGTTTATTTGACGCGTTTCTTACAGGTATTTGGTAATTATGCTGTTTTTATATGCTAGTGCTAGAATTCTTGCGGGAAAACAATATTTTAATATAAATTAGTATCATATAATTCAATTTACTTCCTTTGTACGAAATTCTAACAAATCAAAACAATGAACACATTTTCAATTTGTTACTCTGTCGCTACTAGTCGTGCAACCCTGAATATGAAATCAAACAAAAATATGGCTGCCTTTCTCATATAAGCTTCAGTTTATGTTAATAGTTTATTGAAAAAATGTATATAGATGGGCAGCTCATATGTTTTTAGATATATCTGCCGATCACGTAACACTTGCAGATTGGTAGCTTCAATGTGGTTCTAAAAGCGTTCATATACAAGTTGCGTTTTCTGTATCCTTCTCAGTTTAGACAGAAGCTACATGAACTTCTCAGTTTATAGATTCAAAATTGCAGATTACCAAAGAAAGTTATGTTTTTATTACAAATACAACAGACCATGGTAGGCTGGTTATGTAATGAAATGTAAAAGTTAATTTTCCCGTAAATATATATTTTGACATGATTCTAACACCTAAATAAGAAGCATTTTGAATGATGTGCAGGGTTCATGAAACTAAACACTTACATGCCACAGAGCATATAACTTGCAGAACAACTGAACAATTAAAAAAAATGCCTCTTTGTATAATTAATTAACTTTTTATTTTATATCGTACCAAGTTCTATTACACTGTCTGTCACTGTTTTTATATAATAAAAAAATAAGGCATTTAATTGATTGAGTTTTAACATAGTTTTAAAGTGCGTCAAATTAGGAACAACTTTGCGTCAAATAAGGAACATAGTAAAATTAGTGCGTCAAGTTGGGTACCTCAAGTACTACATAAAAACTGATTAAAAAACTAAAAAATAAACTTATATTTCGAAGTTTCATTATTTCTACACATTCTATAATAGTAGTAAGCTCGTTATGCAGAATATTAAGCGAATCCATATTGGAATTATTTTTTAAATAATGATTCTTTTTAAAATTTTCTTAACTGCGTCAAATATGGTGCCTCCACGGTACCTGCATTTGGTCGGGGTTCTGCCAAACCGCACCATGCGGCATTTTAACTGGCGTTTTCGCAACTTTGGATTGATGATTCCGCCGGGTTCTATAAAGAGATAGACACTTTTTTATGATTGCGCCTATTTAATTTAGGGAAGTTCTAGGGTAAAATGCCCAATAGTGGACCCCCTAGTAGCGGAATTTTGCTCTTCCTGTCATAAGACATAGAAATTTTCAACATATTAACTGTGCTTGATATCTAACAACAAGCTCTGCATCCCCTTTTCGCGATACATACATAAAACACCCAAATACACGGCGTTATTCGTTGCAATTAACATTTTAATGTCTAACTGAATTCGCCCTATAGTAGACCCCTGAAGTCCATAATAGAAATTGCTTCCCTATAGTTGACACTTCATTTGATTTTCATGTCCCGTTTCGGAACGTTCTTCCCTATTATGGACCCCCCAAAATATTCCTATAATGGACACTCTCGTGTTTATTTTTTAAAGAATTGTAAAAAATCATCTAATTTGACTTTCCATAGCATTTCCAACGCATGTAATCAAATCATAGGACTGTAAGGTAGGTTCTCCCGATAGAATTTTATAGCACAATGTTTACATTATGCTGTAATAATTCAAAAATGGCTGGAGGGTCCACTATTGGTTGGGGGTCCACTATAGGTCACTTTACCCTACCTACCTTAAAGCTAAGCTATATGTTCATCTGCACCTGGTCAATGCTGGCTCTTAAATATTTTCTTATCAATATTCGATTTCTGCAAATAAAAAATTAATAGCAAAATGTGTTGATAATATTAATAACTTTTTATGGAAAACATTTTATTATTTCTACTTACTTCCTGATATAAATATCTGCTTAGAGCGTCCTTCATGCTCACCAAATGCCGTAATAGAACCTCAACCTTTTTTTAAACCGCAACATCGTTAAATAAAGTGTAAAGCCCTTCAAATTGCATGGATTTTACTTTGACAGACTTTATCAGTAGAACACCAAATACACTTCGCTGTCAAAAACAAAACCATTGAAATGAAAGTGTTTTACACTTTGAAGTCACTGTTACTGACCAGTAGGGCAGAATCAAGTGTATTCCACTTTAATTAAATAATCAACTCACTTGATATCAATGAGTGGCTGGAAATTGAGTTTTCAAGTGTAATAGTTCTTGAATTCAAAGGGTAAAGAAGTTTAATCTCCAAAGATATACTTTTTAAATCGAATAGCGGACCTACTTTGACATTCAAGTGCAAGAATTCTTGGATCGAGCGTTTCGCTTATTTTCAGGGCAGGCGCTATCGTACACTTAGGCAAATAAACATACGAAATACATAAGGCAGTAATTATGATTAATATTATAATTATTTTTTAAAACCGTTGAATCATGAGTCTCTCATGCTTTTCATCCTGAGCTCTTGAAATTTAATTATTGGGACGTACGTGGCTCACTCGTTACATATATTGAATTTCATAAGACACCTTTTGACATTTTTTTCAAAGTTGGTTTGAAGGGAATCATAAGGCATCTTATGAAAGGCATCATGCTCATTTTAAAGATAAATATTTTAATCGAAGCGAACGCGCTTCAGTTCTCATATTGTAAAGCATTTCAAGTAGTGCGGTTGCATTTAACATCAAAGGGAACCTGAACCAAGTCTGATTTGTTTATTATTTTTGTAATTTTTTTTTTCAGCAGTGAACACGCATGTTGGCAAAAAGAAGCGACGAAATTGGTGCCGTATATCTTTGTTTCGCGATGAGATGAATATATGTTCAGTGAGATGGAAAACGAAACACTTCCCCCATACATTCGCCAATAAATTACGACGTGATATCATATAAAATAAAAATAAGATGATTGGACTTTGACATCAAGATACTTTTTATTATGTCAATAATAAATTCAGAAATTCAAAATTATGTCAATAAGCTTGCAATCTGAATAGGCTCAAAATCGTAAGCAGAAAAAATCAAAGATATGGTACATAACAGCGCAACGCAGCGTCACCTCAAGTTCTTGAGGATGCGCAGAACTTTCTGCTGCGCGCTGCATGTCTTTAAAAATAACCTGTATGGGAACACAATACATTAGTATTGTGTGAAAATTGCGAAAAGTTACGGATCGTTTTTATTTTTTCGTGATTGTCTTCTCTCATCAACAGATGAAAGGCATGCGAATTCAAATGAAGAAATTTTCTTTCTCTGTGTTTTTTACATCTTTAAAGCGTGTACGTTATTTGTTCGAACCAACAAAAAATCAAAAGAAACATCTTTCAAATGCATTGCAGATTATAATGTGATTATTCGGAAAAAGTTGTGATTATTAAATAATCAAATCGTTTTGGATTTATATGTTTTTGTGGAAAAAGCATAAAATACTGTTGCTGTGTTGATGGACCATATATAGTTCAAATAGTTACAAAAATACCTAGTCGACGACATGGAATACACAAATGTGAATGCTACATCAGCTATGAATAAAGAAAATTCTCATCAAGATCCATTGAACCATTTTAACTCGCAAAATAAAAATCGGAGTAAGTCAAAAACTAACGAAATGATGAGAGGAAAACGAAAGCCAACATCACTGCAGTCAAATATGTTCGCGGAAAAATCTGTTGGATTGCAAATGAATACGCTAGTAAATGAAGATAAAGCCAACACGGAAACTATACCAGCGATCAGGAAGATATCACGTCTTAGTGGAACTATCGCTAAATTTGAACAAAATGTAGATGGTCCAAAAACAACTTGGAAAAGTTTCATAAGGCCGCAACGTAAAGAATGGACAAATAATGCACAAGATAAAGCGATTGCTACTAAAGCTGATGATTCTACTTGCAACGAAGTTGAATTTAAGAATCAAAATAAAAATTTAATTTGTGGAACGGCATTTGTGAAATCAACTTCTAAAACAACAATTAATAAAACTTCGAAATTAACAACAAAGCTATTAAAATTTGGAGAAAAAAGTATCATGAAAGGCACGAAGAAAGTTAAAAGTGAAGAAGTTCCGTTTGATCAAAACTGTCAACAGCAATCAGAAGTGAACATGACTAATAATAAGTCACAGACTAAATTATCTGTAGCTGCAGTAATCCATAATAATAACAATGAAATATCTTCAAATATTCCATTTATTCCCGCTGATCAAAATATGGCTTTAGTTTGCTCCACAGCAAGTAAAATAGATGCTACAGCTGTAATATTGACAAACATTTCTTCTTCGAAATATGGCATGCTAATTGATGTTATATGTCCGTTTTCATATCATGAAATACGATTATCATTGTTTAACGAATATAATCATCTATCAGGCCGAAAAAATTACCCACCGTGCACTATGCGTTCTGATTATCTGAGTAAAAGGATAAAATGTTTTCTTGAAAAAAATGATTATGTGAAGCAGAAGCAGACAAAAACGTACGAATTAAAAAAAAAGCCCCTTGTTCGTAGTCACGTTCCAGTCTTGGATGATCCGAAAACTTCTTTCAGTTTTGATGGACCATTTCTGAAAAATGCTGTTTTCACCTATTCGCATCCGTATCAGAAGCATGGAATAAACGTTGTATATCTTCATGTTGAGGAAAACAGAAAGGTATTTTTCTTATTTTACACACCTGTTATCAATTATAGACGAAGGTCCTATTTGTGTTACATTTTTATTTGCTTCAAAAATTTATTAAAATCAAAAGAAATAAAATAAAAATAAAACATACACATTTGTTTATGAGCATACGAGAATAGTTCATATTAATTACTATTCGTTATACATATTGAAAAAACTCAAATTGATCCTCCAGCGGTGATGGTGCCTTTCTCGAAACAATAGTTTGATTTCACCTCGGTCTCCAGTAGCCTTTCGAGCAAAGGCGTAGGATTGCCGGAGATGGTGAGTTCGATTCGATCTAGGATGCTTTCGGGTTGGAAATATTCTCGATTCCCTAGGCATAGTGTATCCATTGTACTTGCCACCTACTGCCACATACTCATGCAATGGCGGGCATAGAAATGTTTTCAAATAATCACTGAGGAAGTCCTAATAGAAACTAAGTTATAAAGCAGGCCAAATTTTAGTTGGAATGTAGAGCCACTGAAGAAAAAGATGAAGAAGTAATGCATACCAAAAATAATTGCCTATCTTACGGCGTATACAAACAGTTCATAACAAATCATGCACGCTTGGTGAATATTATTCAAATACATTTTTTCAGTTTTCCACTCATCTTAAATGTTTATCGCATATTAATTATCATGTGATTTTTCATTGATTTATTTTGAAACATGTTGCTAAGGTTTTGGTAGTAAATTGAAGTCACACGATCAAAAAAACGAGTGAAAAAAATAGTATAAAAACAGAATGCTGTGTACTATGGGTTGCGCCATGGCTTGACAGAATAAAAGTTCACTGTAAAACCATTTTCGTTCGATCTATAATTTTCTTCATAACTTTTGAAAGCAACACATGGTCGGCTCTTATCAAATTCGCTATTCAATTACTACAATAAAGTCGAATACTAATCTACAATACTGAGATCCATTAATAGATTTCCATCTATTATTTTTGTGCAGCGCACATAGATTTTTGCAATCAAGCTTTGCACATATACTGTATTAGTCTTGTACATAAAAAAGAAGATTTCAGAAACTCTTTAATTATATCTAATTATAGATAATATAAGTGCATGGCAAATATTTATTATGAACGAATTTATTATGAACGTATACATTTTATGCATAGCGACTAATAAAACCCAAATTAATCCACCTAGCGGTGACGATGCCTTTCTGGATTCAATCGTTTGGATTCGGCTTAGTGTGATACACATCATAAATAATTGCCTACATTACGGCTCTTGCAAACGCTGTATAGCGAATCAACCAACCAACTGTATATGGTTCAACACACAATTTTCTTCGTAACTTTTGAACGTAATGATCGGTCGTGATTATATCGAATGCGAGAGAATCGATTAAAAATTATACGAAAGAGTGGCTGATGTTCTTCGGTTTTCGTGTGCACACACACACGCACGCACACACACATACGCACGAACACACACACACACACACACATCGCTCTGTCCATAATGAGGTATGGGTAGACCTGTGCGCCGAAGTATTTTTGAACGGCGGCGGCGTTAGGCCATTTTTACACCGGCGTCGGCGGCGTCACGCCGTAAGCAATGTTCGGCGGCGGCGTGGATCGGTGTGAATAATTTTATGCTGAGAAAAAAAAATCACGCATCAAGGCCAATCATGCTTTTATTGAATTTTAGGGTTTTTGTACAATTGCTAGCTACAGACAGATTGATAGGGTGAACATTAGGGCAGTTCACATTTCAAAAATGTTCGAAAATTCCAGCTCCCATATGTCTATTAGCATCATTTTGATAATATAGGAGTCCTGGAAAAATTTCAGGCAATTCGGTGGCCATTTAGGGGTGGCGCGAAGTCATTTTATGTTTATATGGAAATTTGTATGGGAAAAACTTAAAATTTATTCAAATCGCCCTACAACTCTTAAATCGTGATGAATTCAAATAAACATCCCCAACCTCCATTTTTGGAATCTATTTGAGCTCAACCAGTGGGTAACTCATTAATTTTGATTTATATTTCCACTGCTACGTTGAGGCTAATTGCACCATTTTAGCCATTTATCCCATATTCACACTGTCAATAGAACCGTTAAATCTACTCATAACTAATATGTTATCTGGAGGTCTCATTCATATAGATTCCAAAAAGAGAGGTTGGGGATGTTTATTTGAATTCATCACGATTTGACAGCTGTAGGGAGACTTGAATAAATTTTACGTTTTTCCCATACAAATTTTCATATAAACATAAATTGATTTCGCGCCACCCCTAAATGGCCACTGAATTGCCTGAAATTTTGCCAGGACTCCTATATTATCAAAATGATGCTATTAGACATATGGGAGTAAGAATTTTCAAACATTTTTGAAATTTGAACTGCCCTAGTGAACATGCTTATAGCTATAGCTTGTATCTCCACAGCAAAAGTTTCCATTACATCTTTCACTAGGATATTGTCGCATCACAGCACATAAGTTCACTGGAAAGTACTTCAGATATAAATCCAGAAATTCGTTTGGAAATTCCTCAATAAATTCGAAAAAGGAATTCGGAAAACTAATTTAGAATTCATTCCTAATAATTTAGAATTTCCCTATGAATTCTTTCAGAACTTTCTCCAAGAATTCCCTTGAAAATTTATTTGGGTATTGCTTCGGAAATTATTTCCAAAAGTTCCTTCAGGAATTTCCTTGGAAATTACTTAAGGGATTGCTTCGGAAATTCCTTTACGGAGTCTTTTAAGAATTTCTTCGGAAATTCATTCGAAAACTTTTTTAGCAATTCCTTTGGAAATACCTTTAAGAATTCTTTAGAAAAAACCCATGGGAAATCCGTAACGAATTTCCATCGGAATACCTACGGACACTGTTTTAGGAATACATCCGGAAATCTCTTTAGGAGAAATCCTTCGGAATTTGATTTAGTTTTTTTAATTCCTTCAAGAATTTCTTTTAGGAATTTCTAATAGAAACTCTTCCAGTAATTCCTTAAAGAATTTCTTCGGAAACTCTAAAAAGATATTTTTGGTATTCTTTCGAAACTTCCATCTGGAATTTATTTAGAACTTTCTCCAGGAATTCTTTCTGAATTTCCTATGGGACTTCCTTCGGACATTCCTCCGTAAATTCTTTTAGCAACTCTTCCAGAAATCCATGTAGAACTTTGAAAATTTCTTTTAAAATTAAGAATTATTTCGGGAATATCTTTAGAAATTCTTCTGGGAAATCTTCGGAAATTTCGTTTGTAAATTCCTTTAATTTTTTGAACCGTTGTTTAAGTGTTTTTTTTAAATTGTAAATAAGTTTAACACTCAAATACCTTTGGAAATTTCTTAAAAAATTCCTCCAAATTAGAATTCTTTCTGGAATTATTCCTGTATGAATTTTGTATGGTTTATTGAAGGAATTTCCTAAGGACCTCCTCGAGGAATTTCTGAAAAAAATTACCTCCTGGAGGAATTTCCGACTCAATTCTTGAAGAAATAACCGAAGAGTACCTGAACAGATTTTCCAACAGAATTTTTAAATCAATTTCAAAGAGATGAACCAGTCGAGGGCTGAAAACCTCTATAATAAATTTTGGTTGACTATTATCGGCTCTTTCAGTCTTATAAAGCAGCTAAAACGTTGTTGCGTCTATCTTCCGACATTTTGGTGTATATTTCACTTTATTCAGCGATTGCTACGTTTTGTTGTGTATGTGTGTGTCCTGTATGACAATAGAGCTAATAAACTATAGAGGTAAACTGTCGCTGTCGTCACTGGTGAAACATCTTTTGCTGGCGGGGATAGGGTGCTAAATGTCAACAAAGGAAAAATCAGCACGTTTTGACAGATATGTACCCAACATGTTTGGGAACGAGAAAGGGAACCTCAGCGACAACCGTCCTCTATAGTTTACTACCCCTATTTGTATGACATAACGTTATCAATTATCAATGGCGTTCCACTAGGGTTCACACGTCTCATTTTATTTGCACTTCACTGAGGCTTCTGTGGCGCACTAGTGATGTCGTATCTATCTGTTTAATTGACAACGTTATGTCATACAGGACACACACATATACAACAAAAAGTTGCCTCTAAATCCCTGAAGAAGGTGAAATATACACCGAAACGTCGGAATATAGACGCAACAACGTTTTAACTGCTTTATAAGACTGAAGGAGCCGATAATAGTCAAATAAAATTGAGCAGTCGAAAGTATCACATCAACTCAATAATAAAGAATAAAAAAAATTAAATAAATTTTTGAAGGAATATCTGAGAGAGTTTTGAAAATAATTTACGAAGAAATGTTTAATGGATTTTCCAAACAAATAGCTATTGGTAATTACACAGAAATTCCTATATTTCTCCAGCAATTTCTTCGAAAGTCCGGACAGTAGTAAAACAAACTCAGTTTTGGTTCTAGAATCAAGACTACATGCCAAGAAAAACTTCTCAAGAATTCTTTGGGAATTTACTGCACGAGTGCCTTCAAAAATTTCTACAGATTTTTTTTTCATAAATACCTTAAATAATTCCCTAGGAAAAATATTCAGGAATTAATTCGGTAAGTCATCAAGAAACTCATTCTAAGATACCTCAAAAAAGTCCGTCAGGAATTCGATCGAGAATTTCTTCAGGAAGTCCTTTAAAAAATCTCCACAAATGAAACCAGGCTTTTTTTTAAATTCCCCTCAGGAATTGCTTCGGAACTTCTGAGGACCTGAAGAATTTTTTAAGGAATTCTTCTGGAAATTCCTTCAAAAATTCTTAAGTATAAGATTCATTCTGACCATTCCATCAGGAATTGCCAGAAATTCTTTTTTGTAATACTTTTAATAATTTCTACTCATGTAAATGGGTACACTTCCCCACAGTTGTAATGGATTCGACGTGCCCCTCAAAGAAGCCATCCCTCGGAAAGCTCAAAAAGGATTGCGAATCTATTTATTAGTCTGTTTGATTACATTGCTGAAAGGAGATTCTCTCTATCCCGCGGGCTTCGCATAAGTGTCTCTGCTTACGGGTCCGCCACCTCCGTTTTTGGCCCTTCACACAGAAGTGCATTGAAAGCAGAATGGTAATTAAATTCGATTATATTATTGGGTGGAGCAACAACATACAAAAATGTCTACAAAATTCCTTCAGAAATTATTTTAACAATTCCACTGGAAATTTTCCAGGTATTCCATAAGACATCTAGTAATTCCTTCGGAATTTCCTACGCCATTTCCTTCCAAAACTCTAGGACGAATTTTCAGATATCTCCGTATTAATTCCTAGAACAATTTCCAAAGGACCTCTTAAAGGAATTACCGACATTCTTAAATTTCTTGAAGAATTGCTTTGGACATTTCTCCAAGAATTCCTTCAGAATTTTCTCCAGAGATTCCTTCAGAAAATCCTCCAGAAATTACAACAGAGATAAATCCAGAAATTCCTCAAGGCGCTAAGAATTTTCTTCAGATATACCTTCAGAACCTTCTCCAGGACTTCCTGGAACTTATTTCAAGAAAACCAAGAAATTTCTTTGGGAATTGTTTATCGAAATAAATCGAAACAATTTTTTTTCTTTCAAAACAGTTCTAGCAATTACAAGAAAGAGTGAAGGAAATGTTTAATTTGGTGGGTACGTGTCTCATCGTGCTCCAGCTCCAGAAGCCAAAAGATCAGTTTTGCATTCGGATATCATGAGGCTAACACAATGATGGGAATTCAAATCCAACATTTATTATGGTGTTGATTTGTAGCCGCGTTTGTAAGCACTGGGCCAATTAGGATATGTAACATCCAAACCTTTAAAAACATGATGAACCACCCAATGCGACCAGAATGAGGTTATTCCACATGACGTTACATATGGGATTAGCAGTTCATCGTCACGCTCATTGATTGTAGATCTGTAGCCAAGAAGTTACTAGATGACCTAACATTTAACACGCCAAAGCGGGTTAAACTTACAGGGATAAATCTTCTAAAGGTATAATAGCTATTTAATTAATGCTTGATAGGTTGTCTTGGCTCGGCAGATGCGAACACACTGCATAATGTGATTTTTGTGTTGGCCATCGGCGTGAAATACGAAATTCGGCGGCGTGTAGCCAACCGGCGTATGGCGCGCCGCCGACACCTTGACCGGCGTCGGCGTACGTCAATAAGTGTTGGCGGCGGCGGCGTGGCGCGGCGGCGCACAGGTCTAGTATGGGGGGTCAGCTTGGGGCACGGCCCTGCGTATTAACTGCTAAAGAACGAAGTATGAAAGTACGTTTAGGCTCATGTGCCTAAGAGTTGCGAGCGCGTACCGTACCGTGTCGCACGATGCACTTTGCGTCATCACCGGTATGATTCCTATTGACATCGTTATCGGTGAAGACATAGAGTGCTTCGAAATGCGCGGCACGAGAGGCATCCGTAGGATTGTCAGGTTGGCCTCAATTCGTTTGGTTGAATTATTCTCTAAAAAAGAACTCGTTTAGCCGAATAGGTCATTTGGCAGAAAATGTCGTTTGGCCGAAATGCTTGTTTTCCAAAAAAAAATTTTTTGGGCCAAATCGGTCTTTTTGTTAAAAGACAATTTCAATCAAATAGCATTTTCGGCCAAAAGATCTATTGCGTTAAACGGCTTTTCCGGCCGAACGGCATTTTCAGCCAAATGACCTGGACTGGAACTGGATTTAGGCCAGATGACTTTCGACTTTATGCGTTATTTGGTCAAATGGAATTCGAATAAATGGCTTTTCGCCGTGTGACTTTCGGCGAAGGCCAAAATACCGAGAAATGTTTTGCCGAACAAACTATTGGGCCGAAACCCATATGGCCCAAAAAGTCATTTAGTCGAAATGGACATACTGCCGAATTTACATACGGTCAAACTGGTCATTTGGTCAAAAAAGTCGTTTGGCCAAATAGGCTAAATATACATTTGACCGAAAATACCATTTGCCGAAATGGTGCTTTGCCCGAAAAGGTAATTTTTCCGCAAGGGTCGTTTGGCAGAAGCCTTGACATTTTCTGCCAAATAATCATTTCTTTCAAACGACCATTTCGGCCAATCTGTATATTTGTCCTGATGATTCGGCCAAACCATATGTAAGAGTAAACGGCTCATCGACCAAATTATCAGTTTGGTCGTATATTACTGTGGCCAAATGCAATTTTTGGCAAACCGTTTCGATGAATAACTATTTCATCCAAACGTTAATTTCAGCCACATGGAATACGGCTAAATGACTTTCAGCTTAACGTGTAATTCGGCCAAATATTTTTCTGCCGACTGATTTTCGGCCAAACGAATTCTCTTTTTTAATAATTTCCCATAGAATTTTTAATGAATAATAAAAAGAATTTCCCGTAGAAATCTTTTTTTTGTTTAATTCCGAATAATTTTCCGTAAGTATGCCGAACAGTTTTTAGTGTGGAAGCCAATGAAGATATATCAGCTTCCACACTGATATTCTTCCCTCCCCCTTCATACGGGAGTTTGGCAGAAGGAAGGTCGTGCGATATCTGCCATCACAAATATTGCCCTCCGTTCGATTTCGAATCGACTTCTATAAAAATATTCTTCATGCCTGCCGTATCCTAGCGCAACTATCAATTCTATACTTTCGCCTCTAATTCTATTATGAACATGTTCGTCTAGGTTTGGAAGATGATATTAGCATTTCCATATCATTATTCAAGACAGTTTTTCGTGAATCTTCCGCGGATATTCCGAAGCATTTTCAGTGTAAACTTTGAAAAACATTCAACAGAAACTTATCAGGAATTTTCCATGAATATTCCAAACATTTTCCTGTACAGATTTGGAACAATATGCCGTAATAAATATTAACAGCTTCTCATGTAATTTTCAAAGAATTATCCGCTGAAATTTCAAACAACTTTGTGATTTCCATACAGCTTCTCTTGGAAATTCTAACGGATTCTCGAAACTTCAAAGTAGTTCTCGTGGGAAATCCTAAAATAATTACCAAAGGAGTTTTTGAAAAAAAAACTTGGAAAATTGTCTGGAGAAGTTCATCAGTTTCTTCCAGCGGAATTCAAATGATTTTCCCGTTAGGCTCTGGATGCAATGTAACGGAAAGCATCGGTAATGGCAGGATTAGACTTCTGTAAAATCCTGCCGTTACTGTCGCCACTCCGTTCCACATTGCGTTCGTGCCTTTAATGTCTTGAAAAAAAAAAACCCAAAAAAATGCTGATTTTTTTTTCAATCAACTACATAAAAAATTTACCACACCGCCATCAAAATTAAGACAAACGCCGCCGCCGACGATTGTTGGACCGGCGCACACCTCTACCTCTGAACGCTCCATCAAACTCTTGGGGGTAATGATCGACGATAAGCTCACCTTTGGTAGCCACGTCAATTACGCCTTCAAGCGTGCCTCCACAGCTATAGGGGCATTGTCCCGGATGATGTCCATTAGCTCTGCGGTACATGCCAGCAAGCGCAATAGGTTCATGTGCCTAAGAGTTGCGAGTGCGTACCGTACCGTGTCGCACGATGCACTTTGCGTCATCACGAAGATGGACAGTGATGGCGAATTGGCCCTATCGCAGAGAGGTCATTTTGTGGTACATGCCCTGTGAGCATATATGAGCCCTGTGAGCATATATGAGCAACCCGAAGTTTGCTTCAAGTGCCTGGAACCGGGGCACAAGCAATGGGACTGCAAAGGCCCTGGCAGAAGCAAGCTCTGTCGACGCTGCGGATTGGAGGGACATAAGGCACAATGCTGCACGAACCCTCCCAACTGTTTGATCTGTTCAGCAAAGCTGCGAACAGCAAGCACCCCATGGGGGGTTCGAAGTGCCCGGCGTTTAAGCGTGCTTTAAAATCACAGTGCAGGTAACGCAGCTAAACCTGAACCACTGTGATGCAGCCCAGCAACTGCTGTGTCAGACAGTTGCTGAATGGGGACGGATATCGCCATCATAGCAGATCCTTACCGGGTACCCGCCAGGAACGGTAATTGGGTCACCGATGGGTCTAAAATGGCGGTGATATGGACAACGGGGAAATACCCAGTCCAAGAGTTGGTGTCTTCGACACACGAGGGCTTCGTCATTGCCAAAATCAACGGGGTCTTCTTCTGCAGCTGCTATGCGCCTCCTCGATGGTCGATCGAGCAGTTCGGTCGAATGCTAGATTGTTTGACGGCTAATTTGATGGGGCGTAGGCCGGTGGTGATACCGGGGGACTTCAACGTTTGGGCCGTGGAATGGGGGCCATGTTGGATGTAGACTTGGCTAATGTCGGTACCAAAAGTACCTACAGCTGGAACGGGGCCGAGTCGATTATCGACGTTACGTTCTGGAGACCTGGCCAAACGAGTAGTTCGAACTGGAGGGTAGATGATGGCTACACTCACAGCGACCACCTGGCGGTTCGCTACAGTATCGACTATACGACCAGCATTCAGCGGACGGAAGAAGAGGCGAGGCCTAGCCCTCGTATGTGGAAGACATCATACTTCGACGACGAGGTGTTTAAAGAAGCGCTCCGCCGCGAGCACAATACTCTCGAGCGGCGAGCAGCTGGTAACAGTACTCTCGCGTGCATGCGATGCCACCATGCCTAGAAAAGTCCACCCTAGGAATGGGAGGCCACCGGCTTACTGGTGGACTCAAGCAATTGCGAACCTGCGCCGCGCCTGCCTACGGGCAAGGAGGCGGATGCAGCGAGCACGCACAGAAGAGGAGCGTGTTGAACGACGTTCGTGGCTGCTAGAGCTGCTCTGAAGACTGAGATTAGATCAAGCAAAAAAGCCTGCTTCGAGGGCCTGTGTCAAAGTGCCAACGCGCCACCATGGGGTGACCCCTATAAGGTCGTAATGACCAAGACACGTGGGGCGATGGCCCCTACAGAGCGGTCTTCAGAGGTGCTAGAGAGGATCATCGAGGGGCTCTTCCCACGTCATGACCCATGTCCCTGGCCTCACTTTGTGGAGCTGCCAGTGGCCAGGGTGGCTGACGAGGGAAGAGTAACTGTGACGGAACTTGTGTGGATTGCACAGACCCTTAGTGTAGGTTAGGCGCCAGGACCGGATGGTATTCCGAACCTGGCCACCAAAGCGACCATTGCTGAGGCTCCCGAGATGTTCAGATCTGTCATGCAGAGATGCCTGGACGAGGGAGTCTTCCCTGAAGCATGGAAAATCTTGGTCTTATTGCCAAAGGCGGGAAAACCATAGAGGGATCCGTCGGCATATAGACCAATATGCCTGCTTGATACGGCGGGGAAGGTGCTCGAGAAGATCATCCTCAACAGGTTGTTGATACGCACGGAGGGTGCGGATGGTCTATCGAGTAACCAGTTTGGCTTCCGAAAGGGTAAGTCGACCGTAGACGCTATCTTGTCGGTTACCAAATCCGCGGAGATAGCTATCCAGCGTAAGAGGAGGGGAGTTCGCTATCGGCAGTAGTGACTCTCGACGTGAGGAATGCTTTCAATAGTGTCAGTTGGGCAGCTATTGCAGATGCGCTCCTGCGTCTTGGAATTCCCGAGTACCTGTACAAGATTCTCGGAAGCTACTTCCAGAATCGAGTACTGGTATACGACACGGAGGCGGGTCGGAAGTGCGTTGACATAACCTCAGGGGTTCCGCAAGGTTCCATACTGGGTCCGGTATTATGGAACGTCATGTACGACGGTGTTTTGAGGTTGAAGTTCCCGGTGGGCGTGGTAATCGTTGGCTTCGCTGACGATATTACGCTGTAGGTCTACGGCGAATCGATCGAAGAGGTGGAATTGACTGCAGCCCACTCGATCGCAATTGTGGAGGAGTGGATGAGTTTCATGAAGTTAGAACTGGCTCATCACAAGACTGAGGTGGTTGTTGTTAACAACCGAAAGTCGGAGCAACAAGCGGTGATAAGGGCAGGCAACTGCGCGGTAACCTCTGAACGCTCCATCAAACTCTTGGAGGTAATGATCGACGATAAGCTCACGGTAGCCACGTCAATTACGCCTGCAAGCGTGCCTCCACAGCTATAGTGGCATTGTCCCGGATGATGTCCAATAGCTCTGCGGTTTATGCCAGCAAGCGCAAGCTTCTGGCTAGCGTCGCTCTGTCCATACTGAGGTATGGGGGCCCTGCGGCCCTGCGTATTAATTGCTACAGAACGAAGTTAGAAAGTACGTATAGGCTCATGTGCCTAAGAGTTGCGAGCGCGTACCGTACCGTGTCGCACGATGCACTTTGCGTCATCACCGGTATGATGCCTATTGACATAAAAAAAACACACACACACGATGCACTTTGCGTCATCACTGGTATGATGCCTATTGACATCGAAAAAAAACACACACACACACACCCGGCAGGGACGCAGGTAGCATTAGCACTCCGTGGGGGGTTCGAGAGTTCGGAGTCGGCTTCATGGGTCATACCGGTGGTCATGCCCTGTGGTCGAACTCGATCCTTTTATCGAACCAGTGGTCGCGCGATGGTATCGTCGCTTTCGCGGCGTCGGTCAACCGGGCGGGTTCCGAGCCCGAGGACGGAAAGGTGTCTTCGTTAAGGCTGGGGCAGGCGTAGGCACCGCGTCGGCAAGTCCCTCTATGTGTTGGCGAATAGACCCTATCGCAGAGAGGTCAATTTGGGGTACACGCGGCATCATCATTCTTGATACCAGTCGTGCAAAGGGAAGCAGGCCTGAAGTCGACCCTTCACACCTTCCGATGACATAGGGCGTGGTAAGGCCGCCTGGAAAGCCGACAATGCGCTGGCACGATACCATGATGTTCTTCTAAAAAAGCAAATCACGATGTTCGATGCTGAAAGAATAGGCAACTAACCTCGAGGGTGCGTTGTGCACTGGCCCCTCTTTGAAGCATTACTTTCTGGTTGTACCGAAGGGACGATGGGCTTGGCGGCAATGGAAACGGTTTTTTTTTCCTGGTACGCTCGCGGGCTCCTCTGGTGCCACGTAGGTCAAAACACTCCTCGTCTTCCCTGATGACCAGCCCGACTGGCATCATACTCGCTATCACGCAGGATGCGTCGTGCGATACCGTGCGGTAGGCCGATATCACCCTGAGACACATCAAGCGGTAGGTGCTCTCCAGTTTCCGCAGGTAACTGGTTACCCCCAGTGCTTTTGCCCAGGACGGGCCGCCGTACCTAAGAATAGATGCGGCAACGCCTGCCAGTAGCCTACGTCTACTGGCGCACATCTTGGAGCTGTTGGACATCATCCTCGATAATGCCGCCACAGCAGTCGAAGCCTTCTTGCACGCATATTCGACATGGCTACCGAAGGTAAGCTTGTCGTCTATGATGACCCCAAGAATCTTCAGACTCCGCTTTGAAGTGATCCGGTACAGTCCCACCGGCAGGCTAAGCCGGTGTAACGAGAGCGCGATGGCATCCCAGCTTGCGCTGTTGAATGCGTTCTTCACGTCCAGTGTCACCAACGCACAGTATCGAATTCCTCGCCTTTTCCGTTGGATCGCTACCTCTGCAGTCTTGAGGACTGAATTGATAGCGTCCACCGTGGACTTACCCTTCCGAAAACCAAACTGGTCACTCGACAGGCCATCCGTACCCTCTGCGTACGGGGTGAGCCTTTTGAGGATGATCCTCTCGAGCAGTTTACCCGTCGTGTCGATCAGGCAAATTGGTCTGTACGCCGATGGGTCACCCGGAGGCTTCCCGGCCTTCGGCAGAAGTACCAACTTCTGCCTTTTCCATCTCTCAGGGAAACAACACTCATCCAGGCATCTCTGCATAGCTAGCCTGAACATGTTCGGGTTCGCTATGATCGCTGCCTTGAGTGCACTGTTTGGAACTCCATCGGGGCCTGGAGCTTTGTTCATCGCAAGGGTGTTAGCCACTGCGAGCAACTCTTCGTTCGTCACCGGAGCCACCATTTCGGCCAGACTCCCAGCGCCTTGCAGCGCAGGAGGAGGCCAGGGACTTGTGGCTCGGGACCGGAAGAGTACTTCGATAATCCTCGCCAACCGGTCCGGTGACCGTTCGGGGGGTGAAGAGCCCCCTTTGGTCTTGGCCATCACGATCCTATAGGCGTCACCCCACGGATTCGCATCGGCACCCTCGCACAGGTTGTCGAAGCACGCTCTCTTGCTGCTCTTGATGGCCTTGTTAAGGGCCAGTCTCGCAGCTTGAAACACTTCCCGGCGGACCGTTCTTTCCTCCTCGGTGCGGGCTCGTTGCGTCCTACGTCTAGCCTTGAGGCAGGCTGATCGTAGGGCTGCAATTTCGGCACTCCACCAGTATACCGGGCGTCTGCCATTTCTTGGCAGGGCTTTCCTCGGCATAGTAGCGTCGCACGCGCGTGATAGGACAGCTATCAGCGCATCCCCGCTTAGACTGTCGGTGTTGGCCTCCAGTCCCGCGGTGAAAACTTCGCTGTCGAAGTGATTGGTCTTCCACCCACGGACCTGACAGGGATCACCCGTCCTCGGACGCTGCACACCATAGTTGATCTTGAAGCGAATTGCTAGGTGATCACTATGGGTGTAGCCCTCGTCTACCCTCCAGTCCAGGTCCGAGACCAGACTGGGGCTGACAAACGTTACATCTATCCATGACTCGGCCCCATTCCTACGGAATGTGCTACTGGCTCCGTCATTGACAAGCACTGCGTCGAGTTTTGCAAGTGCCTCGAGTAACGCTTGTCCCCTCTGATTGGTGCAGCGGCTGCCCCATTCCACTGCCCAAGCATTAAAGTCTACCGCTATAACGAACGGGCTCCGACCTACTAGGTCGGCCGATAGCCTGTCGATCATCTGGTTGAACTGTTCCATTGGCCACCTTGGTGGGGCGTAGCAGCTACAATAGAACACCCCATTGATCTTGGCTATCGCGACACCCTCCGCGGAGGAGTGTTCAACCTCTTGAACGGGGTACCTTCCCGTTGTGCAGATTGCCGCCGACCTAGACCCGTCCGCCACCCAATTGCCATTGTCGGCAGGGACGTTGTACGGGTCGGACAGGAGGGCGACATCGATCCTCGACTCCGAGACCGCATGCCACAGCAGTTGCTGGGCAGGTGCACAGTGATTCAGATTCAGCTGTGTTACTTGCACGGCTTTTTCCGATTGGCTTCTCCGAAGGGACACGCAGGCCCGCCCATAGCATGGTTTCGGGCCTGCTTCTTACTGGCGCAGATAAGGCACCTAGGTGCCTTGTCGCATTCCTGCGCCTTGTGTCCCTCCTCGCCGCAGCGACGATACACCTTGCTTCGGTCTGGGCCCTTGCAGTCATAAGACTTGTGCCCGGACTCAAGGCACCGGTAGCACCTGTCCACTGAAGGTGGCTGGAGCACGCTTACTGGGCATACTGACCAGCCGATCTTCAGCTTCCCTTTCTCAATAACCTTTTTGGCGTCAGCCACCGGTAGTCTGAGATAGGCTACCTGCGTACCAAAGAATCCCCCTCTTAGACGTACAGAGGACCGCTCAACCTCTGTGCCGCACTGCTCTTTGACGTCTTCCGCGGTCGTGATCTCATCCAGCTGCTTACACTGGAGGGTCACTTCCGCACCCAACGACCTGATCTGAGCGCCGTCACCCAAGACCTCCTGGGCAAGCTTTTTGTAAGCCACCCCGCTGGATTGCGCGCCACGCTTCAGTACCAAGATCATTTCACCGTTCTTGGTACGTCTAACGCTGCGCACATCCTGGCCCAGGGCCGATAGGCTATCGGCCGCTCGAAGCGATTTCAGGACATCGGCGTATTTGTCCTTGTCGGTTTTCACCAACAAGGGCTCGCCTCTGTCTCTCACCTTCTTCGTAGGTCGAGGGGTGTTTGACTTCCGCACCCTACTGACCAGTTGCCAAGGATTCGCATCCCCTTCGGCGGGTACCGATGGCTGGCTGGGGCCAGCTTGTGGCTCAGCAACTTGTGCCTGTCTAGTGCCTTTTGCCTTCTTGGGCACACGCCCTTCAGGCTCCGGTGCACCATCCAGGCGACGCTTCGCCTTAATGGTAGCGCGTTTGGGTCGCTTCGAACTTGGTGTTTTCTTGCCCTCACTGGCCGTAAGGGCGATCGCCTCTTTCACCGCAGTAACACCGCTAGGGGAGGAGAGGGCCTTGGTCTGCGTACCTTTGGCTACCTTCTCTGCTGCCGCTACACGCCTGATATAAGCGTCCTGTTCTTGTCTTGCGACACGAACAGCTTGCCGGAGCACCAACAGGCTCTGCTTAAGCTCCTTGTTGGTGTTCTGCCTGCCGCTTACGAACTCGATGATCTCGTCGAGTTGCTCGGCCACCACCCGTATCCCTGGTAGTGGCTCGTCAGGCGTGCAGGCAGGGCTACTCCCCACCACCACTGGAGACTCTTCGGTACTGCCAATAGCAGCAGCCGTCACTCCACTCGCCCCCTCTTTAATAGGGGACCTCGCTAGACCCCTTTTGGCAAAGGGGTCCATCACCTCCATTTCCAACGATCTTTGTCTTTCAAGGCTCATTGCTATATGGGTCCCCCTTGTGGCTGCCGTCGAATCCTACTGGAGTAGTCGCCTTTAGTGATCCCATGGTTATCTATGCCTGCCTTGCGGCAAGCAGGGAGGCCATGCGAGGGTTGACACTTGCGTGTTCAGAGCCAGATCAGCGCAAGTCAGGAAAGGGCATCTGAGCCTACTCCCACCCAGTAGGCAAAACTGGATGGCAGGATTGGGCAGCGTGCTACAAGGCCCGCCACGGTTTTATGGGACGGAAGACAGCCTAGCCATTAGCCCACTCGCCGTTTCGAGTCGGTGTCACCCGGCCCTACTAAGAGAGTAGAATGTCAGACTGCCAGCCCTCGCTTCACAATATAACAATATCCAAATACAAGACCAAAACACGCAACCAGTATGCCATAATCAGGGTCTTATTGGTATCAACCCTGATGTGCCAGTAGCACTCCCTGGGCTTGTGCTTTTGAAGCGGCACACAGTCGCTTTGATAGAGTCTGATTACGGGCACTTGTGGTTTTTTGGGAGGGATTTTAGCAGAGCCCACTGCTAAATCTCACCACGCCCTAGGCAGTTCTCCCTGACTCACAGACAGCTGGGGAGGGGTCGTCAAGCCCTTGGACATGGTCCCTGCTGCCCCTATGGAAACGGTTTAGCAGGTCGGGGATGTAGTCCTGCCTCCCTCGTTTGCTGTTGGAGGTGTCTGTTGAGCAGATTCCCCTCCATTGCTTAGGAAGAAAAAAAAAGGGGGCAGCAGGGACTTTGTCCAACGGCTTGACGACCCCTCCCCATGGCCACTGCGAGTTAGGGGGCCTGTCTAGGATGTGGTGGGGTTTGGCAGTGGGCTCTGTTGAACCTCTATAAAAAGCTGCATGCAAGAAGCAAAGCTGCACAAAAGCAAAAAGCTGCACAGCGCCCGCGCGCCGCTCAAAGCACACAAGCCCAACAGGAGTGCCACCCGGCACATCAGGATTCATACCAGTATGATCTCGATTATGGTCGATACTGGTCACGGCAAACGACATTGGACGATTCTCGAGTTTTGGATAGGATTAGGCGTGTATGGGCTGACAGTCGAGCTATTCTGTTTCCTGAGTAAAAAAGAGTGACATCTTTTTGAAATGGCAAGCAGGCTAATGGTTCGTCTGCCTCCGTCCCGGTAAACAACCTGGCAGGCTTCCGGTAACGTTCAACACCTGTCACCTATACCGGTGGGTAGTAGGTTCAGATGCACCATTCCTGATTTACGCCGATCCGGCTCTGAACACGGCACCGGCACCGGAATCAACCCTTGTATGGACCTCACTGTTTACAAAGGTACCCATGGGATCAGAAGAGGCGACTATCTACATCAGGTAGAGATAACGGCTCGCAGGGGGGACCATTTTAACATGGAAACAAATTCTACAAACAATGAAGGAGCAGGTGGAGAGAATGTTTTCGCAAAGAGTGGAAAGCTGCAGCGATCTCCAGTGATGTCGTAGGTAGCAGTAGCGAGTACCAGCAGTATGGCTAAGGCTGCTGATAACCAAGCAGGCCAACAGGAGCTAGGATCCGGGAATAGGGTGTCCATTCAAAAATCGGAAAATAGTGCTCCTCAGGAGAAGCTACAACTTGAGAGGCCCAACCAGAAGGAGGTGCGGAAGCGAGTCAACGAGCTTTATGACTTCGTGAAGGACAAGCACAATGTTCACACGAACATCAAGCTTCTAGTGACGAGCATCAAGTCCGCCGCTAAAGCTGCTGAGCACGGACAGAACGCGCTCAAAAGATGAGCGGAAGAAGCTGAAAAGGCACTGAAAGATGCAACGGAGCATACAACAGTCGAGGCACTGCAAAAACCAATGAACCTCCGGAATACTCGCACGGAGAAGCGAAGCAGGAACTTTCCAGGAGAGCAGGAAGTCCTAAAGAAGCAGCGGAACGTGCAGGATTGTGCTAGTGCAGTGGTTCTCAACCTTTTTCTTGAAAGGTACCCCTTCGAACTTTTGCAATAATTGAGGTACTCCCTCTCGAAAGCAGGCTTCCAAGCCTCTTGAAGGAATAATTCCGAAACCTTTGAAAGGAGGTTTCCGAGCCTCTTGAAAGGAGTCTGTGAATATCTTGAAAGTAGGCTGTCACTCCTTTTGATAAAAGCCTTCTAAGTCTCTTGTAGAGAGGCTTTCAAGCCTCTTGAATGGCAGCTTTCGAGTCACTTGAAAGGAGGATTCCTTTGAATCTTAAAAGGACGCTCCTGAGCCTCTTGAAAGTATGCTTTAAGCCTCTTGAAAGAAGAATTCCGAGCATCTTGAAAGGAAGCTTCCGAGCCAGTTGTATGTAGGTTTTCGAGCTTCTTGAAAGGCTTCCGAGCCTTTTGGAAAGAGGCTTACGAGCCTCTCAAAAGAAAGCTTCTGAACCTCTTGACAGTAGACTTTCAGCCTCTTAAAGAGGCTTCAGAGCCTCTTAAAACAAGACTTCCGGGCCTCTTGAAAGGAGGCTTCCAAGCATCTTAAAAGAAGGCTTCCAAGCCTCTTGAAAGCAGGCTCCCAAGCCTCTTGAAAGAAGGCTTCCAAGCCTCATGAAAGAAGGCTTTCAAACCTCTTGAAAAAAGGTTCCGAAACTTTTGAAAGAAGGCTTCTGAATATCTGAAAGGAGGCCTTCGAGCTGCTTGGGAGAAGGCTTCCAACAAGCGTAGAAGGATGCTTGTAATCCTCTTGCAACGAAGCAACCGTGCTCTCCAAATAGCCTTGCGTGCAAAGCGTAGGATTGCCAATCGGGAGATGGCGAGTGCGATTTTCGGTTCGGCCTAGGATGTTTTCTGGTAGGAAACACCAGACTCCCTGGGCATAGTATACCCATTGTACTTGCCACACAGTGTTGGTAAAAACTCAAATTCTCAAATCTCATCGACGATTCAAATCAAGCGCGAGGCAAACCTCACCCGACTCATGGCCTCAGTGTTGAACTTAATCTAGAATTAAAAAAAACACCCTAATAAAGAAATTTAAAAAAAAAACTCGTCTCATGGCCCAGAGAATCGTCCATGATTTGATTCGCAATTTGCATCATTGCGTGATTTTTGCGTGTTCTTCTTCGTTAAATTCATCGGAATAACTGTCTTTACTTAAAAAAATGGATAATAAATCCATACGAAAACATAAAATTCGCTTCGATTCGGTTTTAGAAGCGAAATCATTTTTCGGCGAATTAGCGAAACGATGCGATTCTGCATGAAAAACTCATGCGCGATGCTCTCCATGTAGAATCGCAAGCGAATCAGCTAGCGCATGAGGCTTCGTTGAGTGAGATTTAAGCATGATTCTACCAACACCAATACTGCACAAGATACATACTCATGCAATGGCGGACATTTCAATTAATAACTGAGGAAATGCTAATAGAATACTTAGTTGAAAAGCAGGCCAAGTTCCAGTTGGAATGTAGACCCTTAGAAGTAGAGGTAAGAAGCAACCGAGCTGACCTGAAAAATAAAATCTTTCATGTCTATTAAACAGAGGCTTTCAAACCTTTAGATTCTAAATTTAAGTTCAAGAGCGTACATATTCTCAACATATTAGTCAACATTTCGCTTCGATCAGGTAGATTGCATTGAAGATTTCAAAAATTTTGCGCATTCTACGTTTTGTCTGTCTGACCTTTTGTTCCGCAGCCCTTCATGTACTGTGCTGGTTGTGGAGGGCAGGATTCCATTAACTTTGATTTACTGATTGCCATCCATATTATGAACAAGACAAAATTTTGAAATAAAAAATACACAATTATCAAAACTTTATCGATAACTTTCGATTGAAATTATAGTACGTCCGCCATTACGCATTTTTGCCCGAGGTACCCCCTAGGGCCAGCGAAGGTACCCCCAGGGGTACATGTACCCCAGGTTGAGAACCGCTGTGCTAGTGTACTGAAGGTAGGCATCAAGAACGGTGATTGGCAAACAGTGGAAAGTCAGCGGGAGAAGAGAAAAAAGCAGGAGAAGTAAGACATACGCAGCGATATTACGAAAGGTGAGAGAGGACCCGGTGCTCAAGGACTTGGGTGAAAAAGTGGTGAGGACTAGGCGTACTCAGAAGGGGGAATTTCTGTTCGAGGTGAAGAAGGATCCAACAGTCAAGAGCTCGGCATTCCGGGAGCTCATTGCCATTTCTTTAGGTAGTGAAGGAAACGTAAGAACCTTAACGCAGGAGGCAGTGGTCGAGTGCAGAGACCTGGACGAGATCACTACGGTAGACGAACTGACAGGGCTGGTAGCAATGAATGCCGTTCAAAATAGTGACTTTAGTGAGGGGCCATCCAGAAACCACGTGGTCATATTTTTGAAGATTTTCAACCCCCCCTCCCCCCATGTGGCTTATCGTGGTCATTTGGCAGACCCCCCCCTCCCCCCCCCCCTATGACCACGTGGTTTTTTTCAAGTACAAAAATTTAAGAAAAAAACCTTATGTAACTAAAACATATGGTTAATTCGATCAATTTTGAAGATGGACAATTTCAACTGATTCAAAATCAAGCTAAACCCAGCATGGAAATTATAAATATTCATGAATTCAAAAATTTTGATGTATCCGTGTATCGCTAAGCATCCAAGCAGGTCTATTGAGCCGATGCGATTTCATTTATTACTTTCACAAGCTACAACAGGCCTTCCATGAGTCGATGTTTTAAGATACGATATCGACAGAAGTAAAAAAGCAGCCTGAAAATTTTTAAAAGCTTTCCATAACAATTAGGAAATTTCCAATAAAGAAATTATGGTATGAGCAATAAAAAAATATCAAATTTTCTACAAATAATGCAAAATTTCCATAAACAATTAAAAATTTTCCACAAAACAAAAATAAATTAACACTTTAAAAACCAAAAATTGCAAATATAAAAAAAGAATTTTTCATAAAGAAATCAAAATTTTCCACGGAAAAAATACAAACATTCCATAAATAAATCAATATTAGAAATAAATAATTACAAAATTTTTAAAAATTTACTAAAAATATTTTCTCGGTCACTCAGATAGTTCTTTCGAAAAATTTTCCAGGGAATTTCTATTCCACATCTCGAATATGCTTCAGTCAATGGTCCTTTCGACTCATAGAGGAATGGATGTATTATAGACCAATTATTATTTTGGAGTTCGGATCATTCGATTTATCCAATTAACCAACTTATGAATGATGTATGATATAATATCCCAGTAGGTTCATTGGGTTGATATGACTTACTTTACTTATGGATCCTGTACACCTCCGGTGGTGCAAAGGGCTGACTTGAAAGATCTCCATCCTGAGCGATGCCCGGCTATCGCTTTAACCTGTTGCCAGGTTAGATTTCGGTCGACTTCTTTTATTTCTTTATTGAGGCTTCTCCGCCATGAGCCTCTGGGTCTGCCTCTGCTGCGATGTCCCGCTGGGTTCCAGTCTAATGCTTGCTTACAGATTTCGTTTCCGCCCCTACGTAGAGTGTGGCCGACCCAGCCCCACTTCCGATCCCGAATTTCTGTTGTTATCGGCCTCTGGTGACAACGACGATGGAGCTCGTTGTTTGAGATCCAGTTGTGAGGCCACCAGGCCCGAATTATATACCGCAGGCATCTGTTAATGAACACCTGCAGCCGTTGAGTGTTCTCCACTGATACACACCATGTTTCGCTAGCGTATAACAGCACAGATTTCACGTTAGAGTTGAAAATTCGTATTTTGGTGCGTTCACTTATCTGCCTGTTTTCCAGATATTTCTTAAACTCGCAAAGGCAGCCCTTGCTTTCTTGATCCGTGCGCCTATGTCGATCTTGGTACCGCCGTCTGACGCCATTTGGCTACCAAGATATTGGAAGCTTTCAACATTCTCCACTGGTTGCCCGGCTACTGTGAAACTGGAAGGAGTCACCGTGTTTACATCCAACGATTTGGTTTTGTTGACGTTGATGACTAAACCTGCCGAGGAGGAGCGATCGGCAAGGTCGTTGAGCTTACTCTGCATATCAGAGCGCCGTTGCGCGAGTAGTGCAACGTCATCCGCCAATTCGAAGTCGTTTAGGTGCTCCATGGTTATAGGCTGCCATAACAGCCCGCGGTTTGGTTCACGGTCAATCGCATCTACCAGAATCTCATCGATTACGATGAGGAACAGTAACGGTGATAGAATACATCCTTGCCTCACACCAGCTACGACCCGGATAGGGTCGGACAGGACCCCATTGTGCAGCACTCTACACGAAAAGGCCTCGTACTGTGCTTCGATGAGGCCGATGATTTTCTCAGGAACCCCTTGCGTCTCAGGGCGCCCCACATATTCTCGTGATTGAGACGGTCGAAAGCTTTTTCGTAGTCAATGAATACCAAGTAAAGGGACTCTTGGAATTCGTTGACCTGCTCCAAAATGATGCGGAGCGTGACAATATGGTACACAGGATCTTCCGGCACGGAATCCGGCTTGCTGCCGCCGGAGAATCGCATCGATCTTCTCCTGAATCCGGGCTAGGATAATTTTGCACAGAACTTTGAGAACGGTACACAGCAACATAATGCCTCGCCAGTTATCGCATACAGTCAGGTCACCCTTTTGGGCACCTTCACTAAGATACCTTGCATCCAGTCGACCGGGAAAGTTGCGGTGTCCCAGATATTACGAAATAAACGATGCAGTAGTTGAGCGGATGTCATGGGGTCAGCTTTGAGCATCTCGGCTGATATGCGGTCGACCCCTGGGGCTTTATTCGATTTCATGCTTTGGATGGCTGTTTGAATCTCTAGCAGTGATGGAGCTTCGGTATTGACACGTGTTATACGTCGGATCCTAGGCAGATCATGCCGAGGTGGTGATGGCCTGGTTGGCACTTGAAAAAGTTGTTCGAAGTGCTCGAACCAGCGTTTCAGCTGGTCAGTTGGGTCGGTCAATAACTGATCATTCGCGTCTTTCACAGGCATCGTTGCATTCATCTTCGCCCCGCTTAAGCGTCGTGAGATATCGTAGAGGAGGCGAATGTCCCCGGTTGCGGCGGCTCTCTCTCCTTCGTCGGCCAGAGAGTCTGCCCACGCTCGCTTGTCCCGTCGACATGAGCGTTTTACTTCCTTCTCAAGAGCCGTGTATCGTTGACGGGCTAAGACTTTGGCTCCTCTGGTTTTCGATCGCTCTATCGCGGCTTTGGCTTCTCTTCGCTCCTCTATCTTCCTCCAGGTCTCATCGGTGATCCATTGTTTTCTCTGGGTGCGTAGTTCGCCCAGATTGTTCTCGCTGGTGGCGATGAAGGCATTCTTGATGGCGGTCCATTGGTCTTCCACGCTGCCACCTTCCGGAATATCTGCAGCACGCGTCTCCAGTTCTTCAACGAAGGACCGTTTCACCGTGGCATCTTCCAGTCGGCGTGTGTTGAATCGTCGTCCAACTCTTTCCTCCTGCCGACGAATCCGCGCAATGCGCAGGCGTATTTCGCCGATGAGGAGGTGATGATCAGACGCGATATCGGCACTACGTTTATTCCGTACATCAAGAAGGCTCCGTTTCCATTTTCGGCTGATGCAGATGTGGTCGATTTGATTTTCTGTAAAGCCGTTACGGGAGACCCACGTGACCTTGTGAACCGGTCGATGAGGGAAGAGCGATCCCCCGATCACCATGTCGTTATTACCACAAAATTCTGCGAACAGCTCTCCGTTTTCGCTCATTTCTCCGAGACCATGGCGTCCCATAATGCGCTCATGGTTCGAGTTGTCGGATCCGATCTTCGCATTGAAGTCGCCCAAACAGATCTTGATATCACCCTTCGGAATTCTATCTACGACGGCATTGAGTTGACTGTAAAAGTTCTCTTTGTCTTGCAGATCGGCAGCATCGGTTGGCGCATAACATTGGATTATAGTAAGGTTTCGGACCCGTGTTATAAATCTGGCAACGATTATCCTTTCTTTTATAGGTTCCCACTTCATAAGCGCAGTGTGCCTGAGCGCTTAGTAGGAAGCCAACTCCGCGTTGCCGGGGAGCGTGTTCACCTCGTAAACCAGAGTATAGCAGAACTTGTCCCGACGGCGTTCTGTGTTCTCCAAAGTTTGGCCAACGGACTTCACTCAGTCCCAGGATCTCAAGCTTCATGCGGCGTGCCTCATTGGCAAGTTGTGCCAATTTACCCTGCTGGGCTAGGGTTAAAACGTTCCATGTTCCTATTCGTGTCCGTTGTTTCGCGCTAAGAGTCGTCGCCGTAAAATCAGTCCGTATTCTTTCATTATCGGATTCTCGAACAAATTGATGTTTCGGGAACAGTAGGTTGTTGGCCCAAGGTTCCCTATCCACCGGGATGGGGCTGCCATCTTAGGTATAGCTTCCGGGGAATAGCATTTCATACTCAGCCGCTGGATGCCAGAACAGACGCTGTTGGAGCCGCACCTCCTTGGTGGACAGACGCTCGATCAGTCGGGTCAAATTTGTTTAAAGTCCCACCCAACACCAGGACTAGGCTAGTGCGCTTTGAGCGGCACACGGTCGCTTTGATAGGGCCTGCTTGGGGACACATGCAGCTTTTTATAGAAGTTCAACAGAGCCCACTGTCGAACCCCACCACATCCTAGGCAGACCCCACAGTACGCACCCTCTCACTCTAGCTGATGTCAGAAGGACAACAGTGCCCAGGCTGAACTACCAGCTAAGTACGCAACCCTTAGCTGGCGGTCAATTGTCATCGGAAGACCCGTGGAAGCGTGAGTATTGGAACTTGTGAGGACCAGAGCTATGTTAGGCGCCCCTTCCCGGATGTCAACTCACCATTTCGCAGGGTTGATATGACTTCAATTATTATTTATACAAGCTACTACAGACCTTTTAGGTTATACAAAACGTCCTGGAAGTCGTAATGTTTGCAACTTGATGTTGACTCAAGATAATTTTGGGTACCTTGTCTCTTGGATCTCATGTTAATGGAAATTAGGATCATATGCTTATTGCATCGGATTGGGTATATATCGATGATGAGGACATTGCAAAATATCTACCAGTATCGTGGGCTGAACTTGAGAGCATTTTGGAGTACCTTGAGCATCTCGTATTCCTGAATATTAATCACTGGCTTAACGTTCAGGATGACCCATCTTATCTGAGTGTTCAGAATGATTCAAACATTTCAATTTCAATTGTATGCTCTTAGAATCGAAATCTTCCCAAGGTTTCGGATATCTGAGTTTTCGAGGACAGTCAAATTTAGGCTCCCATATTTTTTCTGTAAAGCCAATATCTTGATGAACAATTTTACTGAAGAAAATGGTGGCCTAGCTCTCTTTTGTGATTTTATAGACAATCTTAAACGCTGGGCATATATGGAATTCAATTTCAATCGCTTTTTTTCATATCGCAGGAATCTCCTAAGTTCTAAGACCCTTTTATGAATTTAAAAAGCATTTTATTTAGAATTTCATGTTGATTTTTTAAATGCAAGCTTCTCTATGTCATAACCTTTTTCATACGCACTACTAGAATTTTGTGCATTTAGAACATTTAGGTGCATTATTAAATTTTTCGATCAATTATCCTAATTATTCAATATAATAAAAACTGAGCTTCTTAAGCCTAAACTATTGCCTATATTTATTGCTTGGATTAGTTTTAAATTCCAAGATCTACTTAATTATAAAGAATAATTGTTCTGGAGTTGCAAGGGAAACCCTTCGGAATATTGACAAGAAGTTCTTCGGAGTCTCCACGGAAAAATCTTTAGAATTTCAACGACATTCTTTTCCGAAATTCTGTGGAAGAGTTCCGAAAACGTTCGGTAGAAATTTTAAAGAACTATAAGAATCCGTAGAAGGATCCGAAATGCATATTTACGATGAAAATTCCAATAAACATCAAATTCCGAAGAATTTCCAATATAAATTAGAAAAAAAAATCCAGCTTACTTTTTTTACAGAATCTCTAAAGAGTTCCTTCAAAATCATGGGCAACTTTGAGGAATCTTCAAAGAAAATTCTTCTAAATTTCCAATGGAAATTTTTTTCGTTTTCCAAAAGAAATTCTTAGACATTTTCAGCAGTTTTTTTTAATTTCCAAAAGAAATTATTCGGAATATGCCAAAATATTTCCGATGGAAATTCCTAAGATTTTCCAGTAGAAAATCGAAAAAAGTTCATCTGAAATACTGATAATGAATTTCCCGACGAAATTCCGATGTTTTTACAAGTGGAAATAACAAAAAAAAATGTACTTTTGTAGTACTTGTAAAGGTTATACTTTTGAAGCATTTCCAGTAGGAATTCCTTGAAAAATTAAATCAAAATTTTAAAGATTTTCTGATGTCAAAATTCATTAAAATTTCTAAATCATTTAGCTGAACCTACAAAGAAATCAAAATGACTTCCCGAAGAAGAATGAATTCCCGATGAAATTTTGGAAAATTTATGGTGCAAATTAAAAACATTAACCTTGAGAATTCTAAAGATTTATTCTTTGAAAATCCAAAGAATTGTTTGAAGATAATCCATAGACTCTTCCGTGGAAATTCTAAATAATGCCTCGAATAAAAAAAAATACTTGGAAATTAAAAAAAAAATGTGTAGAATTCACAAAGAGCATAAAAAAGTATTCCGAAAAATTTTAATTTCAAAATTCCAAATTTGAAAAAATCCAAAAACAAAAAATCAACAGAAAAAGTGTTTCGTGTGGCATTGGCTGTTTAATATCTTTCGGAAATTCAGAAGATTTTTTCTTGAAAAATTTAAAAGTCTTCTTCTCTTCTACGGCTCTATATTCCAACCGAAAGTTGGTCTGCTTTTCAACTTAGTATATTCTATTAGAATTTCCTCAGTAGCAAAATTTACAAGCAAAATTTTTCAGAGAGAATTGTTCAAAAATCATTCTGAATGTCAGAATTATATGAATTAAGTCAAAGTTTTTACATGAAATTTCTTTACTGGATTTTTACTGATTATCCACAAGAAATTCTTTTGAAAGTTTTTTTTCTTGGATTATTGTAAAAACATGAACATTTTTCAAAATTGTAGCTGCGTACGCTGATGCAAAAGTGTCGGCGGCGTGATGCCAAAAACCATCCGCGGCGGAATTTTTTTTTAATATTTTTTCATTTTTCCTTTCCAATTTTTTTTGTGGGAGTTGAGACTGAATCGCAACCTGGTTTTTCGTTATTTTTTTTTTATGGAAAAAGGCGTTACGACTGACTCTGCGTTACCGGTTTTTTCTCGATGTACATCTACGTCTTTTCAACGCTGAGTTGAAAAGACGCTACGTGGGCATCGGCCCTAAGATGCGCTTTGCGTTTAATAATTAAATCATTAAATTTTAATGATTTGTATTTTTTTTCACCGCTATTGTTATTCACCAAAAGTTTTTCGTGTAAAAAAAACCACGTGGTTTGAGAGCAACACCCCCCCTCCCCCCATGTGGCTTATCGTGGTCATTTTCCAAACCCCCCCTCCCCCCATATATGACCACGTGGTTTCTGGACGGCCCCTGACCAGCGATGACGAAAAAGTGACCAAATAGTGACTTTTAATTGCCGAAAAAGTTACCAAATAGTGACTTTTGTATGAAGTTTTGAACCGGATATAGAGCTAAAAGTTGCAGGTATGATTCGTAGATTGCAAACTTGTGTTTTATCTTTGAAATCCTTATCTAGAATGCTATCAGAAATCAAGAAAAGGCAAAAACAACAAAATTATGAGGATTACTTACTATTAGCCACGCCCATCTTCATTGTACGAAGGGGGAGGATGGATGCAAGAGGCCAATGACTGCGACACATTCATAAGTACTACAGAGTTGGATATTGAGGATGGTATTCATTGGATCAGCCAGAAGCTAGCAATGTTACCATGGTACCTCTTATTAAGTAACACACCACGATAAGGTATATACCAGGCGTCATGGGAACGAGTAGTGAGTTATAAGTTGTATCACAATATTATGTTGATAATTACAACAAAACTTTTTTCTAAATATAATAGCCAAAGAATGATATAAAATGATCTGATTGACGCCTAGCCAGTGAACTATTTGGAATCACGATTTGAATATTTGTTTGAAAAATATAAAGTACACTGGATTCTGTTTTTACACGATTAACATTTTCCAAATTTTGCACTCATCCGCATGTGAATTATGTTTAGCGCATGTGAATTATCATGTGTAGAAATTTAAAAATATTTTACTTGTTATTAAACTATGTTTTAATAATAAATTTAAATGAAGTTTTTAGGATTTGAGTTTTTGAAATTTAGAAATTCTAATAAACTTTAATTTCTAAATGGCAGAATCTTTTTCATAAAAATGTGATATTTCTGAAATAATTTCAATCAAAAAATTTTGAATTTAGTGGCTTGTGCCAGAATTACTTTTGACATAACTGGGTCTACAATTATTTTTCGCGGCTTATCTCGGAGGGTCGCAAGACAGATTTAACAATCATAAATGAATTAAACAGTCATACTGTACTTTCTGTTACGACCCTGTTATCGCTCATTATTCTTCCTAACGTTGAGAAACATCAAACATCATTGTCATGTGACAAAACTGAGACCTATCTTTGTCACCCTCCGTATTGACGCTCACCAACAGACGTAGTTCTGGTTCCAATACTCCTCAATTCTGTACTCTTTAGTTGGGGTTAGACTTTCGCATTTTAACAAATTCCATTCGTGAATAAAATATATCATAGTTGACATGAATCAAAAATAGTCTCACGATTTACACTTGGAACTTTTTTGGTTTGGTTGATAATAATACAAATATAAAGTACAAATGATTTTTATTTTGAACTTTTCTACCAGAGGCAATGCAAAAATAGTGACTTTAGTGACCATTTTCCGAAAAATAGTGACTTTAGTGACTTTTGGATGCAAATAGTGACTTTATAGTGACTAGACTCAAAATAGTGACCAAGTCACTAAAAAGTGACTCGCTACCAGGCCTGAACTGAGGGATGCACTGACCTCACAGTACACGCTGAGCGAAGTTCAGATGACCATTCGGCTGAGGAAAGCATACGGTGGTACATAAATAGCAGCGATACGACTATCGGTAGACGCTGCCAACAAAATGGTGCAGGTGGGCAAGGTGGAAGTCGGATGGTCAATGTGTCCGTTGAAACTCACCCCTCGAATCACCAAACAGATGGAGCGATGCCAGGTGTGAAACTGCAGTGACCCGGACAAATCCGGCCTTTGTAGGAAATGTGGTGGAGAAGGACACGTTGCTAGGGACTGCACGAGGCAACCAAGATGCCTGCTCTGCAAACCGGAGGATGGAAACGACCACGGGTGGGTGGACGGGTGGCTACAAGAAGGCGATGGTGGGTCGAGATTAATGAAGATCGTCCAGTTAAATCTCAATCATTGCGACACCGCAAAGCAGCTGTTGTGGCAGTCGACAACAGAAGAAATGTGCGACGTGTCAATTATTGCTAAGCCGTACCGGATCCCTTCTGACAACGGCAACTGGGTGGCGGATGCTACGGAGATTGCGGCTATCCAAGTGATGGGCAGATTTCCTATCCAAGAGGTTATAGACAGTTCAAGCGAGGGTTTCGTAATCGCCAAAATTAACGGGATCTTTGTGTGTAGCTGTTACGCACCCCCAAGGTGGACTTTGGGGCAGTATAACCGGATGCTAGACTCACTCACTTTTAAGGGCAGCAGGGACTATGTCCAAGGGCTTGACGATCCCTCCCCAGGCCATCTGCGAGTTGTGGGGCTTACCTAGGATATGGTGGGGTTTGACAGTGGGCCCTGTTAAGTTCCTATAAAAAGCTGCATGTATACGCAAGTAGGCCCCACCAAAGCGACCGTGTGCCGCTCAAAGCGCTCAATGCCCAAGTCCTGGTGTTAGGTGGGACGCTAAACAGCCCTGACACGACGGTTCTCCGACGAGACAGGAGGTTTACGCAGGCCCAATAAGCCGCCTAGAAAACCAATAATTATGAACAATATAAGAGATAATGCGACTCGATATAATCGGCAAAAATCTAGGCGACGAATAAAGGATCACTTTTGGAAGCTTGGAACATGGAACTGCAAGTCGCTAGGTTTCGCAGGTTGCAACATGATGATCTACGATGAATTACATCCCCGCAACTTCGACGTCGTGGCACTGCAGGAGATTTGCTGGACAGGACATAAAGTGTGGAAAAGCGGGCATCGAGCGTCTATCTTCTACCAAAGCTGTGGCACCACCAACGAGCTGGGAACCGGCTTCATAGTGCTGGGTAAGATGCGCCAACGCGTGATTGGGTGGCAGCCAATCAACGCAAGGATGTGCAAGCTGAGGATTAAAGGCCGTTTCTTCAACTGTAGCATCATCAACGTGCACTGCCCACACGAAGGGAGACTCGACGACGAGAAAGAAGCGTTCTACGCACAACTGGAGCAGACATACGATGGATGCCCACTGCGGGACGTCAAAATCGTCATCAGTGACATGAACGCACAGGTAGGAAGGAAGGAAATGTATAGACCGGTTATCGGATCGGACAGTCTGCACACCGTATCGAATGACAACGGTCAACGATGCATAAACTTCGCAGCCTCCCGTGGAATGGTAGTCCGAAGCACCTTCTTTCCCCGCAAAAATATCCACAAGGCCACATGGAGATCACCTAACCAAGAAACGGAAAACCAAATCGACCACGTTCTAATCGACGGTAAATTCTTCTCCGACATCACGAACGTCCGCTCTTACCGCAGTGCGAATATTGAATCCGACCACTACCTCGTTGCAGTATGCATGCGCTCAAAACTCTCGACGGTTTACAACACGCGTCGAAGTCGGACGCCGCGGCTTAATATTGGGCGGCTACAAGACAAGACTAGCCCAAGAATACACGCAGCAGCTGGAAGTGGCATTCCCAACGGAAGAGCAGCTAGGCGATGGAGAGATATTGGATCCGCCATTGGTAGCACCGCAACCACTGCACTTGGCACGGTGCCCCCGGATCAGAGAAACGACTGGTATGACGGCGAATGTGAGCAGTTAGTAGAAGAGAAGAATGCAGCATGGGCGAGATTGCTGCAACGCCGCACGAAGGCGAACGAGGCACGATATAAACAGGCGCGGAACAGACCAAACTCGATTTTCCGGAGGAAAAAGCGTCAGCAGGAAGATCGGTACAGACGGAGCAACTGTACCGCGCGAAAGTTCTATGATACACGAAACACACGAAAGTTCTATGAGAAGTTGAACCGTTCACGTAAGGGCCACGCGCCACAGCCTGATATGTGTAAGGACATAAACTGGAACCTTCTTACGAACGAGCGTGAGGTGATCCAAAGGTGGCGGCAGCACTACGAAGAGCACCTGAATGGCGATGTGGCAGACGAAGATGGCGGTATGGTGATGGACCTAGGGAAACGCGCGCAGGACATAATTATACCGGCTCCGGATCTCCAGGAAATCAAGGAGGAGATTTTCCGGCTGAAGAACAACAAAGCCCCTGGGATTGACCAACTACCAGGAGAGCTATTTAAACACGGTGGTGAGGCACTGGCTAGAGCGCTGCACTGGGTCATTACCAAGATTTGGGAGGAGGAAGTTTTGCCGCAGGAGTGAATGGAAGGTGTCGTGTGTCCCATCTACAAAAAAGCGATAAGCGCAATCAAATTGCTGAACGCCGCCTACAAGGTACTATCCCAAATTTTATGCCGTCGACTATCACCAATTGCAAGGGAGTTCGTGGGGCAATACCAGGCGGGTTTCATTGGCGAACGCTCCAACACGGACCAGGTGTTCGCCATTCGCCAAGTACTGCAGAAATGCCGCGAATACAACGTGCCCACACATGATCTATTCATCGACTTCAAAGCCGCATATGATAGAATCGATAAGGACCAGCTATGGCAGCTAATGCACGAACACGGATTTCCGAATAAACTGACATGGTTGATCAAAGCGACGATGGATCGGGTGATGTGCGTAGTTCGAGTTTCAGGGGCATTCTCGAATCCCTTCGAAACCCGCCGAGGGTTACCGCAAGGTGATGGTCTTTCGTGTCCGCTATTCAACATCGCTTTGGAAGGGGTAATACGAAGAGCAGAGATTAACACGAGTGGTACAATTTCCAATAAGTCCGTCCAGCTATTTGGCTTCACCAACGACATAGATATTATGGCACGTAACTTTGAGAAGATTGAGGAAGCCTACATCAGGCTGAAGAGGGAAGTCAAGCGGATCTGACTAGTCATCAACACGTCGAAGACGAAGTACATGGTAGGAAGAGGTTCAAGAGAAGACAATGTGAGCCACCCACCCCGAGTTGGCATCGGTGGTGACGAAATCAAGGTGGTAAAAGAATTTGTGTACTTGAGCACACTGGTGACTGCCGAAAATGATACCAGCAGAGAAATTCGGAGACGCATAGTGGCTGGAAATCGTACGTACTTTGGACTCCGCAAGACGCTCCGATCGAAAAAGTTCGCCGCCGTACCAAACTGACAATCTACAAAACGCTCATTAGACCGGTAGTCATCTACGGACACGAGACCTGGACGATGCTCGTGGAGGACCAACGCGCACTTGGAGTTTTCGAAAGGAAAGTGCTGCGTACCATCTATGGTGGGGTGCAGATGGCGGACGGTACGTGGAGGAGGCGAATGAACCACGAATTGCATCAGCTGTTGGGAGAACCATCCATCGTTCGCACCGCGAAAATCGGATCTGCGTTGGTATTGGCAACTAATTTAGATTTAATGGTTTAACGGGTTTAACCACTTCCAGTGCAATAGGCCTTTTCACGAGACATTTAAAATCAGCTGATTTTACCGTCAATTGACAGTTCTTCTATGAAAGTGACAGCTTAGGACTTGCGGGCCTGTTCAGCGGTTGTAAACAAGTGCAGTCTCGGCAGTGTCTGCAGTGTCAAATTCCCGAGGTGTGAGGCTACCTAAACGCTGGATAGACAGCTTTGCGTGGTGTGTTACGGTGTAAGATCTACCACGGTCATTGTCAGCTCAGGTTTTTTTACTCAGGGTTCGGGTTGGCACTGACTCAGGTTAAAAAACGAATTCGACATAACAAGTATACAATGTCATTACACTCTCTCTCTCGTTCTCTCTACTTCGGCTGATTTGATCTCAGCTAATCCGGCATGAAACTTTCAATACACAACGAAATCTAATGCCGATATAAATATCTATGTTTCCTGAAGAAAGTTTATTTTTTCTAAACAAAAACAATTTTTTTCTAGAAATTCTAATAAAATATTCGCAAGACGAAATATTTTGTATCCTGATGCATCGGAGGCGTATGCGAGTTCTAGATATCCTGATACACAGTACATGATTACATCATCAAGATGTTCGAATTCAAGAAAATTTATAATTTCCATGATGCGATTGGTTTGATTTTGAATCAGTTGATAGTCCTGTCTTTCTCCAAAAAATATTTTAGTTACCAGATAAACATTGTCGCTGTCGTCGCTGTCCGGAACATATTTTGCTGGCGAGGATAGGGGATCTAAATGTCAATGAAGGAAAAGTACATACGATTTGATAAGTAGGTACCACACATGTTTCGGACAGCAGAACAGTGTGGAAGCTGATATATCTCCAGCTTCCACACTGATATTCTTCCCTCCCCCTTCATACGGGAGCTTGGCAGAAGGAAGGTCGTGCGATATGTGCCATCACAAATATTGCCCTCCGCTCGCTTTCAAATCGACTTCTATAAAAACATTCTTCATGCCTGCCGTATCCTAACGGAACTATCAATTCTATACTTTCGCCTCTAATGCTATCATGAACATGTACGTCCAAGTTTGGAAGATGATATTAGCATTTCCATATCATTGTAAATCGTTCAACTTCACGTAGAAGTAACACACACGAAATCATTAATTTAGTAATTTAGAATAATGTGTTATAAAAAATGCCTTGCATCTATGAATATTTGTAAAGTTTATCCGTGGCTTGCTCCCATTAAGAGTTTCATCGTACTATGTAGATGCTCGTGTTGCACGCATTTAGGCGTAAGTATGCTCTTCGTTTAGTTTCATAGTACTATGAGATTGTCCGAAAGTCAAAATTCGAACGAGAAAGGCACCATCACCGCTAGGTGGATTAATGGTTTTTCATTTTTTGCCAGGTATCTGGCAACCCCAATCCTATCCACTACGTTTGACAATAGCCAACATCTTTGAGTTTCCCATTGTTCTATTGAAATTGGATTTCCCACTGACAATTCTATTTTGTAAACAAACCACTATTCTGAAGTGATTTTTCCTAATAGACGTAAGTATTTTCATCATTTTTCAAGAACTTGAGCGAAAGTATGAATGCGAGGTGTATTTCAACAAGAATATTGATGTCTTTAATGAATTTTTATATTTGAATCGGCACCAAGCGCTCTACTTCGCCAAAATATCATGATGTTCAAAATACATTTTCAATGGCAGGTTTCAACGTTTATGATTACGCCTTCATATTAAATCAATCGATGATTTTGATGTTGGCATCAGAAACATGGTCGCTTCGCAGACCCCTGTTTTTTGCACTTAAAAAAAAAACCACGTGTCCATAAGGGGGAGGGCTCTACCTAATGACCACGATAAACCACATGGGAGGAGGGGGGTCGAAAATCTTCAAGAATATAACCACGTGGTTTCTGGATGGCCCCTAATTTATATTTTTCACATGCAAATAATACCTTAAACATCACTGCTGGATTGTCACACAATGTACTCCTCTAGAAACTATTAATTTTCATACTTAATTATAGAAGTTGTTTCGATAGGAAATTAGGACACTGTGATAAGACACTTAGGAAGTGTATCGGTTAATTAACGCGCGCGGTCCTGGAACGCCCATGCAGGTTCGCTCGTGCTGTGTGCCGTAGGCTATGTTTTTTCGATAGTGTTGTGCAAAATACAAAAGCGCGCGTGTCCGAGTCCGAGTGTTGACTAATGAATTCTATTTATTGCGGTAATCGGACACATCTAAATTCAAATACTCTTCGTTCTCCTAAACGTTCATTATAGGGTAACCGTACCCTTAGTGGAGGTAGCACCAATAGTGGAGGTAGTGGTGTTTTAATGAGATTAATCATAATTATACACTTTACGATAGTTTCAGTTGATGCGCCGTGCTTTAAATATCCTTACAAATACAACTTATCCTAAGATTTCGCTTGAAAAACTATAAAAAACAACGATTTTCCTTAATAAGAATGACTCCCTTGCACCTATAGTGGTGCAACTGTACCAATAGTGGCGAGTCTCATAAGAAATCCCTGGATAGCACCACTATAGGAACCAACATTATTTTTTACCGCCACTAAAGAAACAGTGTACTCATAGTGGTGCAAGCAATATTTGGTAATTGTTGATGTTAAATGACATCTATTTCATTTTTGTTAGCAAATTTTTTAGTTTCTTTAGTTATCTGTTGACTAAGGTATTAAATCTGTAAATTTCCCATAGAGTAGAGTGGGGCAAGAGTACGCACTTAGTTTTCAATCGATCATGTGGTCCTTATGAAGCAAGCTTCTGCATATCAAATCAATGTCGATGATTCATATACTCTTTCTTTATGTTACCCAGCGGAAAAAATAAATATTGAAATTATTGAGATGCATTTTGGTAGAACCCTTATTGCAAGGCAAGTGAAAAACGCATTCTTACCCCACCGGTGGGGTAAGAGTGCGTATCGGGTGGGGTAAGAGTACGCATTTATCCAATCATGTGCTTTAAGTATATATTAACACAAATAAAAGATATTGTCGGCGTAGCACCAACTTAGATTTCGGAAGTCGGGACTTCCGAACCGAACTATCTTCCGAAGTTGTATCTGTCAAACAGGCCTGGTAGCGAGTCACTTTTTAGTGACTTGGTCACTATTTTGAGTCTAGTCACTAAAAAGTCACTATTTGCATCCAAAAGTCACTAAAGTCACTATTTTTCGGAAAATGGTCACTAAAGTCACTATTTTGCATTGCCTGTTGTAAAAAAGTTCAAAATCATGTGTACTTTATATTTGTATTATTATCAACCAAACCAAAAAAGTTCCAAGTGTCTTGTGAAAATCGTGAGACTATTTTTGATTCATGTCAACTATGATATATTTTTTTCACGAATGGAATTTATTAAAATGCGAAAGTCTAACCCCAAGTAAAGAGTACAGAATTGAGGAGTATTGGAACCAGAACTACGTCTGTTGGTGAGCGTCAATACGGAGGGTGACAAAGATAGGTCTCAGTTTTGTCACATGACAATGATGTTTGATGTTTCTCAACGTTAGGAAGAATAATGAGCGATAACGGGGTCGTAACAGAAAGTACAGTATGACTGTTTAATTCATTTATGATTGTTAAATCTGTCTTGCGACCCTCCGAGATAAGCCGCGAAAAATAATTGTAGACCCAGTTATGTCAAAAGTAATTCTGGCACAAGCCACTAAATTCAAAATTTTTTGATTGAAATTATTTCAGAAATATCACATTTTTATAAAAAGATTCTGCCATTTAGAAATTAAAGTTTATTAGAATTTCTAAATTTCAAAACTCAAATCCTAAAAACTTCATTTAAATTTATTATTAAAACATAGTTTAATAACAAGTAAAATATTTTTTAAATTTCCACACATGATAATTCACATGCGCTAAACATAATTCACATGCGGATGAGTGCAAAATTTGGAAAATGTTAATCGTGTAAAAACAGAATCCAGTGTACTTTATATTTTTCAAACAAATATTCAAATCGTGATTCCAAATAGTTCACTGGCTAGGCGTCAATCAGAAAATTTTATTTCATTCTTTGGCTATTATATTAAAAAAAAGTTTTGTTGTAATTATCAACATGATTTTGTGATACAACTTGTAACTCACTACTCGTTCCCATGACGCCTGGTAGATACCTTATCGTGGTGTGTTACTTAATATGAGGTACCATGGTAATATTGCTAGCTTCTGGCTGATCCCATGAATACCATCCTCAATATCCAACTCTGTAGTACTTATGAATGTGTCGCAGTCATTGGCCTCTTGCATCCATCCTCCCCCTTCGTACAATAAAGATGGGCGTGGCCAATAGTAAGTAATCCTCATAATTTTGTTGTTTTTGCCTTTTCTTGATTTCTGATAGCATTCTAGATAAGGATTTCAAAGATAAAACACAAGTTTGCAATCTACGAATCATACCTGCAACTTTTAGCTCTATATCCGGTTCAAAACTTCATACAAAAGTCACTATTTGGTAACTTTTTCGGCAATTAAAAGTCACTATTTGGTCACTTTTTCGTCATCGCTGGTCACTAAAGTCACTATTTTGAACGGCATTCATCGCTACCAGCCCTGGTCAAACTAATTGATGCGTTGCTTAGCCCATCTTTAGGCGAATCCAGCGCACTACTTCCGAAGTTAAGAAAGTTGCCTGTATCTGGAGAAAATTTCAACTTCGGTATAAAAAGCGTTCTAACTTTGTTCCGGATAGACAATAATAACATTTAATTGATGTTTAATGAACATTTATTAGGGATTGTTTGAAGTTAACTCGGTTAAATTTCAATCGAGTTTTTATCTGCTGAACGCTCGGTTCTCTGCTCGGCTCAATAAAGAGGAACCGAGCGCTCGTTAACTATTCTGTCAAGATCAAGCTGTCAAATTTACCGAAAATACTCGGTTTACTTTATCAAGGATAACCGATGTTCGGTTAAATAATGTTACCGAGAGCTGTCATGTGAACCGAAGTTACTGTAAAACAATAACGAAGTTCGGTTCAATTTATCAGCATCAGTCATTCCAAAAGAAAAAAATCAATTATGAAAAATAAAAATGAACTGAAAGGAAAATCTTCCATCGTTTTGCGATTATTACAATTCATCCCAAGAAGTAAAGCAAGAACGCTATGAGATAGCAAGCTGGGTGTATTCCGGCGGGTATAACTTATTTCAATCTGAAAATAATTAAATGAAAATAGCTTTTTCATATTCCCTAAGATTGTTCCACGCACTACCTGTATAAATTTATATGCTGCACAAATTGAATAACATAGGCAAAATATGTAAAAGTTGTAAAACAGTTTCAATCAAACATGTATGCCTATATTGTTAATTAATTGCTTATGTCCAGGATTGGTATATATCAAAATGAAGTTTGTTATACCGAGTTTTCTCGGTTCTTCCGTACCGAACGAGGTACCGAATAAGTACCGTCTACGGGGTGTCATTGGGACAAAATGTTATATGCTCCAAATAAATGTTACAAAGCTCTAGTAGTTAACATTGGAATCAAGTTCTAATTAGTTTGGTACAAGCTTGGACAATAAATTTACCACTGTGTGGGGGAAAAATAATAAATGAGAGAAATCCTTCAAAGTTATATGTTGTTTAAAATTGGTCCATTCTCACCCCTCACAGGGGGTCACAGTGGGCCACATACAATAAAGTTCAGCGGTGACGATGCAACGACTCAATCGTTCATTAAGAATAATTGCCTACATTAAGGCTCTTACCAACAATGTATGGCAAATCAACCAAAAGCTTGGCCCAATCTCACCCCTTTTTAGCGCGCATTGCTCGTTGCTACGAAAAACCAGAACCGCTAAGAAAATATTCATAAAATTCGATAAAACAACAACAGATTATCGTAGCATGATAACCAGGTATCCATCGATCTAAAAACTAGTTATGTAATACATTTGTGGGTTATTACTGACACTATTTTAATACGGGTTCATTCGATCAATAGTTCTACATTCAAATTCCAAGCACTATGGTACGAGCACAATTAGTTCTTGGAATTTGTTTCGTGATTTCCTAGACGTGAATTTTAATATAATTTCGAACCGTTTGAAGTTTTCATCAAAATTCGTAACAGTTTCTGAGATATTAGGAGTTGAAACATTTTTCGTTTTGGCCCAATCTTACCCCCTAGGCCCAATGACACCCCGAATGACGGTACACAAAAAGGTTTTACCGAAATGTTCGGTTCATTTGACATGGTTTCTGTCAAATATGTTTTGATGTAACCAATCATTCGGTTCCAATTTGAAAACATGTAGCTGGATATTTATTTTAAAACGAATTATTGGGTTCTTTATTAATAACCGAATCGGTTTGGTAGAAACATGAACCGAGTTCGGTCATATTTTTTAGGTGTGTACGTAACTCTTAAAGGGGAGGGGGCCTAGAAATGTGTTATATACAAAACACTACAGAGGTAAAAATATATCATGGTTTCGCGTAGCGTAAAATTGAATTTTCCTTAAAGAAAGTCCACCAATCACGTAACGTAAAATTTGGCAATTTCATCACCCCTCCCCCCTATTTTACACTTTTTGTATGAATCCTCTAAAAATTATATGGATCGTCATACATTTCGCAATTCTTCCCTGCCAATCGTTACGTAATTTATGAATGTTTCTTTTGATTAAATGAAATTATCATTTAGATAAAATTCTGTTTTCGTACTATGTTTAGATGTACAACAAGTCCTAATACAATTTCATTATTTCGCTTCAGTGCTTTGTTCGCTGAGTCCTTTGTAACACCAAATTACTTCAACTTATCCTTATAACTTGTGATTATTTTCGATTCCTGTCCCGTTTTTCTTAGGTGTGGATCTTTACGCTTTGTAAGTAGTCTTAGGGTCTGTCTCATTTGGAGAATTAAACTGAAAATAAACTTAAAAGTGACATTTCAATAATTATCGAATAACCCTGCTGGCAGAGCAAGATTACTTTTGACAGATATCGAGTCATTTAGCATCGACGTCTTATTGGAATTGCTAGGTAGCCCCAGCTATTCCTATGACCGGGTCATAGGTTTGCTAATTTTCGAACTGTCACTTTTAAGTTTAATTCTCCAAATGAGACAGAACCTTATTTCGGCCGGAGATACGGGTTTGGCATCAGAACTTGAAGATTCACATTCGTACTCTTGCGCCAGCCGTTCCTGCGTACTTTTACCCCACAGTCCCAAAATTTACTCAAGTAATGATTTTGACTTCTTGGTAATCCAACCGGATTGGTGTTCTGCACCATAAAGTACTCTATACAATAGGTTATCGAAATGGTATAATGTTCACCTGATTGAACGTGTATATGGTAATGAAATACTAGTTGCGGAAACACAATCATTTTTAGCAAAATGACCAAAAAAATATCTAACTCCATATCTCCCTTGTTGTTTATTCAAATCGTTCACAATTATACATGATAATAGTTGGCCAGAATACCTGTCAAACTGATGTAGCGGGGCTAATTTATCTTTTTTTATTTCTTAAAAAAATCGAAAACGTACACGAAAAAAAAACTTTCATAATGAATGTATTTGGGAAAACACATATATTTTTGCCATTGTGGTTTCTGTATGGAATATATATCTAAAGGTAATGAAAAGTGTGCGGCACTGCATAAGATAATCATAACACAAAACTTATACATTTCATGTCAAATGCTCATATGCATGATTAGATATTTTTAATAATCAGTATGAGAATAATGAATGATTTTCATTAGATATTTAACAATAAAATTATTAGGTCCTTTAATGTATTAAATGTATGATATTATTTTTTTCCAAATAAAAAATCTGAAAAATCAATTTAAAAATCAAAACATGTATAGGGTTTCTTACCCCATTCCTGCCCTAACATGCATGCGACTGCATTATTTAATTGATATTTATGACAGGAAGCGATTTTTCCTAAATTTCGTGTGCCGTACAATACTGCAATGGGGTTCACTTCTGCTTAAAAATAGCTTTTCTTGGTGAACATCGTTTGAAAAAGCTTTTATTTGATTTAAATTAACGATGTCCAGCACTAATTTCAGTCATAGCGATTTCATTTCCGGCCCACTTCCAAACCGGTTCCCGGCCTAAGCAAAATTTCGCTCAATCTTTCAACACCTTACTCTCATTCTCTCTCGGGATGGTAGAAAATGCGACGTAAACAAAAATAAGCACGTTCAACGCCGACATGATGCCACATGGTATTATTTATAATAATTTTTATTTGGTTGAAAAGATATATTCACTCATCCAAATTACTTCCAAACGCTTAAAAACTATATTTTGTCACTTTTTGAAATCGGGAGAATTACAAATAACATGATACGGTCAACTAATTAGATAGTTTTCCTATGAACGTTGAAGGACTTTGTTCATATTAAAAAAATACTCCTGGCCTTCTGGCAGCACGGGCTAGAAGTTCTTAGGCCGAGGTGAATTTTTGTTGGGTTTGAGGATACATTTTTAAATGTATTCTAATATGTTTATATTAGTTCTAGTGAAACATACAAATAGAAAAGATTAAAGTGCGTGAGCTTAGAATTATTGTGTGGTGATAAACAGCTTCCAGCAATGATTGTATCGAGAACTGTGAGGATTTTCAGGTAGGTGTTTACATGAAAATATCGTTTTGTAAAAGTGGAAAGATTCACTCCGGCTCAGTGTTGTAGCAACGGAGAGTGATTGTTTGGAATGCACATTTTTATTTTCTATAATTGGACCAATTAGGAGTGAAATAAATGGTTGAAAAATATTGAGCATTGTACGATATAAATGGGAGACTTTTTTTAAATTATCAACCATAAACCTACGGCTTCCAAAAAGTGTAAATCCTTAGTTTTCTGTGCAGTGAGCCGGGAATCGGGTCCATAGGCCTAAGTAGTGATTTACCCTCTATTTTTGTAATCTTATTGTTTGACATAATTTTAAAAGAATACACACACATGCCATTCCGCTTGAAGCTTGATCGTTTGATCTTCACACTTGCTGCTCTGCATGGTGGGCCTTCCAAAGACAAGATGACCTCCGTGTACAGATATTAATTCTCAGGTGGCAGTATCGATCAGACGGATTGCATTCTCCATGCAAGAATAGTCCGTCAGTAGTTGAACCACACATCTGATGGGAACTTTTCCGGGTCGCAATTATTGTTCTCTTTCTGGCTTTGCGGTTGTACTACCGAATCGGGTCCAGCTGAACACCTACGATGCTCCATCAGTTATTTCCGGGTCATCGAGGTTTACATGTCCCGGCATGACAACGCTTGGCCGTGTTGATGGTGACCCGGCGACACCTCCACCTCTTTCACTCTGATTGTAATCGCAATCTCCGCCTGAAAAAATATGAGCAGATTGGCTCTGGATTATTGAAAAAAAAAACACAATTGGTTTGAATAAATATAATGTTGCGCCTAAATAGGCGCAACATTATATTACCTGTCTTCCTTGATGTTTAATGCTCGTTTTAATGAGGAGCCGGATCAGAACAACAAAAAGTGAACAATTTTCCCACAACAGTTTGGCTGCAGGATGAATATATCCGACGGCACCGCGGCTGCTTTTCTGTTGTGATATGCTAATCAAAAGTATAAGTTTCGCTTAATACTTAATTAATTTTTGCCATTAAGCGAAACTTATGCTTTTCATTCAATGTGTGTGTGTGTGTTATTACAATCTAACTCCCACTGTCTGGCAGTGGCATTATGGATAAAATATTCGTGCAACCATTTTAATTTAATATAATTGCAAGAATCTTAGATCCGGGAGCTAGAAGGTGATAGCTCTATTGTGACTCCTATAGCCCATTTCAAGAACGCAATCATTCCGAAGCTATAGTCGTATACAATAAGCCCCGCGTGATTACACCCACATATCATATGGATATCTGAAGTGTATTCATACTTCCTGGATCAAAAATCAATTATTCGATCCTGGCGCGTATTTAGTAATGAAATCAATCAATATTTGGAAATGCATTTATGATTCATCATACATTACTTACCATTTTCCAACATTATCCCTACACTAAATATGTTTGCATTTGCATTCCTTGGACACATTCGAAAGCAGAGCATTAGTGATTAATCATAGATTTAATCATGATTAATGAATAATGAGCTATTTAATCATTATTCATTAATCATAATCATACAAAAAATACGATTTAATCATTAATCACTAATCGTTAATCATAGAATTTTACATTTAATCATTTTTCACTAATCATATTCATAATTGTTTTGATTTTATTCATTAATCATCAATTTTAATCATTGGATACATCGCTTTTATTCATTAATCTTTAATCATAATCATATCATTTTTATACCTAATTTGGGAGAAAGGTTACTTGCTTTTTGATCACTATACGCAAATCATTCAATTTGATTATTCATAATCATTAATCATTAATCATATCGATCGGTAATCATAAATCATACACATATTGTGTCAACATTTAATCATGATTGGTAATCGTTAATCACACTCCAAATATTTTATTCATTAATCATAATCGTTAATCATTGTCAAAAATTAATTTAATCGTTAATCATAATCATTAATCATTGTCAAAAACGAATAAATCATTATTCATAATCTTTAATCATAGAGTTGAATGATTTAATCATAACAAATTTAATCATTCATTGGAAGCTTTATTCATTAACGCTCTGTTCGAAAGACAGGATCATTCCCCTAATGCAGAATTCGTACGACTGAACATCTATCATTCGAACATAGAAAAGAGTTAACGCAATACACTGATTGCAAAAAAACATCATAAAATGCAGAAATGATGAAGTTCCGTTGGAATTTTTGCATGAAAAATTGAAATAGGAAGCATGAAACAAGCTCACCGCGTATTCCAGTATATCTCCGTCCATCCATGCTGCCATTAACATGAACCAAAGAGCTCCCAGCAGGTCCATACGGTCGTCATCGCCGGTTTCGAACATGCAGTCTGAATCTCAGCCTAATGGTAATGTCGTTGTGCGCGACCGGTTTTGTGATTGGAGGGACGATTCTTCCGGATTTTCGTAATGGATCCATAAGCAAACTTCTAGATTATTCAATTCAGCGCGTATTCATTTTGATATAGGAAACATAATCGTAGGAAACATAGCAAGAACATAATGAGACAATCTCACAAAACTAATCCATTTCCAAAAAATGGGAGAGACTTTTAGCTCCCATGAAGCTTCCACATTATACACATTTTTTTACGTATATTTCTTAGAATGAATCACAAAACCGCACTTTTTTTTTAACAGAACACTCATGCAAGTTGCGATATACCTATTACCTATCCGGTAGTTTACGAAACCTAAAACCGGAAAAATCCTAGCGGGAGCACCAGCCGAATTAAAAACTTTACGATATCGAAGACAAAAATTCGCTGTCAGAAACTTATGCTTTTCATTCAATGCGATAATAATCGATATGCACAATCTAGATGAAAACGATTCAGCTTTATTATGACAATCACATAATGGAAAATGAAAAACGTAATATGATGTTTAATAGATAATATAAATCATATTGAATAATTAATATAATTGATTTTTTTTTAAGTGTACTCTTACCCCACGCGCACTCTTGCCCCACTCTACTCTAATTATCAATTTTTGTAAAATATTTTCTTTTGTGGATCTACTAATCAGAGTGTAAAATAATCGAAAATTTTTAGTGAAGTCCATTTTTCTTCATTTGTCAGTTCACTTCCGACACATTCATAGTCGGCTCTGGACAGTCAATATTCAGTTGAATATTAGTCATTGAATATTTATGCACATTTTACAAATTGATAAATTATCTGTAATCTGAACACGCTTTAAATGAGTCAAATGATTTATCACAAGGACTGAATCCGATTTTCTTCCGCGAGGCACTTTCAGCGGTAAACATCAACATAAATAATGCTAATCATGTTTTTTTCTGCGCATAGTAAACACATTCAGTGACAGTCGAATGAATGAGTTCGTGGAGTAGTCGTCTGACTATGTCATTCTATGTTTTGAATATTCATGCGATGTTTGTCAATATTCGGACCGAAGTTGGTTCATGAAGATGAATATTTTAAGCTCTGCTACTAATACCTCCACTATTGGTACCGTTACCCTACTAGCAAACTGATGATAAGATAGCCCACCGAAAACCCTTCACTGCAGACGAGAATGAACTGTTTTCCAAAAAACAAATCAAAAAAACAATTCATTGTGCCATGAAGTACATACAAATGCTTGTTGAAAATTTTAGAGTTTTGTATAGGAATATAATTTATTGCAATGTGTGATTTGTTTTTTTGGAAAACAATTCATTCTTAAGTCCTGTATTTGCCTGTTTTATATGACAAGATAGTCAATTGGCTATTAGTGTTACCGAAGACCGGACATTTTATTCATTCTGCATTCAACTGCATTTTAAACTCGTAATTTTCTCTTAGGTCTTCCTAAGGCACACCTGGGTTTCATCTAAAGGTAGCCTCAAAGGTTAAGAAAATGTTTGCATTTTATATAGAACAGTTTTATCCTATAGGTAGCCTCACACCTCAGGAATCTGGTCCGCGGAATTCTTCCCCATGTATTTTTATATATGCGATGTTTTCGGGATTTGGGCACGAAAATCAGAATCCCGGTCCCATTTAAAATGCACGGGGACCAAAATCCGGCGGAAAATTTTCCCGAGGTGTAAAGGCTACCTTAGGGCCGATGCCCACGTAGCGTCTTTTCAACGCTGCGTGCACACGGCGTTAAAAGGACGCATGTGTGCATCGGGAAAAAGCGGTAACGCAGCGTCGCCGCACCGATGCACACCTGCGTTTTTTCAACGTCACGTGCACGCAGCGTTGTAAAAACGCTATGTGGGCATCGGCCCTTAAAGGCTACCTTACACCTCGGGATTTCCGCCGGAGTTTGGTCCCCGTGCATTTTAAATTGGGCCGGGATTCCCGAAAACATCGCATATGCAAAAATGCATGGGGAAAAATTCCGCGGTCCAAATTCCCGAGGTGTGAGGCTACCTTAAGGTACCTTAAGCTACCTCGGGAATTTGGTCCGCGGAATTTTTCCCCATGCATTTTTACATATGCGATGTTTTCGGGATTTGGGCACGGAAAATCAAAATCCCGGCCCCATTTAAAGGTTGCCTTACCTCGGGAAAATTTTCCGCCGGAATTTGGTCCCCGTGTATTTTAAAGGGGGCCGGGATTTTGATTTTCCGTGCCCAAATTCCGAAAACATCGCATATGCAAAAATACATGGGGAAAAAATCCGCGGACCAAATTCCCGAGGTGTGAGGCTACCTTAAAACGCACTGGAACCAGAATCCGGCGGAAAATTTTCTCGAGGTGTAAGGTAGCCTTTATACGCCTTCGGAGTTTGGTCCGCATCTTGCAATTACGAAAAAAATAGCAAATTAATAAATCTCATTACCGCTGAACAATTCTTTAATAGCAAGCAGATTGATTGTTTAATAAAATAATAATTGAATTTTAATTTAAAGAACCTCGCTGAATATTTGTAAATAAACAACAAACTGCTCAAAAATATTGGCGCTTGACAAATGTTGTCAGCTGTCAAATAGTATTACCTAAAATGCTAGTGCGAACAGTTTTGTAACTCAGAAGTAACACCTTCGAATAGTATGTTATTCAGTCGTAATCTGAACAAGCTTGTTATAGCAATTATATGTTTGGAATCCTGCTAGAATCATTGCTAGGATAATTTTATTTACAAATCGAATCCTTTGTCGCCAGCATTGATGAAAGTTTTGATTCACTGTTTATCAAAGACAGTCATATTCATCATTTTTAAGTATGATCCAGCCACCTGGCACGACGCCATGTTTTTGCAGTCAACATCTCAAAGTAAAAGTTATGGTAGTATTTGTGTTGTTTACCAACATCTGATTTGATTCCCATTGGGATCCAGACATGTCAGTGGAGACCAGTCGCGCAATGTTGGCAGCAAAACAAGCCCATTGTGCGAGAAATGGATGACACCCACCTGGTATGATCGATCACGGTATGATTTTATGACACATATGCTTAACCGGTTAGGTTACGAGTTCTATTGTCTCATTGGCTCTTATTGAAATCAGGCAAATCACGGCACTGTACCGGTATGACAGTTAAGTAAGAATACGAAAAAATGATCAAAATATTGAATATAATTGCTAATAAATGTGGATAATAGCGCCTTCTTTCTTACTGTAATATTTTATACATTCTATGCTCGTTTTTGTAATATTCGAGAAAGGGCACGGTCACTTATAAGTAGACTAATAATTTCACTCTACATATATTTACAGCTTTCAGAAGTTACTTCCGAACTTACCGAAGAGCATTCGACATCAAATTTAATTAGTGAAAGATTAGAGGCAGAGACGAAGGAGAGAATGAAACTTCAAAAGGATGTGGAACAGCAACACATGAAGTATAAAAGCTTACAAGAATCATCAGAAAAAATGGAAATGGAATTGCTATGTGCTAAATCGGATCTAAGCGGAGATCTCGATGACGTCTTAGAAAACGATGTTGGAGTAAACGTGTATAAGGTCAAGTACGAAAGAGCCATGAGAGAACTGGAATTCACCAAAAAACGTTTGCAGACACAACATGAACATGACTTAGAGCAACTAGTTGGTTTAAAAAAGCAATTGGAAAAAAAGGTACAGTACAGTTTTTTTTATTTTCTCATGTTAATTTAAGTGACATTAAATTTGATACAAATAATAAACTTTCATTTGTTTTATGGTCGAAAGGACACATGGTCGAAAGAGACAAAAGGTCAAAAGGACAAAACGGCGGATGGGACAAAAGGTCGAAAAGGACAAAAGAACAAAATATGACTTCGTTCTTCTTCTCTTTTATTCCTTCCTCCTTCTTACATCTTTCTTTTTTCTTCTGCCTTCTTCCTTCCTCTTTCTTCTTCTTCTTTCTTCCTTCATCCTTGTGCTTTCTTCCTTCTTGATTTTTCCTTATTTCTTCTTTTTCTTTCTCTTTTCTTTTTTTGCCTTTCTCGTTCAACAAAGTTGTACCGAAAGTCTATAATTGTCTGTCTGTCCGTGTGTATGTATGTGTGTATGTGTGTGCACAAAAGCTACGAAAAACATTAGACAATTTTTTATATAGTAATCCTCAACCGATCTTCTCGCAACAAGTTTCATTCGACAGGGGGCAAAGCATAGTTGATCGCTATTGAATTTGATAACGATAGACCGTTGGGTTTAAAGGTAATAAAGAAAATGGTACATTGAACCATATTAGCACCATTTAAGCGTATAAGGTTGGTGTCTTGGCTAAATGCAAGAAAGGCTGTATCACTACTCGGTGAATTAAGCTGGGTTTTTATTCTTTTTTATTTTTCTTCCTCCTATCTGTTTACTTATTTTTTCTTCCGTCTTCATTCTTCCTGCTTCCTTCTTCCTACTTTCTTCTTCTTTTTTCCTTCTTCCTTCTTCCATCTGTCTTCTTTTCTTCTTTTCCTTCTTTCTTTTCTCTTTTTTCTTTCTTTTTCCTTTCTCCGTCTTTCTTGTACCGTCTTCCTTTTTTCTTCTTCCTTCTCCCTCCTTCCTACTTTTTTCTTTCCTTTCCATGTTTTATCGTTTCTTCTTCCCTCTTCTTTTTTCCCTTCTTCCTTATTCTTTCTTCCGTATTCCTTTTTCCTTCATCTCCCTCTTCCTATTTTCTACCTTCTTTCTTCTTTCTTCATTTTGTTTCTTCTTATTTCTCTATTTTAAACCGTGCTCCTCCTTTCGTCCATCGTTTTGTTTCCTTCGTCCTCCTTCTTTTACCTTTTGCCCGTTTTCAGCTTTGGCCCGTTCTTTTGTCCCTTTCAACATTTTGTCCTTTTCGACCTTTTGTAATTTCGACCTTCTGTGTCTTATGAAGTCTTGTTTTTCGATTTTTTATCCATTCTACATTCTGTCTTTCGACCTTTTGTCCTTTCTACTATTTGTCATAGATTCGTTTTTAACTTGCATACACTGAGGATAATCCGCACATATTTATCGGCGAAAATCCATAAATTTTTATTTTAAGATTTATATGTGCGCATTAAACCATTCACTATCCCAGGAAGCACTTAAAACCAATTAGTGTAATATATATCATCAACAGCTGCACATACATTTCATTAGCGCAACACAATTTTTATTAGACAACAAATGAATCACAAGCGTGAAGTTATCTATTAGTGAAGACATATGTAGGGGAAGGTGAATAGACTTGATCCCCGGGGAGACTTGATCACCCCCTGTTTTATCGAGATCTAAAGTAATTTTGTTCTAGCGTATTTTTTAGTATAGATCCTCTAGACAAATGATCTTTATGTGGTGAGTTATTTTTTGGATGGACAACCTTATTTATTCTGCAGGGCGGTTTGTATGTTTTGAAAGATTTTTTTATTGGCCACGCAAAATTTGAACAACTTTTCATAACAATGACCAAAGTCTTTCGTTTTTTCACAGCAACAAGCCATAAATATGCTGAATGATCTGTACTGATGAAAATGTCAACATTCCATAAAAGTTTCAGGATATTTGGATTTGAAGTTATTGCCTCAATATGGGGACACTTGATCCCCATAGTCACCCATACAAAAATTTGCCGAAAAAATACAAAAAAAATATAAATCTGTTCTTAGGCTTCTAATTTTTTTGTAGATTTGACGGATTTGTTGAAGGGTTGGCAGGAAAAATGATTTATTGCGTAGATCTCATAGAAAGGGGATCAAGTCTCTCCAAATTTTAAAATTGCATGTGTTGTCGAATTCAATAACAAAAATCGTTCATGTATACGCACAGCAATTCGATCATTCCGCGTATTTTGAAGGGAAAATATTTAAAAAATCTGAGAGCATCTTTCTAATTTTATCAAAGCAAGTTCTTGGAGAGGGATCAATTTCCCCCGAATATTTTCAAAGTCAATTTTTGACAGCACTTTAAAAAATCGATTGTGTATCAATAACAACAATAATTTAAGGACTATCATGCATCAGTAAAGTTAAATACTATATTTCTTAGAGAGCCTGTGTGGAAATCGCTTAAGTTTATTTATTTTTGGTTGTGATACATCGGAAATCAGAAAAGGGGATCAAGTCTACCCAGTCTCCCCTATTATTCTGAGTGTAGGTAATTTGTTCAAAATTTCACGTTGCCTATCTGTCATCTTCTTCTTCTTCTTCTTATTGGCATTACATCCCCACACTGGGACAGAGCCGCCTTGCAGCTTAGTGTTCATTAAGCACTTCCACAGTTATTAACTGCGAGGTTTCTTAGCCAGGTTACCATTTTTGCATTCGTAATATCATGAGGCTAACACGATGATACTTTTATGCCCAGGGAAGTCGAGACAATTTCCAATCCGAAAATTGCCTAGACCGGCACCGGGAATCGAACCCAGCCACCCTCAGCATGGTCTTGCTTTGTAGCCGCGCGTCTTACCGCACGGCTAAGGAGGGCCCCAATCTGCCCATCAGTGTTTGGATTATTTTTCATTTAACTAATTTTATTTGCTGATTATCTTATACATGCATTCATCTCTTAGACTAGGTGTTCCGTGTTCTTTTAATAAGGGGGGCTAGGGGGGATGCTTAGCCCTTCCTAGAACAAAATAGCCTCCCCTAGAATTTGAAAAGCTAGGTAGCAGTGATATCAATTTTCAACATTACTGAAAAAGTTTGTAGACAAAAGAGTTATCTCCCATATTCACCTTATCATATTGAAATAAGTGGCACAGACAAATGAACTTGTTTCTCATTTCTGATAAAGATTCCTGTGTGGTAGTGAAATTGCACTTAGTGTCAGGTGTTAATTATGAAAATGCAATATCTAATTGATTTGAAAGCATTTACATTTGCAATTTTTCATTATTTGTGGAAATTGTATATTTATTTATTGCTCATACCCTGATTTCTTTATTGATAATTATCTATTTTTTTTATGGAAAAAATCTAATTTTTTAGATGGAATTTTTATTTTAGTCGTTGTTACTCGCGCGATAACTTATAGTGAACAATATATCCTTGAAAATAAATACATAAGGTCATATTATCATTTGGAGAAATGTAGCTCAGAATATCTTATGCTATATGAGCCGAAAAAATGGTTTTGCAAAAGAATTTTCTCGAATGAAGTCTGTAAGAAAAGAAACAGTAGTATCGGCTCATAGTCAGCTACGGCGATAAAATCTGCAGAATTAAATGTCCTTCAAAGTATGTTATTCGAAAAAGATTTCCGGAATAAAATATTCTGTTAAAATTTTATTTTACTTATAAAAATAATGTTGTACTAAAATTCAATTTGAAATAAAACACAAATATTGCAAATATACTGCGGTCCGCTTCAACAGCTCAAAATCGCAATGCGGCCCTCAATAGTAAGCATGCTGGGGACCACTGCTGTAAGTGATACAGGTAAACGCTCGGGTGTGCTCTCAGTGATAAAACTACTGCTTAAACTCTAAACAACCGGCAAAACTCGACTGCCGTAAACATTTCAACAGGCGGCTAAACTTCACTATCGTTAAACAACATCAGAACTCGGCAAAACATAACTACCGATAAACTAGTCCACTTAAGAACGCCTCCGTGGCAATTAAATATTTCAAACACTCAACTAATTAAAAGTACTTGAATTCGACATCTCTCTTGAGACGTTGAAGTCGCTCTGAACGACGAAAACTTTCCTCACTTCGACGGCGCGGAACACCAAACCTCGCCTCAGGACCACGACCCGTGACCCCGTCACCGTAGATGGAAGAACCCGAAAGAACACCATATAAGTCGTCTTCGTCGTTGCTTAACCTAACGTCTTCGTCGTCATCCTCTCTAGCACTCCCTCTAAACTCTCCCTCCGACAGAAACCTGAAAAACACGTGAGGAGATACGCCCGAGAAAATTGGCTTCTAACCATCTACGAATATTCGTAGGTCTAAAATTCTTATAGTAAACAATATCTCCAGGACGCAACTTGTCAATCCAGTCATGTTTTTTGGGACTATGACTTCCTTTGGTTTCGTCGTATGATGCTTAAAACTATTCTTCGGATTGAGTAAATCCAACAGCGTCTTCGGCTTGAAACTAAATAAACTTTCGGAAAAAAACGTATATCCATCCTCCAAACAAGTATTCCGGTAGCCAAACAAGAAGTACGATACCATATCCTTAATACTTTAACCACTTTTATACGGTGGACTCTGCATCAACTTGACTCCATGTTTCTCGAAGAAATCAATCAACTCTTTCGAGCTAAACGGTGGCCCGACATCCATAATAACTACATCAGGTAACCCAAACCTTGTGAAAACGCTCAAAAACTTGGTCTTAACTTTCCTGGCATCTGTTCCAAACTTCATATATTCAACTTCAATCCATTTTGAAAAACTGTCCACAATAACCAGGAAAACTTTCTTGTCGAAGTAGAAGAAGTCTGCATGAAACTGTGCTTCTTGCCATTTGCTTTATCTTGGTGATTCCTGTGCAACAACCTCAAAATCTGCTTTTGTAAACTAGCAGAAATAACACGACCCTGGTACCATAAACAACCACGACCTTGGTACAATAAACAACCATCGACCAGTTCAAGATCTTGATGCTGAGCATAAACATCCAACAAACTACGCTCCAACTTCTTTGGCCAACCATGCTTCATGTAGGAAACGATTCTTTGAATAAACTCATCTTGCTTTGTTTCAGATGCAATTGAAACATGGTTCAAAGGAAACTCATCGTAAACGTTCAAACTCTTGATGAACACCCGTTGCAACGAAACTGGCACTTCATCAGGCAAAGGAAATCTTGAGCATTGCCCATTTTCGATGACGGTCTGAAAACAATGTCAAAAACGTATATTTCAGTTCCATTACATATCTTTGCAGACGCGTCACGAACAACGAATTCTTGTCTTCTTTACTAAATATGCCTATCAACGGTTTGTGGAACTTCTTTATGGTACTCAAAACGGCTAACGCTTCCAAGTGCAATATTGGGTAGGATTTTTGCGAGTTAGTTAAACTGAAGGAGGTAAAACTAATAGGCCTCTCCTCTCCTTTGATTTCGTGAGCAATCACACCACCTAACCCATAACTGCTAGCATCTGTCACAACAACGACAGGCTTTCATGGATCGAAAAACTCCAGAAGTTTTTGAGACAACAACGACTGCTAACTTTCTTCAAACACACGACGACACTCATCAGTCCAGACAAACTTAACGTCTTTTTTGAGTAAACCATATAAGCAGGGCCGGATTTAGCTGGAAGGGGGCCCCGGGGCCGACAGTATGTGGGGGCCCCAAAATGTACAAAATAGGTTGGTTTTGCTACATAAGATTTGTGGGGGCCGGGGCCATGGCCCCCCCGGCCCCCCCCTAAATCAGGCCCTGCATATAAGCCATATAAGCAGCTTAAGCATGAGAATAAATTGGGGATAAAACAAAAGATATTTTAGTTACTAGATAAAGATTGTCGCTATCGTCGCTTTTTGGAACATCTTTTGCTGGCGAGGATAGGGGAGCTTAATGTCAAAGAAGGAAAATCCATACGATTTGACAGCTTGGTACCCAACATGTTCCGGACAGCAGAACAAAGGGAACCGAAGCGACAATCATTATCTAGTAACTAAAATATCTTTTGATAAAACTTACCGTAGTAATTTATCAAACCCAAAAACGCCTTCAACTCGGTTACATTATTTGGAACCTTGGCTATACGAATTGTCTCCACCTTTTCTGGACATGACAACAAACCTTTATCAGTCAACACGTGATCCAGAAATGGCAAACTAGTTACAAACCATTTGCGTTTTTGCAAGTTGACTTCAATGTTGAATTTAGAAAGTCTCTCTAGAACCAAATTAAGCTTTTTGCCTTTCTCGTACAACAAAGTTGTACCAGAAAGGCTTTCATTTCACTCCCAAAACGTACTTTTTATAGAGCGCTTGTAGACCCATAGTATTATATACCATTCGATTCAGCTCGACAAACTGAGCAAATGTCTGTCTGTCCGTGTGTGTGTCCGTGTGTGTGTGCGTATGTGTGTGCACATTGAAACATTAGACAATTTTTCTAGTACTAAACCTGAATCGATTTTGCTACAACAAGTTGCATTCGATGGGGAATGTTTTCTTCTTGTTCGCTATTGAATTTCATAATGATGGCACGTCTCAAAAACTAGTAAATATTCAAAGAGTTATGAGACATCATTATTTCGTAACAAATAAGCTATCGATTTTCTAGGTTATGTTCTCCCAAGACACAATTTATTAGAAACCGGCACGCTGACAGCATAGAATACACAGCTTACACGGAAGAAAAAACTTCACAAAGAAACATAGAAACCCATTAATGAGTTAAAAAGTACCTATTTTAAGATTTCATGTATACACTGAAAATTCTCGTTTATTTTTTCAAAATGACCTAAGAAACATATTTTCATGAATGAATTTTAATATTGCGATCAACAGACCAATATGATAGCTTTTGATTGCAGTACACAAATTAATTCATGAAAAAAAGGTGACATATGTTCTTTTTAAAAGTTAAGCGTCATTTCTGCCATTTCTTTCCCCTATGGGCCGATGTAAGCAGTGAGAAGTGAAAAGTGAGACGTGAGAAGTGCGAAGTGAGGAGTGAAAAGTAAGAAGTAAGAAATGAAAAATGAGAAATGAAAAATCACCAGATGATTCGAAATGAAAACAAAAATGTTTTTCCAAATTTAATCTAGACTATCCTTTGAAAAGAGCTGTAATTTTATTGCTAATATTTTCAAATGGATATAATAGAAAAACGACGCATCCCACAAAAAAGTGTTGTATGGGTGACCATTGCAAAATCAGTCAAACTTTCTAGTGAAAATATCGGAAACAATCCAAATTGAGCCCTACACTGAAAAAAATCAGCTTAAAAATTTGATTTGCGAAAAACGCCCTTTTTATTTAAATGAAATTTTGTCTCAAGATAGGTGATTATGTTCCCTATCAACCGTCCATACATCGCAAGCTGGGCACTCTTAAGGAAAAAAAGTTTTTCTAACAAAAACTTTTTCTTGTCGGAATTATTTTCAGTGTATTTTCATCAGAAACTAAACCAATGAAAGCCATCGTTATAGAACCCCAAGCAAATCTATTTTTATGATACACTAGCAGACCCGACGAACTTCGTTTCGCCTAAAATTGATTTATTTTCTGATTAGATCTCGAGTTATGAAGAAATTGGTGTTTCATTTGTATGGGAGCCCCCCTTTCCAAAGCGGGGAGGGTCTCGAACCATCTTAAGAACCTTCCCCGGCCCCAAAAACCTCCACATACAAAATTTTCACGTCGATCGGTTCAGTAGTTTCCGAGTCTATAAGGCACAGACAGACAGAAATTCATTTTTATGTATATAGATTGTCTAATTTAGTCACTAAATATAGTTTGTTTTTAAATTAAGAGTAATATTAAAAAGGGGTTTATATCTTCAAAAAAATATTATATTCCATTATTAGCTTCTTTAGTTGCGACCAGTTACGACCAAAACATTGTACTCTGCATGACTGTACAGGAATACTTAATATGAGTATGTATGTATACATATGTTAAATCCACCCCTTAAAGACACTGAAAAAATCAATTCCGTCAAGAAAAAGTTTTTGTTAGAAATTTTTTTTTTCCTTCAAAGTGCCCAGTTTGCGATGTATGGACGGTTGTTAGGGAACATAATCACCTATCTTGAGACAAAATTTCGTCCAAATCGAAAAGGGCGTTTTTTTGCAAATCGACTTTTAATTTTTTAAATCAATTTTTTTAGTATAGGGTTCAATTTTGAGTTTTTCAAAAAGTTTTATTAGAAAGTTTGACTGATTTTGCGATAGTCACCCATACAACACTTTTTTGTAGGAAGGGTCGTTTTTCGATTATATCCATTTGAAAAAATCAGTAAAAACAAGTTTGACCCTTTTCAAAAGATAGTCTGAATCAAATTTGGAAAAACTAAGTATGCACTTTTCTTTTTACAGCACTTCTTAAATATTGACCAATAAATTTAGGGTAAAATGCCCAATAGTGGACCCCCTAGTAGCGAAATTTTGCTCTTCCTGGCATAAGTAGTGGAAATTTTCAAAATATTAATTTTGCGTGTTATCTAATATCAAGCTCCGCATCTCCTCTTCACGATACATACATAAAACACTGAAATACACGACGTTATTAATTGAAATTAACATTGTAAAGTCGGACTAAATATGCCCTATACTAGACCCCCTGGGGGTCCTTAATAGGAAATTGCTTCCCTATAGCCAACACTTCATTTGATTTTCATGTTTCGTTTCGGGACGTTCTTCTTCCCTATTATGGACCCCCCAAAATATTCCTATAATGGACACCCTTGGGTTTATTTTTTATAGAATTGTAAAAAATCAATTAATTTTACTTTCCATAGCATTTTCAATGCATGTAATCAAATCATAGGACTGTAAGGTAGGTTCTCCCGATGGAATTTCATAGCAAAATGTTTCCATTGTGCTGTAATAATGAAAAAATGTCTGGAGGGTCCACTATTGGTTGGGGGTCCACTATTGGGCACTTTACCCTACAAAAAGTCAACTTAAACAATTAGAACACTTGCAAGTTCCCAGTTCTATTTTGGCTTTACGCATTTTATTACATTTCCCGCATAACTTTTCAAAAGGACCTAAGTAATTTTTTTTCATGAATTCTCGCTTAACTTTTCAAAAGGACGTAAGTAACATTTTTTTTTCATGAATTAATTTGAATACTGCAATCAATAGCTTTCATATTGTTCTGTTGATTGCAGTTCCTCCAGGAATTCCTTCGGAAGTTCCTCCAGGAATTCCTTCGGAAGTTCCTCCAGGAATTCCTTCGGAAGTTCCTCCAGGAATTCCTTCGGAAGTTCCTCCAGGAATTCCTTCGGAAGTTCCTCCAGGAATTCCTTCGGAAGTTCCTCCAGGAATTCCTTCGGAAGTTCCTCCAGGAATTCCTTCGGAAGTTCCTCCAGGAATTCCTTCGGAAGTTCCTCCAGGAATTCCTTCGGAAGTTCCTCCAGGAATTCCTTCGGAAGTTCCTCCAGGAATTCCTCCGGGAATTCGTCCGGAAGTTCCTCAGGGAATTCCTCCGGAAGTTCCTCAGGGAATTCTTCTGGAAGTTACTCTGGAAATTCCTCTGGAAATTCCTCCTGAAATTCCTCTGGAAGTTCCCTCGGGAATTCCTCTGAAAGTTTTCAAAGAAACTTTTGAAGGAATTCTCAGGGACACTTCCGGAGGAATTCCCAGGGACACTTCCGGAGGAATTCCCAGGAACACTGAAATTCCTCTGGAAGTTCCCTCGGGAATTCCTCTGAAAGTTTTCAAAGAAACTTTTGAAGGAAGTCCCAGGGACACTTCCGGAGGAATTCCTGTAGGAACTTCCGGAGGAAACTTGGAGGAACTTCCGGAGGAATTCCTGGAGGCACCTCCGGAGGAATTTCTGAAAAAACTTCAGGAGGAATTCCTGGAGAAACTTCTGGAGGAATTTCTGGAGGAATTCCCGGAGGAACTTCCGGAGGAATTCCCAGAGGAACTTTCCGAGGAATTCCGGGAGGAACTTCCGTAGGAATTCTCTAAGGAACTTCTGCAGGAACTTCTGGAGGAATAGCTGGAGGGACGTCCGTAGAAATTTGTCCTATTTGTCTTATTTGCTTTATTTGTCTTATTTGTTTTATTTTGCTTATTTGTTTTATTTGTTTTATTTGTCTTATTTATTTTCAACTGTTTATCTGATCTTATTCATATATTTGATTTCAATATATAATATATAATATTTGGTATCCTCGTGTTCACAAATAGGAATACGCTTTTTTCTTGTGTCACGCTAGATACAAAGTTGACGGACTTTCTACTGCTCTCATCGCTCCTTTCCTGTCGTGCGCCATAAGAAAATATGCTGTTGGCTGCTCTCCCGAAATGGTAACTTTTGTATGGAATTTAAAAAACTTGGTTGAAGTAAAAAGAGCTTCCTGCAAAATTTATTGCGGTGACATATACTTTTTATTACATCAAAATGATCGTTGGAAAAGTTCAAAACTTTTGTCAGTTGGGTTTTGCGAAATTCGGTTCCTTTGTGCCTCAAATCATCGGAGAGAGGTACTGAGAAGCGAAAATTTCAGTTCTACAATAGTTCAGTATTTAGAGCTTAATTCAAATTTGGGAAATAGTAGGTCCATGAAATTTTGAACATTCCTTGATAAATTCCAAAAAGATTGTCAGTTGGGATAAGCGAAATTCGTTCCCAATTCCGAGTTATAGACATTTTAGTACGAAAATAGCGCTCTACTGCGAGAGAGCTTCCCTCAGACCTTAAAGTAGCTGTTCCTTAAATAGTTCGTTAAAGTAGTCGCTAGATTATTCGCTGCTGGTTTGAGCGAGACAGAGTATATGTCAAAAAAAAAATTAACCAGCAATCTGCGGTGTATTGTTCGAAATGAACGTTTATCAGCAATGCACTTTCTGCTGTACTATAGATCTCGCATAATTTATCAAAAGGACGTAAGTAACATTTTTTTTTCATGAATTAATTTGAATACTGCAATCAATAGCTTTCATATTGTTCTGTTGATTGCAGTACTCAAATTAATTCATGAAAAAAATAGGATATCATGAAGTTCAGCAAAAAAGTTCACAGGAGTTCATGCAGGTTCTCAGAGTTCCTCAGGAGTTCCTCAGGAATTCCTCCAGGTTCAATTCCTCGGAGTGCCTCCAGAATTCCTCCGGTGAGTTTCAGTTTCCTCGGAGAGGGAATTCCTCAGGAGTGTCCTGGGACTCAGTTTCTTTGAGTGAGGTTCCAGGAGCCAGGAGGTTCCTGGAGGTCAGTTCAGGGAGGTGTCCTGAGAGGAGAAGGAGGAGAGGAGACTCCTGGAGAAGATCCTGGAGAAAAGTCCTGGAGGAGAAGAGAAGAAGGCCTGGAGAACTTCGAAGGAATTCCTGGAGGAACTTCCAGACAAATTACTGGAGGAACTTTCGAAGGAACTCCTGGAGGAACTTCAAAGGAATTCCTGGAGGAACTTCGAAGGAATTCCTGGAGGAACTTCGAAGGAATTCTTGGAGGAACTTCCGCCGGAATTCCTGGTGAACTTACGAAGGAATTCCTAGAGGAACTTCCGAAGAAAATCCTGGAGGGACTTCGAAAGTAATTCCTGAAGAACTTTCGAAGGAATTCCTGGAGGGACTTCCGAAGGAATTCCTGGAGAAACTTCCAAAGGAATTCCTGGAGGAACTTCCAAAGGAATTCCTGGAGTAACTTCCAAAGGAATTCCTGGAGGAACTTCCGAATGAATTCCTGGAGGAACTTCCGAACAAATTACTGGAGGAACTTCCGAAGGAATTCTTGGAGGAACTTCCGAATGAATTCCTGGAGGAACATCCGAAGGAATTCCTGGAGGAAAATCCGAAGGAATTCCTGGAGGAACTGCCGAACTAATTACGGAAGGAATTTCTGGAGGAACTTCCGAAGGAATTCCTAGAGAAACTTCTGAAGGAATTCCTAGAGGAACTTCCGAAGGAATTCCTGGAGAAACTTGCTTTATTTTACTTCTTAGTCTTATCTATCTTATTTGTCTTACTTGTCTTATTTGTTTTTTTGTCTTATTTGTCTTACTTACATCAGCACCACTGTTATCACCTAAATCCTTTTCAAAGCTTGTGTGGAAACCTTGTACAGAAATCCTCTCACGATATTTTCTAATGTTGTTCTAGAAACGGCTCATGTTTTCATTTTCCAAAACCAGCTGGAGTTTGTTTATTTTGATTTCCTCATTGCGTGATTGGTCGGCGCTGCTGCTGTTCTCTCGCCGAACCACTGCATGAGTGATAAATTTCTTCCCCATTGTTGCCAATTCCTTTTGTTCTCCGTTTACGGCAAATTCTCAAGCAATTCTCGCTTAACTTTTCAAAAGGACCTAAGTAACATTTTTTTCATGAATTAATTTGAATACTGCAATCAATAGCTTTCATGTTGTTCTGTTGATTGCGCTATTCAAATTAATTCATGAAAAAAATGTTACTTTATCCTTTAACTAAGCGAGAATTGTAAACTGCATAATGATGAAATAATTTTGGCGACACTGACAGCATCATTCTGGCGCGCTGAATTGGGCAATTTTCTCTCTCAGAGAGTGCTATCACGTGTTTTTTTAACGGAAAACCTTTCCCTCAGACCTTAACCGACCGTATCCATTTAGCAAGTACGGTGTTGAACATAATCTGGAGATTAAAATAACACTTTAATAAAGTTTAAAAAAAAACTTAGCAAGTAACCTTAAAAAACACTTTAATAAAGAATAAAAAAAATAAATAAAAAATAGCAAGTAACCGCACAATATTGAGTAAAACATATTAAGGGTGTAGCATTTCCGCATGCGGTGAATGAATTTCGCACCGTGTATATAACTGACAGCATGAATGTTTGTGTTGCTTCTTTCGTGATTTATTCGCCTTGACGAAGCCGCGCGGAGATGGACGTGTGCGTGAAATCACTGTATTTCGACATGATGAAGATAGGAATTATTTTTGTAAATGCTTTTAAAATGTGTTTCACAGAGTTCTACTGAAAACTTTTGAATATATATGGTTAGAATTTTGGAAAACTATATGTTAGGCTACTTATCAACAAATGATTTTTTAATAGAAATAATTCAACTTTCGTGTTATTAATCTAAAAGTAAATCGAATTTCTAACCCGGAAAATCAAACTATGTTTGGCTAAAACGTGTTTTAACGTTTTAATAAACATTTTAAAATTGACATCATATATTCCTTGCCGGGTGAAATAAAAAAGCATCATCCAGCCCCCATTTTGTTTTCGCGCTGCCGTCAGGGCCAATTGATGATGCTAACCTTTCAAGCAAAGTTTTCCAAAGCTTCAAATGTGGAACACGAAAACTAATGGACGAACACACACGCGCTAGAGACCCGAAGCCGATGACTTTATCCGCTCGCATCAACACAGCTGTAAAAGTTTCATCGTTGGAAATAAAAATCGCATACCTACGTACATGCTTTCTCGTGCGCTCATTACGTTTGCTGCCATTTTGTTTCATGCTTTGGAAGGAAAGAAGAGGCGTGTCATTAAGGCTAACTGCTTTTTGGTTTGGGTGGTTTCGTTGGTTTGGGTGGAATGATGGTGTAGTTTGGGCATATGGGTGATTTGAACATAACGTTCGTTTTCATACACCTCCTTATTTCCATATTATGCGGCTTTTTTCATTTATATTTATGTGAATTGTTGGTTTCACAATTATTACACAAAGGGATGCAAAATCAATATATGACATACAACTAGTTTTATTGAACTTTAATATTACATTGGTGAAAAAACACTACGTGGGAATCAGCCCTAAAACAATTGAAGACGCAGCAACGCGTCTGGAACGTTAATCCATATGTATTTTTCAAAACGCGCCGTTGCGCTAATCATTGTAGGGTAAGACGGTATAATATGCCCCCCCTAAGGCAACTCAGCGATAACTTTTTACTTTTCAACGCAATTTATGCAAACTTTGTGTTATTTGGTAGTCCAGAAAGTCGCAAATGCATTGCCCGTAAGTAGTCATATATAAATATTACAGATAACACGTAATAAAACTTTTTTGAAAACTCGTAAAAAATGGATTTCAAAAAGTGCCTGTGCAGTACGCCCCACCTTAACCAAAGACGTTTCATAGCCCTTCATTAGTATTTTATCAATCACATAATAAAAAGGTTACAAATTCTTATGTGCTTGACAGTAAAAAACCAACATAAGTTCATTTAAGCAGGTTGGAATTACATTTCAATATTGTCCATACAGTTTGGAAGCAACTGATGCAAGCTCGCCGCGCTTGTGTCCAATTGGTAAGGGCATATTGTCCTGCCTACACTGGGGCGTTTTGACCAGTGAAACATGTTTTTGGAAAACGTTACATTTTTGAAGATGGAAGCAATTTTATATTATATTAACCACTGAGAAAAGTTATTTTGTTGCCCAACTAAGTGTTCCAGTGCAAGTTTTGCGGACAGTATGCTAGCGTCGCGCCAGAATGTTGAGCAAACAAATATTAAAAGTTACATCAAAACTGTGACTTTTTGTATTTTGCAAATATTTTCATTATGTAATTCAAAAATACTGCCATATTCACATCGGATGATGGTTTTACAAATATTTATAGGTACCAACTGAATTTGACCATTTGTTAGTTATAGTTTTCTAGAAATCAAAGGGGGGCGTTTTGGCTAGGTGGGGCGCATTATACCGTCTTACCCTATTTACTATCGCTAATCATTGTACTATCGCACGATCGAATATTTGTAACATATGCATTTTTTCCTTTCTCGTACAACAAAGTTGTACCGAAAGGCTGTATGATTGCTAAAAAAACTTGATAGAAGGCCCGGAGCTCGACAAACTGACGTGACGTCTGTTTTTTTGTGTATGTGTGTGTGTATGTGTACAAATTTTGTAGGCACACTTTTTAGAACTTAGAATTATCCGATTTACTCGCAACAAGTTGCATTCGACGGGGAATTGTTTGCTATTGGAAATGGGCCCAATCATTGCTTTTCGGAATTATTGAAAAATCATTCACTGCCAAAAATATCTATATAAGATATATGTGTCGCCGTTATAGATTTTTGCAATAGCTCCACCCTAATATAATCGATATAGAACCACACATAAATTAAATAATTGCTAATTCGAGACCACACATAAAGTTTATTTGGATATATGTTTTATTAGTAGTTCGCGTGGACAATGGTTATGTGTGCGCTGATATACATCATAAGCTAAATCTATGGATTTTTGCCAATAAATATGTGTGGATTTTTGGTAGTGTTGTTTTTCCCCAAAGGTCCCCCTTGAAAATTCAAAGAACATTTTTTTTTGAATGGTGGCAAGGCAAAAATATTAAAAATGATCAAAAAAATGTGATCTATTCCCCCAAAGAGCTTTTTTGACCTTTCTAATGTGATTTTTTCAATATATTTTATAATGCACGAGAAAGGCATCATCACTGCTAGGTGGATTAATCTGGGTTTTGTACTTTGCAAATATTTTCATTATGTAATACAAAAATACTACCACATTCACATAGTATGATGGTTTTACAAATATTTATTAGTACCAACTGATTTTGATCCTTAGTTAGTTATAGTTTTCTAGAAATCAAAGGGGGCGTTTTGGCCAGGTGGGGCGCACTATACCATCTTACCCTGAGAGAGAGAAGCCAGCTCACTGACAGATCGTTTATTTACTATGTCTTCTTCTTCTTTATTTGTTTCGAAAACGTGGAAACTCAACAAATCAAAGTAACATTTCATAACGTCGGAAGCAACATTTTTCACTCCAATAAAAACTTGTTCGAATTAGCTAATTTTAATGGTTATGAACTTCCCAACGTGGAACAAACCCGATTTCTCATAATACGGGATCATTCACTTGGATAATTACTGGTTCAATTCACTGTAGCAGATGTAAGAAAAGTATCGAACATAAATTGCCAAATAAATAATTCTGGTTACGACCATTTGAAGTTGCATCGCAGTGTTTACTTTTGCGGTTCGCAGTGACTGGATCGCGGTGACATTAGGATGAACGTAAATAAAGCGAGCTGTCTTCTCTCTCTCAGATCTTACCCTACTAACTCTTCATGAACTGGTAAACAATGGTAGTTTGTGTGGGGTTTGAGTAAGTCACCATCAGCGTGCAATTTTGCATACCTCAGCGTGCCGATCAGTGCGCAGCAAGCCATGACTCGGCCTCTTCTGGTCAGACCTCCGTGGTGCACACACACATGCACCTGCACATGCACATGCACCCACCGAAAGCTACTGTCATAACCAGAGGAGCGACACCCATTTTTTTTTACTATGGATTTTGACAGGTTTGCCTGTTCGTTCTTTTTTGGGTGATAAATTTATCCCCCAGTGTCAAATTACCCCAATACTGATTTATTTTGTAATAGTATGTGCGTGAATTTTGAATGTTTACGTTTTTACAGGAGAATATGATGAAAAACGCCCGTACCACTCAATAATGCAACATGATATTGCCGATTTCACCAATTTGAAGAGTTATGTGTAGATTGTGATTTGCCCGCTTCTTTTTCTCACACTCACTCTCATTTCGGGCTGGTCGATTTTTGTTACTGAAATTTACCCAATTATAACCCATTACTCGTTAGTCACATGTAAGCGTGTACACTTAATCGATTCCCGCCATGGTTTGACGTCTATTTGTTTTCAGATTGAGCACTCACACACAAATATTATACACGGAAAATCAAATTTTTTTGTGTGTATTGAGTGTGAGAAAAAGATGACTGTGAGAAAAAAAATCTCGCAAAACTCTTATGAAGTGCAAAAAGCGCAATACAATTATGAGAAAATAGAGAAAAATTTAACGAATTATCAATTAAAACAATAATACACTCGATTCCATGCTTCAAACTTAAGAATGTTCAACTTATTTGCTCAATTATTTAAAATGCTAGTTGCACAAGGTACTGTCTATGCCTTTGTTCGTTTTATATCATTTTCACCCTCGCAATTGTTTATGTTGCATTCGCTGTGTACTCGTATTGGTGATTCAGAAAACATGTGACAAAGATGGCGTAGCTTGTCATCCCCGTGGTCATAACAGTTCGCTCCGGCCATTTGGGGCCACACAGTTCGAGCAACACACGAAAATTCTTGATACTGAACAACTTCTCCAGATTGAAATGATCTTGTAGATAGAGCCAAATCCCGGGTTTGTAGCTTTAGTGGTGATATTCTAGAAGAAAGGCAAGGTTGTGGCTAGGGCTCCGATGCATGGCCAAAAACAGTATCACTGTTCTGTTTTCTCAAGAATGGATTGATTTCATATTGATAAGGGGCGCGCCTTCAATGGGATTGCTCTCTGTAAAGGGTCTAAATAGCGGGACCGTGTCATGTACTCTTGGGAAAACAAAACTGTATCGGAACCGATACTTCATTGCTTCTCAATAGTAATGGAGTAATTCGACAAGCACTTAAACAATAAGGGTACGGGACATGCTACAATAGATTAGATCTAATAACTGGTCGCAGTGGCACACCCGAACATTAAAAAAATTCGTTAATAAACTTTAGTGACCGATCCTCGGACAGCGGCCATCTTGGATACTGCACCAACCTTATGCATAATCTGCATAAATGAACAAAATTGATTTTCAGTAGGACTTTATCATGCATATATCAAGCTCTTCAGTCGATATTTTGGTACTGCAAACTTAACGTTTCGACGATAAACGCGAGTTAATGTACGAAAATGTGATTAGTGAAGGCATAAATTCATGTTCTGCCAGGGGTTGCTCTTTTTCCAATTCTAAACCCTATTTAGAATGTTTGCAGCATGATTATTTACGATATATATGACTGTGGAATCCAAAAAAAAGTGATTAAAACAGCACGAGGCACCACCAGTGCGCGGGATCTCGAAAATCCTAATTAACTATCGAAACAAATTAAAATGGTGTACAAAACGGAACTGAGTAATGCTCTGATGAATAATTAACTATTTTGTGTTAATAAAAACTTGATGTACTTCAATAAATCTAAGATTTACGATAAAAACTAATTTTTGTTCAAGTGTACCTATTAATGTGGGACACCCCTTTTTCACATATTTGTTTTTAAATAAATTAACAAATGGAGCAAGCTAGCCTGTTGCAGGTTTGTTCCGCGAGTCATGTAATAATCATGGAGAAGGACTTTTCTTTTAGTTCAGTATCCCTACTATGGTGAGCTTTGAAAATAGTCACCAGTAGGGACTGAAGAGACACAGTTAGTTGCTGGTCGATAATTGACTTCATGTATTCTCGATCACGTCTTAAATAGCTTACACAATCTACATGCTGTATTTGGTAGAAAAGAGACAACTGGAGTGACACTTGTAAAAGTGCTCATCTTACAATGTTGGTGCCCGGTGGTCTTACCCGTAATGTGTTGGGCTAGACCCTACGTTAGAACGAAAGAGGTAAGAAAGAGAATTCTATAACTGTGGCTCGGGCGCCGCATATGGTTGCAATTTCATAGCTTGCATTTTGCAGTGCATTGATCGAAATAAGTAATTTGAGTATATGATTTATTGACTTGAAGCATGCTACGTATCAGTGGTTCTCAAGTACCATGACATCACCCCTCTTTGGATGAATAATGTAATGCAAATGGAATTATTCAGTTGTCTTCTCCAATCGTCTCTGAGTTAATTATAAAATTATCATATTTATAGCTAAATATCGAATTTCTCACGTCTAACACTGGATTAGACTTTTTACCTATCTCTTTTTTCACTTATTTTTTTCGTTTATTATTTTTTTAGAGATTAGGCTCGGATTCACAACTTAACACTAAATTTCACTTTTTCAATTTGATTTTACAAAAAAAAATACGTATCATGCCAAAGAGTTTTTCTTTAAGAACAATGCTATAATAATATTTAATAATTTAAAAGTTTAGGCATTCTTTTTATTTATTTGAAATCAAGTAATTATTATTGTTTAACCTTGACGATATGGAAGTGTTACATTTTTATTATCCTATTTTTATGTACTAGTTGTGCTTCTCTTGTAAGTGTGTTTTCAATTGTTACATTTGGATGATTTTCGCTGATGATTTCGAATGGTCCTGAATACACTTTGTCTAATTTCCTTCTATTTTCGTGTTTTAACCAAACTTTATCTCCTATTGAAATATCTATTGGCCTAGATACCTTTGACTGTGAATCAATTCTATTGTGTTTATATTTCTCAGATAGTTCTCTTGCTTTTCTGTTAATCATTTGTAATTTAAATTTCAATTCTTTTACATATGATTCGTGGTTATAAATTGGATCTATACTGATTGTTTCTGAAAATTCTGAGGGTATTTTCGCTTGTTTATCAAAAATCAATTCGAAAGGTGTAAATGAATGTGGCGTAGTGTTATAGGTAAATGTATAGAAAATCAACCAATTGTCCCAATCGTCATGTTGATCATTAATGAAATGTCTTAAATATTCATTAAGACAACGATGATTTCTCTCAAGACTTCCCATAGTCTGTGGATGGTAAGCTGTTGAAAATTTGTGTTCTATTTTCAATAATTCACACATGTTTTGAATATTTCATTCTTATATTCAGTTCCCAAATCAGATTTGATTTGCTTTGGACATCCGTATTTAAGAATGCAATGTTCTACCAAGGCTTTTGCCAATGTCTTTGCCTGTTTATCTGGAATTGGTACGGCAATAATGTATTTAGACAGATCACACTGTATGGTTAATGCATATCTGTTTCCTAAGTTCGACTTTGTTAATGGACCGATTGTATCGATAGCAATTATATCGAAACATTTGGTCGGAGTTGTCGTTTTAATAAATGTTTCATTGGTTTTGACACGATGTTTATTCTGAATGCACATTTTGCATTGTTTTATATATTTCGCAATAGTTTGCTTCATATTGACCCAATAGTATTTAGACCTAAGTCTATTTAATAATCTGCTCACACCGATATGACCACCCGTAGGAGTATCATGGTTTTCAGAGATTAGTTTTTGAATTGTTTCTTCGTCATTGATAATTTGTGCCGGCACATATAGTATAATTATGACTTCTTTCAATATTGTATTGCATGCTATTTACCTCTTGTGGTATCAAATTAAATATTTTATCATTGTGCTTCATTGCAACTGTTTTTATTTTTATTTTCTTGGCCATATTCTCAATTGTCTGCAGACATGTTTTCAAATCATTCTCACCGTTTCTGTAAAGTAATTTCACTTGTGCAATTACTCTTTTCAGGTTTTTCGTCATAAATTTGATAGTTACATATTCGTCATCTACTTCAAACATTACCTTAGGAAGTTTGAATGCATCTAAGTTATTAACTGAATCATAAGCTTTGAGGTGATCAGTCTCAGTCGCTAATAGATCCGTAGTCATATTGATATTTTGTTGATTTATTAGTTCGTGTTTGAACTGGTAGGCAAGAAAAAGTTTTGAGTTCATCTGAGTCGACAGTAATGCGTGAAAGAGCATCAGCGCTAACATTTTCTTTGCCTTTCACATACTCTAAGTCGAATGTGTACTCTTCTAAATCAAGTCTCATTCGGGTAAGCTTTGATGAAGGATTTTTCATCGAAAATAGATACACGAGTGGACGGTGATCAGTTTTCACTGTAAACCGTCTACCGTATATATATGGTCTAAAATAAGTAATCGCTGCTAATTCTTGTTCGATAGTCGATTTATTTTTCTCTCCTTTCGTAAAACTTTTACTAGCATAAGCTATGTTTGTGTAAGAGCTGCACCGCAAGGAATTTTGGATGCATCTGTATACAGTACAAATTGTTTCCTAAAATCTGGAAATTTAAGTATTACTGGGGATAGAAGTTTTTGTTTCAGTTGTTCGAATGCTTTTCTACATTCCTTGGTCCATTAAAATTTAATATTTATCTTTAAAAGCGCATTCAAAAGTGCTGCGATGTCTGAGAAGTAAGGTATGAATCTGCGATAATAATTTGCAAATGCGACGAATCTTCTAACTTCGTCCGCGTTTTGTGGTTCTGGGAAATTCGATATTGTTGAATATTTAGACTTGTCAGGCTGAATTCATTGGCTTGGGATGTGATGTCCCAAATATGTTACATCAGGACAGAAAAATTTGCATTTGCCTGGGTTTAGTTTGAGATTGTATTTTCGAAGTGATTGAAAAACTGTTTCCAAATTTGATAAATGATGATTTATCGAACATCCTATGACGATAATATCGTCAATGTAAAGAAAAGCGCATTCCGGAGGGAGACCGCTAAGTGCTATAGTCATCATCCTCTGGAAGCTATTTGGTGATATATTGAGACCAAATGGTAACCTACAGAACTCATAATGACCAGATGTCGTCGAAAACGCTGTATATTGTTTTGAATCATCTTCCAGTTCAATTTGATGGAATCCTGACGCCAAATCGAGCGTAGTGAAATACTTAGCTCTACCCAGCTGATCAAGTATTCCATCTATTCTTGGAAGTGGAAATTTATCGGCAATTATTTTCTTGTTCAGTTGTCTAAAATCGACAACTAAACGCCATTTTTTATCATTATTTGACTTCTTTGGGACCAAAAGAAGTGGAGAATTGTATGGTGGTGTAGAATGTTGAAGCATTCCATCATCCAATAATTTATTGACTTGTCTGTTTATTTCTTCTTTGTGTATCTCGGGACTCCTGTAGTTTTTTATGTAGACTGGACTGTAGTCATTGAGATTAATTTTTTGTTTATAAAAGTTATTATGGGTTAAAATATCTGTTTGCAATGCGAAGATGTCGTTATATTTTGCATATAATGTTAACAATTTTTCCTTAGCAACATCATCAACGTTGACATTGTCTAATTTCAATTCCTCGAATAAATTTCCAATTCTCATATCCTGAGATTGTTTATTAAATGAATAAATGTCATAATCTTGTAGCGGAGTTACATTATTTGGTATCGTGTTTGGAATCCATGTGTTATAGTCAATAACACCTTTGAAATTAACAAGAAAATCACGACCCAAAATTCCATCTGTTGGTAAAGGTATGTCGGTTGACACCAGTTGAAATTTTTGTCGTAGTTTGGATCCACTTGGTAGTTCTATGTATGTAGATATGGAGCCTAAAGTTTCAATAGAATTAGAATTGATCCCGGTAATGTTACATCTGTCATTCACATTTACTAGCTCGGAGGAGTTAATGTTCCCATATTTGATTAATGATATTTCTGCTCCCGAATCAATTAAAAATGTTCTACATTTTTCAGATGCTTCTAGATGTAGAGTTACAAAATTGCTATACGCTGTATGAACAGTAAATACGTTGCTTAAGCTCTGGGCACTAGTTGTGTTAGAGCAACTTGGTTGGATTGCTGTTGATGTTGTTGGGGCTGAAATGGTTGACGAAACCCCAATGAAGTTTGTTGGTTTGTAAGCGTCACTTGTCCAGCAGGGTGCTGCTGATCTTGCAAATTTGATGTATTATAATAAATTCTTGGTGTGTTATTATTAAAGTGACCTCTGTTATTTCCTCGCGTTGATTGTTGGTGAAAATTTCGTTGGTATCTGTGACCTCTGAAATTCCCACGGCCTCTAGAGTATGCTTGACCTCTGGAATATCCTTGGAAATTCATATGGCTATTGAAATTTCCTCGACTGTTTCCCCTAAACTGACTGTTTGTGTACCTAGGGTACCTATTATTCCCTGAATTGTTTGTACGGACTTGGAAAACTTTGCATGATGCTGATGGTTCATTTTCTGTTATTTTCTCAATAGCAGACGACAAAGAAGTGAATTGTCCTGCTTTCAACAATATTTTAGTTTCTTCGTTCCGTATACCCGAAAAAAGGGCTTTTACTCCGGCTTTAACAGCCATTCTAGAAGCAGTGTCTACTGGAACGTGCTCATTTATGTAAGCTCGTTCGAGTTCTAATGTAAGTTTTTCAATTTCTTGGGTGAACTTGGTAACTTCACCACTTTGTTTTGTAGCATTCAATTTTGCCTCAACAGTTTCTGGTGCGATAGTTCCTTTGCATTTTTCATTTAATTTTTGAATAATTTCATCGACGGCCTGTGGGTTATCTCCAACAGCCGGTCTTGCTTTTCCCTCTAATCTCGATAGTATTGTGTTAAACGCGGTTTGCTTATTACCATCTGTAATTAACGGTTTGTAGGCATTCAAAGCTGCTACTATACTTTCCAGTTTTTCCCCATTGCCATCATAAGTAGGGATAAGGGAGGTAATAATTTTAATAATTTCTATTACACTAGCCATTTTAGAACTTGAACTTTGAAATTGTCTGTTTAATCGTATGCAAAATATTATTGACTGTACAATATTTTTAAGCGTTGGACCCCTTTTAGAATTATGTAATTTCAAATCTATCACGTGAAGTATTTCTAGCGATATGTTTCTACTTGTTTTAACATAATAATTAAATTTAGAAGGATTAATTTTAGTTTCGAATTTCAATAAAAATTCAGTGATAATTTTATATAGGTCGCGCACAATTTTTTGTTTGATTATAAGTGTTTTATGTAGGTATCTACGGTATGGATTTTTAGAAAAATTGGTTTTAATTTTTATCAGGCTTTCATATGTTTATCTAATTCATTTTGTACTTTCCATATATTAAGAGAACATTTAGTCGCTTGACTCACCAGATGAAGATAAAACTGTTGCCATTGTGTTGTTTTAAAATCGCATCATACGGCAGCTTCCGTCATCTTCGTGGAGTGGATACAGTCGATGTGGCTGCTGGTGTCTCAGACTCCGCTTCATCAGACTCACTGTGTAATAACTTCGTTGAGATTGGCAAGTGATTTGGCCGAAAGTTTGTTAGCTCTTTTCCTCTCACGTTTCACTAGCAACTTATACATTGTCAGGAGTAGTTGCACTGCCACTAAACCGATGATTATATTAAGTTTAACATCGTAGCTTAAGTGCAGTTCGGTATGCACTTCTTGATTATTTATAACTAGTTTATTTGTGGACGCAGTAGCGCCCGTGGCAAGTGTTTTTTTTAATATAAACGGTTCATTAATCATGCATTGAAAAAAAAAACAAAATTTTCAACGTGTGTTGCCTGTGGTTTTTTTCATCAAATGCTGTGCCTGGTTGTCTAAGGTTGTCACTGGTTTTGTTTTCTGCATCTGATAGTAATGGCCCGTTTACATATGAGCTAGTTCTAGCTGACAATGCACTATCCGACAATACTAACGCGATATTAGCACAATGTAAACAGGAATTGTCCTCGCTAATAAGCGTTTACACTATGCTAATTTCGTGCTAGTATTGTCGGATAGTGCATTGTCCGCTAGAACTAGCTCATATGTAAACGGGCCATTAAAAAGAATTGAAGTGCGAATTTTTTTTTTGTGAGAATTTCCCCGCGTGCTGCGTCTGGTTGGCTAGTCACCGGACAGACAAACAGGACTATTATATATAGTATTGTTAAATCATGATCACCATGATTATTCACTTTCGGTGATGACTTTTCGTTCGCCATTTTAACTGCACCTCCTCAATTGTTTCACTTTTGCAACACGAAATTCAGTATGCCATACCGAATATTTGTCCACCTAGTCCCTTTTCATGGGCTTCCACGTGTGTCATTATGCCCTGACTGTTTGTCACTAATAATCTCCCTGTTATCGTGGGCATAAAATTTAGCACATGCGTATGTAATTCTCTGTTTCTCACTGTTGATGCTTTGACAATTGGTTCGAATTTGTTTGCTTCTTTTGATGGTTTCACCGTCACATTTAGTTTGTTACGGTTCACTATTTGCACTAAACGTTCTTTTTCTAGTAGGTCGATTAACCTAGTTATATTGCGTTTCGCTTGAAAACTGATTGTTCGCTTGTTAGCGATCGATTCGTCTAAATCAAATAATATTTTATGCATTGATAGCAATGCCATTTTTCAGGAACACACTATGAATGTTCTTCATTTTTCAGTTTACACTAATCACTGCGCGAGTTTACTTCACCGTTGACGATTTAAAAAAAACGCGTAACTTGACTTTACCTGAACGGTTCGCCATGTTGCAGGTTTGTTCTGCGAGTCATGAAATAATCATGGAGAAGGACTTTTCTTTTAGTTCAGTATCCCTACTATGGTGAGCTATGAAAATAGTCACCAGTAGGGACTGAAGAGACACATTTAGTTGCTGGTCCATAATTGACTTCATGTATTCTCGATCACGTCTTAAATAGCTTACACAATCTACATGCTGTATTTGGTAGAAAAGAGACAACTGGAGTGACACTTGTAAAAAGTGCTCATCTTACAATTTTGGTGCCCGGTGGTCTTACCCGTAATGTGTTGGGCTAGACCCTACGTTAGAACGAAAGAGGTAAGAAAGAGAATTCTATAACTGTGGCTCGGGCGCCGCATATGGTTGCAATTTCATAGCTTGCATTTTGGAGTGCATTGATCGAAATAAGTAATTTGAGTATATGATTTATTGACTTGAAGCATGCTACGTATCAGTGGTTCTCAAGTACCATGACAAGCCAAACTTTGCAGATCATTGTTAATTTAACCCCTGAAATTACACCAAAAATGCACTATGGTGCACTATGGTCCAGGGTACAGATTTACGTGGAAAGATGCATTTTACGCCAAAACTATATTTTTTTAGAAAAAACTGTTGTTCTACAAAATTGTTCGAAATAGTAAGGCCTTCATTATGGTGCTACCAAAAAATAGGGTGGACCACCATATAAAAAATTAGAAAATATTTTTTTTATTTCTCGGGAAATTGACATGTTATGTTTTACAAAGTTGTAGCGCAGCTTATTCCAAACAATGTCGAAGACGCCAAGTTCGTAATTTCATTACTCTTGGAGATATATTACTATATAAGCCAACAAGTTTTGGCCATGTCCAACATATAAGCATACAGGCATATGGAGACGCATGGTGTATTGTTACATCAACTCCTTGGAACCAAACTTGTTGTGCAATAACTGCCGTCGGACGCATAAATGTCACATGTTACAAACGAGAAAAATAAGAAATACGCGTTTGAAGTTTCAAAATGGATTCATCTTATTATCGCAAAATTTTGGTTTTTTATTGACTTTAACGCAATAAACTATAAAAGAATATTCATATTCGTTGGGCCGGACTGGAACATTGCCAAAAACAACTATTTTTTCCACGTTTTTTCTATCAAAAAAAAAATAAAAGGTTAAAAGCCGTAAACTAATTACGTTAGCATCTTTTCTGGGTTTTTCAGAAGTGTATGTGTAAGTGGAACATCAAACGGAAGCGCAGCTTTTTATTAAAGAGATATTCGAGCCGCCTTTGCAACTGCCTATGATCACATATTTGTAACAATCGCCAAAAGGAGTCATGGGAGAAATGGAAGGATAAAGTTTGTGATACGCATGAGTATCAAAACTATACCGGCGACAACATTATCAAATGTTACTGTTATTCGGTCACTTTGCTCAATATTACAAAACAACTTGGTAGTTTTTTGACGTAGGACTTACGTCTCTCTTTACTATACCGGGTGTAATTTCAAAATATTCAAATCGACCGCGTTACGCTGTGTTGAAAGATTTTAAACGTTAATAGCGTTCGTCTCAGTGACGAATTTCTGCGGTAAGCCCCTCAATCGACAGATTTCAAGTATGCCTTCCATGTCCATGCTTGATGAAACTATTTTCAATGAAAAACATTGAGATCAAGGGAACCTATAAATATGGGTACCGTATTTTTTTATTTATTTTATTTTTTTTATTTTTTATTTTATTTTTTCATAATTTTATTTGCTAATTATCTAATACATGCATTCATCTCTTAGACTAGGTGTTTCGTGTTTTCATAACACTATCATCCTTATTTGCTACACACCAATTTTTTTTCGCCGAAAATCAGCAAAATTTTGCTGAATTTTGCCGAGCTGAAAACTCAGCAACCATTTCAGTAAAATAAAATTACTGAAACTTTCAGCAAACTGAACTGCTGTCATATCTGACAGATGTTTACTGAGTCATCAGCTTTTTATGCTGAAAATTCCGCATTTCGGGCTGCCGTGTGAATTGACAGCACTTTGCTGTATCAATTCAGCAAAATGTGTAAAAATGCTGAAAACCAGCTGATTTCATTTTCTATCATCATTATAATTATTATCATGAAAGTATTCAAAAGGATATTTAAGATTTTTATGGCTTGTGTAAAAAGTAGTCAAACAAATTCAATCAAATTTACATTTATTTTGTAAATGTTTAGTTTTGTGCAAGGATAAAGTTTTGCACGGCAACTGTATCGATGGACTCATGAATTTGCCACATCGTAGAATACCATCAACCAATCAATCGATTGATGACCAGAATCCACAATCCAGGATGTCTGCCATTCTTCGAAGGCTGAAAGTAAAATACAATATTATTTTCACTTAACAAATTAACAAATAGAATTTTTGCTGCTCCATTTTACAACTTACGTTGTAACGGTCGAGTTACAAGTTCCGCTAGACCTCTTGAATTTCCAGAACCATCAAGCATTTCACTTCTAGTATAGTTAGATGATTTTTCAATTTTCAAAACGAACAACAACTCTAAAATGATATGTTTACCAAGACACGCAGTGGCAGTGACAGCGGTACAATGTACTGAATCTGCAGCAAACTAGTAGAGTTTGCTGAATTTCAAAAGACCGAAACAAATTGCTGGTTATCAGCAAAGTTCAAAATTGCTGATTGCTTTTCAGCTGAATATTTTGCTGAAACATATTCTTCGAATTTGGTGTGTATGTTACGCTTTTAGTTATTATTAATACATTTTAATTGCCTCTGGCAGTTAGAAATGGGTACTGCATAATTCTTGCATCATTCCATTACCACGTTCTGATTGGTGCAGACACCAGCGAATGAGCAGCCGCTGGGTCTGCCGAGAAGCCATAAAATAGCGCAACGCGATTTTTTCCTTTCATTCTGACCGGGACAAGCGAAGCAACCGCATCATCGATTGAACAGCACTCACACCTTTTAGCAGGGAATGAAGTCTGCACCGATCGCTTTTTCGGCTCGACACCATCGAAGCGACCATCATCAGCCGAAACCTAGCCAGTACATCAGCAGTCCACCCTACAGACCTGACGAAGCAGCAATGCTGAGCAGATACCGGCAGCAGCAGCAGAGTCGAGCCGAGACCGGCCGGCATCGGTGCTGAGCCGAGGCAGGCTGAAGAAAAGCCACATGATGCAGCATGTATGTCCAAAAAACAAACGGTTCTTCAGAGAGCCAATAATAGAGATCAATATCAATGCTTTCTATACCCTTCGGGATAGAAATTGTACTTGGGTGCCAAATCCAATATTTTAGAGATAAAATTTTATGCGCGATTTTCATAAATAGCGTCAAAACTAACAGTGGATAATTTTTCTGATTTATCCGCGAAGTAGATGACCATGCCTTTCGCTTGACCATGCCTTTAAAGATTCATAAGATGTCCAAATCTCTCACATAATCTTATTTGGATAAAAAAAACACCGATAACAGCTCAAACATTAATAAACTATCAATCGATTTTTCATCAAATGTTGGATTTTTCGGCATTGATAAAAAAATATGTAGATAAACATTGTCTGATACTGACCGCACACAAGGCGAACGTGACTGAATGATCGTCCCATGTTACCAATTCTAAATCTTATCACCCGAAATCCCATGTCCGGGTGTTTCCTTCCTTCTACTACTAACAATGTTGTTTCAGAAAAGAACACATACTTCCCACCTGAACTGCAATTCTAAGCTCACTTGCCAGGCTTATTGGCCTGTATCTAGCGGAAAGTCCCTTTAGGAAATAGACGCCAGCAGCGAGCAACAAGCGTAAAAAAGAAGCCCTTTTCGAACGCGTTGATGATGATGACGCTTTGGCTGACAAAGCAGCGGGATACAAGACACTAGCTGATTGGCCCACCAATTGAAAAGCATAGAAGATTCAAAATAAGTTATAAAAGAAAAGTGCATTCGCTCGCAGAGTATTCAGTCTTTTTTATACCATCACTAGAAATTCGCGGTTATTTGAAAAGATCGTTTTCTTACTTTTTACACTTTTTTCAAGGCTCTAAGAGTTAAAAATAATGTTCTTCTTCAGTCGCTATCGCACGGATTAGAAGGCTCTTCAGTGGAAGGGCTGAGATACAGTCTACATCCCCTGCTGAGCCAACTTGTGGTTTATTTCAGGCAGTCCTTCAGTGGGAAGGTTGCCACTGTCGAGGCTAATATTTCGTGACCGGACCGACCGGACAGATACTTCCTGAATTTTTTTGATGATTCTTGTTCGAGGTAGATTTGATTTCTGTGTCGGTTTGATGAGAAGATTTTGCCAAGGAATGGTATGCAACGCCGATTATTTATCCAAAATAGTTTATGTGAGAAATTTGGACATATGTATTATGTATCTTAAAGGCATGGTCAAGTCAAGTCCTACGTTCACTTAGCGGTTATGTCACAGACATTACCCACTGTTCGTTTTTTTACAAGTTTTTAGAATTAAAGAACCAACAATTTGAAGTCGATTCATAGGCTTAACTCAAAATTTAAAAAATGCAAATGATACAAATTAACAATCTTAGGCACTGGGCAGTGCATTAGGCACGGTGTCTCCGGACCCGAGGAACGAATGTGAATGGTTGATGGAGGAAAATAATGCAGCATGAGAGAGATTGCTGCAACATCGCATGAGAGCGAACGCGGCACGATACAAATGGGAGTGTAACGGTTAAAACTTGATTTTCCGGAGGAAAGAGCGTCAGCTATACTGCGCTAATAACGCACGAAACCCGTATGATAAGTGGAACAGTTCACGTAAAGGCCACGTGCCCCTGCTTGACTGGTGTTTTTTTTTTCTTCCTAAACAATGGAGGGGGAATCTGCTCAACAGACATCCTGGGTTGACCAGGAAGTGCGGGGTTAGGGATCACCGAGGGAGGCAGGACTACATTCCCGACCCGCTAAACCGTTTCCATTGCCGCCAAGCCCATAGTCCCTTCGGTACAACCAGAAAGTAATGCTTCAAAGGGGGGCCAGTGCACAACGCACCCTCGAGGTTAGCTGCGTGTCCTTGCAGCACCGAACATCGTAACTCGCTTTTCTAGAAGAACACCATGGTATCGTGCCAGCGCGTTGCCGGCATTTCAGGTGGCCTTACCACGCCCTATGTCCTCGGAAGGTGGGAAGGGTCGACTTCGCGCCTGCTTCCCTCTGCACGACTGGTATCAAGAATGATGATGCCGCGTGCACCCCAAATTGACATTTCGCGATAGGGCCTATTCGCCTGCACACAGAGGGACTTGCCGACGCGAGGCCTACGCCTGCCCCAGCCTTGACGAGGACCCCTTTCCGTACTCGGGCTCGGAACCCGCCCGGTTGACCGACGCCGCGAAAGCGACGATACCATGTTGTTCTTCGCGCGGCCACTTGTTCGATAAAATGATCGAGTTCGACCACAGAGCATGACCACCGGTATGACCCATGAAGCCGACTCCGATCCCTTGGACCACCTCTTATTTGCGCCTGAACTAGCCATCCTTGAGTCCACGCGCCACCTTCTGTGTAGCTCCGAGACGATTTGGGCTATAGCCGATAAAACGGCGTTCCAGCCAACTTCATCTTCACACATCCTCCGAACTAGGTTGTCCGGGGTAGTGTCCAGACCACATGTGGCAAGCATGTGGTCACGCATTGCGCGAAAACGTGAGCACACGAACAACACGTGTTCCGCCGTTTCCTCTAAACCTGCGCACACCAAACACTCGGGCGAAGCCGAGCAAGCCAGCTGCGTTACCTGCACTTTGATTTTGCAGCACGCTTAAACGCCGGGCACATCGAACCCCCCATGGGGTGCTTGCTGTTCACAGCTTTGCTGGAACAAATCAAACAATTGGGAGGGTTCGTGCAGCATTGTGCTTCCCTCCAATCCGCAGCGTCGGCAGAGATTGCTTCTGTCAGGGCCTTTGCAGTCCCATTGCTTGTGCCCCGGTTCCAGGCACTTGAAGCAAACTTCGGGTTGCTCGTATATGCGCACAGGGCATACCGACTATCCCACCTTGACGCTCCCTAACTTGACTACCTTGGAGGCGTCCGCTGCAGATAGCCGAACCAATGCTACCTGCGTCCCTGCCGGACCTTTCCGTAGCCGAACGGCTGCGGTGGTCGTCTCCACTTCACACTGTCGCCGCAGTGCCGTGACGAGCTCTTCGACTTCAGTGATCTCGTCCAGGTCTTTAACCCTTAGATTCACCTCCGTCGTGAGTGCCCTCGCCTTGCCCGTCTCGCCTAGGACCTCCTCCCCCAACTTCTTGTAGGCGGCGCTCTTTTGCGAGACGCCCCGCTTCAGCTCGAGTATCATCTCGCCCATCCGGGTACGTCTTATTCGACGTACGTCGGCGCCGAGTTCACCGAGCTTGACGTCACTCCTCATCGCCTTCAAAACATCCGAGTACTTAGCCTCATCCGCCGTGATGACTAGGGCATCGCCCCTGGAGCGATTGGCGCCTACCCTAGACTTCTTGCTACCCTCATTCGCCTGGGCCTTCTTTTCGGCCCTTGACGTCTTCAGTTTCCTCTTGTTCTTGACCAGGGTCCAGGAGGCGTCATCCCCCTCTATTTCCCTGGTCTGGTGCGGCTGCTTGACTGGTGTGTGAGGGCATAATCGTAAGGTGATTCAGAAATGGCGGGCACCTGGTCTACAAGGTACTCTTCCAAATGATATGCCATCGACTAGCATCAATGGCTGATTTTCTACCCGTCGCTGCTACATCCAGGCGCTATAGTATATGCACAAATAGCCAGCATGAGTTAATCGCCAGAAATGTGTATGGCGAAAGACATCTAACGTGGGTTTTCTCAAAATTAGGAACTTTTCATCGAAAAACTATTTGGTACCGGTTATGTAAGAAGGCATCCGCTACTACGCCTACCAAATATTTTTTTCGATGAAGGTGCTAATTTTGAGAAATCGAACCTATAGATACCTTACGCCATACTGATTTCAGAAGGTTAACTCCTAGTGTGCCGCTGTATGCACGCTCAAAGTGGGCGATTCATTCATTTTATTTGTATATGATGCACAATTTTGACAACCACGCTATATCGCGCACTAAATGGCCAATAAAATGATTTACTACATATTTGATAGGTAAAATGAGTTTACAGGAGTTTCGGTTTCATTTGGATTGCACAGAGAGGAGCAACGCATTACATAAGACAATTTAATAAAAAAGACATCCACAAAGAACAGTTTAGTAATAAAAACGTACAACGGTTATTAATGTATTCCTTTACACTCGTTCATAGTGGAGTGCTAGAATTTTGTACTATATTTGCAGTATAGAAATAAAATTTTACGATCAGATTTCAATTGTTCCCTCGTTAGCTCTCATATGTAGTGATGATGATTTCAGCAAAGGATGTTTTACAAAGCATTGTATATTCTTTGAATGCTGAAATAAAATATAAATGAACTAAGTTTTAGACCTTATTTTTCTTCATAACCTACCGTGAGCAAATTTGCGACTTCTTTGAGATGTTTTCGGTTGTTTTCCACATGACTAATAATTTCCGCATTTTTTTGAAGATCGATATTGTTCTGAAACAATGAAGTGACCAAATTAAAATTATGCTAAAATACCTATCATGGCACGCGTTATGAACCTTTTTGCGATATCGTCTGGAGCATATCCACGAGAGCGAAATCAACAGGAAAGCCATCACAATAATGAGACCACTCAAAATCACCGTTTCCAGACGAAATTTTTCGTCGGTATCGAAGAAGAAATTGGCCCTCCGCCAAAGATGCTCCCATGGACCAATGTCTTCCTGCTCTACGAACAATTTCCACGTTCGGCTCATAAATTTGGCAAAATCCATTTGAGAATGATTTCTTGAAGATTTTAAAAGTGAAACCCTTTATGAAACTGTAGTAACAATTTTGTACCGAGACAGATGTCTCTTCACTTCTGGTTGCTTAGATTTGAGTATTTTGCTTTTTGAAGTAAAATTCATAAATAATAGATCATAATATGAGATGTCACAATAAATATTTAACATAATCACATTGAAGATTAGGAGTAGGGTGACTTTACCAGCTTTGGAAAGGGCTCCTATTTCTTCTTTTTCTTTTTGGCATTACATCTCCACACTGGGACAGAGCCACCTCGCAGGTTAGTGTTCATTAAGCACTTCCACAGTTATTAACTGCGAGGTTTCTAAGCCAAGTTACCATTTTTGCATTCGTATATCATGCGGATAACACCACGTTGATACTTTTATCACAGACAAACAGACATAACACTCGTCAAATTTCCATCGTTCATTGAATTACTGGTCAATTCAAATAGTCATTAGTTGGCCAATCGATCACTCGTGGCGCGCACATCGTTTTTGCTCGAGTTTGACGTTTGCTCACTACCGCCATCTGGTTCGTGATTTTCCCAACTAACTGAAATGCACAGATGTCGTTAGTGTTTGAACGACGATGAATTTGATGAGTAAATGTTCAATGTGTTATGTCTGTTTGTCTGTGCTTTTATGCCCAGGAAAGTCGAGACGATTTCCAATCCGAAAATTGTCTAGACCAGCACCGGGAATCGAACCCAGCCACCCTCAGCCCTTGCTTGCTTTGTAGCCGCGCGTCTTACCGCACGGCTAAGGAGGGCTCATATTTTGGCCAATTCTGGCGGCGCGTCACCATTGCAAATTTATTTTTTTATCAGCTTAGTTCTAGTAATTTGTGATTGGAATCACAAGTAACCTAGATCGCTTGGTTGAAAAGTTTAGCAATAGCGCACGATTCTGCTCGGCAGCCCAAAAAATGTCCAATTAAACAGATGAAATTGACCTTAAAAAATTGAAAAATGCTCCTTAAAAAAGTGATCATTTTTTCCTTAAATTATCTAACAAATTACCTTGAAATATATAAAATGCTCCGTAAACATTCGAAAAGCGTACCATAAAAACTAAAAAAATGTACCGTAAACAATTAAAAATGCTCCTTAAAAAAGCAAAGATTTGCTATGTAATTAATGATAATTGCGCAGTATATTGACAAAAGGATTATTATAAAATAGTTCAAAAGGTACCTTGAAATTGGCTATCATAAATTAGAATCTTATGCATAATTGTATAGCCCCTAGAGTTTATTGCTGATTGTTTTGCTTGGTAACCCTATTCAACCTAAAAAATAAGAAAAATGCTCCTTAGGATGAATAAAATGCTCCATAAACAAATAAAAAATGCTCCTTAAACTAAGAAAATGCTCCCTAATAAAGAAATGCTCCTTAAACCAACGAAAAATGTTCCTTAATTTGAGGAAATGCTCCTTAAACGAAAAACAGTGCTCCGTAAAAAAATGAAATGCTCCATAAACTTATAAAATGTAATCTTAGCCAACATGCTGTTCAAAGCATTGTTTACGAAATTGAGCACCTGGCTCACAGACAAACAGACGTCCCAGGCAATTGCACATCGAATAAAAAATGTTTGGCGACACGAATTCCATTAAAATCACATTGCATTTAATATGCTAATCGGTTTATTCATTAATTTCCCCGCATAACCACACACGACTTGAAGAACTTCTTCTTCTTTAATGGCTCTACATTCCTACTGGATCTGAGCCTGTTTTTCAGCTTAGTATTCTATGATTAGCATCTCCTCAGTTATTAATTGAAGCATTTATATGCTCGTCATTGCATGAGTATGTATTTCGTGTGGCAAATACAATGGATACACTATGCACAGGGAGTGGATAATCGAGCTCGCCATTTCCGGATTAGAAATCCTCCGCCTCTACTCGCAAGGCTACTGGAGACCGAACTCGAAATTGTAAAGCACACAAAAAAACTGCTAGTGAAATTACTTTCAAAACTAAGAGCTAAATAGTCGCCTTACAAAAATAAACCTGAAGGAACGTGGCGGTGGATACTTAAACAGCACGTGTAGTTTGTATTGTGAATCAATTTTACTCATTTACATTTTATAAGTTTATGGAGCATTTCATTTTTTACGGAGCCCTTTTTTTCGTTTAATAAGCATTTCCTTAAATTAAGGAACATTTTTCGTTGGTTTAAGGAGCATATCTTTATTTTAGGAAGCATTTTTCTTCGTTTAAGGAGCATTTATTATTATTTATTATTTGTTTATGGAGCATTTTATTCATCCTAATCCGCAGCGTCGGCAGAGATTGCTTCTGTCAGGGCCTTTGCAGTCACATTGCTTGTGCCCCGGTTCCAGGCACTTGAAGCAAACTTCGGGTTGCTCGTATATGCGCACAGGGCATACCGACCATCCCACCTTGACGCTCCCTAACTTGACTACCTTGGAGGCGTCCGCTGCAGATAGCCGAACCAATGCTACCTGCGTCCCTGCCGGACCTTTCCGTAGCCGAACGGCTGCGGTGGTCGTCTCCACTTCACACTGTCGCCGCAGTGCCGTGACGAGCTCTTCGACTTCAGTGATCTCGTCCAGGTCTTTAACCCTTAGATTCACCTCCGTCGTGAGTGTCCTCACCTTGCCCGTCTCGCCTAGGACATCCTCCGCCAACTTCTTGTAGGCGGCGCTCTTTTGCGAGACGCCCCGCTTCAGCTCGAGTATCATCTCGCCCATCCGGGTACGTCTTATTCGACGTACGTCGGCGCCGAGTTCACCGAGCTTGACGTCACTCCTCATCGCCTTCAAAACATCCGAGTACTTAGCCTCATCCGCCGTGATGACTAGAGCATCGCCCCTGGAGCGATTGGCGCCTACCCTAGACTTCTTGCTACCCTCATTCGCCTGGGCCTTCTTTTCGGCCCTTGACGTCTTCGGTTTCCTCTTGTTCTTGACCAGGGTCCAGGAGGCGTCATCCCCCTCTATTTCCCTGGTCTGGTGCGGCTGCTTAACTGGTGTGTGAGGGCATAATCGTAAGGTGATTTAGCGTAAGGTGATTCAGAAATGGCGGGCACCTGGTCTACAAGGTACTCTTCCAAATGATATGCCATCGACTAGCATCAATGGCTGATTTTCTACCCGCCGCTGCTACATCCAGGCGCTATAGTATATGCACAAATAGCCATTAACATGAGTTAATCGCCAGAAATGTGTATGGCGAAAGACATCTAACGTGGGTTTTCTCAAAATTAGGAACTTTTCATCGAAAAACTATTTGGTACCGGTTATGTAAGAAGGCATCCGCTACTACGCCTACCAAATATTTTTTCGATGAAGGTGCTTAATTTTGAGAAATCGAACCTTAGATACCTTACGCCATACTGATTTCAGAAGGTTAACTCCTAGTGTGCCGCTGTATGCACGCTCAAAGTGGGCGATTCATTCATTTTATTTGTATATGATGCACAATTTTGACAACCACGCTATATCGCGCACTAAATGGCCAATAAAATGATTTACTACATATTTGATAGGTAAAAATGAGTTTACAGGAGTTTCGGTTTCATTTGGATTGCACAGAGAGGAGCAACGCATTACATAAGACAATTTAATAAAAAAGACATCCACAAAGAACAGTTTAGTAATAAAAACGTACAACGGTTATTAATGTATTCCTTTACACTCGTTCATAGTGGAGTGCTAGAATTTTGTACTATATTTGCAGTATAGAAATAAAATTTTACGATCAGATTTCAATTGTTCCCTCGTTAGCTCTCATATGTAGTGATGATGATTTCAGCAAAGGATGTTTTACAAAGCATTGTATATTCTTTGAATGCTGAAATAAAATATAAATGAACTAAGTTTTAGACCTTATTTTTCTTCATAACCTACCTGTGGAGAATATGGTGATAGTTAATATAGATGCAAATGTATTCATAATAAAACATTTATATCAAATGTAAAGTATGCTGCTAAGCATAACTTGTTTCTATAGTAATGATTCTGTTTTCTAGTTTGTGAAAAATCGCAGTACGCTGTGTTTATCTGTATAAAGTTTTGTCAGTTTTGTGAATACTTTTTGGACGAATAGATGCAAAATCAAAATGCCTTAAGAAGCCAGAAAATTTGGAAGCAGCATCGGTCACCACATGGCGCAGTACAAGTTCCCTGAAGATTTATGAGTGATGGTAACGTAACAGTAACGAATTGTAGGTAATGGTAATATTAGATAAAGAAAAATGGACTACGAGTATGCTACTTCGTCAGACACAGATAAAATGTAAATTGAAACCCAATTAAAAATACTCTCTGAAAAAGCAATGGAGCGAGAGGTCTCCAAAATAAAAATGAACCAGAGCGTGAGGTCTCTGTGGAGAAAAAAAATCTGAGCGTGAGGTCTCAATGAAAGATACATAATTTATTGGATGATGATTGGATTGGGAATGATGTTAAGGTTGACAATGAACGATAATTAACAAAAAAAAAACAACAAAACGCATTATGAAAAACAAGTTCAAAATATGTTATGTATTTCAGTTAAGTACGTATCAGATGATTGACACATCTGTTTTGAGTAAAAGTATCATAACTGAAATTCATTGCATTACAAAGAACGTAATTTGGAATTAAATTACAAAAATATTAAGACTTAATGTGGATGACATATGATTGGCAAAATAGAGTTAAAAAATATATAAAAATAAGCGAATTATTCAATATTTAATATATTTGGTTTGGCATTGGAATCTCATTGAATTGGAATTCAAAAATATATAATGAAGACTGGATGTTGATAATGATTAAAAGTGGATTGAAATAAAGTTTTAATTGATTGCAAGAAATACTTAATAGTTTCAAATTAGATATTAATTGAAATATTTCCATCACTTACACAACGGATGTTTGACACATCTGTTCATCGTTAAACTATATCATAATAGATTAAACCAACGAATAGATACTCAATATGAAAAGACTTCCTGAGAAAGCAATGGAGCGAGAGGTCTCCAACATAAAAATAAGCTAGAGCGTGAGGTCTCTGTGGAGAAAAATTCTGAGCGAGAAAGTAATACAATTTCTTAACTGTTTCCGAAAAAGAAAACCCTAGCGATTACCTCGGATCGAACTTCAAGCGGCATATGAACAAAAATGTCGTGAGAAAGACGTGAAGAATGGACTGATATTGAACGACGATTAACAAACAACACGCACCATGGAAAAGAAATTTTAATTTGATATGTATTTCATTTATGATGTTCTCTCACTTATCTATGTATCAGATGCTTGACACATCTGTTCTGAGTGAAAATATCGTAACTGAAATTCATAGCATTATGAAGAACATAATTTGGAATCAAAATTCGGAACAAAAACAATTCAAACTAAGAATTGATGTGATTGACGTCCTCGTCTAGTGATCTGTTTTAAATTAATAAGTATAAGCAAAGTGATAAATATGAAAGAAATTAGGTTTGGAATCTATTTTAATTGGATATGTTGGATGAATACATCTTATTGAATAATGTTTGGAATCAAGAAATATATTGAATATTTGGATATTTAAAGATGGATTGATTGTAAATTTGAATTATATTTGACATGCAAGAAAGGAATATCGTTGATATCAGCTTTTGGTATGTGCAATAATTGAAATATTTTCACTTACATAACAGATGCTTGACACATCTGGTCAGCGTGAAACTATATCATGATTAAAATTGAATTGCATATCAGTTGGAGTTTGATCAAATGGGATCAAATCTTTGTTGGAATTATTTGTCATATTAATTGAAGTGAAAAAAAAAATGGTTGAAATGAGGTTTGGCTACAATATAATTGTGTACATAGAATAAAATCAAAACTGAAGCTGTGTCGGATTGAATGGAAACAAGAATAGAGTTGAATTGAATTTTATTGAACTTCACGGCAGTAAAATACTCAATTGAAGAGTTAGTTATAAATTTGGTGTGGCTTCGATTTGCACTGGTTTAGGATTGAATTTTGATTGATTTCAAATTAGAATGATATGGGATTGAATTTGATTTACATTGTTGTTGAATCGAATCTAGATTTGATTTTGATAAAATTTTAATTGCATTAAAATAGAATTCGGATATAATTGATATATAAAGTGAAACTGAAGTGGATATGAATCAGATTTGAATTTGATTTGGATTAGATTTTTCATTATTTATTATTTATACGGAATTACTATCGGTTCTAACACAATTGATTAATGAGTATTGCGAATAGGTGATTTAGTTGGATATTATATCTATTGCGTGATGCGTACGCAATAAGTATAACATAAAAGATAATTGTTTTAGCTGAATTTGAGATGAAATATATATGAATTTTTATTTCCTGAACACATTATAAGAGTACAGATGGGAAAAGATGTGGAGAATATGGTGATAGTTAATATAGATGCAAATGTATTCATAATAAAACATTTATATCAAATGTAAAGTATGCTGCTAAGCATAACTTGTTTCTATAGTAATGATTCTGTTTTCTAGTTTGTGAAAAATCGCAGTACGCTGTGTTTATCTGTATAAAGTTTTGTCAGTTTTGTGAATACTTTTTGGACGAATAGATGCAAAATCAAAATGCCTTAAGAAGCCAGAAAATTTGGAAGCAGCATCGGTCACCACACTACCGTGAGCAAATTTGCGACTTCTTTGAGATGTTTTCGGTTGTTTTCCACATGACTAATAATTTCCGCATTTTTTTGAAGATCGATATTGTTCTGAAACAATGAAGTGACCAAATTAAAATTATGCTAAAATACCTATCATGGCACGCGTTATGAACCTTTTTGCGATATCGTCTGGAGCATATCCACGAGAGCGAAATCAACAGGAAAGCCATCACAATAATGAGACCACTCAAAATCACCGTTTCCAGACGAAATTTTTCGTCGGTATCGAAGAAGAAATTGGCCCTCCGCCAAAGATGCTCCCATGGACCAATGTCTTCCTGCTCTACGAACAATTTCCACGTTCGGCTCATAAATTTGGCAAAATCCATTTGAGAATGATTTCTTGAAGATTTTAAAAGTGAAACCCTTTATGAAACTGTAGTAACAATTTTGTACCGAGACAGATGTCTCTTCACTTCTGGTTGCTTAGATTTGAGTATTTTGCTTTTTGAAGTAAAATTCATAAATAATAGATCATAATATGAGATGTCACAATAAATATTTAACATAATAACATTAAAGATTAGGAGTAGGGTGACTTTACCAGCTTTGGAAAGGGCTCCTATTTCTTCTTTTTCTTTTGGCATTACATCTCCACACTGGGACAGAGCCACCTCGCAGCTTAGTGTTCATTAAGCACTTCCACAGTTATTAACTGCGAGGTTTCTAAGCCAAGTTACAATTTTTGCATTCGTATATCATGCGGATAACACCACGTTGATACTTTTATGCCCAGGAAAGTCGAGACGATTTCCAATCCGAAAATTGTCTAGACCAGCACCGGGAATCGAACCCAGCCACCCTCAGCCCTTGCTTGCTTTGTAGCCGCGCGTCTTACCGCACGGCTAAGGAGAACTCCTATTTTAGCTAATTCTGGCGGCGCGCTCACCATTGCAAATTAATTTTTTATCAGCTTAGTTCTAGTAATTTGAGATTGGAATCACAAGTAACCTAGATCGCTTGATTGAAAAGTTTTGCAATAGCGCACGATTCTGCTCGGCAGCCCAAAAATGTCCAATTAAACAGATGAAATTGACCTTAAAAATTGAAAAATGCTCCTTTAAAAGTGATCATTTTTCCTTAAATGATCTAACAAATTACCTTGAAATATATAAAATGCTCCGTAAACATTCGAAAAGCGTACCATAAAAACTAAAAAAATGTACCGTAAACAATTAAAAATGCTCCTTAAAAAAGCAAAGATTTGCTATGTAATTAATGATAATTGCGCAGTATATTGACAAAAGAATTATTATAAAATAGTTCAAAAGGTACCTTAAAATTGGCTATCATAAATTAGAATCTTATGCACAATTGTATAGCCCCTAGAGTTTATTGCTGAATGTTTTGCTTGGTAACCCTATTCAACAAATAAAAAATGCTCCTTAAACTAAGAAAAATGCTCCCTAAAATAAGGAAATGCTCCTTAAACCAACGAAAATGTTCCTTAATTTGAGGAAATGCTCCTTAAACGAAACACGTAAAAAAATGTAATGCTCCATAAACTTATAAAATGTAATCTTAGCCAACATGCTATTCAAAGCATTGTTTACGAAATTGTGCACCTGGCTCACAGACAAACAGACGTCCCAGACAATTGCACATCGAATAAAAAATGTTTGGCGACACGAATTTCATTAAAATCACATTGCATTTAATATGCTAATCGGTTTATTCATTAATTTCCCCGCATAACCACACACGACTTGAAGAACTTCTTCTTCTTTAATGGCTCTACATTCCTACTGGATCTGAGCCTGTTTTTCAGCTTAGTATTCTATGATTAGCATCTCCTCAGTTATTAATTGAAGCATTTCTATGCTCGTCATTGCATGAGTATGTATTTCGTGTGGCGCGTGTGGCAAATACAATGGATACACTATGCACAGGGAGTGGATAATCGAGCTCGCCATTTCCGGATTAGAAATCCTCCGCCTCTACTCGCAAGGCTACTGGAGACCGAACTCGAAATTGTAAAGCACACAAAAAAACTGCTAGTGAAACTTCTTTCAAAACTAAGAGCTAAATAGTCGCCTTACAAAAATAAACCTGAAGGAACGTGGCGGTGGATACTTAAACAGCACGTGTAGTTTGTATTGTGAATCAATTTTACTCATTTACATTTTATAAGTTTATGGAGCATTTCATTTTTTTTACGGAGCCCTTTTTTCGTTTAAGGAGCATTTCCTTAAATTAAGGAACATTTTTCGTTGGTTTAAGGAGCTTTTCTTTATTTTAGGAAGCATTTTTCTTAGTTTAAGGAGCATTTATTATTATTTATTATTTGTTTATGGAGCATTTTATTCATCCTAATCCGCAGCGTCGGCAGAGATTGCTTCTGTCAGGGCCTTTGCAGTCACATTGCTTGTGCCCCGGTTCCAGGCACTTGAACCAAACTTCGGGTTGCTCGTATATGCGCACAGGGCATACCGACTATCCCACCTTGACGCTCCCTAACTTGACTACCTTGGAGGCGTCCGCTGCAGATAGCCGAACCAATGCTACCTGCGTCCCTGCCGGACCTTTCCGTAGCCGAACGGCTGCGGTGGTCGTCTCCACTTCACACTGTCGCCGCAGTGCCGTGACGAGCTCTTCGACTTCAGTGATCTCGTCCAGGTCTTTAACCCTTAGATTCACCTCCGTCGTGAGTGCCCTCACCTTGCCCGTCTCGCCTAGGACATCCTCCGCCAACTTCTTGTAGGCGGCGCTCTTTTGCGAGACGCCCCGTCTCAGCTCGAGTATCATCTCGCCCATCCGGGTACGTCTTATTCGACGTACGTCGGCGCCGAGTTCACCGAGCTTGACGTCACTCCTCATCGCCTTCAAAACATCCGAGTACTTAGCCTCATCCGCCGTGATGACTAGAGCATCGCCCCTGGAGCGATTGGCGCCTACCCTAGACTTCTTGCTACCCTCATTCGCCTGGGCCTTCTTTTCGGCCCTTGACGTCTTCGGTTTCCTCTTGTTCTTGACCAGGGTCCAGGAGGCGTCATCCCCCTCTATTTCCCTGGTCTGGTGCGGCTGCTTAACTGGTGTGTGAGGGCATAATCGTAAGGTGATTTAGCGTAAGGGGCCGTCCAGAAACCACGTGGTCATATATGGGGGGAGGGGGGGGTTTGGAAAATGACCACGATAAGCCACATGGGGGGAGGGGGGGTGTTGCCCTCGAACCACGTGGTTTTTTTTACACGAAAAACTTTTGGTGAATAACAATAGCGGTGTAAAAAATACAAATCAATAAAATTGAATGATTAAATCATTAAACGCAAAGCGCATCTAAGGGCCGATGCCTATGTAGCGTCTTTTCAACTCAGCGTTAAAAAGACGTAGGTGTGCATCAAGAAAAATCCTTAACACAGCGTCGGTCGCAACGCCGATGCATATCTGCATTATTTGACCATCTTAGTCTATGATCCTATATTCATACATAAATAAACGAAAAAACAGGTTGCGATTCAGTCTCAATTTCCACAAAATAATTTGGATAGGAAAAATGGAAAAATATTTAAAAAAAATTCCGCCGCAGATGGTTTTTGGCATAACGCCGCACTTTTTCATCAGCGGACTGCAGCTACAATTTTGAAAAATGTTCATGTTTTTACAATAATCCAAGAAAAAATCTTAAGAAGAAAAATTCACAAGAATTTCTTGTGGATATTCAGGAAAAATCAAGTAAAGAAATTTCCTGTAAAAACTTTGACATAACTTCATACAATCCTGATAAAGTGCTGGCATTAAGATTTTTTTTTGAACAATTCTCTCTGAAAAATTTTGCTTGGAAATTTTGCTATAAATTGATAATGCAAAAAAAACAAAACATCTCCAGTGTTAATTCCAAAAATTTTTCCTTAAAACTCCGAAAAAAACTCCATGTGAATTCTGTCTGAAAATTAAAAACAGTCCCGTGGGAAATACATATAATTTTCGTTGGAAAAACATTCTAATGAATTTCTTCGACAAGTTCTTCCGAAATTCTTCTTCATTTACAAAAGAAGTTTTTCGAACATTTTAGGGAGTGCACTTCAAAATGTTCAGTCTCCAGTTAGCCAGTTCGATTCTCGTTCCTGTCTAGGAAGTTTTCGGGTGGGAAACATTCTCGACACTCTAGGTATAGTGTATCCATCGTACTTGCTACACAAGATATATAATCGTGCAATGGCTGGCATATAAAAGCTTTCAATTTATAACTGAGGAAATGCTTATAGAATATGCTAAGTTGAAAAGCAGACCAACTTCCAGTTGGAATATGGAGCCAATGCCACATGAAACATTTTCGTTGATTTTTTTTTTAAATTTTGGAATTTTGAAATGAAATTTTTTTCGGAATACTTTTTTACGCTCTTTGTGAGTCTATCACATTTTTTGAAATTTTCCAAGTATTTTTTTATTCGAGGCATTATTTAGAATTTCCACGGAAGAGTCTATGGATTATCTTCAAAAAATTCTTTGGATTTTCAAAGAATAAATCTTTAGAATTCTCAAGGTTCATGTTTTGAACCCGAAATCATTTCAAAATTTCATCGGGAATTCATTCTTCTTCGGGATGTCACTTTGATTTCTTTGTAGGTTCAGCTGAACGTGGCTAAACATTGCTTTAAATCTTTACCATGCAAAAATGCACAGGAAATGATTTAGAAAATTAAGGAATTTTCACATCAGAAAATCTTCAAAATTTTGATTTAATTTTTAAAGGAATTCCTACTGGAAATGCTTCTAAAGTACAACCTTTACAAGTACTACAAAAGTACAATTTTTTCGTTATTTCCACTTGTAAAAAAATCGGAATGTCCTCGGGAAATTCACTATTTGTGATTCAAATGAACTTTTTTCGATTTTCTACTGGAAAATCTTAGGAATTTCCATCGGAAATATTTTGGCATATTCCGAATAATTTCTTTTGGAAATTAAAAAAAACTGCTGAAAATTTCTAAGAATTTCTTTTGGAAAACGGAAAAAATCCATTGGAAATTTAGAAGAATTTCCTTTGAAGATTAATTAAAGTTGCCCAGGATTTAAAAAAAATCTTTAGAGGTTCTGTAAAAAAGTAAGCTGAATTTTGTTTTCTATTTTATAGGGGAACAGACGGCTTTGGCAGGTTTTGTTCTATTATTGGCAGGGGGGTTTTTATCGACCGAATTTTATGAAATTTGGCCACAATATTCTTTGATATGCAAATAATATTTGGGTCAAATTTGAGCATAATCAGTCATAAAAAACCCCCCTGCCAATAATAGAACAAAACCTGCCAAAGCCGTCATTACCCCTACTTGAAATTCTTCGGAATTTGATGTTTATTGGAATTTTCATCGTAAATATGCATTTCGAATTGAAATTCTAAAGATTAAAGATTTCTTATCAATATTCCGAAGGGTTTCCCTTGCAACTCCAGAATAATTATTCTTGAAAATTAAGAAGATCTTGGAATTTGAAATTAATCCAAGAAATAAATGTAGGCAATAATTTAGGCTTAAGAAGCCTAGTTTTTATGGTACTGAATAATTATCATAATTGATCGAAAAAATTAATAATGCACCTAAATGTTCTTAATACACAAAATTCTAGTAGTGCGCATGAAAAAGTTTATGACATAGAGAAGCTTGCATTTAAAGAATCAACATGAAATTCTAAATAAAATGCTTTTAAATTCATAAAAGGGTCTTAGAACTAAGAAGATTCCTGCGATATGAAAAAAGTGGCAGTGTTCCAGAAAAAACCAATACCTTAAAAAATAGTGTTATAATAACGATTGAAATTGAATTCCAAAACCCTTTCAGGAATGATGGGTCGTATTTGACCAGCGTTTTGGATTGTCTATAAAATCACAAAAGAGAGCTAGGCCACCATTTTCTTCAGTAAAATTGTTCATCTAGATATTGGCTTTACATAAAAAATATGGGAGCTCAAATTTGACTGACCATGAAAACTCAGATATCCGAAACCTTGGGAAGATTTCGATTCTAAGAGCGTGTAAATAAAGTTTAAATGTTTGAATCATTCTAATCAGATGGGTGGTCAGATAAGATGGGTCATCCTGAACGTTAAGCCAGTGATTAATATTCAGGAATACGAGATGCTCAAGGTACTTTAAAATGTTCTCAAGTTCAACCCACGAATCTACCAGATCAATCAAGACATTTGCAATGTTCTCATCATCGGTATATACCTAATCCGATGAAATAAGCATATGACCCTAATTTCCATTTTAAAAATTATCTTGAGTCAACAGCAAGATGCACAATGACTATGAGGTTTGTTCGCAAACTGTTTTTGTAGGGCCTTAGAAGCACTGGGTTCACGGACTTGAATGATCAAGTAGTTCAAACATTACGACTTCCAGGACGTTTTGTATAACCTAAAAAGTCTGTAGTAGCTTGTATGAATAATAATTGAAGTCATATCAACCCAATGGACCTTCTGCGATATTATATCATACATCATTCATATGTTGGTTAATTGGATAAATCGAATGATCCGAACTCCAAAATAATAATTGGTCTATAATACATTCATTATTCTATGAGTCACTTATGAAAGGAACATTGACTTAAGCATATTCGATATGTGGAATAGAAGTTCCTTGGAAAATTATTCGAAAGAACCATCAGAGTAACTGAGAAAATAGGTTTATTATGACATCATTGGCTTCCACGAGTGGATATTAAAATAAAATTTCAATGGAGAATTAGAAATTTTGAGAGATGAGTCAGCTCTGGACTGAAAATCTATTTAATAAAGAAAAAGTAGAAATTTTACATAATAAAATAGGAAATTGCCAATAAAGAACAATAATACACACATCAATAATAAATTAGCATTTGTAAAAGCAAAAATTACAATTATGAAATAAGAATTTTCCATAAAGAAATCAAAATTTTCAACGAAAAAATACAAAATTTTCATGAATAAATCAATATTAGCAATGAACAATTAAAAAAATCCTCCTGATGCATTGAAGGTGTGCGAGTTCTAGATATCTTAATACCTGATACACATTACACCATCAAAATTTTCGACTTCATGGAAATTTATAATTTCCATGCTGGATTTAGTTTAATTTTGATCAATTGAAATTGTTCATCTTCAAAATTGATCGGATTAGCATATGTTTTAGTTACATAAGGTTTTTTTATTTTTGTACTTGAAAAAAAAAACCACGTGGTCATAGGGGGGGGGAGGGGGGTGGTCTGCCAAATGACCACGATAAGCCACATGGGGGGAGGGGGGGTTGAAAATCTTAAAAAATATGACCACGTGGTTTCTGGATGGCCCCTAAGGTGATTCAGAAATGGCGGGCACCTGGTCTACAAGGTACTCTTCCAAATGATATGCCATCGACTAGCATCAATGGCTGATTTTCTACCCGCCGCTGCTACATCCAGGCGCTATAGTATATGCACAAATAGCCAGCATGAGTTAATCGCCAGAAATGTGTATGGCGAAAGACATCTAACGTGGGTTTTCTCAAAATTAGGAACTTTTCATCGAAAAACTATTTGGTACCGGTTATGTAAGAAGGCATCCGCTACTACGCCTACCAAATATTTTTTCGATGAAGGTGCTTAATTTTGAGAAATCGAACCTTAGATACCTTACGCCATACTGATTTCAGAAGGTTAACTCCTAGTGTGCCGCTGTATGCACGCTCAAAGTGGGCGATTCATTCATTTTATTTGTATATGATGCACAATTTTGACAACCACGCTATATCGCGCACTAAATGGCCAATAAAATGATTTACTACATATTTGATAGGTAAAAATGAGTTTACAGGAGTTTCGGTGTCATTTGGATTGCACAGAGAGGAGAAACACATTACATAAGACAATTTAATAAGAAAGACATTCACAAAGAACAATTTAGTAATAAAAACGTACAACGGTTATTAATGTATTCCTTTTCACTCGTTCATAGTGGAGTGCTAGAATTTTGTACTATATTTGCAGTATATAAATAAAATTGTACCATCAGATTTCAATTGTTCCCTCGTTAGCTCTCATATGTAGTGATGATGGTTTCAGCAAAGGATGTTTTACAAAGCATTGTATATTCTTTGAATGCTGAAATAAAATATAAATGAACTAAGTTTTAGACCTTATTTTTCTTCATAACCTACCGTGAGCAAATTTGCGACTTCTTTGAGATGTTTTCGGTTGTTTTCCACATGACTAATAATTTCCGCATTTTTTTGAAGATCGATATTGTTCTGAAACAATGAAGTGACCAAATTAAAATTATGCTAAAATACCCATCATGGCACGCGTTATGAACCTTTTTGCGATATCGTCTGGAGCATATCCACGAGAGCAAAATCAACAGGAAAGCCATCACAATAATGAGGCCACTCAAAATCACCGTTTCCAGACGAAATTTTTCGTCGGTATCGAAGAAGAAATTGGCCCTCCGCTCCCATGGACCAATGTCTTCCTGCTCTACGAACAATTTCCACGTTCGGCTCATAAATTTGGCAAAATCCATTTGAGAATGATTTCTTGAAGATTTTGAAAGTGGAACCCTTTATGAAACTGTAGTAACAATTTTGTACCGAGACAGATGTCTCTTCACTTCTGGTTGCTTAGATTTGAGTATTTTGCTTTTTGAAGTAACCACGTTGATACTTTTATGCCCAGGAAAGTCGAGACGATTTCCAATCCGAAAATTGTCTAGACCAGCACCGGGAATCGAACCCAGCCACCCTCAGCCCTTGCTTGCTTTGTAGCCGCGCGTCTTACCGCACGGCTAAGGAGGGCTCATATTTTGGCCAATTCTGGCGGCGCGTCACCATTGCAAATTTATTTTTTTATCAGCTTAGTTCTAGTAATTTGTGATTGGAATCACAAGTAACCTAGATCGCTTGGTTGAAAAGTTTAGCAATAGCGCACGATTCTGCTCGGCAGCCCAAAAAATGTCCAATTAAACAGATGAAATTGACCTTAAAAAATTGAAAAATGCTCCTTAAAAAAGTGATCATTTTTCCTTAAATTATCTAACAAATTACCTTGAAATATATAAAATGCTCCGTAAACATTCGAAAAGCGTACCATAAAAACTAAAAAAATGTACCGTAAACAATTAAAAATGCTCCTTAAAAAAGCAAAGATTTGCTATGTAATTAATGATAATTGCGCAGTATATTGACAAAAGGATTATTATAAAATAGTTCAAAAGGTACCTTGAAATTGGCTATCATAAATTAGAATCTTATGCATAATTGTATAGCCCCTAGAGTTTATTGCTGATTGTTTTGCTTGGTAACTCTATTCAACCTAAAAAATAAGAAAAATGCTCCTTAGCATGAATAAAATGCTCCATAAACAAATAAAAAATGCTCCTTAAACTAAGAAAATGCTCCCTAATAAAGAAATGCTCCTTAAACCAACGAAAAATGTTCCTTAATTTGAGGAAATGCTCCTTAAACGAAAAACAGTGCTCCGTAAAAAAAATGAAATGCTCCATAAACTTATAAAATGTAATCTTAGCCAACATGCTGTTTGTGTTGTTCGGACATTGGCATTGATAAGGTCCGTACCGTTTTAGGTTCAAGACAAGAGTGTCGGTTTATTTCATATTCAGTTTACAGCTAGTCTCGTTACAAATGTATCCAAATACTAATACATAATAGTTCCTGAGTGGAGGAGGTGCTAAGCATCGATTTAACCAATCAGCGGCGATCGGTAAATAAGTTGTAATTGCTGTAAAAAGATGCAACATCTGCATAAGGCGCTGTTCGATGACAACAGTGGAGGTCTGTAATTTGATCCTCTGTTTGCTCGGTTCTGCTGGGTACAATGTACTCGGCAGGGTGCAATGATTTAATGATTTAATGACCTGCACTTGAGGAGTGCATGGCAAGCATATGATGCGAATGTAATTTGAGGATTGAGTTGAAGAGTGAGAATGGATTTATTGTGCAATGGTTCTACAGTGAGCAATTCACTGTTTGTTTATAGGGCTTCGCTTACACCTTCCCCCTCAGAAAAGAATGATATTACAAGGTAAGATTATTCGTTCATAAATGTAATTCTGACACTTAACGTTTTGAGCTACAATTAATCTATTTTTATGAACTTTGAGAATTTCTTCTGTTAAAATATGTTTTATTATAATGTTTGGGTGTTCTTCCGATAATATTTCGTATGGACCGCAATAAACGGGATCGAGTTTTCTTCTGTTTTCTTTTCTGAGCCAAACTTTGTTGTTATTTCCTATCCTAAGCGGGTTCGCTTTTTGTTGTTGAATTTGAATCCTTTTTAATTTTGATTTGTCCAAAAGTTGATTTGCTTTCTGACAGACTGTTTGTAATTTAAATTTTAACTCAGCTAGATATGATTCATAATTGTATACGGGTTCAATTGTTACGTTATTTATAAATTGACTTGGTAAATTGGCTTGTTTTCCAAAAATTAGCTCAAATGGCGTAAATAAATGCTCGGAGTGTGGAGTTGTGTTATAACTAAAGGAATAGAACATTAACCAAGAATCCCAATCGTCATGTTGTTCATTAATGAAGTGTCTAAGATACTCATTAAGACAACGATGATTGCGTTCCAGGCTTCCTATGGTGATCAGTTTTCACTGTGAACCGTCTGCCGTATAAATAAGGTCGAAAGTGAGTTATAGCCCAATGTATGGCAATTAACTCTTGTTCGATAGTTGATTTGTTTGTTTCGCATTTCGAGAACGCTTTACTGGCGTATGCTATTGGCATTTCTATGTTATCTTCATCTTGAGATAATACTGCTCCACAAGCTAATCTAGAAGCATCGGTGCTTAAGATGAATGGTTTAGAAAAATCGGGAAATTTAAGAATTTGAGGCGATAGGAGTTTCATTTTCATGTTTTCAAAGGCGTGTTGACAAGCGTCAGTCCACACGAACTTAACATTTTCTTCAATAATGCATTAAGTGGACTGGCTAATTCTGCAAAATACGGTATAAACCGTCGGTAGTAATTGCAAAATGCAACGAATCTTCTAACTTCGTCTGCATTTTTAGGAATAGGAAAATTTGAAATTGCACTATACTTTGATTTATCCGGTTGTATGCCTAGTCTGCTAATATGATGCCCTAAATAAGTGACATCAGCGCAGAAAAATTGACACTTCGAAGGATTCAATTTCAAGTTGTACTTAGCTAAATGTTCGAAAACATTTTCTAGATTCGTTAGATGATGATTTATTGAACATCCAACTACTATTATATCATCAATGTACAAAAATGCACATTGTGGAGGAAGACCGCTTAGAGCAATGGTCATCATTCTCTGAAAACTGTTTGGTGATATATTCAAACCAAACGGTAACCTTTTAAATTCAAAATGACCTGAAGATGTGGAGAAGGCAGTGAATTTCCTTGAGTCTTCTTCGAGTTCTATTTGATGGAAACCTGAAGCTAGATCCAGGGTTGAAAAATACTTTGCTCTTTCCAGATTATCCAAAATTTCGTCGATTCTTGGGAGAGGAAATTAATCGGCGATAATTTTCTTGTTTAATTGCCTGAAATCGACAACTAAACGCCATTTTTTATCTCCTGATTCCGACTTCTTCGGAACTAGAAGAATTGGGAAATTGTACGGTGATATTGAAAGTTGTATTATACCATCATTTAACATTTTGTTAATTTGAGAATTAATTTCACTTACGTGTGCCTCTGGAGTCCTGTAATTTTTTATGTAAACAGGAGCTGGGTCATTTAAATGTATTCGTTGCTTGTAAAAATTATTACATGTTAAAGTATCTGTTTTTAAGGCGAACAAGTTACTGTATTTATCGCAAAGGTTCATCAATCTGTTTTTAGCTTTTGTTTCGATATGAGATAGGTTTAATTCTTCCGCAAGTTGTTGTGTTCTATTATTGGTCGGGTTTTCCGAAAAACTGAAAATATTATAATTATCCAGAGGTACACAATGGTTTGAAAAATCTTTGTTTAATTTGACTACTTTATCAGTCGTGTTTATGAATTTTACTACTGAATTCGAAGGATTAACAATGGTGTTTGCCCCGAATATTCCTGGTTGAATTTCAATGGAAGGGAAAAGATAGTCACCTTCGTCTAAGATCAGACCAACTTGCCTAAAAGTTTCGCATCTTGGAGGTAATATAATGTCAACTCCAAGATTATCTTCAATATTTAATTCTACTAATTGACCTTTGTTTAAACACGATAAAGTCCAAGTATCGTAATTGATGATACATTGGTACTGTGAGAGAAAATCTCTACCTAAAATTCCGTCGGTAGGGATTGGAAAAGTTCCCTCGACTATTTGAAACATATGATTTATTGACGAATTGTCTGAAAGTTGAAAATTGGCAATAGTTGATCCAAGAGTTTGGATTGGGTTATTGTCAATTCCCGTAATCGAACATTTTTCGGTTGTAATTATAATTTCGTTTGGTTTTAATTTTGGAAGTTTTAACAAGGAAATCTCTGCACCTGTATCGATTAATAGGGTACAAGGTGAGCCGCAAGTGTTCAAGTTTAAAGTTACAAAATTTGAAAAATTGGTTTGGATTTTGAAAATTCTTTTATTGCCTCATTTGGTCTTGTGCCAGGTTTTGGTAAGTAACTGTGGGTTGTTGCTGCATTTGTAGTACATGTTGCAGATGAGATTGGTTGGGCATCTGAGTTGGAAGTTGGCCCCCAACTTGATAATGTTGTTGAGGGCCCAATTGGTTTTCCAATTGAGTGTGATAAACACGTCTCTGATGAATTCTACCTCTAAATTGGTTTCCTCTGCTGTTATTTCCAAAGTTGTGTCCCCACGACCACGATTTTGACCAAATGTTCTGTTCTGAAAAGAGCTTTGGTATTGTCTTCCACGGTTGTTTCGTTGATAATTTGAAAATGTTGGCCCCTGGAACGGTTGTTCCTGAAATTTTGATTTGAACTTTCACCACGTTTGACATGGAAAATGTGCGCATTAGGCGTCACGTTCTCCTGTACTTTTGAATCGCATCTTTGATGTCTGCGAAATTACCAACCTTCAGTATTATCTTAGTTTCTTGACTGATGGTGTTGGTGATAAGTGTATCAACTCCAATTTTAGTGGCCATTTTACCTGCCACGTCATCTGGAATTAGCTGTTCCACGTAAATGTTCTTCAATTTGCTGGTTAAGCTTTCAATCTCTGTGCAAAATGTTTCGATATTATCTTTCATTTTAGCTGACTTAAGCTTAGCTATAACACTTTCGGCACTAACTTTTTCCTCACATCTAGTCTTAATGTTTGCTAATAAATCAGGTATCGAAACGATATTAACAGGTAAGCCAACCCTAGCTTTACCTGTCAGACGTGTTTTAATAAAACTTAGAAGCATAGGATGATGGTTCGCTTCCATTAATTCCAACAAAAAATTTACTCCGTCAGTGAAAGCATTTAGATCTTCTGGCGATCCATCGTATGTCTTTAGTACGCTGGATGCCATTTTTACGTCAAATTGAGCCATGATTGGGACTATAGGATTTTCCTCTGTCATTAAACTAAGTTTATTATTTATTATTGTAATTATTGACAATTTGGCTTCTCTGGAAGATTTGATAAGGAAATTTAATTTTGGTAATGGTATTTTATCTTCGAATTCTAATAAACTTCGTTCGATGTCAGAGAAAAGTTCTGTAGCATAATTTGATTTTGCAATTAACGTTTCTTTTCTATAGTTTGTATTAATTGACTTTTAAGGTTATTCGAAAGTTTTATTAGTTGTCCTATATCCTCTTCTAATTGCAACATGAGCAAAGTAAAATTTAACTTATGGTCACTTTGTTATTAGATCAATGAGAGCTGATTGTGTAATTCTTCATAATTTATAATAATTTGCATTGTAATGTAATAGTTCACAATTTGTCGTAACCAAATAACTTAGCTTCTGCGGTTAACTTCGTTTTAACCGGGTCCTTCCTCGGTGTTGCAGTGTTTCGTTTAGTCGTCATTCCTGTGGCTTCGATGTGTACTGTGGCTTCGGGGTGCATTTAGATGTTAAAAAAAAATCTTCCGACAGGGCAGGATTTTACTCCCTGTTACGCGCACTGTTCCCCATTCTATTTTCTTGGTCATGATTGATTTTGAGCACTACTAATATCTCACGCACATTTAGCTCAACACAATAGTTCAGTGTAATCATTGAAATACGTTTGGAGTATTTTTAGACGATGTTGGCTAAACTTTCTGCACGACGCGGGCGGGTTTCAATTTCGTGCATTATCACACGCCACACTAAACGCAAGAAAATTGCTATTAGCAGCACAACCATACAAGCTGCTATTATGTGAGTCGGGCCGAATCCGGTCCCAGACGGTGAAGGCTGCTGCTGGCCCTGCTGCTGTTGTTGTTGTTGTATTATTATTTCTTCACTTTTAGATTTTTCGGCACCCATGGTGGTTTTACGGCACTTAGCCGGGGTCACACGTTTGTTCACCAGATGCAAAGTTTTGATGCAATCTAATTGTTTCACTTCACTACTTTAATGGATGCTATTCATCGCTAGTTCATTTTCTTCTATGATCTCTTCGATGTACTTATGAATGACATTGAATAAGAACTTGAGTGCACACACAACACTGATTAGCACTAGGAAACTTAGTCCATACTTAGCGATTTTTCTCATCGTGAACACTTAACAATTTCAACTTTATACTATTTTGACTCTTTGACTATGTCACGGTCAGCCATGTGTTGTTCGGACATTGGCATTGATAAGGTCCGTACCGTTTTAGATTCAAGACAAGAGTGTCGGTTTATTTCATATTCAGTTTACAGCTAGTCTCGTTACAAATGTATCCAAATACTCATACATAATAGTTCCTGAGTGGAGGAGGTGCTAAGCATCGATTTAACCAATCAGCGGCGATCGGTAAATAAGTTGTAATTGCTGTAAAAAAGATGCAACATCTGCATAAGGCGCTGTTCGATGACAACAGTGGAGGTCTGTAATTTGATCCTCTGTTTGCTCGGTTCTGCTGGGTACAATGTACTCGGCAGGGTGCAATGATTTAATGATTTAATGACCTGCACTTGAGGAGTGCATGGCAAGCATATGATGCGAATGTAATTTGAGGATTGAGTTGAAGAGTGAGAATGGATTTATTGTGCAATGGTTCTACAGTGAGCAATTCACTGTTTGTTTATAGGGCTTCGCTTCGCTCCTAATCCGCAGCGTCGGCAGAGATTGCTTCTGTCAGGGCCTTTGCAGTCACATTGCTTGTGCCCCGGTTCCAGGCACTTGAACCAAACTTCGGGTTGCTCGTATATGCGCACAGGGCATACCGACTATCCCACCTTGACGCTCCCTAACTTGACTACCTTGAGGCGTCCGCTGCAGATAGCCGAACCAATGCTACCTGCGTCCCTGCCGGACCTTTCCGTAGCCGAACGGCTGCGGTGGTCGTCTCCACTTCACACTGTCGCCGCAGTGCCGTGACGAGCTCTTCGACTGCAGTGGTCTCGTCCAGGTCTTTAACCCTTAGATTCACCTCCGTCGTGAGTGCCCTCACCTTGACCGTCTCGCCTAGGACCTCCTCCGCCAACTTCTTGTAGGCGGCGCCCTTTTGCGAGACGCCCCGCTTCAGCTCGAGTATCATCTCGCCCATCCGGGTACGTCTTATTCGACGTACGTCGGCGCCGAGTTCACCGAGCTTGACGTCACTCCTCATCGCCTTCAAAACATCCGAGTACTTAGCCTCATCCGCCGTGATGACTAGGGCATCGCCCCTGGAGCGATTGGCGCCTACCCTAGACTTCTTGCTACCCTCATTCGCCTGGGCCTTCTTTTCGGCCCTTGACGTCTTCGGTTTCCTCTTGTTCTTGACCAGGGTCCAGGAGGCGTCATCCCCCTCTATTTCCCTGGTCTGGTACGGCTGCTTAACTGGTGTGTGAGGGCATAATCGTAAGGTGATTTAGCGTAAGGTGATTCAGAAATGGCGGGCACCTGGTCTACAAGGTACTCTTCCAAATGATATGCCATCGACTAGCATCAATGGCTGATTTTCTACCCGCCGCTGCTACATCCAGGCGCTATAGTATATGCACAAATAGCCAGCATGAGTTAATCGCCAGAAATGTGTATGGCGAAAGACATCTAACGTGGGTTTTCTCAAAATTAGAACTTTTCATCGAAAAACTATTTGGTACCGGTTATGTAAGAAGGCATCCGCTACTACGCCTACCAAATATTTTTTCGATGAAGGTGCTTAATTTTGAGAAATCGAACCTTAGATACCTTACGCCATACTGATTTCAGAAGGTTAACTCCTAGTGTGCCGCTGTATGCACGCTCAAAGTGGGCGATTCATTCATTTTATTCGTATATGATGCACATTTTTGACAACCACGCTATATCGCGCACTAATTTACTATCTACATATTTGATAGATAAAAATTAGTTTACAGGAGTTTCGGTGTCATTTGGATTGCACAGAGAGGAGAAACGCATTACATAAGACAATTTAATAAGAAAGACATTCACAAAGAACAATTTAGTAATAAAAACGTACAACGGTTATTAATGTATTCCTTTACACTCGTTCATAGTGGAGTGCTAGAATTTTGTACTATATTTGCAGTATAGAAATAAAATTTTACGATCAGATTTCAATTGTTCCCTCAATAGCTCTCATATGTAGTGATGATGATTTCAGCAAAGGATGTTTTACAAAGCATTGTATATTCTTTGAATGCTGAAATAAAATATAAATGAACTAAGTTTTAGACCTTATTTTTCTTCATAACCTACCGTGAGCAAATTTGCGACTTCTTTGAGATGTTTTCGGTTGTTTTCCACATGACTAATAATTTCCGCATTTTTTTGAAGATCGATATTGTTCTGAAACAATGAAGTGACCAAATTAAAATTATGCTAAAATACCCATCACGGCACGCGTTATGAACCTTTTTGCGATATCGTCTGGAGCATATCCACGAGAGCGAAATCAACAGGAAAGCCATCACAATAATGAGGCCACTCAAAATCACCGTTTCCAGACGAAATTTTCGTCGGTATCGAAGAAGAAATTGGCCCTCCGCCAAAGATGCTCCCATGGACCAATGTCTTCCTGCTCTACGAACAATTTCCACGTTCGGCTCATAAATTTGGCAAAATCCATTTGAGAATGATTTCTTGAAGATTTTGAAAGTGAAACCCTTTATGAAACTGTAGTAACAATTTTGTACCGAGACAGATGTCTCTTCACTTCTGGTTGCTTAGATTTGAGTATTTTGCTTTTTGAAGTAAAATTCATAAATAATAGATCATAATATGAGATGTCACAATAAATATTTAACATAATAACATTGAAGATTAGGAGTAGGGTGACTTTACCAGCTTTGGAAAGGGCTCCTATTTCTTCTTTTTCTTTTTGGCATTACATCTCCACACTGGGACAGAGCCACCTCGCAGGTTAGTGTTCATTAAGCACTTCCACAGTTATTAACTGCGAGGTTTCTAAGCCAAGTTACCATTTTTGCATTCGTATATCATGCGGATAACACCACGTTGATACTTTTATGCCCAGGAAAGTCGAGACGATTTCCAATCCGAAAATTGTCTAGACCAGCACCGGGAATCGAACCCAGCCACCCTCAGCCCTTGCTTGCTTTGTAGCCGCGCGTCTTACCGCACGGCTAAGGAGGGCTCATATTTTGGCCAATTCTGGCGGCGCGTCACCATTGCAAATTTATTTTTTTATCAGCTTAGTTCTAGTAATTTGTGATTGGAATCACAAGTAACCTAGATCGCTTGGTTGAAAAGTTTAGCAATAGCGCACGATTCTGCTCGGCAGCCCAAAAAATGTCCAATTAAACAGATGAAATTGACCTTAAAAATTGAAAAATGCTCCTTGAAAAGTGATCATTTTTTCCTTAAATTATCTAACAAATTACCTTGAAATATATAAAATGCTCCGTAAACATTCGAAAAGCGTACCATAAAAACTAAAAAAATGTACCGTAAACAATTAAAAATGCTCCTTAAAAAAGCAAAGATTTGCTATGTAATTAATGATAATTGCGCAGTATATTGACAAAAGGATTATTATAAAATAGTTCAAAAGGTACCTTGAAATTGGCTATCATAAATTAGAATCTTATGCATAATTGTATAGCCCCTAGAGTTTATTGCTGATTGTTTTGCTTGGTAACCCTATTCAACCTAAAAAATAATTCAACCTAAGAAAATGCTCCCTAAAATAAAGAAATGCTCCTTAAACCAACGAAAAATGTTCCTTAATTTGAGGAAATGCTCCTTAAACGAAAAACAGTGCTCCGTAAAAAAAATGAAATGCTCCATAAACTTATAAAATGTAATCTTAGCCAACATGCTGTTCAAAGCATTGTTTACGAAATTGAGCACCTGGCTCACAGACAAACAGACGTCCCAGACAATTGCACATCGAATAAAAAATGTTTGGCGACACGAATTTCATTAAAATCACATTGCATTTAATATGCTAATCGGTTTATTCATTAATTTCCCCGCATAACCACACACGACTTGAAGAACTTCTTCTTCTTTAATGGCTCTACATTCCTACTGGATCTGAGCCTGTTTTTCAGCTTAGTATTCTATGATTAGCATCTCCTCAGTTATTAATTGAAGCATTTCTATGCTCGTCATTGCATGAGTATGTATTTCGTGTGGCGCGTGTGGCAAATACAATGGATACACTATGCACAGGGAGTGGATAATCGAGCTCGCCATTTCCGGATTAGAAATCCTCCGCCTCTACTCGCAAGGCTACTGGAGACCGAACTCGAAATTGTAAAGCACACAAAAAAACTGCTAGTGAAATTACTTTCAAAACTAAGAGCTAAATAGTCGCCTTACAAAAATAAACCTGAAGGAACGTGGCGGTGGATACTTAAACAGCACGTGTAGTTTGTATTGTGAATCAATTTTACTCATTTACATTTTATAAGTTTATGGAGCATTTCATTTTTTTTACGGAGCCCTTTTTTCGTTTAAGGAGCATTTCCTTAAATTAAGGAACATTTTTCGTTGGTTTAAGGAGCATTTCTTTATTTTAGGAAGCATTTTTCTTAGTTTAAGGAGCATTTATTATTATTTATTATTTGTTTATGGAGCATTTTATTCATCCTAAGGAGCATTTTTCTTAGTTTTTGGTTGAATAGGGCTACCAAGCAAAACAATCAGTAATAAACTCTAGGGGCTATACAATTGTGCATAAGATTCTAATTTATGATAGCCAATTTCAAGGTACCTTTTGAACTATTTTATAATAATTCTTTTGTCAATATACTGCGCAATTATCATTAATTACGTAGCAAATCTTTGCTTTTTTAAGAAGCATTTTTAATTGTTTACCGTACATTTTTTTTCGTTTTTACGGTACGCTTTTCGAATGTTTACGGAGCATTTAATATATTTCAAGGTAATTTGTGAGATAACTTAAGGAAAAATGATCACTTTTTTAAGGAGCATTTTTCAATTGTTCAATGGTAATCATGAATCTTTCATGATGCATTTACCATTTTGCCATTCTGCTCAGCTCTTTAGTTTTGGAACGAATTTGAGTAAACCGCGTCTTGCAGGGAAAGGACTTCCTCGGAAAGGAATTTCAAGGATTTTTTTTGCAATTTCTGATCCTAATATCTGGTTTTAAGTTCGTCTTTGAGTGATAAAACGGCCTGCTTTTCCATACCAACGAAATGGGTGGTTCTTTTTTTACCTCGTTAATAAAGACAATAAAAAAAAAAAAAGAAATGGGTGCTTTAATGAACATTATGCAACTCAAATGGGTTGCATAATATTCATTATAAGACTCGTTTGGGTTCTATAATGAAAAACCAACATCAGAACAGTTGTTACATGACTACATTTTGCTAAATTAGCTTGGGTAAGTGCTCTAATAGTGTATTCTGAGTGCCCCGTAATAAATTAAATAGTTTGATGGACATAATTTCTTAAGGAAACTTGGAAGAGTTTCCTAAGGAAATATCAAAATTCGTTTAATTCAAAAGAATTTCTCGTAGAAATTTAAAACTTATTTTCAGTGGAAAATCCTCGGAAAAATCATAAAATAATCTACGAATATTATACAGATATTTCATAAGAGTTATTTTTGAACTCCAGAAAAAATTCTCGAAATTCAGAAAAAATAAACTAAGTACAAATCCAGAAAATTTATTAAATATACCCCGAAGAAGTTCAAAAGAAATTCCCATTGAAATTGAGAATTCACAATTTAATATTAGCTGAAGGTAAATTTATTTCTGTCACTACCAATATTTGTTGTTGTTGAATAAATGGCTTCCAACACCCCTACACTTCAACAATGGAAGCGTATAATGATGTATCCACAGACAAACAGACATAACACTCGTCGAATTTCCATCGTTTACTGATTTACTGGTCAATTCAAATAATCATTAGTTGGCCAATCGGACACTAGAGGCGCGCGCATCGGATTTGTTCGAGTTTGACATTTGCTCACTACCGCTATCTGGTTCGTGATTTACCCAACTAACTGAAATCAACAGATGTCGTTAGTGTTTCAATGACGATGAATTTGATGAGTAAATGTTCAATGTGTTATGTCTGTTTGTCTGTGATGTATCCGTGGTTAATGGTGTGAAAAAAAACCTGTTTTCTAAATATGCGTTGACAATTTTGCCGAACTAGCGTTTTTTAGGTCCCACTTGCCCGGGGTACCTTAATTGACTAATGCTACTTAGCCCGTAAATGGACATTTGCTTGTCATGAAACCAACTTTTTTAAATGTAAAAATAGTCATGCAATTTTAACCATCGTTTTTTCAATAAGAGCAGAATACTATTTTTGATCTTTGAAAAATGAAAAAGTTTTTTAAAAACTAAAAAACAGGAAATTAACAAATGAATAAATTGAAGAAAAAAAAACGCAAAACTAATCAGTTTTATTAAAAAAAATCCTGCATAAGTGTCCAATTCCCCACCTATATAATTCAATTTGGCCACGAAATTTCGATGGGGACAGAAAACAATTTGCTTCCGGAATAAGCTGTTTGTTGAAGCTAGATAGGTACCTGTCGATCATTTCGACGAATAGTCAGCTTAATCAAATCGGTTCTATGCCCAATAATGCAAATGTGAAATCTGAAATGTTTAAAGAAATACATAATATAAATGAAGCAATAAATAAAGTTTTAAACTTATTTCAAGACAAAATTGTCAAAACGACTTATCTGCTTTTGTAAACAAAGATTCAAACGACGATTAGACGAATCCGATAGCTCTCCCACGCGAACCAACACCACCAATAGGTAGGTGAAGGGTTCCGCTACCTGGTTTGCGTGGGAGAGCTATCAGATTCGTCAAATCGACGTTCGAATCTTTGTTTACAAAAGCAGATAAGTCGTTTAGAAAATTTTGTCTTGATTTATTGTTACATCAGTTTATTGTGTAGTTGAATTTACTACATTCAGTGTATTTACTTGATCATAATCAGTTCAAAGTGTAATGAACTGTCAATCCACTTATGAAACGTACACTGAAAACCAAAACTACCCAAAAGTGGGTTGTTTGCACTCAAAACCGTGGTTTGGACCAATAACCCAAATTTGAGTAAAATGACTTTTCTGGCACTAGGTAGTTTGCCTTTAATCCCATGTAAACAATTTACCCAAAGCTGAGTTTAATTTATCCAAAGCGGACCTTAATCAACCCAAAATAGAGAATATTGAATTTACTCAAATTTGGGTTATTGGGCTGAGCAACCTCGGTGAGGTGTTTGCATCTTGCTCTAGTTTTGATAGCAATCATGGGAAAGAAAGGGAAAACTACCCAATTTTGGGTAAATTTTTTCTGCGATATTCTCAATAGTGCGTATATTGAACTCAAAGTTTGGGTTGATTTATCTGTCCGTGTAATGAAACGATTCTGAAGGACATAAAAACAATAAACAAACGAAGAGCAGGTCTCTTTCGCTTAGTAAGTCTCAACCAAACTAGTCGTTTGAAAGTGTGCCGAAATACCCCTATACAATACATTACCATTATTTCCGATAATGCTCCTGTGAGATTGACATTTATTTGTTGACAACAACAAAAACATTTGAATCAAGGCATTCGTGATGAGTTTCAATGTTTCCTATCTCTTGAATGTCAAACTAAGAGGAACTGACGACGCCATTACCGAGCGCAAAATATTGGATTAAGAAAATGGAATCGAACTATATAAGCGCCATATAAGGTTGGTGTCTTGGCTAAATGCGAGAAAGGCAGTATCACTCGGTGAATTAAGTTGGTTTTTAAAACAGTTTTCAAAATCCTCACCAGCTAGAAAAACATTGTCGCTATAGCAATAAACTCCGTCAATGCCTTTCAAAACTTGATCCATAACTCGCTCAAATATAGCAGCACTTGAAGAAGTACCTTGTGGTAAACGATTATTGAAAAACAAACCTTTGATGGTATTAATCACCATAATCTTTCTAGACTTTTCCGACAACAACTGTGTACAGGGTGTCTGCAAATTATCCGTACAACAAGGCAGGTTTTTAATTTTTTTTTGGAATAAATTAAAGAACCAGCATGCATTGCATGTTATTATAAACCAAGCTGAATTTGTTCACATTAAAATGACCCCTATATCCTGAGTTGTACACCTTCGATTGTGTTGGAAAAAAAAAATCACGATGGCCGCACGTTTCTATACAGATACTTTTCACACATTTTTGGCGATTGTGACATGGCTGTTGATTTCAAGATGAACCATACCGAATGATAAATTCAATCCAAATCGGGTGAGTAGGAAGGCAATTCCTTTTTGTTCGGAAAACCGGAAAAAAGACCCGACCAATAAGCATTTTAAAAGTGACGTCCTATATCTCTTGCCGGGTGAAATAAAAAAGCATCACCCCCCATTTTGTTTTCTTGCTTTCGCCAGGGCCAATAACGCGTGCTGGGAAAAGTAAATGGAGCTGTCACTTTTCCTTACGGAAAAATGACATTTCTCCCATACTGAATCAGTTGTCAAATTTACTTTGGTAATTTGATCAAATTTTCTGTGAACTCATTCCGTAAGAGCCGTGTGATAGGCTTAACACAGCCGAAATGAGAGCATATTTTTTACACTGTGGGATCATACTGAAAACAAATTTTGCTGTCAGTGAAATCAACCCGTATCAACCTAGGTAGGTAGGTTAGGTAGGGGTTATTAGGTAGGAAATCATGAAATTCGAAATATGATATCAAAATAAGTATTCGATTAGATTATACTTCATAACATATAGATTATATTCATAACAACAACAGCACATTTTGTTTGCAAGTTGCTTAACTTTGTTAATAACTAACGACAGCATGATTTGATGTGAAGCTCAGATCATTATGATAACTAAGGAATGCATATTGAAAACATGTTTTGAAATCAATTTTTATTTAATAATAATTTACATCAAATTTTGTTTTCAATATTATCTCAACAGCATATCCGTTGCAAAATAACATTCGCTGCCTGGTCCAGTAAGGCTCTTATAGGATACTTAGTTCCGCTATCGTCAATCATAATCACAATAGCTGTTGCTAGCACTACTTTCGATCTAGTGAAAAGTAATTTTAAGAACTAAATGCATATGAAGAGACATTAACCGGCCTTACTGTCTCAAAGTTTTACGCTTTCTTCTATATTTGGCTTAAAGATTCCTATGATACGGAATGTACCGTTTATATCCCGTGAACTGATATGAGGAGTGATGAAGGATCTCAAGGCCGTTCACTAGCTTCATTCGTAGATGTAAAGAAAAGATATTTTAGTTACAAGATAAAGATTGTCGCTGACGTCGCTATATCCGGAACTATATTGTCTATCCGGAACAAAGTTAGAACGATTTTTCAGATACAAGTAACTTTCCCAACTTCGGAAGTAGTGCGCTGGATTCGCCTAAAGATGCTCTAAACAACGCATCAATTAGTTTGACAGATAAAACTTCGGAAGAAAGTTCGGTTCGGAAGTCCCGACTTCCGAATTCTAAGTTGGTGCTACGGCGACAATAGTATCTTTTCTTTCGCCATACAAATTTCTGGTGGTTAACTCATGCTGGCTATTTGCGCATATGCGATAGCGCCTGGATGCTGGCCAAGATTTTTTTATGTATAGGAGGTTATATGACTTCGTTAGTAGATGGTAATAACCAGTTCATTTTCAGTGCAAAACGTAAACAAACCAGCATAAATTCTCTCAGATAAATTCCATACACAAATCCAAGATGGCTGAGTTGGGGATATTGACAAGTCAGAACACCCCTAAATAAATTCATCCTGGATGCTGGCAGCGGCGGGTAGAAAACAAGCCACTGCCAATAGTTCATTCTAATAATTCCGGAAACGCGCCAGAGTGAACTACATAATCGAGCGCGCAACTAATCTTCCCTTTTTTAGACAACTGAAGCCGATGTAAGCAAGACTCCCCATTTTCTTTTCGCCCAACAGTAAGAGATCATCAAATCACATTTTCATAAGCTGATCCGATCGGTCCTGTCAAGTCTAAAAGAAGGATCGAATCAAGAAACGATAATGAACTGCCGATTTTCGCTACTCTATCACCATACGCACAATCGAAGTGTGAAAAATGGGTGTCGGTGCCGTGAAACCATATGACACCGCTGTATTCTGTACATCAAACAATACTGAACATTTCGAGAAAGCATTTTCCAGCTATTTTTTAATTTCAAATAAAACAATAGGCATTCCTTTCGACTTCTAAGTCGGAATAAAATCTGACACACAGAATAATTTTCATTTTAGGACTCAGTTTTTATGAAGTTTTTGTTGGTCAGAATCATACGCGCAGAGAAGAAAAAACGTGTCTATCTCGTTTGACTGTTTATTTGGTAACTGAGATGTTCGATAAAAGTACAGTACAGTAAAAACATAAACATACTCTCTCATGCTCAACGGCCTTTAGTAATAATAGAGTAACATTAATAAAGTGAGCACAAATAGTGATACAGATAAACCACAGCTTATTTATTTATGCTCCAATACACCCCCTTAAGGTGATGCGTTTATTCCCATTGCCGTTTGGTTGCTATCCAGCTTGATGCGCTCCAGCGGTTTCGTTATTGTAGGGTGCTGTCAATACGATACACCGCTCGGCTGTTGTAATGTTTCCAAAAGCGCATTTGCACAAGATTCCACGCGGCGTTTCCAATTCAAAAGGAACAACCGCACCCTAGGAAACGCCGCAATGTTATCTCCTCATAAAAAATCGAGTATAGGGGCAGCAAAAAGCGCGGTGCGTCGTTTCCTTTGGGAGCGCCGCGTGTACTTTTGGGCAAATGCGTTAATAGCCCATCATAAACTTGTTGATCGGTGCTCACGTAGTTGAGTTTGACTGCGTTCTGATCTAGGGCATCACGGATGAAGTGGTGACGAATGTCAATATGTTTTGTGCGTGACGTGTATCCTCCATTTTTGGCCACACAGATTGCGCTCTGGTTGTCGCAGCGAAGTTCGACAGGCTGCTTCATTCCGAATTGTGACATCAAACCACGCCACCACATTGCTTCCTGAACCGTAGCAGATAGGGCCATGTATTCTGCTTCGCAAGTTGAAAGAGCGACCGTCGGTTGTTTTTTGCAGCACCAAGACACTGCACCGCCTTGAAGCATGAAAATATAGCCACTAGTGGACTTTCGGTCATCTAAATCCGAAGCCCAAATATCATTCGAGTAGCCTTTCAATTCTGGGTCACCTTGCTTCCTGTAACGTAGTTTCAGTTTCGTCGTGCCTCTCAGATATCGAAGCAAATGTTTTACAGCGTCCCAATGTGCAGGCCCTGGATTGGAGTTGAAACGACTCAGTTGGTTGACACCAAAAAGGATGTCAGGACGCGTGCATTGGGCAAGATACATTACACCGCCCACGGCTTTCTGATACGGTACCGTTTTCATCTTTTCCACTTCGTCCGCGGTCTGCGGAGCCATTTCCTTGGTCATCTTCACACTTGGATTCATTGGGGTAGCTACAGCTTTGGAATTCTGCATATTGAATCGAACCAGCAACGACTCAATGTACGCCTCCTGATCCAGTGCAATGGCGCTCTAATCACGAGTGATGCGTATACCAATGCAGCTGCTTGCCTTTCCCAAGTGCTTCTTACGGAATGTTTTTCACTCAGTTTCGATTTGATCTCTTTGGTGAGCGGTTCGTCGTTAGAAAAGATGATTACATCATCAACGTAGATCGTGACGAACAGGATTCGTTTTCAATCGATCCGGTAATAGATACAAGGGTCATACTTTGAGCGAGTCAATCCGAAGCTGCGCAACGCAGCGTCAAATTTCGCGTTCCAGACGCGACTAGACTGCTTAAGTCCATAGAGCGCCTTATTAAGGCGACATACTAGCTTCTGTGACCCCGAACTGACGAAACAGGGAGGCTGCTCCATATAAATTTCTTCCGTCAATTCTCCTTGAAGGAAGGCTGTAGTCGCGTCCATCTGATCGATAGAAAGTCCATTCTTGGCTGACAAGGCAAAAAGGTAGCGCAGCGAACTATGACATACCACGGGTGAATAGGTCTCGTCATAATCCACCCCCTTTCGCTGCGAAAACCCTTTCACGACTAGGTGTGCTTTGTATCTGCCCACTTTGCCATCCGCGTCATGTTTGGTTTTAAAAACCCATTTGTAGTTGATCGGCCTTTGACCGTTTGGCAGCTCAGTCAACGTCCAGGTGTCGTTCATCATCAGTGCGTCGTATTCGTCGCACATCGCCTGCTTCCAGAGATCAGAGATCAGCCTCCTCACTGGACAAGGCATCTTGGTGCGTGGCCGGATCGCTACCGATTAGTAGACTCCTAGCTGCAGCTGTATCCGCCGCGGTTGCGACTCCGCTGAACTGTTCCTGACTGTTGGAACTCACTGATGCGTTATCATGAACCGGTTGAATGCTCGTGACATGGTCGGCTTTCTGTAAGGATTTTAAATGCGGCAAACCTCTGATCGATAATACAAAATCATCATACTTGCCTGGTAAATTGTGCTCCCGATCGCTGGGCCTCGACACCTGTGACTGAAGTGGATGTGAAGTTTTGCGCGGTGGGAGCACGGAAGTCACGTTGTTGTTGTTGTTAAAACCGTGAAAGTCTTCTTCCAGATCAATGCTGTCGTTTTCACAGTCCGAGTAAAATTCGTCTTCATCGTCGTCGTTATCTTTTTCCGAGAAGCGCTCGCGAGCACCGCTCGCTGCTGATTTTTCAGTGACGAACTCGTACTCCAATTCGATTACGTTTCGACGCCTCGTACAATCAGGTGGATTCGATGTGCCGTGACTGGTGAACACCTTCCGTGATTGCAGGTCGTAAAGCCGAAAGCCTTTAGTGTTATCATCGTAACCAACGAAAACGCACTCCCGTGACTTGGCACCCAATTTCTGCCGCCGTTGTTTCGCTATTCGTATCATCGCTCTGTTACCAAAAACTCGCAAGTGAGTAAGATTCGGCTTCCTTCCGGTCCATAGCTCTTCTGGTGTGCCATTGTGACCTTGCTGATCGATTGAGAAGATAAACGGAGGTATGCACAGCTTCGACCCAGAATACCTTCGCCATTCCAGCTTCGAAAAGTAGACATCGAGCTCGTTCGACTATCGAACGATTGGCGCGCTCCGCCATCCGTGCGTTGGTGCTGGATCTTCTTCTTCTTCATTGGCATTACATCCCCCACTGGGACATTACCGCCTCGCAGCTTAGTGTTCATTAAGCACTTCCACAGTTATTAACTGCGAGGTTTCTAAGCCAAGTTACCATTTTAGCATTCGTATATCATGAGGCTAACACGATGATACTTTTATGCCCAGGGAAGTCGAGACAATTTCCAAACCGAAAATTGCCTAGACCGGCATCGGGAATCGAACCCAGTCACCCTCAGCATGGTCTTGCTTTGTAGCCGCGCGTCTTATCGCACGGCTAAGGAGGGTTGGTGCTGGATACCGTAGGTAATTCTTGAATCCTTTGTTAAGGTATTACATTCCGTTGTCGCTTAGAAGTATCTTGATCTTCCGTTCAGATTGTCGCTCAACCGACGCGTGGAACTCTTTAAAAGCTCATAAGACTTCCCCTTCTGCTTTGGTTTTCAGGAAATATACCCACATCTTTCTTGACTTGTCGTCGACGAATACAATGTAGTATTTACTACCTCCGAGTGATCTTACCTCCATGGGCCCGCATATATCAGAGTGTACCACATCGAGTACATCTGCGGCGCGTTTGTGTCAACGATTGAAATTCCTTGTGCCAAACCATTTGCCAACTGCCGGATGCTTCTAAAGTTCAGATGACCTAGTCTCTGGTGCCATGTCTTCAGACTGATCGCAGATGGACAGACCAAAGCACTATCCGTATCTTGCTGTCGCTGATCCAGTTTGAACAAGTCGTTTTCATGCTTACCCGTAGCCACAGTATCACCACTTTCGTTGATTACTTTGCACCCGGCATTCGTAAACACAACTGTGTACCTTTTCCTGACTATTTGGTTTACGGAAAGAAGGTTCACTGACAGATCGGGGTTCACTTGTATACTTCGTGAACGGAAATGCTTTTCTCCTGACAGCCCGGCTTCAAAACAGCCGAACCAGTTCCAATGACGTTCATACTGTTTCCGTTAACTGCGACGATGGTTTCATTAAAAGGCATCACATTCTCCAGAAACTCACGGGGACTGGTCATGTGCTCACTCGCACCGGAATCGACATACCAGTCCTTCTTCTTCGTCGACGAAAATGCCGACAACACGGTACAGAACGCATCCTCCTTTCTTGAAGTCCTACATTCTCGAGCAATATGGCCGTACTTGTGGCGCTTGCGGCATTCGGGGGGTCACATCTTGATTCACTTTTCAGTATATATTTACATTTTCCTTTGGCACCGCTTGCTCGGCGACTTGCCATCAAGGCCGAATCCTTTTCGAGGGCCACTATCATTGGCCGATACTCCTCGGGAAGTCCCGCCAGCAGCAACGTTCCCACCCACTCGTGGGATATCGGGAAGATGATTCCGTTCAGCTGGTGTGCAGTGGATACTATCCGGTTGACGTAATCGTCCATCGAAGTGCAGGCATTCAGCTCGGTTTTCACTAGTTTGTGCGTGTCACTAGTCACGCCGTGTCAATCCCGTGTCTTAGAATGCACTTTCTTATCCACAGGTCCTCGAGCTACAGGTAAGTTTGCACCGCAAACTACCACGTGGCCCAACTTTCGTCTTTCGCCCGTCCTGTGAGCGGCGCGATTCCCGGAAGGCTGGAAATGCTGTGAACCACTCTTCCGTCCGTCATTTTACCACTCGATTATCGCGAAAAACGACCGAAAAACTAACTTTTCGCTATGAAAAAACTTTCTCGAACAGGTCCATAACCTGTTGGTCAGAATCATACGCGCAGAGAAAAAACGTGTCTATCTCGTTTGACTGTTTATTTCGTAACTGAGATGTTCGATAAAAGTACAGTACAGTAAAAACATGAACATACTCTTACACGTGTCGTGGATTCCAGGGGTTCGGTTCGACCCACTTCGGGATGGCTGCATCATCTCGTCTTCCATGTGTGCACGGATAGTGCTTAGTGAAGGAGATCACTCAACTTCAGTTGTAGCAAGCTATAGAAAATTATTAATTTAACTCTTTAGCGAGCGAAAAGTTCACTCATGTTTTTTTATACACCCCTTCCTCTGTGTAAATCCCTTCCTCTGTGTAGATCCCTTCCTCTATATAAAATCCGTTAACCTGTCCAAACATCAATTATCCATAGAATATTTGGATGTATGAACAGGCTTCCGGAAATTTGCCGCGTACCGCTTCAAATAGCCGCTAGTTGATTGCGTAGCTGAGTTGGTTCTATAAGCACGATGAACGCCCAACGCTTGCGCGCGCTGGTTACGATGATGGATGATCACACGCGGCCGTCGCGACGCATACTGCGATGATGGTTGCAAGTCGTTTCCAGCGACTGTTACTATCCGATCGGTCCGTTGTTCGATTGTCTGCCCGCCGCTGCTTGCGTGGAGGGCGGTTGCTATGGCAACAACACCCGTGATAGACGAATAGCTTCCCGCGCACAACCGCTTCGGTGTTCGTGGGCGGAATGCCTAGGTGTGGGTGGTTGCTAGGGTGCTAGCCGTGTCGCTGCTCGTGAGTTTAGGTTTCGGGAACGCTTGCTGGTGGTCACGTGGTTCTTTGATTCTGCCAAGGCAAGGAAGGGTTCCGTGCGTTGCGTGTGTCGTCCGAGTTGTGAATGACCCGATTGTCCATTGAGCGCCCGTTTTATAGTCTTTTGGACTAGGCGAGGGGAAGGCTAGCTTCCCCTGGTTACCATGGAAACTGCGCGCTTCTTTTGTTTCTCAAATTTTTTTTTGCTTGCGCTTCCGATCAAGCTAGGGGGTAATTCCTATTAGAGTAACCAAACATTTAAGTTTTTTTCAAATGAATAAAACGCAGTACGTCTAGAATATTTCTTTCATCTTTTTTATTTATAATTCTTATTACCGTATTATCAACCAATATTTTGAATTATTTTGGTAACTAGTACTGATAGTATTTATTATTATTATTATGTATTTATTCATATGTTTACTACAATTTCATTTTAGGTCCGTATCTCACAACTTATTATCCAACTTGTCGTATAATAAGAATATTATCTGTTTTGTCTCAATATTGTATTCAAATTCTTTATTCATTTGTTTAATATATCGGAAATTCCACTCCTATATTTCGTAATATTGTTATATAAATTTATAATGTATATTTTCTTGGAACGTATCTGCTCATTCTCCTACAATACCCCTTTCCCCTACTCCTTACTCAAAAATTGTGAAAAGTATCATATCCTTAAATCTATTAGGTTTCTTAATAATTCTATGAGGGCGTGTTGTCGTTGTTTCATCATGTTCCGCATTATCTTGAATTTGCAGTGTTTGGAATGGTGGACGAACATGGTCTTCATCATTTTGCTCGATTATCATTTGCTTTGACTCTGCTTCTAGTTCTGCGGGTAGAGTAGAGTGGGGCAAGAGTGCGCGTGGGGTAAAAGTACGTTTTCGATTTTTTGAAGTAATTCTCGCTTAACTTTTCAAAAGGACCTAAGTAACATTTTTTTCATGAATTAATTTGAATAGCGCAATCAACAGAAAAACATGAAAGCTATTGATTGCAGTATTCAAATTAATTTATGAAAAAAATGTTACTTAGGCCCTTTTGAAAAGTTAAGCGAGTAATAAAAAAAGATAAACTAGCAGCACTGCATCAGTTTGACAGGTATTCTGGCCAACTATTATCATGTGTAATTGTAAACGATTTGAATAAACAACAAGGAAGATATGGAGTTAGATAACTTTTTGGTCATTTTGCTAAAAATAATTGGGTTTCCGCAACTAGTATTTCATTCCTGATTTCATTACCATATATACGTTCAATCAGGTGAACATTATACCATTTCGATAACCTATTGTATAGAGTACTTTATGGTACAGAACACCAATCCTGTTGGTTTTCCAAGAAGTAAAACCATTACTTGAATAATTTTTGGGACTGTGGGGTAAAAGTACGCAGGAACCGGTGGGGCAAGAGTACGCATATGAATCTTCAAGTTATGATGTCAAACCCGTATCTCCGGCGAAAATAAGACTTCTTCCAAAGCGTAAAGATCTACAACTAAAAAAAACGGACAGAATTCGAAATTATCACAAGTTTTTAGGATAAGTAATTCGGTTTTAGAAAGAACTTAGCGAACAAAGCACTGAAGCGAAATAATGAAATTGGTTTAGGACTTGTTGTACACCTAAACACAGTACCAAAACATAGTACCAAAACACAATTTCACATTATCATCAAATGATAATTTCATTTAATCAAAAGAAACATTCATAAATTACGCAACGTTTAGCTGGGAGGGGTTGCGAGATGTGTGGAGATCCATATAATTTTTCGAGGATTCATACAAACAGTGTAAGATAGGGGGGAGGGGTGATGAAATAGCCAAATTTAAGGAAAATGCCTTTGTATATGCCACGCGAAACCTGATATATATTTTTACCTCTGTAGTTTTTTGTATATATAAAAAACAATGGTTTTTCGTATGAAAGTGCACATCTTTTGGACCCCCTCCCACTTTAAGAGTTACGTAATCTTTAAACATTCCCTAATATATGCTCATTAAACATTAATCAAATGTTATTAACTCTTATTTGTGTTAATATATACTTAAAGCACATGATTGGATAAATGCGTACTCTTACCCCACCTGATGCGTACTTTTACCCCACCGGTGGGTAAGAGTGCGTTTTCACTTGTCTTGCAATAAGGGTTCTACTAAAACGAATATCAATAATTTCAATATTTTTCCCACTGGGTAACATAAAGGAAGAGTATATGAATCATCGACACTGATTTGATATGCAGAAGCTTGCTTCATAAGGGCCACATGATCGATTGAAAACTAAGTGCGTACTCTTGCCCCACTCTACTCTACCCGTTTAACGTCTTGTATGTTGCGAGCGTATTGAATACCCCGGTCGCTTCTTACAACCACCTTGGCACCCTCTCTAGCTATGACAGTAAACCTATAAAATTTGATTAGAGAAAAAAAAAACCGCTGCATATGCTTGTCGATACAGAAAAATATGCAAGTTATTGCTTTTCTCACCGAAGAATAGACTACCGTGCAAATTTGTCGAAGTACCAAAACAAATGCTCACACGTCCAATTGTATAGAAATTAGCGAAAGCACAATCCAAAACATCATTCTTGCACCTTATTTCACACCCCAAAAAGCTCTTTCTTGTAGTGGAGACGTCATCCATATATGGAGAAACTGGTGGGAACATATTTTGGTGGGACAATATTTTTTGCATGGGAGTCGAACACGGCGCAAAATGCGCAATACCTGTCTGCAGAAAATGTTGGATCTGATTTATGCATTTTAGGCTGCGTTATGAGTACTCTGTCTCCAACAGCTATATCTGAATATTTGGCTCCTCGTTTAGTGTCTGCGTATTTCTTGCTTCCCAGTTTAGAAGTTGCGTCCTTTTCTCTTACGTCTGTACGGTCCAGCGTCTCCGATGTATTGCTACTCCAGAGGCATGGAAATGTACCTCTACATTTTCAGCCCACCAGCATTTCAAAAGTTGTAACTCCAAGTCGAGATAAAGGTTTCACTTTGTTGTGCATGTGTACGTATTTGTCAAGAGCCACTCTCCAATTTGTCTTATCGAGCTTTGATGCCGCCAAGGCATCTTTAATTCCTTTGTTTTGTCTTTCGACTGCTCCATTTGACTGGGCACTTAGTGGTATGGATTTTAGAATTTTTACTCCTCTTTCCTCCCATGTTTTAACAAACTTGTCGCTTTGGAAAGGCGGACCATTATCACTTTGAATCGCCAAAGGATAGCCCCAATTTTCGAAAACTCGCATGAGGGCATTGTTGGTTGCTTCTGCGTCCATATGTTTCATTTCTATGACTTGTAGATATCGGGAATATGTGTCAACAATGACCAAAAATTCGCCATGACCAAAATCCTGATCCGTGAAAAAATCAATTTGCAGTATTTCCCAAGGGCCTTGAGGTAGCTCTCTGCTAGTCAGTGGAAGTGGTGCATTTCTCCGAGACAATCTCAGACAAGTTTCACAGCTCTTTACATGGTTTTCTGCATCTTTACTCAATCTTGGCCACCAGAAGTAATTTCTCAAAATTCTTTTCATGGATGATGCTCCCATATGCCCTTGGTGTGCTACGTCTAGAGCTCTCTTTCGGAGTTTATGTGGTAATACTACACGATCTTCCTTGAAAATCAAAGATCCCAAGGTTCTTAGATGCTTAGATTGAGACTCATAACAACGTAGGTGGTTCTCCCAATGTCCAGTTCTGAGGGACTCTCGAACTTCTGATTGTTCAGCGTGTGTTTCGATTTCGTTCCATGTCAAATCTATTGTCCCTGCGTCGAGTAAGTACAGTAAAGCCTGTCCACGTTAAATCTCGGACACCCATCTTTCAATGCGAATTTTTAAAAAATTCGCAAACCACTGACACGATCAATCTTTATAACAGATGAATTTCTACACTTCATGTGATGCTTTCAGCATGTTTTAGCTCTCGTCCAAATTCATGAAATGGCGACAATTCACATAAACATTATCCAAGTGTCCGAAATTTAACGTGGACAGGCTTTAGATGTCTTTCGGCAGCGTCATCAAATGGATCTGTATTCTGTTGATTCCCAATTAATCTTGATAATGCATCGGCCAGGTTCTCATTCCCAGGTATGCGCTCGACCTTGAAATTGTATGGCTGTAACCTAAGTGCCCAAGCTTCGGCCCGAGAGATAGCTCTTTTCCCAATACGATGCATACCACCAAAAATGAATTCGTTTGATTCTGCTTCTGTTCTTATGGTGAATCGGATACTTATGAGGTACATGAAACATTTTTCTACTCCCCAAACCATCGCCAGAGCTTCTTTCTGAGTATGGGGGTACTTCATTTCTGTAATCGAGAGTGCTTTCGATGCACATGCAATAACTCTTGGGTTATCATTTGTGTCAAACTGAACTAGTACTGCTCCTAGCCCATATGGTGAGGCATCCACAAAAAGCTCTGTTTTGTCATCCCGGTTATAGTAGCCCAGCTTCTTGACCGTTTTCCAAGCACTATGAGTTCGAAATTTGAATTCCTCTTCTTGTTCCTGTGCCCATAAAAAGCTATCTGTTTTGGCAAGATCTCTGAGATGTCGGGTTTTATCCGCGCGTTGAGGTATGAATCGCTCAATAAAGTTTATTAAACCCAAAAAGCTTTTTACCTCTGCTTGGTTCTCTGGTCTACGAAAATTTTGAATTGCTTTGATTTTGTTTTCGTCTACACTCCATCCATCTGCAGATAAGTTGAAACCAAGAAACGTTACTTCTTGGCAACCTAGTTCGCATTTATCCTCGTTGATATTGACGTTGTGGTCTTCAAGTCGCGCCAATACTAGTTTTAGGTTTTTGTCGTGTTCTTCCTTTGTTTCTCCGAAAACTAACACATCGTCCAGATAATTGACAACTCCGTCACATCCCGAAAGAATAGTAGATTGCATAATTTCCTGAAAAATGTCAGGTGCATTGAAAAGTCCAAATGGGAGTCGGCGACACCTGTACATTACTTCTCCCTAGTAGAAATTAGTAAGATGGCGACAACCTTCATCAAGTACGACATGAAAGAAAGCATTCTTCAGGTCAATGGTTGAAAACCATTTTGCTCCGTGCAATGCCATCAATATTTCTTCGAACGTTGGCATCCTGAAAGGAGTTCTGTAAATGTATTTATTCGGTCTTCTAAGGTCCACGACCAACCGTATATCATTGTATTCTTTCGGTACAGCCAAGAGTGATGAACAGAATGCACGATCCATATCATCCGTGACCATCTCGATCATTTCTGATTGCAGCATTTCATCCAATTTACGCTTTGCTAGCTCTTTGTATGCAGCAGGTATGTGAGTGTAAACATTTCTTGCAGGTGGCATCGCTTTATTATAAAACAGGACAACTGGGGGAACATTGAACTTGGGGAACTCCCGTGCTGATTCAGTAAGTGTAGCATTTATCAAGGCTATTTCACATGGCCAAACGCTGTTAGTGACTGGTATTGTCAATCCTATTACAAGAAGACTGTATCTTGTCGCGGTGTTGAATCCTAGCAGTGCTCTGCCTTCATCTAAAACGTAGAATTTTTCAATGCAAGTGGGTCTACCTTTTGACACATACAGTTCTCCCGAAAATGTGTCGATTACTTTGATGTTGGTTGAAGCAGCGTAAACTCTAAGCTTAATATCTGTTTCGTAACTTAAGTCCATCAACTTACTGCGCGTAGACTCTTTTCCGAGCATTTTATTGAATTGCGTCTTTGTTACTGTATTGACTTGAGCCCCAGAATCTATTAAGAAAATAACGCGAGTACCAGCGACTCTTCCAATCACAAAAGCATCCTCTTCAGTCTGGTGCATTGGTGAATTTGAGACAACTTTATCAATGACTACTAAATCAGTAATCGCTCGGGGCTGTAATTTAGACAAATAAAAGAGCTATATTTTTCTTGTTAACTGTTTTATGAGTCGATATTGGTATCATCTCTAATCGAATCGAACACCTAACTTCTAAATTGAGATAAACAAGAAGAAGACAAGGACATATGATATGACATCAATACCGACCCAAGGAATTTCTTTTTTTAATCATTTATTTATTTTCGAATTCAAATATTTATTCAACAGTTTTCTCAAAAATATCAATTTCAATTCTTGACCCACTAGTCAATTTCACTTACATCAGACGATTCCGAACATTTGTCTCTTGTTTGTTCTTGATTGCCGCAATTTTCCGAGGAGGTGCCTCGCTATCTTCGCTGGTCAAACGCTTGGCTGGTATTCTTGTTCGATGCTCAGAGGGGAAACGCCGAGCAAGATGTCCTTGTTGTTTACAGCTGTGACAAACTTTCTCGATGCACGGACATTGCTCAAGACCGTGGTAAATGCTAGCACAACGCTAACAAGCACATTTCGTTGGTCCCTGATAACGCATCGAATTGCGATGAAATGAGCCTCTTCCGCGGATCATAATGGTGAATCTTCCTGTTGTGTTTCGGTGGTACTGTCCTCTTTGGTTTAGTTTACTGGAGATTGCTGCTACTGACGCTGTTCGTTGTGACTGTCGCGTTTTCTGGAACTCTTGCTCATTCGATAACTCTGTTTCATGGTCACGTACAAGGTCGATTAAATCGTTCAGGGAACCTTGCCGAATCCAATTTCTGTGTGCTAGTGTCCGTACCCGTTTATCGGTCGAACTTTTTATCACTGTACGTGCCACCGCTTCCATTTCATCATCCTCCTTATCATAACCACATAATTTTGCCGATGCCGCTACACGTCTAACAAATTGGATACTGCTTTCATTATCCCGTTGGGTGGTATTCAGAAGTTTGCTTCGTTGGGAAAGCGTGTAAGCTCTAGATCCGAAATAACAATCTAATCTGGCAAGTGCATTTGAAAATGGGTCAATGGCTTGATCAGGCGTGTCGGGTGAAGACTTCGTTCCTTGAAGCAATTCAAGGTGCTTTGGTCCAGCTTTAATCCGAAAGACATCCATTTTCATATTCTCATCGTTAGCCTGGATCAGATTCAAAGAAGCCAACAGAATATTCTTCCAATATTCATAGCCCTTTTTGTCTATGTCGGATTCACCTTCCGAATGAATGCACTCGGGTATGTTCATTGTACTCAGTGACATATTATTCACGCTGGCCAGAAGAGTTTCACCAACAGCACTGTACGACTCTGCAGTGTTCGAACGGAAAGGCTCGAAATCGTTGGCTGGATTTGACATAGTCGTAGATTGCAATAGAGAATCTTTCTCGTTCCGGAGCTGAGTCAGCTCAATTCTCATTGCCGATAACTCTTCCAGAAGCATTTTTTGACGTAGAACTACGTCTGTCTTTTCTATATTGGGGTACACTTTACGATTGCAAAAAATCGAAAAACGTCACGAAAATATGATAGACTTTGACTGTTAATATCTCAGCCGTTAAACTGTTAATATCTCAGTCGGTGGATTTTCAATTTTCTTGGACCATTCGATTAAGGAAGAGTCAACGCTTCATACCCAGTGTACACTGAAGTCGCTTTTTACGCGGTTATTTTTACTGGAATCGCTTTTTATACGATTTTTTTTCACTCGAATCTTGGGATTTCGTGGTTTATTCAGACATATTTTGGGATTTTCGCGGTTTTTCACGTTGTTTTAATTTACGCGGTCCATATCCTCCGCGTAAAAACCGACTTCAGTGTGTTACAATATTTACTTTTGAAAACTTGCTAGCAGCTTAGCATTCGGTTTCGTTGAATCAGTGAATCGCGTACGTGCATCGCAATTCGCAGGCTTTTTCTCCCATAGCACTACATTCCAACTGAAACTTGGCCTGCTTTTCAACTTAGTTATCTATTAGCATTTCTTTAGTTATAAATTGAAAGCTTTGCATGAGTATGCGACAAAGTCAATGGAAACACTACGCCCAGAGTGTTGAGAATGTTTCCCCTCGAAAACATCCTAGATCAAATCAAGAATCTTTCTCACAATCTCTGGATTCTGCGCCGTTGTTCGCAAGGCTAACAGGAAACTTCAATCCAGCATAGACGTCAAATTAATGCAACTTCCAAGGTTTTTAGCTGGTGCAGTTCGTTTCTGCTAACTTACACGCGCGTTTTCTCTCGAAAGCTTGGGGGCGTTTGACGGCAACTTCTCGCTTACGTCTATTGATGCCAGTAAAGGGGCTCGGAATCTTCTTCGCTGCTGCAGTGGATGCGTTCTGTGAAACTTCGTCTCGTTTTTGCTGATTCCTAGGTGTCTACCGGAGTAAACGCATAGTCCGACGCAACTCACGTGAAGCAATTATAACTTCTTTACTGCGTCTGCTCTGACTTACTCCATAGGATGAGCACCAAACGCCGTGGACAGCCCAGCTTCCACGATGGGATTTTCTGTAATGAGCCACCGGGGATTTAGACTGACTTAGTGGCAGGCGCTTAGTCTCTGTTCCAGTTAACGTTGTTAATGTCCATGTGATTTGTCGCCATTTTATCAATTTGGACGAGAGCTAAAACATGCTCAAAGCATCCCATGAAGTGTAGAGATTCAACTGTTATAAAATTGAATCGTGCCAGTGGTTTTTGAAATTTTGAAAAATTCGTACTGGAAGATGGATTTCCAAGATTTAACGTGGAGAGTAGACTGGCTCAGGAAACAAAAAGTTCAGTTCAATCAAAGTTAATTGCCTATTTCCGGGGATTAAGCCACCCGATTTGGACGTTAATTTATTAACAAAAAGTTGTCGAATTCCACGGGGCGCCCCCCAGGATTGTGTCTTTGGGTGAGAAAATCAATCTATCAAAAGTTCAGCTCAATCGCTTGTTGCATAAGCTGGCGCAATTTCCAAAAACGGCTGTTGGTATGCTACAGAACGATTTCACAGAACAATGTATGATGATAAAATTAACTTTTATATAGTTTTCGGCTGATACGATTCTATCAATAAATCCAAAAATACACAATTCAGCTCCTAATAAATTAGCCGAAAGCTAAGTAAAAGTTCATTTAGTCATCGTACAACGTTCTGTGAAATTGTTCTGTAGCATACCAACTGCCCTTTTTGCAAATCTGAGCTCAATCGAGCAATCAGAACCAATTTCCAGATCGAATAAGTGACGGAGGTGTATTTTCTTATACATTTTGACTGAAATCGCCATACAAGCTTCTAATCAATTGCGCCAGCTTATGCAACAAGCAACAAGCTGACATTTTGAGAGATTGATTTTCTCATCTAAGACACAACCCTGGGGGGGTGCCCCGTGGAATTCGACAATTTTTTTTCTCCCCATACTAAGCTGGCCAGTCTAGTGGAGACGCTTTATCAGTCAAACGATAATTATTGGAATTTTTATTTGATAACTTCTCAGGTGTGAAAAGTAGGCGAGTTTTCATTGGCGATAATTTTTCAAATTTTGGAATCGATTGGAAATAAACACGAAATTATCATTTTAATGTAGGGTAACCGTACCCTTAGTGGAGGTAGCACCAATAGTGGAGGTAGTGGGGTTTTAATGAGATTTATCATATTTATACACTTTACGATGGTTTCAGTTGATGCGCCGTGCTTCAAATATCCTGTTAAATGCAACTTATCTTAAGGTTTCACTTGAAAAACTATTAAAAACAATGATTATCCTTAACAAAATTGACTCCCTTGCACCTATAGTGGTGCAACTGTACCAATAGTGGCGAGTCTCATAAGAAACCAATGGATAGCACCACTATGGGAACCAAAATTAATTTTTACCGCCACTAAAGGAACAGTGTACCCATAGTGGTGCAAGCAATATTTGGTAATTATTGATGTTAAATGACATCTATCTCATTTTTGTTAGCAAATTTATTAGTTTATCTATTGACTAAGATATTAAAGCTGTAAATTTTCCATGATTATCAATTTTTAAAAAATATTTTCTTTTGTGGATCTACTAATACCTCCACTATTGGTACCGTTACCCTAAACCTAAACCTATCTAATATCAATGTAATGTCAACAATGAAATTCAATCGGATGTTTGGCATTGTGTTTAGGTGTTATAAGTGTTATAGGAAAATTGGTTTAAAAGTAGCATTTACCAATATTTCTAATCAAGATACAATTATCGATCAATTCTTACTCTCTAGCGAGTTTTTATCAATTGATAATTTGGATATGTGAACGCTTGAGAGTGTTATTCATCCTCGATTATTTGACAATTCAATTTTTTGTTTGTTTTTGTCTTCCTTTTCAAATGATGGTCTAAAAATTATATACATCACCAGGGTTCGTAATGCTCACTCAACCTCAGGAGCACAGGATAAACAACGAAAGCAGCGATTCATCCTGGGCTTGACAAAGGCTTGCTTTGGTCTCATCGCACAGAAAAGTCGAAAACCTGTACATTACATACAGCTACGTAGTTCAACGTCACCTTTGCGTGCAACCTGAATGGGCTGCACCTTTGAGTTTTTGTAATACTTTTTTAAGATTTCCTGTGAAGCAGACCATAATGTTTTCATTAACTTCTTGTACATAACGCAATTCATTAAATATGCTTCATAGACTTCGTAAGCGCTGACATCGGTTTTCTATCTACACATCAGAAACCGATTTTAAATTTGAGTATATCATCAGTCTTTTTTTTCATTTGCTTCTACCAATCCTCACCTTCTCATTGAGGATTGGCTGTTGCTAATATTGACAATTGTGAAACTTCTCCTACTCATCGAAGTTTTCTGTCGTTTCCGTTGAAAGCTAACCGTCTGCTCATCGGTTGCTTACGAAGCATGTGTTCGAAACTTTTTTCGACTTTAAATACGTACCTTTTTGATGATTTGTCCGTCGTACCGTCCGCGCCATTGGCGTGGATTCCAGGGGTTCGTTTCGACCCACTTCGGGATGGCTGCATCATCTCGTCTTCCATGTGTGCACGGATAGTGCGTAGTGAAGGAGATCACTCAACTTCAGTTGTAGCAAGCTATAGAAAATTATTAATTTAACTCTTTAGCGAGCGAAAAGTTCACTCATGTTTTTTTTTAAACACCCCTTCCTCTGTGTAAATCCCTTCCTCTGTGTAGATCCCTTCCTCTATATAAAATCCGTTAACCTGTCCAAACATCAATTATCCATAGAATATTTGGATTTATGAACAGGCTTCCAGAAATTTGCCGCGTACCGCTTCAAATAGCCGCTAGTTGATTGCGTAGCTGAGTTGGTTCTATCAGCACGATGAACGCCCAACGCTTGCGCGCGCTGGTTACGATGATGGATGATCACACGCGGCCGTCGCGACGCCTACGTCGCGACGCGATGATGGTTGCAAGTCGTTTCCAGCGACTGTTAAGCCCTCAGTACACTGTTTGTCATGATGACAAATATTTGTCAAGTTTATCCGGATATCTATCAGACTGACCAGAAATCGACATGGATATCAGGCTGACTTGACAAATATTTGTCATTATGACAAACAGTGTACTGATAGCTTTACTATCCGATCGGTCCGTTGTTCGTTTGTCTGCCCGCCGCTGCTTGCGTGGAGGGTGGTTGCTATGGCAACAACACCCGTGGTAGACGAATAGCTTCCCGCGCACAACCGCTTCGGTGTTCGTGGGCGGAATGCCTAGGTGTGGGTGGTTGCTAGGGTGACTACAGCCGTGTCGCTGCTCGTGAGCTTAGGTTTCGGGAACGCTTGCTGGTGGTCACGTGGTTCTTCGATGCTGCCAAGGCAAGGAAGGGTTCCGTGCGTTGCGTGTGTCGAGTTGTGAATGACCCGATTGTCCATTGAGCGCCCGTTTTATAGTCTTTTGGACTAGGCGAGGGGAAGGCTAGCTTCCCCTGGTTACCATGGAAACTGCGCGCTTCTTTTGTTTCTCATATTTTTTTTTGCTTGCGATTCCGATCAAGCTAGGGGGTAATTCCTATTAGAGTAACCAAAGATTTAAGTTTTTTTCAAATGAATAAAACGCAGTACGTCTAGAATATTTCTTTCATCTTTTTTTATTTGTAATTCTTATTACCTTATTATCAACCAATATTTTGAATTATTTTGGTAACTAGTACTGATAGTATTTATTATTATTATTATGTATTTATTAATATGTTTACTACAATTTCATTTTAGGCCCGTATCTCACAACTTATTATCCAACTTGTCATTATTTTCTGGTATAATAAGAATATTATCTGTTTTGTCTCAATAATGTATTCAAATTCTTTATTCATTTGTTTAATATATCGGAAATTCCACTCCTATATTTCGTAAAATTGTTATATAAATTTATAATGTATATTTTCTTGGAACGTATCTGCTCATTCTCCTACAACACGCTCAACGACTTTTAGTAATAATAGAGTAACATTAATAAAGTGAGCTCAAATAGTGATACAGATAAACCACAGCTTATTTATTTATGCTCCAATAGTTCAAGTGATTTCACTGTCTATTTTTTCCCCTAATAAGGCTATCTGACGTTTATAGTCTTTCTCTTGGGCGCACAGACGAGATAGGGTTTGTTTTCATACGGAAACGCTTCCGGAGCGTTTCCGTATGAAAACAAATCCTATCCTTTCCGTGCGCGTGCAAGAGAAAGATGATTAAACGTCAGATAGCCTTATAGGTATATTCTTATTTTTTCATTTCAGCTAGCTAACGCTTACGAAGAAGTTGAAGAGCAACGACAAGTAGTAAGCGATTGGAAGCGTAAGGCACAAAAAATGACAAATGAAATGAATGACTTACGCATGCTATTGGATGAACAATCTAGCAGAAACAATTTACTTGAAAAACGCCACCGAAAATTCGACTCAGAGACGCAAGCTTTACAGGTACGTGATCATACCACTTAGGGCCAATGCCCACTTAGGGGGTGCACGTGGCGTTGAAAAAAACGCAGGTGTGCAACGGTGTGGCGACGCTGCGTTAGAGGTACACTAATTACGTAAGCATTTTTTGGAACGTAAGAAAATGACAGACTCCTCCCTCCCCTCTCTAAATGCTTACGTTATTAGTGTATGACCCCTTACCGCCTTTTCCCGATGCACACCTGCATCCTTTTAATGCCGTGTGCACGGTTGCAGCCTAAGGTCTTCAAACACGCGTGCAAGATTCTAGAAATATACGATAAATTTTTTTTCTTCCAGGACACAATCAGGCAAGAGAAACAAATGCGAGAGAAATTAGCACGAGAAAAAGATTTCCTGTTTGCTGAGAAATCCACTTTAGAACAAACGCTTTCGGTAAGGTCTTTCGGTAATATCTATTTAGGATATTAAAAAATAGAAGTTGCTTTTTGGAGGCCCATATACAGATGTGCTCGACTTGCGGTTAGCGGCAATCTACACGCAAAAAATATTGCAGTCGAAACTACCATTCCGAGGGTTATTTTATACTAATGACACACTGGTGGTATTCGTACCATGGTACAAGTTGTACCACTAGTGTGTCACCTTGTACCATGCTGGTACAACGTGGAAAACCATGGTACAATATGTACTAGGGTATATAACCGTGGTACTTGATTTTACCATTTGGGTAAATAAATTTACTTACTTACTTACTTACATTTGGGTAAATAAATTTTCCGTTGGGTACTTTTTCAACATGGGAGTAAAGGCAAACTACTTCGACCCTGGGAGCTGCGGATAGAATCGAAACGATTGTCAAAAAATCTCCAAAGCAAGCTGTCAAAAAGTATCCATCGCATTGAGAGAGTTTGTGAGCATTCTGAGCGCAGCCGAGAAGAGTACACGTGTAAATCAACTCATCTCTATATGATATAAATGAAATGGTCTGTGTTCGTATCCGCATAACTCGAAAACGGCTGGATGGATTGTCTTCATTCCTTCAGCAGATATGTTCGTTATTGTTTCCGACGGGTTTATATAATATTTCCTCATGCAAAAATCATTAGTAAAGTTGTTTAAATCGTGAAAAACTAAAATTAAGATTCGTATGGAAATTTCCCATGGGCAGTTCACTGCGCGCATTTCCGCTTACTATGCAGGACAACGTCTGCCGGGTCGACTAGTACTAATTATAGTTCATTTCTAACAAAACTCAATTATTTGGTGTCATTTCAAACCTATAGAGGAATTTTAATAAGTGAACGGCATGATTTAACTTTACGATCGGCACAATAATTTATGCAATGCAGTAAATCGATGAAATCTTTGAAAATTTTTTTTAAAAGATAAACATAATGATAATTCGAAGTGAGAAAATTGTAGCGTGTACATTGTACACTGAGAGGAAATTTTCGGGTTTCAAGCAAAATATCTTGAAAATTAGAATCGATCGAGTCCGCGGCTCCCAGCTTCGACCCTACTTACTCAATTTTGGCTTCCCGTACGGATGTTCGAGGTTGGGTGAATTAAACTCACTATTCGGTAGTTTATTTCTTCCGTGTGGAACCACGGTAAAATTTACTGAAATTTCATGGTTGTTTTAAAAACAGAGCGTAGTCTACAAAATAGTAATTTTTACCACGGATTTTTTTTTCAGTGTAGTTAAAAACTGTTCCCCTCGTCCAGGAACGAAATTTTGGTAATCGTCAGCAGAATTGTCAAAAAGTACAACGAACGATGTTTTTTTTTTAGTCTGTGAACCATTCCACCGATTCGTTTAACTTTTAGTTAAAATTTGACAGTTCGATAGTTATTTTCCCATCGTGGTTAAAATTTTACCCCGAAGCCGACCCATTTGAGTTTTTACAGATTGGTGGTTATTTGAAGCGGAATGGATTTGGCGCTAATTTTCTTGCGAACAAAGTTTAACTATCGAACTGTCAAATCTAACCATGCTCCAGAGCAGGGTTATTTTTAACCACGACGAAATAACCATCGAACTGTCAAATTTTAACTAAAAGTTAAACGAATCGGTGGAATGGTTCACAGCCTTAGGGTAAAATCAGCAGTGATTCGAATCGTTCGGGACTGTCAGTTTGAACATGAATCTGAAACATTCATTTTCCCAGCAGCTGATCTAGATTCTATTTTTATACCAGTCAAATGTTCAAAAAAATAAAACTGGTATAACGCTCCGTTCTATTTTCTGCAGATTTGAACCACGATTGGATTACGAGATTCAAATATTTTCCAATTGTTTTGGTGTATGAATGCGTCATTTTATCTACGGATCAATCCACTTTGCAACTACGGCGCCTTTCTTGGCGCCAACATGATGATTTCATTTAATTGGAAATTTGAAAAACATGAATAGAACACTGCTGGGGAAACCAGCGAGTTTGTTCAATTTGGCTCCAGATTCAAACTAGGATAGTGGTCGAAAATTTGGAATGAAACTGTAGAAGGTAAGAGTAAAATCATCAGTGATTCAAATCGTTCGGGGCTGTCAGTTTGAATATGCATCTGGAACATTCATTTTCCTAGCAGCTGTTCTAGATTCATTTTTTATACCAGTCAAATGTCAGAAAAATAAAACTGGTATAACGCTCCGTTCTATTTTCTGCAGATTTCTCAAAATTAGAAGTTTTCTCTGTTCTCGCTATACTCTTTCTTCTGAAATACGAGCTTTCTGTATTGGACCACAGTATTGGAGTGTGTTTGTTTACCAGCCGATACAACGACTTATATTTATAGCGTATAGCTATTCGGTCTGAGTGTAGTAGCCCTCGGCTCGGCTGTAGCAACCATCGGGCGGTAAACAAGCACTCACCGATACTGTGCCCAAACAAAACAGAAAGCACGTGTGTGTGATTGATCTACTAATGCTACGTTTAGACAAGGCAAGTGAATTGAGCAAGTCGCTTCAATCGAACGCGAACTGAACGTGTAAACACCTTAATTCAATTCACTTGAACGAAAAGAAAGTTGAACATGTTCAACTTTCTTTTCGTTCAAGTGAGGGGTCGTACACTTATTACGTAAGCATTTTTTCTGGGTTTTTCGAACCCCCTCCCCCCATGTGAGATTTTTCCCATACAAATGATTTTTTTATTTATATGGCACATAAGAAAACAGCAGAACCCCCTCCCACCACAAATGTTTACGCAATATGTGTACGGCCCTGAATTGAATTAAGGTGTTTACACGTTCAGTTCGCGTTCGATTCAAGCGACTTGCTCAATTCACTTGCCTTTTCTAAACGTAGCATAATTGTGGTAGGGGGTAACACTGCACAGAAAAAATAAAGAATCTAAAAAAAAGTTTAAAGCACTCAACTTTGAGTACGAATTTCAAGTTTCCAACTCAATATTAAGTAGTTTTCACACTCTCTCTCATAAATGATATTATTTATAAGCAAAGAGAGATGCATCGACCCAACATGTGTTGTTCCGTGGAAGAAGCAAAATTTGAGTTGTGAGTGAGTGAAAATAACATAAATTTGATTTGGTGAAATAAGTGGCAAACTTAGAAACTTAGTGAAACTTAGAAACTTAGTGGGTGATAATTCAACACGGGAGTAAAGACAAAGTACTAACCGGATTTTTTTTCGCATTTTTGGCTTCTTCCACGCAAGGGCGGATTTGAGTAAAAGGAACCATAAAGTGAGTTATTTCACAGGTCCGTGTGTATCTATTACATTAAGGTCTGAGGGAAGGGTTTTCCGTTAAAAAAGCACGCGGTAGCACTCTCTGAGAGAGGAAATTGCCCAATTCAGCCCGCCAGAATGACACTGTCAGTGTCCCCAAAATGATTTCATCATTATGAAGTTTACAATTGCTTGAGAATTTGCCGTAAACGGAGAACAAAAGGAGTTGGCAACAATGGAGAAGAAATTTATCACTCATGCAGTGGTTCGGCGAGAGAACAGCAGCAGCGCCGACCAATCACGCAATGAGGAAATCAAAATAAACAAACTCCAGCTGGTTTTGGAAAATGAAAACATGAGCCGTTTCTAGAACAACATTAGAAAATATCGTGAGAGGATTTCTGTACAAGGTTTCCACACAAGCTTTGAAAAATATTTGCGTGATAACAGTGGTGCTGGTGTAAATAAGACAAATAAGACAAATAAGACAAATAAGACAAATAAGACAAATAAGACAAATAAGACAAATAAGGCAAATAAGACAAATAAGACAAATAAGACAAGTAAGACAAATAAGACAAATAAGACAAATAAGACACATAAGACAAAGAAGTCAAATAAGACAAATAAGACAAATAAGACAAATAAGACAAATAAGGCAAATAAGACAAATAAGACAAATAAGACTGTTTCGTCCAGGGTGGGACGACCCTACGTTGTGATTATTTTTGATGGTGATTCTCCGGGCGACGAATAAAGGAAACACTGGTTCAAACTGGACTATGAATTTATTGCCTCCGAGAGGCAGCGTGCCTGCTCGGAGGTTACGTAACGAACACTGTACAGGACATTCAATTCAGAGTCGCCTTTTATAGGCGACTCTTAGTACGGAAACAATATACACATTATTGGGGACGTGCGCACAAACATTCAAATTTAAGTCTAATAAGATTAACTACGCGCCAAATTGCCAACCGAACGCTGCAACGCGTTCGGGCTATTGGCGCGAAACACAAAACTAATCAAACGAATGAATAGAAGCTACGCACGCTGCTCTTCTTTGCGCTGTCCTCTCACTGCAAGCAAGCAGCTGAAACGGTGACGATGAGTTGTGCGAACAAAGACAAATAAGACAAATAAGACAAATAAGACAAATAAGACAAATAAGACAAATAAGACAAATAAGACAAATAAGACAAATAAGACAAATAAGACAAATAAGACAAATAAGACAAATAAGACAAATAAGACAAATAAGACAAATAAGACAAATAAAGACAAATAAGACAAATAAGACAAATAAGACAAATGAGACAAATAAGACAAATAAGACAAAAAGACAAATAAGACAAATAAGACAAATAAGACAAAAAGACAAATAAGACAAATAAGACAAATAAGACAACAAGACAAGACAAATAAGACAAATAAGACAAATAAGACAAATAAGACAAATAAGACAACAAGACAAATAAGACAAATAAGACAAATAAGACAAATAAGACAAATAAGACAACAAGACAATAAGACAAATAAGACAAATAAGACAAATAAGACAAATAAGACAAATAAGACAAATAAGACAAATAAGACAAATAAGACAAATAAGACAAATAAGACAAATAAGACAAATAAGACAAATATGACAAATAAGACAAATAAGACAAATAAGACAAATAAGACAAATAAGACAAATAAGACAAATAAGACAAATAAGACAAAAAAGACAAAAAAGACAAAAAAGACAAAAAGACAAAAAAGACAAAAAAGACAAATAAGACAAATAAGACAAATAAGACAAATAAGACAAATAAGACAAATAAGACAAATAAGACAAATAAGACAAATAAGACAAATAAGACAAATAAGACAAGTTCCTCCAGGAACTCCTTCGGAAGTTCCTCCAGGAACTCCTTCGGAAGTTCCTCCAGGAACTCCTTCGGAAGTTCCTCCAGGAACTCCTTCGGAAGTTCCTCCAGGAACTCCTTCGGAAGTTCCTCCAGGAACTCCTTCGGAAGTTCCTCCAGGAACTCCTTCGGAAGTTCCTCCAGGAACTCCTTCGGAAGTTCCTCCAGGAACTCCTTCGGAAGTTCCTCCAGGAACTCCTTCGGAAGTTCCTCCAGGAACTCCTTCGGAAGTTCCTCCAGGAACTCCTTCGGAAGTTCCTCCAGGAACTCCTTCGGAAGTTCCTCCAGGAACTCCTTCGGAAGTTCCTCCAGGAACTCCTTCGGAAGTTCCTCCAGGAACTCCTTCGGAAGTTCCTCCAGGAACTCCTTCGGAAGTTCCTCCAGGAACTCCTTCGGAAGTTCCTCCAGGAACTCCTTCGGAAGTTCCTCCAGGAACTCCTTCGGAAGTTCCTCCAGGAACTCCTTCGAAAGTTCCTCCAGGAACTCCTTCGGAAGTTCCTCCAGGAACTCCTTCGGAAGTTCCTCCATGAACTCCTTTGGAAATTCCTCCAGGAATTCCTTCGGATGTTCCTCCAGGAATTCCTTCGGATGTTCTTCCAGGAACTCTTCCGGAAGTTCCTCCAGCAATTCCTCCGGAAGTTCCTCCAGGCATTCCTCCGGAAGTTCCTCCATGAATTCCTACGGAAGTTCCTCCATGAATTCCTACGGAAGTTCCTCCAGGAATTCCTCCGGAAGTTCCTCCAGGAATTCCTCCGGAAGTTCGTCCAGGAATTCCTCCGGAAGTTCCTCCAATATTTCCTCCGGAAGTTCCTCCAGGTATTCCTCCGGAAGTTCCTCCAGGAATTCCTTCGGAAGTTCCTCCAGGAATTCCTCCGGAAGTTCCTCCGGAAGTTCCTCCAGGAATTCCTCCGGAAGTTCCTCCAGGAATTCCTCCGGAAGTTCCTCCAGGAATTCCTCCGGAAGTTCCTCCAGGAATTCCTCCGGAAGTTCCTCCAGGAATTCCTCCGGAAGTTCCTCCAGGAATTCCTCCGGAAGTTCCTCCAGGAATTCCTCCGGAAGTTCCTCCAGGAATTCCTCCGGAAGTTCCTCCAGGAATTCCTCCGGAAGTTCCTCCAGGAATTCCTCCGGAAGTTCCTCCAGGAGTTCCTCCGGAAGTTCCTCCAAGAATTCCTCCGGAAGTTCCTCCAGGAATTCGTCCGGAAGTTCCTCCAGGAATTCGTCCGGAAGTTCCTCCAGGAATTCGTCCGGAAGTTCCTTCAGGAATTCGTCCGGAAGTTCCTCCAGGAATTCGTCCGGAAGTTCCTCCAGGAATTCCTCCGGAAGTTCCTCCAGGAATTCCTCCGGAAGTTCCTCCAGGAATTCCTCCGGAAGTTCCTCCAGGAATTCCTCCGGAAGTTCCTCCAGGAATTCCTCCGGAAGTTCCTCCAGCAATTCCTCCGGACGTTCCTCCAGCAATTCCTCCGGAAGTTCCTCCAGGAATTCCTCCGGAAGTTCCTCCAGGAATTCGTCCGGAAGTTCCTCCAGGAATTCGTCCGGAAGTTCCTCCAGGAATTCGTCCGGAAGTTCCTCCAGGAATTCGTCCGGAAGTTCCTCCAGGAATTCGTCCGGAAGTTCCTCCAGGAATTCGTCCGGAAGTTCCTCCAGGAATTCGTCCGGAAGTTCCTCCAGGAATTCGTCCGGAAGTTCCTCCAGAAATTCGTCCGGAAGTTCCTCCAGGAATTCGTCCGGAAGTTCCTCCAGGAATTCGTCCGGAAGTTCCTCCAGGAATTCGTCCGGAAGTTCCTCCAGGAATTCGTCCGGAAGTTCCTCCAGGAATTCGTCCGGAAGTTCCTCCAGGAATTCGTCCGGAAGTTCCTCCAGGAATTCCTCCGGAAGTTCCTCCAGGAATTCCTCCGGAAGTTCCTCCAGGAATTCCTCCGGAAGTTCCTCCAGGAATTCCTCCGGAAGTTCCTCCAGGAATTCCTCCGGAAGTTCCTCCAGGAATTCCTCCGGAAGTTCCTCCAGGAATTCCTCCGGAAGTTCCTCCAGGAATTCCTCCGGAAGTTCCTCCAGGAATTCCTCCGGAAGTTCCTCCAGGAATTCCTCCGGAAGTTCCTCCAGGAATTCCTCCGGAAGTTCCTCCAGGAATTCCTCCGGAAGTTCCTCCAGGAATTCCTCCGGAAGTTCCTCCAGGAATTCCTCCGGAAGTTCCTCCAGGAATTCCTCCGGAAGTTCCTCCAGGAATTCCTCCGGAAGTTCCTTCAGGAATTCCTCCGGAAGTTCCTCCAGGAATTCCTCCGGAAGTTCCTCCAGGAATTCCTCCGGAAGTTCCTTCAGAAGCTCCTTCGGAAGTTCCTCCAGGAATTCCTCCGGAAGTTCCTCCAGGAGTTCCTTCGGAAGTTCCTCCAGGAGTTCCTTCGGAAGTTCCTCCAGGAGTTCCTTCGGAAGTTCCTCCAGGAGTTCCTTCGGGAATTTCTCTAAGAGTTTCTTCGGGAATTCCTCCGGAAGTTCCTTCGAGAATTCCCCCGGAAGTTCCTTCGAGAATTCCCCTGGAAGTTCCTTCGGGAATTCCCCCGGTAGTTCGTTCGGGAATTCCCCTGGATGTTCCATCGGAAATTCCTATGGAAATTCCATCGGAAGTTCCTATGGAAGTTTCTTCGTAAATTCCTATAGAAGTTCCTTCGGAAAATCCTCCGAAAGTTCCTTCGGGAATTCCTCCGGAAGTTCCTTCGAGAATTCTTCCGAAAGTTCCTCCGGGAATTCCTCCGAAAGTTCCTCCGGGAATTCCTCCGAAAGTTCCTCCGGGAATTCTTCCGAAAGTTCCTCCGGGAATTCCTCCGGAAATTCCTCCGGAAGTTCCTCCGGGAATTCCTCCGGGAATTTCTCTGGAAGTTCCTCTATGAATTCCTCTGGAAGTTTGTCCAGGAGTTCCTCTGGAAGTTCCTCCGGGAATTTCTCTGGAAGTTTCTTCGGGAATTCCTCTGGAAGTTTTCAGAGAAAATTTTGGAAGAATTCCCGAAGGAATTCCCGAAGAAACTCCCGGAGGAATTCCCGAAGGAACTTCAGGAGGAATTTCCGAAGAAACTTCCATAGGAATTTCCGAAGGAACTTCCATAGGAATTTCCGAAGGAACTTCCATAGGAATTTCCGAAGGAACTTCCATAGGAATTTCCGAAGGAACTTCCATAGGAATTTCCGAAGGAACTTCCATAGGAATTTCCGAAGGAACATCCATAGGAATTTCCGAAGGAACTTCCATAGGAATTTCCGAAGGAACTTCCATAGGAATTTCCGAAGGAACTTCCATAGGAACTTCCATAGGAATTTCCGAAGGAACTTCCATAGGAATTTCCGAAGGAACTTCCATAGGAATTTCCGAAGGAACTTCCATAGGAATTCCCGAAGAAAATCCGAAGGAATTCCCGAAGAAACTTCCGGAAGAATTCCCGAAGGAACTTCCGGAAGAATTCCCGAAGAAAATTCCATAGGAATTTCCGAAGGAACTTCCATAGGAATTTCCGAAGGAACTTCCATAGAAATTTCCGAAGGAACTTCCGGAGGAATTCCCGAAGGAACTTCCGGAGGAATTCCCGAAGGAACTTCCGGAGGAATTCCAGAAGGAACTTCCGGAGGAATTCCAGAAGGAACTTCCGGAGGAATTCCAGAAGGAACTTCCGGAGGAATTCCAGAAGGAACTTCCATAAGAATTCCCGAAGGAACTTCCGGAGGAATTCCCGAAGGAACTTTTGGAGGAATTCCCGAAGGAACTTCCGGAGGAATTCCCGAAGGAACTTCCGGAGGAACTCCCGAAGGAACTTCCGGAGGAATTCCCAAAGGTACTTCCAAAGGAATTCCCGAAGGAAATTCCGGAGGAATTCCCGAAGGACCTTCCAGAGGAATTCCGGAATGAACTTCCGAAGGAATTCCCGAAGGAACTTCTGGAGGAATTCCCGAAGGAACTTCCAGAGGAATTCCCGAAGGAACTTCCGGAGGAATTCCCGAAGGAACTTATGGAGGAATTCCCGAAGGAACTTCCGAAGGAACTTCCAAAGGAATTCCCGAAGGAACTTCCGGAGGAATTCCCGAAGAAACTGGAGGAACTTCCGGAGGAATTCCTGGAGGAACTTCCGGAGGGATTCCCGGAGGAACTTCCGGAGGAATTCCTGGAGGAACTTCCGAAGGAATGCCTGGAGGAACTTCCGAAGTTATTCCTGGAGAAACTTCCGAAGGAATTCTCAGAGAAAATTCCGAAGGAATTCCTGGAGAAACTTCCAAAGGAATTCCTGGAGAAACTTCCAAAGGAATTTCTGCAGTAACTTCCGGAAGAATTTCTGGAGGAACTCCGGAGGAATTCCTGGAGGAACTTCCGACGGAATTCCTGGATAAAATTCCCGAAGGAACTTCCTAGAGGAAATTCCGAAGGAATTCCTGGAGGAACTTCCGGAGGAACTTCCGGAGGAACTTCCGGAGGAATTCCTGGAGGAACTTCCGGAGGAATTCCTGGAGAAACTTCCAATGGAATTCCTGGAGAAACTTCCGAAGGAATTCCTGGAGAAACTTCTGAAGGAATTCCTGGAGAAACTTCCGAAGGAGTTCCTGGTGAAACTTCCAAAAGAATTTCTGGATGAACTTCCGAAGGAACTTCTGCAGTAACTTCCGGAGGAATTTCTGCAGTAACTTCCGGAAGAATTTCTGGAGGATCTTCCGAAAGAATTTCTGGAGGAACTTCTGAAGGAATTCCTGGAAGAACTTCCGAAGGAATTTCTGCAGTAACTTCCGAAAGAATTTCTGGAGGATCTTCCGAAAGAATTTCTGGATAAATTTGTGAAGAATTTTCTGGAGAAACTTCCGAAGAAATTACTGGAAGAACTTACGAATTTCTGGAGGAACTTCCGAAGGAATTCCAGGAAGAACTACTGGACGTACTTCCGGAGGAAATCCAGGACGAACTTCCGGAGGAATTCCTGGAGTAACTTTAGTGGGAATTCCTGGAGGAACTTCCGAAGAAACTCCTGGAGGAACTTCCGGCGGAAATTTTGAAGAAACTTCCGGAGGAATTCCAGGAGGAATTACTGGAGAATCTTCCGGAGGAATTACTGGAGGAACTTCCGGAGTAATTCCTGAAGGATCTTCAGGAGGAATACCTGGAGGAACTTCTGAAGGATTTTCTGGAAGAATTCCTGGAGGAATTTCTGGAGGAACCTCCGGAGGAATTCCCGGAGGAACTTCCGGAGGGACTTCCGTAGGAATTTGTCTTGTTTATCTTGTTTGCTTTATTTGTCTTATTTGTTTTATTTATTTTATTTTGCTTATTTTTTCTATTTGTCTTATTTGTTTTATTTATTTTCGATTGTTTATCCCATCAAATTCCTATATTTGATTTAAATTAATATATTTGGTATTTATGGTGTTCACAAATAGGAATACGCTTTTTTCTAGTGTCACGCTAGATACAAAGTTGACGGACTTTCTACCGCTCTCATCGCTCCTTTCCTGCCGTGCGCCACAAGAAAATATTCTGTTGGCTGCTCTCCCGAAATGGTAACTTTTGTATGGAATTTAAAAAACTTGGTTGAAGTAAATAGAGCTTCCTGCAAAATTTATTGCGGTGACATATACTTTTTATTACATCAAAATGATCGTTGGGAAAATTCAAAACTTTTGTCAGTTGGGTTTTGCGAAATTCGGTTCTTTTGTGCCTCAAATCATCGGAGAGAGGTACTGAGAAGCGAAAATTTCAGTTCTACAATAGTTCAGTATTTAGAGCTTAATTCAAATTTGGGAAATAGTAGGTCCATGAAATTTTGTAGGAACATTCCTTGATTAATTTCAAAGAGATTGTCAGTTGGGATAAGCGAAATTCGTTCCCAATTCCGAGTTATAGACATTTTAGTACGAAAATAGCGCTCTACCGCGAGAGAGCTTCCCTCAGACCTTAAGAGTGAAATCAGGAGTGATTTAGTTTCATTCCAAATTTTCGACCACTATTCTAGTTTGAATCTGGAGCAAAATAGAACAAACTCGCTGGTTTCCCCAGCAGTGTTCTATTCATGTTATTCAAATTTTCAATTAAATGAAATCATCATGTTGGCGCCAAGAAAGGCGCCGTAATTATTATAATTAAAATGGATTGATCCGTAGATAAAATAAGGCATTCATACACAAAAACAATTGGAAAATATTTGAGTTAGGGATTTCTTTGACACGAACAAATTTTTAAAAACTAAACTTTAAAATACTTTATTACCGCGCACTTCACTTATCGACTACTTACTATGAAATCTATACCAAGAAAGAGAGCGAGCCACGCTGCTGGCTCGTTTTTATCAACTAATTATGCATACCTTGCGCTTTTAGCGCGCCCTAACACCTGATTGCAGTGCAGCGTGGCGTGATGTGCCACGTTGCGTGAAACTGCGCCTACTGACTAACTTCCCTAGCAGGATTTCCTAACGGCTCCCCGTCTGCTGGAAAGTCGTCCTCGGCTTTCAAATTACGGTTGTGGAATCAACCTGGGATACCTCGTTGGAGAAACTTCTACGTTGACCTCTGATGTTTTACCCTCTTCTGGCTGCTGTTTGGCCTTTGCCGATTGTGGGAATGCGGATGCATCAAATCTTTTCCAGGTGATAAACTTCAGAACCCCGACGATGATAACAATGATAATGATGATCGTTAGCGTTGAGAATGTTCCAAAGGACAGCCACCCGAACAAATTTATTTTCCAATGAATGCTTTCGGTTGTCAAATTGAGGTGTGCTATGTTGTCTCGGTGTTCTAAATGCTGCTCCTGTAAAAGCTCCAATGGAAGACGATTTATGAATTTAACTGGAGTTACCTTCAACCCTGTTGTTGGGATAAACGAATGGGGCTGCGCATCGTATTTGTGGTTTGCATATTCCTCATCATCGAGCTTCAATGTACATTGTTGAAATTGTATAAGGAACGATCCTTGTAGTTTACGTTCCTGGGCTGAGCAGTTTGATGACATGAGAAGATCTGCGGCGTTAACCACAATGTTTGCGTCGTCCACTCTTTTGATGAAATTTTTCCCATACGTTCGTTCTACGTTGCAATATGCTGGTTTTCCGGTAGTCAGCTGTTGGATACACTCCGTCATTGGTTCTGTTTGCGTGCTGGAGCATATAAACATATCCTTGGCTTTGGAACATGGAGTTTTAAAAAGATAGGGTGTTGGTCCGTCGAGATAGTAGTTTGCATGCAGTTGAATTTTGAGATTATTCTGTACTACTGGTTCAATGAAATTTAGTTTGTAGATAACGTTTTTAATCCTTGGGATTTTGAGGGTATAGATAATCATGTCCTTGCTGTAGATTACGTACACACTGGCGATGTCCAAAATGCTGTCCATGCTGTGTTGTTCAAGGCCATCGTGGGAAAGAAATTTCTTGGCGGTGATTAGCTCGCTAGAGTTGATGATGCGGCTGCTGGGGATATTTCTCCTGGCTAGGGTGACTGCTTCCTCTATGATTTCTTGCTGATAGATTAGTTCATCTAAGTTGAAAAGGAGGTTTATAGAGTCAAATCCATCTAAAGTCCCTGCAGTAAAGTTTCCCTGATATTTAATCAAAGAATTGAGTTTTTCAGTAATGTTTTTGAGTCTATGTTCGATTGCTATGTTGATTCTAATTTGCCTGTCGTTTTGATCAATCAAGGAATTCGTTGTCACATTTATAATTTTTAAATCTTCCGCGTCAGGGCTTCCTGAAATATACTTCCATGCTTTCCCTAGAGCTTCCCAACGTCTATTCCTGTTCATGGGCCTAACCTTTGATATAATAGAGTGCAGTCTATGAAGCTTAATTTTCAGAATATTGCTAAGCGGTTTGTCTTTGTTGATAGCATTCTGCGTCACGTCATCGATTTCCGCTATGTAATCTCCTAATTGTCCTAAGTTTATGGGGTGAACTATTCGTAGGTAACTATTGCTTATTCTGGCTTCTCCAAGGGGTATGATGGCGACTGGGTTACGGTTTAGGTCATGTACTCTTATGTCGGTCCAGGTTGTTTGAATCAAGATACATACATAGTCTGAAATCAGATAGAGGGAGTAAACTCTCGTCACTTAGATGGTTTTTTGATATGTTTTTTTATGTATTTTTATATTTGTTGTGTCCGTAATCGTCTTTTTGTGTTGTTCTTGAATGTCTATCGCCCTGTATCTGTCGTGATATGGAGACGGCTTGGCTTTTGTTTTAACTAAGATTTCTTGAGCCCTGATATGCTCGTACTCTTTGGGTCCCGTAACTTGTCTTGCATTGTGTTTCCTAACTTCCTGTGAAATATTATCTCTAGCCGTCATAATTACTCTTTGTTTCGTTAAATTTATGTCGTCAAGATTTAGAGAGGTCGCGTTGCCAAAAATTATCTGTCGGGGAGTGAGCTGTGTAGTGGAGTGTTTACTGTCGTTGTATATGGCTGTGATCAGAGATAATCCCTGATAGAGTGTTAGTTCGTCCACCTTTCTCCTGTTTGCCATATACATTTCCAAAAGCGTGTTGTGGAACCTCTCGATTATGCCATTACTGTTGCTACTACTAGCATAGTGAATGGCAACACCGTGTGTTTCCAAAAAAGCTATAAAAATTTGACTTCTAAATGAAGTTGCTTGATCACATGTGATCAATTTTGGTATGCCGAACGTTTTGAAGTATTCCGTGAGGGTTTCAATTAGTTCTTCCGATGTTTCATTGCAAATTTTATAAATCTGGGCGAACTTTGAGAAAGAGTCGACAAGTGTTAGAAACTTTTCACCTTCTTTTACATAAACATTAATGAAGATATTTTCAAGTGGTTTTTCATACATCCGTCTTGTGATCTTGATCTTAAATGGTTTTCGCTCATATTTCGAAAATTTGCAGTCTTTACAGTTTTTTACAAAGCTCTTGATCTTGGGGATCATTCCGGGGAAGAACACCGACTTCTTGACTTCCTCGTATGTAATTTTCCAACATCTATGGTTGAAATTATGACATTTGTTAATGAAGTCAATTTGTTCTTTCTCGGAGATGATGTCCGGAAGTTTAAGGATTCGAGAAATGGATTTTCATGCCGGGGTTAAAATTGTCAGAAATGATACGTTTACAGGATAAGACGATGTCAACAAGAGCGAATATTCCATTGTTGGTGCCTGGGATTAGGCAATCTTTCAGAATCCTGAAGAGGTCCGCCTCGGTGTATTCTTTTTGATGGAATATATGCCGTGTGTATCCTGGAAATATTGAAATGTTGATATGAGGTCTTTTCCTATTGTCATCACTGACCCTTAGGATTATCTGTAATTTAAATTGGTTTATTATTTCAGGGTCATAAGCAGGGTGGTTCTCGAAGAATTCATTTTCGAGAACAGTTTGATTATTAAGTTCAATGCGAGGAATTCTAGACAATCCGTCGGCTACTACATTTTGTTTGCCTCGTTTATAGATGAGTTTAAAATCGAATTGTTCTAAGTATAGCCGTTGTCGGGTAACCCGTCCTGTCGCGTCTGTGAGTTTTAATTCTTTAGTGAGGGGGTCATGATCTGTGTATATGGTAAATGTTCTGACGTATAAATAAGGACGAAATGTTTTGGCAGCAAAGTAGATCGCCAGTAACTCTTTGGCAGTGGCGGAGTATTTCTCTTCCGCCTTTGACAAAGTCCGAGAAAGATATGCGATCGGTTTTTCCCTATTTTCAATGTTTTGTGATAGGACCCCTCCAATGGCAACGTTGGAGGCATCCGTCGTCAAAATAAATGGTTGCTCAAAATCAGGATATGCCAATATAAGATCTGACGTCATGATTTCCTTTAGTTTATCAAATGCTTTTTTGAAAGCGTCGTCGATTTCTATTGACTTACTTTTACCTCTAAGCTTGGAGGTCATTGGTTTTGCAACATGGGCAAAACGCGGAATGAATCGCCTGTAATAGCTTATCGTTCCTAAAAATGATTTCAATTCCTTCGTATTCTTAGGCAAGGGCCAGTTTTTAATGGCCTCGATTTTCTTAGGGTTAGGTTTAACTCCTTCCGTGGTCACCAGGTGACCGAGGAATTCAACCTCTTTCCGAAGAAACTCAGATTTATCGCTTTGTACCTTCAGGTTAGATTCTCTTAAAGTATGCAAAATTCGGACCTCTCAATCAGATGATGGCCATCTATAATCAACACTGCGAAACTATTGACTTTACAATGTCTCGACAGAACCTAAAAAAATATTTTGTCACAATTCGAAACCTACACATCTAAATTTACGTTAAATCCCAAAATTAAACACTACTTAACCAAACTATTTTTATTTTTATACACTATAATACCGTATTTATAGCATTAAAAAAATAAAGAAAAACATGTATATTGTATATGTACTAGTCTACGTCGGTTGACGAAATAAATAAATAAATAAAAATAAATAAATTTCCTTATGTCTTGAAGGTGCTCTTCTAACGACCGCGAGAATATTAGGTAATATCGTCCATGTAGACGAAACATCTAATATTCAAGTGCTTCCGAAGGACGGAGTCCATGAGCCTTTGAAATGTAGCGGGGGCGTTTTTCAGCCCAAAAGGCATTCGAACGAATTCGAATTTACCTCCATCTACATGTAAGGCCGTTTTCGGAACGTCAACAGGATCGATCTCGATTTGGTGGAAGCCGCTAGCGAGATCCAACACTGTGAAGTATTGTGCTTGGCCAAGTCGGTCCAGAATTTCACTAATTTCTGGAATCGGATATCGATCAGCAGGAGTTTTTTCGTTCAACTTCCTGTAATCGATGACAATTCTATACTTCTGCTGCCCAGAATTGTCCATTTTCTTGGGCACTACCCAAATGGGTGATGTCCAAGGCGAGCAAGATTCTCTAACTATCCCTGTCTCCAATAGTTTTTGAATCTGTTCTGCTACCACCTTTCGTAGGTGATAGAAATACTTATAAGTCTTCTGATGGATAGGGGTGTCATCTGAAGTTGTGATCTTGTGTTTCACTTGATGGGTAAAACTTAGATTTTTACCCTCTTGAAAAAATACGTCTCTAAAGGGACGTAGAGTCTGAATCAACCGAGTTTTCTCCTCGCCGTTCATATGATCGCTCGGGAAGTTGAGTTTGGGTAATTTCTCGTTCGTTATTGCGAAGCTATCATTACAAAATGGGTCTATCTTTTGTGAAACTAATGTTGACATATTCGAAAGGTGAACCATGGCTCTGTTACCTTCAGCGGAATACAATCCAAGTTTCAAAGTAACCTGAGGCGATAAATTTATCTCTCCCTCAATCAAAAATATATCGTTACTTGAAGTATAAATGGGGACTACAGAGTTCTCTTGAATATGGAAGTTTACTGAAGAAGGATAATATTTCGAGAACTCGTACGACTTATTTTCAATTGCCAAATGATGGCGTTTGGTGTCAATTACAGCTTTCATCAAACAACTTATGGAACTTGAAGACGTAATACGGCAGTTTTTCGGGGAAACTATCAGAGAAAAGGTTCGCGTGAACCATTTTGTCAATCAAAAATTTGCCGTTTTTATTAGTAACGATGGATGGATTGTTAACGGTTTTCGCCTGCTTCACGTGCTCGGGATTAATGTAGGATTTATTGGCTCCCGTATCAACTAAGAAATTTAAGATTCCTTTTGTTGTCGGGAAACGTACATACGGAATAAAGTTCATGATTTGTTCTTCGGTCCTCTGGCAGCTTGAAAATTCAGTTCCTCATCAGATTACTCCAGGTCATCATTTTCTGTAGGAATTTCAATCGGAGGCTCTGGTTCATTTAACTCTTCCACTTCATTATTATGAGCTTCAGCGCGTGGCTTCGGCTGAAAGACTGGCTTCCTGAACCAATATTGTTTATGCGGATTAGGTTGCGAGGCGTTAGGTTGCATTGCATTGGCTGCTGACTACTCGAGTTTGTTCTTTGTGGTTTAAATGTTTTGTGTTTCCCCGTGTAAGTTTGATTCGAATAATGGAGTTTATTACGCGATTCCGCGTTTTGATTTAGCAGTACCGCCTGGTATGCTTCCTCTAAATTTCTCGGTTTTGAGTTCCGAATAATGGAACTCAGTGGTTCCTGGATGTTATCCAGATATTTTGCCACAGAGATAATTTCAATTATCTCATGACCTGTAAGTGGTTTCGATTGAAGGTTTGCCTTCAACCTGGTATTTGTTTCTATCATTTCATTATAGAAACGAAAATGTGTTCTATCCCCTTTCCGCATGCGGAATAAGGCGGATAGGTTTGTGGTGAAATCTTGTTCGTCACCATAATGTTCAACTAGTTTCCTTTTGATACCATCTATTGTATTGGGGTTGTCATTAGCACAAAGAAGCGTGCGAGCTTCCCCTTTGATTTTGTTTTTAATAGCCCTTACGTATAGGCTGGAGAGGGAGTACCCCCCATTTTGAGTTTTGACCTTAAAGTCGTTATAGAGGTCAGCGACCTCTTCGAGCCATGCTGCGAGCTCCTTCTTGTTGCCCAAAAAATCGGACAAGAATTTAAACGGATCGGGAAGCTTGAACGCATCTCCGACCTGTGTATTTCTGACCGTCATTTGTGTACGTAGCTCGATCAGTTCGGACCGAAGCTCGTTCATTTCAAGGTCGTGGTCGTTTTTGTTATGTGTTGCAAGTTGCAACTTAAGCTCTTCGACCGTAGTCTTGAGCTGCTCAATCTCTTCGTTTCTAGTAGTGGGGGCCATCTCGTGAAACTATTAACGCACTTTATCACTTAAATCACTGAGTAAAGGGTAGAAGAAGCGGTAAAACTTACGTGAGTTTGAAGAACATCCGTGGGTTGCGATATGGCGGATATCGTTCGTCGTCCGGTTGCCTTTTCAGCTTCTGGGTTCCTTGAGGCGGGAGCTGTTGTCGATATCTCTTTTTTAAACACCACAAACACTCGCTATCCCACTTCTGACACCAGTTAGGGATTTCTTTGACACGAACAAGTTTTCAAAAACTACACTTTAAAATACTTTATTACCGCACCCTTCACTTATCGACTACTTACTATGAAATCTATACCAAGAAAGAGTGCGAGCCACGCTGCTGGCTCGCTTTTATCAACTAATTATGCATACCTTGCGCTTTTAGCGCGCCCTAACACCTGATTGCAGTGCAGCGTGGCGTGATGTGCCACGTTGCGTGAAACTGCGCCTACTGACTAACTCCCCTAGCAGGATTTCCTAACGTTGAATCTCGTGATTCAATCGTGGTTCAAATCGCAGAAAATAGAACGGCGCGTTATACCAGTTTTATTTTTGACATTTGACTGGTATAAAAAATGAGTCTAGAACAGCTGCTGGGAAAATGAATGTTTCAGATTCATATTCAAACTGACAGCCCCGAACGATTTGAATCACTGCTGATTTTACCCTAACACTAGGGTAACTTAATGAGGATAGCATTAAGTTTACCTTAGCATAGTGGTAGAACATCCGTCTAGCGTACTGGGACGTGTGGGTTCGATTCTCACCGATAGCCAGTGGATATTTTTGCATATTTTATAAATATTCTCCTCAAAATACATGTTTTCGGTCCTCAATATTGTTTTCCACACACATGAGCATCGCGAATACACTTTTTTTCCCCTGTCATAAGACGAGTTTATACAATCCCATTGAGTTCCACCACTTAATTGTATCTTGACAGATACGTATTTCGACCTCAAAAGTACTTTTGAGGTCGAAATACGTATCTGTCAAGATACAATTAAGTGGTGGAATTCAATGGGATTGTATAAACTCGTCTTATGACAGGTGAAAACATTCCACTAAAAAGCTCAAAATAATTTTCTTATCACACTTTTTTTTTTCTGATTTTGTCGTCCAGTGCTATTATTGCATGTTTCTAGGTAATGCTTAACAATTATTTTATTTTTTAACAGGACGTGCGGCTTGAGCTTGAGTTGAAAGAAGAAAAATATAGTGTACTACAGCAAGAACTAGCAGAAATGACATTCGATGGAGTCACAGAAGAGGAAATAGGTCTTTTGAAACGCCAAAAAATGGAACTTGTCAGGAGATGCAAAGAGCAAGAAGAGGAGCTGGATGAAATGGCAGCACAAATTCAGGTAATTATAACAAACCTGGACAACAATGTTTTGTCATCCTCAAAAGAATATTGTTTGTATTAAAGTATACTATAGAACAACATTAGCATGCCGGCAAGGGTTTTGCCAGCAGGATGCCTGTAATCCAGAATGATCGCATATGAGTTCTTCAGTTATTGTTGCATAAAAAATCAAATGTTAAAGAAAATCAGTTCACTCGAAAAGCGTTTAATATCATTTGGGTTTCAATCCATTGCTAACACATAGAAGAATGATGACGAAAGGCCACTTGCGTACACAAAATCATAAACAAAATCTGAGATAAGTCAGAAACTGGGGTCATATGCCCCATCTACAAGAAAGGTGACAAGCTAGAATGTAAGATCTTATATCCGATTTTCCGCGAGCTGTATATGGCCGCCAACTTCCCTGCGGATTAGTCTCTGATTTGACATTTGTGGAGGACAACTGCACCCACTGTTCGAGAATTTTGATCAATTTGGTGCATAAGAAGGCTTGAATTCATTAAATCAGCACCTTATATTCCATATTGGTCAGAATGCTCGGAGCGGTGGATGCAGTTGACCTCCACAAATGTCAAATCAGAGACCAACCCGCTAGCAAGCTGGCGGCCATTACCGATCACGGAAAACCGGATTGTCTATCCCGAACAAATTTAGTTTTTATACCGAAGTTGATTTTTTCTCCAGATACAGGCAACTTACTTAACTTCGGAAATAGTGGTGCGCTGTTTTTATATCGCGAAGCGCTATTCAGCGCACCACTTCCGAAGCTAGGTTTAACGTACGGATTGTGAGAAAAATCCAACTTCGCTAGCACCCAATTTCGGGTTTCAACTGGATTGAGTATATTGTCTATCCGGAATAAAGTTAGAACGCTTTTTTATACCGAAGTGGGATTTTTCTCCAGATACAGGCAACTTTCCTAACTTCGGAAGTAGTGCGCTGGCTTCGACTAAAGATGCGCTAAACAACGCATCAATTAGTTTGACAGATAAAACTTCGGAGGAAAGTTCGGTTCGGAAGTCCCGACTTCCGAATTCTAAGTTGGTGCTACACCGACAATATTACGAGCGATCATTATCCTTATCCTACAGTACATTCAAAGTTAATAGCCTATATGCCGGGTATTAAGCCATCCGGAGTAGAGATGGGCAAAACAGCTCATTGCAGTGAGCGGATCTGATCCGTTCAGCTCATTGAAAAGAGTCAGCTCCTTGGATCAGCTCTTCAGTTCTTTAATGCTACATATAATAAAACATAATTGTTAATATTATTATTTTAATTATTGTTCAAAAATTTGAAAAATTTATGTCATTCATAAATTTATTCATTCATTCATCATTCATCTATTTACCTTTCTTTGAAATTTTTAAAATGTTTAGCTACAGTGAGGTAATAATTTCTATTGAAAAACCGACAATTTTAAACTAATAACATTTATTACGCTTTTTTCTGACCGTCTAGTTTTGAAGTCTAGGAGAACCATAACATTTATTTCTATACAAAAAACTAACTCAACATTATTTTCTATTCATAATTCTAAGTTGCATTTTATTGATAACGTTTCTCAAATCGTTAATTTAAATAATTCAGTCCCTAGTCTCTGATATGTATATGAACCATATCACGTGTCATAAGTTTTCTCTTCATCAGTACTGAGATTTTCATTTTCATTGAGAGAGGTCACGCGATATTTACACTTTATTCTCTCCCGCTTTCATAGAAAATATTAACATTGAAAGGAATTCTGCCAAATTTTCACAGATTTTTATTTCATGAAAGCGCATCAAACTAGTGTAAACAAGCTGTTTCTTCTTCAATAATGTTACTTCTTACTCGAAAATCAAAAACAATACAATCATTGTATCGATTAGTCATCGTTATTTGCACAGATCTATTAAAACTATTTAGAAATTTAGATTTCAAAACAAAGCACATTCCCATCATGACTGCTTGTAATGTGACAGGTGACCGGGAGACGGCTACATTTTCATTTGGTCTCTTGAAAATGAAAATGCAACTGTTTTCGCTTTCACATGACAGTCACGAAAACTAGCAGTACTGCTCTTCATACTGGGTGCTGGGTGCAGTAAATCAATGCCTTGTTTGCGCGCGCTTCTAACCCTTCTAACCATGCGTAGTTGACATTTTCATACAAGCGAGCCCATTCATCTATATTGGTTCCCGAAATGCGAGAGGAATAAAAACAAGAGAGTAAAAAAATACAGAGCACGGTGCTACAAACAAACCGAGTGCACATGTAGCAGTATGCTGGCGGGAAAACCCGTCGCAAGCAAAAGATCCGCTCCGTGCAAGACACAGCACCCAGCTCGGTTCGTTTGAACCACACGGTTCGCTCGCTAGAATCGGTCGCGACTGATCCGGATCGAGATCCGTGTCGCACGGATCTGAGCTAGTGGCGCAGCTCTCGCTGCCATGTCACAGCAATTTCGAGCTGGACGACGACATGAGCGGAACTGAGAGTTGTTCGGATCTTCGGATCTTTTGCTTAGTACGGTTCGTTCGCTACCGCAGTACTAGGTATCTTTTGTGTGTCCGTTCGTAGCGCCGAGTATGTGGGTATGGGTTAAGAAATAGGCGGCAAGCTAGATTATTTTTGCTTGTGTGTTTCTTATTCCTCTCTGCAGCAGAAATGATTTCTGTTGCTTGGCTAGATGGTTCTGTCGCTTGGCTTGATGGTGCTTGAGGTGCAAATAATCAACGATCAGCACGTGCGCGGTACTGGACTGGAATGCTCATACAAGCTCGCTTGTGTTGTGTACCGCGAGCGTGGTATTTTCGTTTGTGCTGTACAAAATACAACAGCGCGCGTACTCGAGTGCGTACGCTCGAGGGAGTTTCTCTAGGCGCGTGTTTGACAATGATTTCATCAATTTAAAGTGAGCTGCTGAGCTGGGCTTCTTTAAAAAAGATCCATGGCTCATCAGCTCAATGTAAGGAAGCGAATCTTTCGAACAGCTCCTGAGCGGAGCGCCCACCTCTAATCCGGAGTGGAATTAATTACAGACTTTCTTTAGTTGGGCTGAGATTTCATCTGTCAAATCAGCGAATACAATAGAAATTCAGAGCTGCCAACTGCGAAAAAGAAAAAAAAACTGCCGTTGATGTCATAATTTGACGTCCACCTTCGTTTTAAGTGGGCTACAGCCCAACGAGTGAAATTTGACTGTACTATGTCTGAAACTCGATTATGCATATGCACAACATGTAATAGATTTAGTTCGGAAAAGGTATTGGACCTCCGTCGGTCTCCGTAGCTTACCGGGATACTGATGAAACCAAATTCCCATCACCGGGCCACCAGCCGAACTCTCGCAATACATTTTCAGAACTCATTTTAAGACATAATTATTCGGCAACTCGGCGACGAAAACCATGTTTTTTGTTAAATATCTTGCTGTGCATATGTTTCGAAATGGACAAATTGATATGAAATTTGCGAAAAAGAATCCACGTGCCTTGGAGGGACTCGAACCCTCAACCTCCTATTCTCTAGCAAGGCGTGATAACCCCTACACAACAAGACCACTTGAAGGTAACGTTTGCGAAAAAGGCATCAGAATCCGAATACGCGGTTAGCTCTTTTTTGCACATTGAATATTGCCTGATTTTCTTAAAATTGCACGCGGCGTACCCTTCAGGAAAGGTACCGCCGCACTTTCTGCACCCCGTTTACTTGATTCTTATGGGTGACCAGCATTGCGGTGTATCGTTTGGCGCGGCCGTATCTTTCGACAGTCATTCGCCGCGTGAAGTTTTGTGCAAGAACCCATTTGGGAACATTACAAACGCTGCGCAGTGTATCTTATCCAGAAAATCTGACAATATCTTTCGGATACCTGATTTGTCCAATCTTCACATGCTTTACTGTTGTATTTTACTTATATGTTATGCTGTTGTATATCCACAGTCAAGCGAGCCCACCTTGTTTATTATCCGAGTACATCACACTCTATGCCCTCGTCAACGGGATGGGCGGATTTGTTTAGAGTGTGAATCAATCACACTCTGCTGTGCCAAAAGCTTGCTTGGCCAAAGCTGTGGTTAAAGCATTTGATGAGTGTGATTGTTCTACGCATGCGATCGCGTGTACTCAAACAACTAATGACGATGGAAGACCGACACTTGATTGCAATTAATTGCATGTCATTTGGCAACACGGCCGGACGAAAATCAGCTAGGAAGTCAAGTTAGAGGCCTTGATAAGAGAAACGCGGATTGGTATGTGCCGCCAATCGAACCGTCAAAAAACAGCAGTCAATCGAGCAAGATACCTGTCAAGCAGCCAAAACATCGACTCAAATACTGAAAACGGCCAAATTAGATTTAGGCTTTAATCCTATTCGTGAATTAAAATCAAATTAAACTTAAAAATGACAGTTCAATAATTTTCAAATAGCCCTGCTCGCAGAGCAAGATTACTTTTGACAGGTGTTGAATCATTTTTGATAGATATTTTGTTGGTCCTGCTGGGTAGCACTAGCCATTCATATGAGTGGGGGATTTCATAATTTCCGAACTGTCACTTTTAAGTTTAATTTGATTTCAATACGCGAATCGTACCGAAGCTTTAATACTATTTATGAATGAACACATTTGGCCATAATATATGCAACTCAATGATAGATTATGAAAAGCAATTGCGTTGTTTATTGAATTGTATTATCATGTTATGTGAACACAATAAATAGCCGTATGTAAAATTTTACCTGGATTCATCATTTCTTCCTTTCCATGTGTTGTTCTTTAATGAAGAAAATTGGATGCAGTGTTGGCAGAGTTATATTTTCCATCCACGTTTTTCTTATCAAGGCCTCTAGTCAAGTATTTGAAGCTGCATTGAAGCAGTTTTTGAAAAAAAAGTTTTCGATTTCGAAATTAACATATTCTTTGTTGAATGCCAAAAGCGAGAACATTCTAAGTATGATGCAATCCTTGGGAAATTAGTATTCTATTCAGATTAAAGTTTGTATTTTTTTATTTTATTATTATTATTTTTTGCCTTTCTCGTATACACAGTATACGTAAAGGCTATATGTTCGCTCCAAAAACGAGCTTTTTATAGGAGGCCCGGAGACCCATAGTGTTATATACCGATCGACTCAGCTCGACGAATTGGAGTGATGTCTGAGTGTGTGTATGTGTGTGTGTGCGCAAAAAGTCTAGCTCACTTTTTGGGCACTTTTCCTCAACCGCAACAAGTTGCATTCGACGCAGAATCCTGTCCCATTGTTTCCTATTGAAAATTGACCCGATCGGACTATGGTCTCAGAAGTTAAGGCCAAAATACTTTTTTTTCATAAAAAAGCACATTAAAAAGTCTAGCTCACTTTTTGGGCACTTATTCTCAACCGATTTGCTCGCAACAAGTTGCATTCGATGCAGAATCCTGTCCCATTGTTTCCTATCGAAAATTGACCTGATCGGACATGGACATGGACATGGTGAAGGTGAATTCCTGCTAAAGCAAGCATTTCATGAGAAAACTACGGTATGTATCCGACAGATTAAACTTTCATCTATACCAGATAAGGGAATTTATTTGGGATAAAAACGCTTGCATTCTCCGGAATCCATGTGAATGTTTGTTTACAATATAAGTTACGCCCAAATCGCAAATCAGTCCCGATTTTTTTATTTCTCGGAATACTGACATCCCGCATAGAAAAAAATCATTTCGTATAATGTACTGATTATTAACTCATTTTAATACATACCGTTATTATTCACTTTGACGTTCATTTACATTAAGACCATAATTGCTTTTCAGTTTTGGATTATAATCTACATAATTTACACACTATAATACATATGGTTAAAGTTCAGAGAACAGTTGATGAATAATTGTATATACTCCGTCTATCAAAATATGTTGACACTTTTCATTCCGTGCACCGTATTTTTTTGTTTGAAAAAAAACAAGTTCAGTTCAAATAATACATGTAAGCACCAGTATAAAAAAGTGTGTTTTAATTGTAATAAATCTCCCCCCGAATAAAAAAGTCCAATAGAATTACAATAGAAATTATTGTAACAATACGATAAATTAATTACATTCTAATTACAATAAATTCCATTGTTGCTCACAAAAGTATAACAATTAAGAATATTGCAGTTTCAATAGAAAATAGGGAAACAATTAATTGCATATTATTCGGCAACTCGGCCGTACGAAAACCAATTTTTTGTTAAATATCTTGGCTGTGCATATGCACAGCATATGTTTCGAAATGAACAAATTGATATGAAATTTGCGAAAAAGAATCCACGTGTCTTGTCTGAAAGATAATCAATTTGCAAAAAAGAGAGCTAACCGCGGTGGACGTTGGTACTCGGATTCTGATGGCTTTTCCGCAAAACGTGACCTTTAAGTGGTCTTGTTGTGTAGGGGTTATCACGCCTAGCTACCCTATAACCAGAGACCGGCGGAGTGAAAAACTGTCGAAATGACAACGTATGAAAAGGTGTGATATCGTGGAAATAATACTGGCATCACTTGAACTTTTGGTTGACTCTTATGGGTGAAACAAGTAAACAAGTCGATTTGGAACCGCTTTTGACGGTTCGATTGGAAACAAGATGGCGTCTTTGCCGATCTCTTATTCTAGTATTTCTAATCACGCCTATCTAGAGAGTAGGAGGTTGAGGGTTCGTGTCCCTCCAAGACACGTGGATTCTTTTTCGCAAATTTCATATCAATTTGTCCATTTCGAAACATGTGCTGCATATGCACAGCCAAGATATTTAACAAAAAAAAAGAAAATAGGGATTGTTAGTTACCGTACCAATAAAAAAATCGTTTTTTTCTCGAATATTTTTTTCCATTACAATTGTCCAATACAACAATACAATACAATACAATATTGTACGTTTACTTGCTAGGTGGACACGGTCGGTTAGAGTAGCCGTTCCACCAAATGTTCGTTAAAGTAGTCGCTAGAGTATTCGCTGCTGAGATGGTGAGATGGTGCAACTCAGCAAAGATTGGGTAAGAATGAGTATATTTCCATATATTTTTTTACTCTTTTGAAATCATTGTGATGACCCGATCATTTTTGAGGTTATGAGCAGAAGGAAAACAAACATGTTTTTACACATGACGAATTGCACATTAGTGTGCGAGCGCTAAACTCACTCATCTCTGTTGGTTTGAGCGAGACAAAGTAAACGTTAAAAAAATTCCAACCAGCAATCTGAGTGAAAGAGCGAATATTTGTTTACCGGCAACCACGTGCTTTTTGGCATTTGCATTTTTGGCGGACAAAAGAATGAGCACGTGTCCCAGTAGGTGAGGGGTAGTTAGATGTATATGATATTTATTACTTGATCGTGAGATATAAAATGTTTAATACTTGCCCCAAAAAACCGCGAAAAAAATACCTACATTATTTCATAAAGTTCTGCGACTGTAAAATTGAAGAATTGATTTCATTTGACTAAATATTTGTAATCATTAAAATTAAGTTTTATAAGACATTAACGTTGCCGTTCCCCTCGATTTTTTGCGCTTACTCTGAGTAGCCGTAAAAGTAATCGGGAAAATCTTGATAGCGAGTGAATCCACAATACAACAATACAATTGTCAACATTTTTCTGTCAATATATTTCATTGTACGTTTATTGGAACAACAATAAGGCAATTTAATTGGGGCCCTCCTTAGCCGTGCGGTAAGACGCGCGGCTACAAAGCAAGACCATGCTGAGGGTGGCTGGGTTCGATTCCCGGTGCCGGTCTTAGCAATTTTCGGATTGGAAATTGTCTCGACTTCCCTGGGCATAAAAAGTATCATGTTAGCCTCATGATATACGAATGCAAAAATGGTAACCTGGCTTAGAAACTTGCAGTTAATAACTGTGGAAGTGCTTAATGAACAGTAAGCTGCGAGGCGGCTCTGTCCCAGTGTGGGGATGTAATGCCAATAAGAAAAAATTATACAATAGAAGAACATTAAAATTGAATGTTCATCAATACAATGTATTGTAATTTTATGATATTTCAATGTAATTCTATTGTAGTTTCTATTCGGGCCAACCGGATGAAATTAATAATGGTAAGTTTGATTGATCTGGACTTATTATCCTCTTGCTGATTATTCGTTGCTTGTTTTTTCAAGGCTAGCTTGCAGGGCCTAACGCCAAGCCCCTAAAATTTTCGGAAGACCATTCCGCCTGAATTTCAGTGTTCCAAAAATGACAAAAGAAACTCCAAAAACCTCTGCATATAAATTTTCACGCCGATCGGTTCGGTAGTTTCCGAGTCTATAAGGGTTAGACAGTCATAAATTCATTTTTATGTATATAAATAGAAATAGAAAGATAATCGTTAATACAGAATTTGAAAATAATGTGTAAGTAGATATTAATGAGTATTAAATTGAAAGAAATTAAAAATAAAAATCTAAATCAATAATTAAACGCAAGAGGTACCGTTGCACAAATTCTCCTGATATGCTCCGATTATAACTTCAAAATAAGATTTATTGTTCGAATTTCCTAATGTGGATGATATGTCAACATTATGTTGTATAATATGTGAACAATTTTGGTCGAAAAGTGGCCGATTTTTTATAGTAACATAACTTAACCTTCCACATATTGTAAATTGGTGAAATACCATTTATCGTATTGTCGAAACAATCTGGGGTAGTGTAAACGTATTGTAGCGATAGATGATCTGTATTATTGTACAAGTATTGTTTGGAATGGTTTTGAATTATTTAGGAGACGGTAATAAGATAGTCCAGAACTATGCGGGATGTTATGTTCTACAAAGTTGTAGCGCAGCTTGTTCCAATAAATTTTGCTAAAAAGCTTTTTCTGTTGCTCTTAAGTTGGCTAATAGAGCAATTTTACCTAATTTGATTAGGGTATATAAAAAGAACAGTATGTTTGATATACTTTTTTTGTGTTAGATTTCTGGAAAAAGTCGTCTTCGAATGACTTTTAGAGCTCAAAAAATGGAATATTTGATCGGTAAATAGGCTCAATATCTTTTTCCGATCAAAAGTTATAATCGTTTTTCTGTCAAAATTACATTTTTTTCATAAGTTGATATCTCCGGTTAGGGCGGACCAAAAAAGTATTTTCATACGGCATTTGAAAGAGCAATAATTCATATTCTTTATTATGTCAAAAAATTGGAGATATGTTATTTTTGCCTTTCTCGTACAACAAAGTTGTACCGACAGGCTATCATTCCACTCTGAAAACGAACTTTTTACATGAACATCTGATAGTAAAGTTTCTTATACCGTTCGACTCAGTTTGATGAATCGAGGTGATGTCTGTGTGTGTATGTTAGTGTGTCTGTGTGGTTACTTTTTCAACCTCAAAAACTCACACGATTTTCATGTACTTAGATTTTACTGATTTTATCGCAACAAGTTGCATTTCGCAGAGCCACTCTTCTTATTACATGCTATTTAATTTGATCAAGATTGATCAATGCGTTCGCAGCTGACAAGGAAAATGGTTTAGGCAGTTTTCCATTTTTGCCTTTCTCGTACAACAAAGTTGTACCGAAGGGCTATCATTTCACTCTGAAAACGAACTTTTTACAGGAACATCTGAGTTTCTTGTACCATTCGACTCAGTTTGATGAATCGAGGTGATTTCTGTGTGTGTGTATGGTCACTTTTTCAACCTAAAAAACTCACACGATTTTCATGTACTTAGACTTAACTGATTTTATCGCAACAAGTTGCATTCCGCAGAGCCGCCACTATTCTAATTACATGCTATTAAATTTCATCAAGATTGTTTAATGCGTTCGCAGCTGACAAGGAAAATGATTTAGGCAGTTTTCCATTTTTTCCCATATAATCGGGACTACGAGCATTGAGCAGCTACATGCTATCAAGACAAAATTTTGATGAAGACTTCCGCTACCTGTTGATGATGTTGGTTTGCGTGGGAGAGCTATCAGATTCGTCAAATCGTCGTTTGAATCTTTGTTTACGAAAGCAGATAAGTCGTTTTGAAAACTTTGTCTTGCTATAATATAAATTACGTTTGCTCGATGGGTTAGAAACCTCGCTACGGCAATATCGATAACGCTAACGCAACGAGCAAAGCTTTATTTTTTAAAAACTAATTTTATTTGCTAATTATCTTATACATGCATTCATCTCTTAACACTATCATCCTTATTTGCTATGTCATATTTTTATTAATACATTATTTAATAAAAATTATTAATATATTTTAATTGCCTCTGGCAGTTAGAATTTTTTTCCTCTGGTTGAATTGAACCATGTAGGAATTACAATGTATTCAACTTAAACTTAACCTATTTTATACTAAGGGTACAAGGAGTTAATCGTTGCAATAGAAGATTGCAACGATTTTTGTCTAAAATTGGAAATTATTTTGTTGGACATTTGTTGCAATGTCTCAATATTAGAAATTCTATGAAGTTCATTGGTACTATACCACGGAAGCAACTTCAGAATCATTTTCAAAATTTTATTTTAAATCCTCTGGAGTGCCTTCTTTCTGGTATTGCAGCAACTAGTCCATATTGGCACAGCATACAACATGGCAGGTCTAAAATTTGTTTGTAAATCAAAAGTTTGTTCTTAAGACAAAGTTTTGATTTTCTGTTTATAAGTGGATATAGACACTTAATATATTTGTTACATTTGGCTTGAAGGCCTTCAATGTGATTTTTAAAAGTTAATCTTTGATCTAGCACCATTCATAGTGACAATATGTCTGCTAGAAGGTTTCAAATAAGAGTTTTGGAAGCATTCGGGGAAATTTTCCATTTTTGCAAGTAAGTGGAGAAAATATCCAAACTTTTTTGCAATCTACTACAAATGACACGAAGGCTTCGCCCTTTGGCTGAAAGGCCCGTGTCATCTGCAAACAAAGATTTTTGACACCCTGGTGGTAAATCAGGTAAGTCAGAAGTAAAATGTTATACAATATGGGCCCCAGTATGCTGCCTTGGGGGACACCAGCCCTTACAGGTAATCTATCAGATTTAGAATTCTGATAGTTTACCTGCAGTGAGCGATCTGATAAATAATTTTGGATCAGTTTAATGATGTACAGAGGAAAATTAAAATTCATCAATCTTACAATCAAACCTTCATGCCAAACACTGTCAAATGCTTTCTCTATATCAAGAAGAGCAACTCCAGTCGAATATCCTTCAGATTTGTTGAACCGAATTAAATTCGGTACTCTTAATAACTGATGGGTGGTTGAATACCCATGGCGAAAACCAAATTGCTCATCAGCAAAAATAGAATTGTCATTAATATGAACCATCATTCAATTTAAAATAATCTTTTCAAACAGTTTGCTTATTGAAGAAAGCAAACTGATTGGGCGATAACTAGAAGCCTCAGCTGGATTTTTGTCCGGCTTCAAAATTGGAACAAATTGGCGTTTTTCCATTTATCTGGAAAGTATGCCAATTGAAAACATTTGTTAAATAAATTAATCAAAAAGGATAAAGAGCTCTCAGGAAGTTTTTTGATAAGTATGTAGAAAATACCATCATCACCCGGGGCTTTCATATTTTTAAATTTTCTAGTAATAGATCTCACTTCATCCAAATTAGTTCCCAACGAAGGGTCAAAACATTCTCTTGATTGAGAATGTCTTCGAAGCTCCGTGTAACCTGATCCTCAATTGGACTAGTGAGACCTAGACTAAAATTATGGGCACTCTCGAACTGCTGGGCAAGTTTTTGAGCCTTTTCGCCATTTGTTAATAAAATTTTATTTCCCTCTTTAAGCGCTGGAATTGGCTTTTGAGGTTTTTTAAGAATTTTTGTTAATTTCCAAAGGGTTTCGAACTGGGATCCAACTTCGAGACATTATTCTCAAAGTTGGTATTTCTCAGAATAGCGAAACGTTTTTAATTTCATTTGCAAATCAATAACTTTCAACGCGGGATCGCGAGTTCTTTAGTATTGCCTTCTTCTCACATTTTTAAGACGGATCAGTAGCTGAAGATCGTCGTCAATAATAATGGAGTTGAATTTAACTTCACATTTAGGAATTGCAATGCCTCTGGCTTCGACAACTAAATTTGTCAAAGATACGAGAGCATTATCAATATCACTTTTGGTATCGAGAGGAATATCAACATCAAAATTCCTATCGATTTATATAAATCCCAATCAGCTCTATGATAATTAAAAGTAGAGCTGATTGGATTATAAATGGCTTCTTGTGAGATTTCAAACGTCACAGGAAGGTGATCAGAGTCAAAGTTAGCATGAGTTACCAATTGGCCACACAGCTGACTTGAATCCGTTAAAACTAAATCAATTGTAGAAGAATTTCGACTGGAAGAAAAACAAGTTGATCCACTGGGATATTGAATAGTATAATATCCCGCAGAACAATCTTCAAATAAAATTTTACCATTGGAATTGCTTTGAGCATTATTCCATGAACGGTGTTTGGCATTGAAGTCACCAATTACGAAGAATTTTGATTTGTTGCGAGTCATTGAAAAGGCAAGTAGGCTGCAATGAAGGAAAATTGTCCAAAATTTGTTTCAACAGAAACTCCCAAGGTTTCAAAAACTTTGGTTTCGAACTAAGAAAATAATTTATGTTTGATACGTCTATTAATGACAATGGCGACACCACCACAGGCGCTGTCAAGACGATCATTTCTGTAGATAAAATAATTTGGATCTCTTTTAATGGAGAGTCCTGGTTTTAAATAAGTTTCTGTTATAATGGCAATATGCACATTATGAACTGTTAGGAAGTTGAATAATTCATCTTCCTTACCCTTTAGAGAGCGGGCATTCCAATTTAGAACTTTCACACAATTATTTGGATGCATTAAAACGGAGTCCGATAACAGTTTTTTGTGTGTACTTTATACCAACCTGAACAGCTTCTGGTATGGAATTTGCTTTGAACATTGCATCAAACATGTGATGCAATTGTTCAGTTAAAAATCAAAATCGGAAGTAGTCGTGCTACCTGAATCGGCAACATGACCATTATTTTCCGTTGGGACATGGGTATAAACCTCATTTTGAGAAGAGAAATTTTGTCTACCAGCAGCGATGTTTGCATACGTAGGTACATTGGAAAAATTGGAATTTACTGAAGTGCTTGCTACCCGTTGACGAGCGGCAAAATTTGTTTGTGAATTGTGGTGGGTATGAATTGTTCGACCGGTAACCGGTTTCGAAGTTTGAGCGTTTGAAAAATTTCTACCCGTCGAATCTGGGATCCGATTGGAATTTCCCGTCATCAATTTTGCACGGGAATTCAAAACTTTTTTGCGTGAAGGGCAACCCTTATGCCATGAATGACTGGCACTATATATCCACCTTTTACAGTATAATCCTATTGATGCATGCCCTTCCTTCCTCTTCTTTCGAAATTGGCGACCATGTCCATTGATTCTTCACAATTAGCATCTATTTTTGAAAATTACCCCATCATCTGAATGTCTCATGAAGCGCCCAGATGCTGATTCCTGCACTATTCCTGTAGATGAAACTTTCGAATGGATCTTTCAAATCTTTTCTGAAATTAATCAACTTTCGCTACATAAGCCTGCTTGTGATACAAATCATCATAGTTTAATCAATAATGTTCACCTCTCACCACAATCCAATCAATAATGGTCATAATATTGTTAATCCAGATATTGTTAACTATTTCTATAAGTACTAGTATACCTGGCATGTTTCCATGTACTTCTACAAAAACCGTAAATAGCATTCAAAACATATCAGTATATGCGGCTTTTTGTGATTATCTTGCCTATGGTATGGACCCAAAAGCACTATCCAACGCAGACCACTTTTCGACCAAACAGTATCCAACGTAGTCTGATTCGATATAAAGGAAAGGACTTCTGATGAAGCAAACGTTTCATGCAACGTCTTCAACATTTAAACTTGTACCCACATTTCAAGTTATTGATGACCTAATAATTATACACAAACATAGCACAACGTGAAAATATGCTCGCCTCAGGGCGAACTCAAGGGCAAGTATAAACACCTCCTCTTCACAACTTCATAACTATCCTCCTCGAATAGTGCGTTTCGTCAACCTATCACACAATAAATCGTCAATGGTATGGATTCAATAACAGTCTCCCACCTACATTGCGCACACATCAAGCCTAAACCTCCCTCTAAACCTCCGGTCATATGAAGTAAATCCGTACCTTAACCCTAACTTTGCCGTTCAAAAGTCATACTCGACCGATGTAATCTCTTTCTTTCTTAGCTCCTCTCATGTCGACCGATTTATACACGAACAAACATGGTGAACAAGTGTTTATAAAATACTGGCCAATATTAGAATGAATCCCCTGCTAACGTGAACTGCCCGGCATTCAATCTCATAATCAACAAACACTTGTGTAGGTATATACTACACAAACCAAGAAACTCCAGAACTGAGTGGCAATTAGTGAATTTTAGCGCAAAACAGTAAAATGTGACGAACAAGCCATAATCATACTAACACCAGCGGGCATACCTCCAACATACTACAAATTAACCCTCACACCACGACCACACACCGGTTCGAACTACTATGAATTTTTATGCATCGACTCTCATTATATACAGTTCCACGTACAGTCGGGATTCGCTGGTTGGGATCTTAATACTTAATACTATATTATGACAAATGCCCTCGGATAAAGAATTCGACCCTTCTTCTACAGGGCTCAAGCAATTGCAGACAGAAACTGTCTTCTTCACAGCCACCAACAAAAATGTACCTCTCATGTGAAACTACCGAATCCAAAGATCACACTAAATCACAAATAGTCAGGTCTAACCTCTTCGTTGCTACATCACAACCCATCTTATAACACACTTCTTCTTCTTCTTTTTCTTCAATGACTCAATATTCCAACTGGAACTTAGTATTCTATCTGAACTCCCTAATTGGAAGCTTTTCTATGCCCACCATTGCATGAGTATGTATCTTGTGTGGAGAGCACAATGGGTATACTATTTCCAGGAATCGAGAATGTTTCGAATCGAACTCGTCATCTCCGGACTGGGAACGCTACGCCTTCGCTCGCAAGGCTGTGTTGTTTCACTACATCTTCTGAATTTTCAATTAGGATAAAACCAGTCTGACCAGCCACATAGTCGGAAAAGAACTCTAAACGCACAAATCAGCATGCCTTATCACACCTACCAACGCCATGTATCAACCGTCTCGTTGAAATGCACAACTGAAGCCACTCCCATCGAAACCCAGCCCTCATCAAGTATTTCCACAATTTCCAAGCATGAAGGTATTGCAAAATAATGATATTCACTTGCTTTTATAATACATACACTCATCGTGCAGCCTACACGATGGGGCATTACTTTACCTGAAAAGCGTGTATTACAAAGTGTCGATACTGTCAGAATTAGAACAATATTCATCGTCCATTCCCATACGAAATTGTGTTCCAAACGATCAGGAGACCTGTCCAATGCGGCACATGTCAGTACTCTTCCTACTCCTACGGGACTCTACCTTTACCCACCGATGAATCTATCATTCTGGAATCCTTTACACCGAAACAAGAATCAAACACCGCCCACTCGCAAATTGCAGCTGCGTATCATATTCCTCAGCCAAAGAAGAAGCGCAATCTCCCTCTTTCCATTTCAATGACTTTACATCTCAAACCGGGACATCGTTGCCTCCAGTACTTTTCAGATATCTACATGATGATAGTCAAGAGTTTGATAATTTCCAACCTCACAAATCTCAAGATAGGGTCGTAATAGAATCCAGCCGCCTTCAACACATTCAACGTTGTAGCCATACATCTTACTGGTAATCCAAGCGAAGTTCCGAGGGTCTCAATAAAGACTATACTCAGTCGAGAAACTTCCGATTAATCTAAATATCACTTTACTTCCGAAGTGCATCTTGAATCATGCACCTCCAATCCACTTATCTTACTGCGACGACAAAGCTACCATCGCTCTTAAGCAACTAGTCACGGCACAACACTCTCCACCAAATCAAATAATGTCTACTATGCACTAAACTAAGAATTGGTCTTCAGTAAGTGAATACATCACTGTCAATTCATGACCATATTTTCTCCAAATTTCCAAAATTTAGCTTCTTAGCATTCGATGCTCGGCAATACCTTAGAACAGAACTCTGCGAAATACACCGATAAACACCCATGAGTGCACCTCTGCACACTCTGCCATCTCTTCTTTTTTAACCTCCAACTAATCTTTCCTCTTAAATGCAACCAAATGTCAAGAAGGCTTATGTTATGCAACAGGAGCATCTTTTAAATACTGATCTCTTCATTTTCGTTGTAGTGCCAACAATGGACTTTTCCATATGAATACTGATCCTCCACTTATCATAATACATTCATTATTTTATTTCTTTTCTCTCCGAGGCCGACACTCACTGTCATCAACATGCATTACTTCTCTAACTTCCAAGTGCTCAGAGGAAATCCATGTAACATTTACATGTCATTCTCATCAAAATTTCACATTTTCCTGCTTCAGTAAATTTCATTAACTCCGCGCTTTCTGAGAAAAACAACAACTATCCAAATCAACGAAACTTCATCCGGAAAACCAGAAGTCTTCCGCCCTCTCGCATTTCAGGGAAACTCTCCGCACCACAATGACTACTGCAGAATTCATAGATTCCGCCTGACAACTCATCGTCCGGGAAATCCTATAAACTTCCGCTTGCTCCGCGAAAATGCCAAACATTTTCTCTATACCTTCAGAATCCACAGATTCTGCCAGATTTGCTTCATCTGGGAAATACTGAATATTTCCGCTTCTCCACGAGAATGTCAAACATTCTCTCGAACTTTGCCCCCTGGAGAATTCTTAAAATTCTCGCATCTAATACTAGGGGAATCCTTCAGATTCCCGCCTACTCCAAGAGAATCACTCTGATTCTCGCAAAGTTCGCCCCACGGAGAATTCTCGCAAATTCTCGCGTCTTTTTTCTCATCCAGTCGGCAGTCTTTCTTTCTGCCGGTCGGCAGTGAAACTATCATTTTCACTCCGCAAAATCCAACCAAGGAAAAGGTTCCACTGATTCCAACATTTTTCAAACGAAACCATTACTTTCGTAATACAACGGCTAACCAGTCCACTGGTTCTTTTTTCGAAGAAAATCTGCAATATTTACCTTTTACGATCCCATCCTCGTCGCCAGTTGTGAGATCGCGTCCGCCCGCGGCTGCGACTAAATAAGACTGAGCTGTCACCATCTCAACAGCAATCATCATCATGAACAGTGTTGCCGAACACATAACAAATGCAAGAGCTACACATTTAATGACTGTTTACATATTGTGCATTTCATCATAAATTGTACGGTAATGCGCGTCTAATATACTACACAACCCAAGGAATCCTGAATTCAAATCAAACACAAATCCAAACTAAATACGAACAAAATTCAATTGAAATGCAATTCAAGTCTAGTTTAATTCCAATCAATTTCACATCCGATCAAAGTCTAATTCAAATCAAATCCAATCTAAATTCAATCTACTACAAACTCAACTCAAATCCAATCCAATTTCATTGTAAATCTAATTCAAATCCAATTTAAATACAATCCTAATCCAATCCTAATCCAATATAAATCCAATCCAGATCTAAATCAAGTTCAATTAGAAAAAATCGAAATCCAAACCAATTCAAATGAAATCAAAATCACATCCAATAAAAGTCTAGTTCAAATCGAATTCAATCAAAATTCAATTTATTGCAAACTCAATCCAAATCAAATCTAAACCCAATCAAAATCTAGTCCAAATCCAATACAAATGCAACCCACATGCAATCCAAATCCTATCCAAATTTAAGTAAAATCCAAAATCCAAACATAATTGAAATCCGATTAACATCCAATTCAAATCCAATTTAAATCCAATTCAATTCCTTCTTCTCCTTCAATGGAACTAAATTCCAACTGAAACTTGGCTTTTCAACTGAGTGTTCTATTAGTATTTCCTTAGTTATTAATTGAAAGCTTTTCTATGCCCACCAATTATGTGTTTCTAGTGTGGCATTATAATGGATACACTATACTTAGGGAGCCGAGAATGTTTCCAACCCGAAAATATTCAAGACGGGACCGAGGATTGAACTCGCCATCTCCGGTGTGACTGGTGACCCCAATCAAAATCCAATCCAAATCTATTCCAAATTCAATTTAAAAAATCGAAATCCAATCTAAATCTAATAAAATACTTTTCAAAATCGAATACAATTTCAATCCAAACCCAATAAAAAACAATCGAAGTCCAAATCCTACACAAGTTTAAACCGATACAATCAAAGTTTAATGCAAATTCAGACTAATCCAATTAAATCGAAACCCAGTCGTAATCCAATTTAATCCAATCTTATCCAATTTAGAACAACCCCTAACAAATTTAAATCCAATACAACTCTAATGCAATTTAAATCCAAACAAAATCCAATCTACATCAAGTTTAAATACAAATTCTATCCTAATCCATTCCAAATCCGATCATAATAAATCCAATTTAGTACAAATTCAAACGAAATCCATTCACAATCAAATGCAATCTAACTTCATTTCAAAACCTATCCAAATTAAAATCAGATCTTATCCAAAATGCAATACAAATTAAATCCAAACGAAATCCATTCAGAATCAACTCTAATCTAATTTCAATCCAAAACCAATCCAAATTCAATACAACCCAAAGCAAATCCAATCTAATTCTAATTCAATCCTAGACCAACACTAAAGCAATCCAAAACCAATTCAAATCCGATAGAAATCCAATCCAATTCTAATCCAAATCAATTCCAAACATAGTGCAAATTCAATCGTGCACCCAATCTAATTTCATTTCAAACCAATCCACAAAAAAATCTATTCAAATCCAAATCTGTTCTAATCTGATCCAATCCGAAGCCAATCTAAATCCACAAAATCCAATTCAAATTCAATCTGAAATCAATTCCAAATCCAATCTACTCCCAATCATATTCAAATGCAATCTAGTCCAAATAAAATCCAAATCGAATCTAATTTTAATTCAATACCTATACAAATCTCATCATAAATCCAATCACAATCTTATCCAAACACTATCTAAACCCAGTCCAAATCTAATCTTAATCTAATGAAAATCTAATACTATTTTAATATGACTCAAATTCAAGTTCAATCCAGACTTAATTCATACCAAATTGTTTTAGATATTCAATCCAAAATAAATTAGAAACCAATTCCAGTCCAGTAAGAAAATCTATTAATCTAAAATCCAGTCGATATTGAGTCAGAATTCAATAGAATATTTTTCAATTTAAAACCAATTAAACATATTGTTTGCTCTAATCTAATCAAAAGAAGTTCAATTCCTATCCAAAAAAGTTCGAAATTCTCTTGATTCCATATCAAATTAAAATTATCCTAAATGTTATCCCAATCTTACTAATCCCAGATTAAATCCAATATAATTCTTATCCTGTTCAATTCAAATCTATTCGATATTCCGATTAAAACATTCAATTTGCATTATATTACAATTCATTAAGACATCCAATCTGAGTCAAATGCAAATTCTAATCAAAAACAAATTCAAAATCCAGCAGAGTCCAATCTAAATCTCATTATAACCCAATTCAAATCTAAACCAGACCAGACAAAATTCGTTCTAAAATAATCCATTTATGCTTCCATAGAAAATTGAATTCAAATCCAGTCTCAATCGCATCTAAATTCAGTTCATATTTAGCTCAAAACCAATAATTATCATACATCGACACTTATTCCAATCAATTTCCAAATATATTAAATCTAATTCAATTTAATTCATTATGATCAATTCAACGTATGTGTGTCATATTTGTTTTACATAAAAAATCAATTCGAAGTCAATTCAGCTTGATCAAATCAATATCTGAATTTATCCAAATCACTCTCAATATTTTGCAACGATATTACCAGTTTCGTTACTGCATGTCGAAATTAAATAACAAGAAATAAACAAATATAATCTATAATCAATTTCCCAATTTAACGTCATATTTAAATCAATACAAATTCATACCCAATTTTCAGTCCTTTGTCAATCCAAATCGAGCATCCAGTGCTAATCGAATTTATCAAATCTATTCCGAATCCAATTCATATTTAATCCGAAATTTCAAAAAAACTATCTAAATAATCTAAATAAAACAAATCCAAATAAAATTCAATCAGCAAACACAAACTATTATTTCATTTCCGAATTGCCATACAAAATTACCAGTTTTGTATGAAACTCGAAAAAAAAGTTGGGAATCTAAATCAAAGCGTACTCGAAATATTAGCAATGAACAAATTAATTCGTATTGAGTTTTAGTCAAAATTCATTTTGGATTAGCATTGGATCCTACTCTATCACGCATACGTTAATTATTTTTCCACAGGTACCCACTCGTCCTGTTTTTTTTTATTTTCGTGTCGGAACCCAATCGTCCGAAGAAAATATATATTGTTTTTCATTTTCCTTTTTTTTTACGCCACTCGTCCTGCGTCTTTCGTGCCGGTACCCACACGTCCGCACGTTTTTTTAATTTTTCATCTTTTTCTATATTGTTTTCTTTTTGGCATGCAGGAACCCACCCGTCCTGCATGCAAATCAAACTATAATATTGTCAGATTTTCTGGATATGATACACTGCGCGGCGTTTGTAATGTTCCCAAATGGGTACTTGCACAAAACTTCACGCGGCGAATGACTGTCGAAAGGTACGGCCGCGCCAAACGATACACCGCAATGCTATTCATCCATAAGAATCAAGTAAACAGGGTGCAGAAAGCGCGGCGGTACCTTTCCTGAAGGGTACGCCGCGTGCAATTTTGAGAAAATCAGGCAATAATATTGCTTGTTAGAATCAATAATTCTTTACGGAAATAGTCACAAACCAACCTACCGACTTCGCCATGTCGTATCCAACACTTCTCTCGCAGCCGAAACACTCCACAAAATAACCTACAACCAGGGATGCCAGAAGATATTTTCATATGTCTTCACAGTCGTTTAAAAATGTCTTCAAATGTCTTCAAAATTGAAATAACGATTATTAGCGAGAAATTTCAAAATCCAATAGATTTGTAAATTCAATAATCTCCTTGTTTTACTGATGTGAATAATATTAATTTTTTTAACATACAAATTGTTAGATTTCAAGAGAATATTCTTTAAAATTATTTAATTTTTTATGACGAGTTTCCCCTGGATTTTGTACTGAGGCGGATTTTTAATAGTATTTTCACGTGAAATTCTTTCAAATTTCTTTTTAAAGAATACCCTGTTGGAATTCAAAATTTACTGTGAAATACTTGAAGAAACAATTCCGGTAAAATTTCTAGATCAACTTCCGGATAAGTTCCTGATGGAGCTTCTTATAACTTCTTTTGGATGGAGCTTCTAATTACTTCAGGAAGTCTCCTGAAGAAATTTCCCGAGGAATTCCTGTTGGAACATCCAAAGGATTTACTGAAGAAACATCCGGAAAAAGTTCAGAAGGAAGTTCCGGAGGAATTCTTGGAGGAACTTAAGAAGGAATTCCTGTAGAAACTTCAGGATGAATTCCGGATGTTTTTTCTGGAGGAATACCTGAAGGATTTATCTGATGGATTTTTGAAGAATATTCCTGAGGAATTACTGAAGCAAATTCCGGTGGAATTCCTAAAGAAACTTCTGGAGAATTTCTTGGAGGTAGTTCTGGATGCATTCTTGGAGGAGCTTCCTGATGTATTGCTGCAGAAATTTCCGAAAGCAATCCTGGAGGAAATACCAGATAAATTTCATAGTATACTTCCGGAGGCATTCTTGGAGAGTCATTCGGCAACTTTCTTAAAAGATCTTCCAGAGGAAGAACTTCCGGAGGGATCCCTTGTGGAGCTTCCGCCGCAATCCCGGGAAAACTTTCGGAAAAAAAACTGGAAGAACTACTGGAGGAATTCGTGAAGGAACTACTGAAGGAGTTCTGGAGAAACTTCTGGAACTTCTTCCAAATGAAGTCCTGGAGGATTTTTCGGAAACATCCCTGAAACTTCCGGACAATTTCCTGGAGGGATTACAGAAAGAATACCAGGACGATTTTTTGAAGAAATTCATAGAGGAATTCGCAGAGTAAATACTGGAAGAATGTCCAAAAATATTTCTAGAAGAATAATCAAAGGAATTCAAGGAAAAATTTAACAAAAGTGTGTAGCAAGTTTCCTCTGAATTTCTTTTAGGTAGATTTTCCTGTAGAAATTTACCTTGAAAATAATGAGAAATACCCATTTAACACCAGCATAATTTCAATTTATTATTGACATTCGTAAGAATTTTTAATAAAAATAAATTGAAACAATTTTCTTGTGGAAATTAAAAGGGATTTATTGTGGGAATTGTGGAAATCAAGATAGATTTTCCGTTTAAATTTTGTAGGATTTTCTTTATGTTTTTTTACGCAAATTATTAAATATAAATTTTGTACTGAATTTACAATTTTAATTCTCTTGAATATAGACAAGAAATTCCTCATAATTTTTATCGGAAATTCTTTTAAAAATTCACAGAAAATTCAAAGAGTTTCCCGTCGAATATTTAGACGAAAGCTACATGGACATACCGAAAAGATCAAATGAACTCGTAAGGAATTTAGAAAAAGATCAGGTTCTAGCTCAACGATTGAATAGATTAAATCAAGTCATAGAAGAGTTCAATATATTTTTGCCGTAAAATAAAACGGCAATTGCGTTCCAATGTAATGATCGAAATACCTTTTTACATACACGCCATCGGGAATTTTTTAACCAGCGCCTAACTCCAAGTTGAGTGCGTACGTATGAAGTCTAAAATGCGTTGCATTTAGCAGCCTAGAATGTATTTTTATGTTTGAGATTCTAAGCCCCAGACAAAGACTATTATAACTTTTGAATTTTTTTTTTTTTTGCATAATTTACATATGGTTGGGATTAAGCCAAACCGCACCAAGCAGCTTTTTGACTAATTTGTGATCTAAATTAATGATTTTGTGTGTGTTACTTCTACGTGAAGTTAAACGATTTACAATGATATGGAAATGCTAATATCATCTTCCAAACTTAGACGTACATGTTCATGATAGAATTAGAGGCGAAAGTATAGAATTGGTATTGCCCTCCGCTCGCTTTCAAATCGACTTCTGTAGAAACATTCTTCATGCCTGCCGTATCCTAACGGAACTATCAATTCTATACTTTCGCCTCTAATTCTATCATGAACATGTACGTCTAAGTTTGGAAGATGATATTAGCATTTCCATATCATTGTAACTTGTGATATTTTGTTCGCAAAAGACAAACGGAAAGTATTTCATGTTAAGTCATGCGTACATTTGTTGTAAGGGATCCTCAGCTATGGCGTTGAACGATGTCCGATGCGATTTTCGACCAAGTGAATCTATAACATGAAAACCTTGGCAAAAAATTGCAAATATTTCATTTAGGCTTGGTGTGATTTGGCTGAACCCCGACCATACATAGAAGTCGCAGAATTTATAACTAAGAAATAAAATTATATTTTCTCTCGCTGGCTTATTGATTGTATTCAAGTATCTTCAAATAAGTAAATAAGTCTTCAAATATTTTGAAAAGTCTTCAAAATGTCTTCACGGAATAAATGTCTTCACAGAGATTCAAATGTCTTCAAATTGAAGACATGTCTTCAAATCTGGCATCTCTGCCTACAACGCGGAACGTGTCTTCACGTTTAAGATTCCCGGGATCGCCGTCTATCCGCGAGAAAATTCGTCAATAGACTGAAGCCTGTTACATGCTTTCTCTCTTTCGTACACAAATCGTCTTGATGATGCTTATTCACATCGACTCTCTCAAGTTACACAAACCACTCATATCCATCGTCTCCTTGCATCTTTTTTCCCTTATCCGTTCTGCAAACCAGAATCGTTCTTTTCTGGTATATACGAATAAATATAAACATCATCAAGCAAATCATCCAACGCGTCATCGTCTCCAAATGGTTATGTATTTACATTATGTAGAATATCAGCTTCGAAACATTATATGCACAGTGGTACAAGTAGTTATAAATTTTAAATCGAATTGAATTTTATATGAAATATAAAAGTCAATTATAATCGAAAACTCCCTTAGGTTCAAACCGGCTTATTAATCAATTTGATTTCTGGTATCTACTCACTACATATATATATATTTTCTTGGAAATCTTGCAGATGCTGGAACAAGTGAAACTACGTTTGGAAATGTCCCTAGAAACATTCAGGAAACAGACTCGAAAGGAAGCACAGCAGCGAGAAGATGAAGTTGAAGAAACACGTAGCAATTGCTACAAAAAAATAAAATCATTGGAATGTCAACTAGAGCAAGAACACGAAGAGCGCACTTTGATGATGCGTGAAAAGCATGAATTAGAGCGGCGTTTAAGGACTCTTGAAGAAAATGATCGTATAGAACAAGCAACAGAAGAATCAACAATACAAAAATTAAAAAGAGAACTCCGAAAAACCAAAGCTTTACTGCGTGATACACAAAGTCAATTGGATCGAATTAAAAGCGAATCTGTTGTGAAAACCCAATTACGTCATCTCCGAAACCAACTGGAAGATGCTGAAATGGCTCGATGCGCAGCTTTGAAAGCAAGAAAAATAGCAGAAAATGAATTGCAAGATGTTCAGTTGATACTTGAGGAAACTCAACGCGCACGAGTTGATGCTCATGAAAAGGCTAATACAGCTTTACGTGAAAGAAGCGATCTTCAAGCTCAAATAGATGAGAACGAAGAAGAAATGGCAGAATTGATGAAAAAATATAGCGCAACTATTAAGCAATTAAGTTGCGACCAGGATATCATATCAGAATACGAAATACGCATCACTGAACTAGAATCTGAGAAAAAATCTCTCAAAGAGAATATTCTGGAATTGACATCAAGGTTAGCAACCGTAGAAAGTCTGGGCGAGTCTTCATCTAATATTATTGGAAAACGTTTTGAGCTACGTAACAAAGAACTGGAGTCACGCCTTGAATTTGAACAAGCTACGCGCATGAGAATAGAAATACAATTGAATCGTCAAAAAGAATCGTTCGAAAAAGCCTTAAATGAAATGAGTCAAATTCGTAGCAAAGAAATAAGCGTACAAGAGGCATTAAAAAAATCACAGAAAATAGTTCGAGAGCTTCGGGAAGAAGTGAGCATTTTGACTAGCAAAGAACAAGAAAATATATCACAACGAAAATCTCTTGAGAAGCAAGTGGAATCTTTAGAGTCAGAATGTAATTCAACACGTGCTGATTTACGGCTAGCATTGCAAAGAATTTCAGATCTACAGCAAGCTATGGAAGAAGATGGCTCCTACCATTCTGAAAGGTAATCATTGAAAAATTTCAAGGTTGTCGGGATGGGTTATGTAGGGATTGTGATGGGAATAAGCAAATACATATATTGAATTGAATAAGAGGGCATATACATTAGTCATGAGTACCAGATGCAAGAGTGATAGATGAACGAACTCAGATTTCAGTTTTGTGATGTATTTCGCGGGAAGTAGTAGTGCTTCCGAGCTACTGCGGATCGAGCAGCAGTTGGAGACGGCTGATTCGGATGCAGCCGTCTCCTCCGGACACGACAGGTTATTATTATTTATTAATTCAGACTAAGGCCAAAGTGACCTGTGCAGTACATTGGAGCCTTTCCCTTTGGCTCGGTCCATGGCTACACGTCGCCACCCAAGCAGGAGGAATTACCTCAATGATACCTCATATTGATACCTTACTCTGTTATGAACCTGCCTTGCATAAGAGGTAAAATGCCAAAAAATAATACCAAAAATGAATATGCAGAATACTTCAGGCATAACATACTCTGTTATTACAATACCAAACGCATCACAAATTATTATTCGTTTGGTATTGAAATACCTAAGTATGTTATACCCTGGGAGCTGCGGACTCGATCGAATCAAATTTTCAAGATATTTTGCTTGAAACTCGCAAATTTCCTCCCAGTGTTCACTGTACACGTTACGATTTTCTCACATTGAATTATCATTATGTTTATCTTTATAAAATTAAATTACAAAGATTTCGTCAATTTACCGCATCGTATATATTCTATAGACACATATATCCCGGGCATCCTGGCCACGATCTGGTGATGGGCTAAACAATAGGATGTCAATAGCCTGATAAAATACCAAAAATTAATATGCAGCATACTTTAGGTATAACCTGGGAGCTGCGGATAGAGTCGAAACGAGTGTCAAAGAATCTCCAAAGTAAGCTGTCAAAAAGTATCCATCGCATCGAGAGAGGTTTTGTGCATTTTGAGCGTAGACGAGAGAGTACACGTATAAATCAACACATACTAAATATAGCTCATTTTCAACTAATTTCAATTTACTGGTGTCATTTTAAATATATCGACGGATTCAACATAACTGGAGGGTATGAATTAATTTAACATTCGACACGTTAATATATACGATGCGGTAAATTGACGAAATCTTTGTAATTTAATTTTATAAAGATAAACATAATGATAATTCAATGTGAGAAAATCGTAACGTGTACAGTGAACACTGGGAGGAAATTTGCGAGTTTCAAGCAAAATATCTTGAAAATTTGATTCGATCGAGTCCGCAGCTCCCAGGTTCATAACAGAGTATGGTATCGAGGTAGTCGCTCCTGCTCGGGCAACCACGCAGTCTACGGAGGGTCCGCAAGTCATCTTCCACCTTGCCCACTGCGCACCTCGCCTTGTGCCCGTCGGATAGTTGTCGAGAATTATTTTCACCGGGCTACTGTTAGACACTCTGGTTACGTGCCCGGCCCACGATTGTCCGATTTTCATGCAACTCGTTCATTCGCCTCATCCACGCACCGTCCACCATATGCAGCTCACAATAAATGGTACGCAACACTTTCCTTTCGAAAACTCTCCACGAGCATCGTCCAGGTCTCGTGTTCCAAAAGGATTACCGACCGGTTTGAGCGTTTTGTAGATAGTCAGGTTGGTACGGCGGCGAACTCTATTCGATCGGAGCCTCTTGCGGAGTCCAAAGTACTTACGATTTCCAGCCACTATGCGTTTTTGATTTTCTCTGCTGGTATCATTTTCGGCAGTCCCACTGATTTACATGTTTCATTTCCATATGTTCCTTGTGCCTATTATGGACTCCCCTTGTATGCCTTTAGCGTATTTAGATTTATACATTATTTAATTTATCTAAATTCCTGTTTCCCAGTTAACAACATTGCATTGAACTGCTGTCTTGGTATATGAAGCAACTTCATCTGATGGAAGTTCACGTGATTAAAGATTCCAGCGTTTAATTTGAGGTATTGTACAGGGGGTCTATTATACGCTCGGGGTCCATTACTAGCACTCACTCCCATCTTTGTTTGTGCAAAGATATCCCTAATTAAAGAGTGCATTAGACATTAAAATATTATCATTTGAGCATATATGCTGATGCTGGTACAGTTCGAGGGTTTTCCACGTTAACGGAGGTGTTACTATAACACAAGTTGTGAACAAATGTTTCTTCTACAAGCATTGTATCTGGTTCACGGAGCGGATAGATAAATTAGGTTTATATCTCATCATTCCATCAGCAGGTATATTTGTTCAGAAAACCAAATGATGGGATGATTTACAATGCCTGGATACAGCCGGATACAGCATCCAAAACGCAGCACATTGCCGCTGATAGAACTTAGCATAAACTTACTCAATACGTTTCATTATTTTTTTTCAGTGACGTTGAAAGCACAACGGATTCGGAAAACGTGTTCAGCATTCACAGCCCAATAAATGATATGCTATATCCAAAGGAAAGTGGAAATTTGGACTATTCCAGCAACGATAAAAACTCCGGTATTTATACTCGAGAAACTGAGGAGAACTTTGCAAGGTAATAGAGTTTTTATGATTAAAATACTACTGAGATCGTTTCCACTAGCAACCCTATTACCAGAGACCGGCGGAGTGAAAACCTGTGGAATTAGCAACGTATAAAAATGCATGAAATCGTAAAAATAATTCTAGCAGCACTTGAGGTTGCCTCTGCAATGCAATGCAATGCTTCTGGATGCAAAATGTAAACAAGTCGAACTGAAACCGCTTTTGACGGCTCGATTGGAAACAAGATATAAGGCATTTTATGAGACAGATCGAAACAGCTGTTTTTCTCGTGTTTATCTATTTTGACAATTAGTGGGAGCCCGTTTGTTTGGTAATTTCGGGCATAACATTCCGATGGGTCCCATCATCAATTCTACCTATTTTACTTTTCGGCTACCATGGCATTAGAACAAAGTTTTTCATATGATTCCTAAAAGAGTCGTTATATTTATTCATACAATTGCATTCTAAGTATGAGAAGCTGAAGAAAACACGAATGAAAAGTAAAACGTTTCAAACATTATTTTGTGTTCGGACCTAACGGAATGTTCACGCAGAATCATACCAAAACAAAACATCAAAAGTAAATAATCGGGCCACCGCGAAACGTCTCATAAAATACCTTATTGTCTAACTGGAATATTGCTTGTTGCAACAATTTTTAGACTGGCGCAACTTCGTTTTGCTTCGAATTTTTAGCGTGCACACCAATACATTCAAACCTGAGAATTCAAACTATCTTCGTAATTGTTTTGTTGTTGTTATTTATCGAACACACATGTTTTTGGTTACTCAAATAAACAATAAACAGTGCCAATTCATTTGTGTGTGTGTGACACGGGAAAAATATGCACGCAAATAATTTTCGTGCAGGAGTCTAATAAGGCGGAATCTGCACAATAAAGTAAGAACGCTTTTTATACCGAAGTTGAATTTTTCTCCAGATACAGGCAACTAACCCAACTTCGGAAGTAGTGCGCTGGATTCGCTGGATGCGCTGAACAACGCATCAATTAGTTTGACAGATAAAACTTCGGAAGAAAGTTCGGTTTGGAAGTCTTGACTTAAAGGGTAAAATCAGCAGTGATTCAAATCGTTCGGGGCTGTCAGTTTGAATATGAATCTGAAACAATAATTTTCCCAGCAGCTGTTCTAGATTCATTTTTTATACCAGTCAAATGTCAAAAAAATAAAACTGGTGTAACGCTCCGTTCTATTTTCTGCAGATTTGAACCACGATTGCATCACGAGATTCAAATATTTTCCAATTGTTTTGGTGTATGAATGCATCATTTTATCTACGGATCAATCCACTTTACAATTACGGCGCCTTTCTTGGCGCCAACATGATGATTTCATTTAAAAAGGGACCGATAAGGGACTGCCCGCATAGAAAAATATCAAACATCAATTTTTCCACTAATCATTTTTCGATTATACATTTTATGATAAGATTATTTATGGTATCGTAGTAAATTATACACCAATTGTACCATGAATAATTTTGACGATAGCCTCTACAATTTTTGGAATTTGGATGATACACTGAACGGGTCGTTAAGTATCGTTACCATTCAAAAATGACCTGTTTTGCTAACAACAAAAACAAAGTCTGTATCATTGAGGTTACAATCACTTTATCATGCATTCAATGATTCTATGAATAATAATCGTTTGGTGTATGATCGAAATTTAATTATAAATAGTTTGACATTTTTCATTTGTATCATAGAATCATAAAAGCGCTATTACTTGAAGAATTATCATTCCATGAATAGAAACTGAATAATATTACCGATTTGATGAATGGTTCATTTCTATTCGGGTGTTTACTTCAATGACATTTACTTCCAGGGTGCAGCAGCCGTAAAAAGTGTAGACAACAACCTTCCGTGCACCATGTTTACGGTACTCGTCACTGAGTGGCGATACCGGCGTTTCTATCTGTGTTGTTAAGCCTGCTACTCTATGTTCTGAGATTTTCACAATTTTCACCATGAGCTCACGGAAGAATGGTAGTTTGAAATCGATAAAATGTATGGGAAAATCAAGTATTTGTGGGAAGTTATCACTAAGGCTTCCCACGGTACACAGCGGAACCGACACAACTCCCGGCGGGGTATTTCGGACGCGTAAAGTGGACGAAAAAACACAAGCGATTCGCTCTCCGCGGTGGTCGTTTATTTACTTCTATTTACATTCAACATACAATAGACAACAACATATTCACAGGGCTGGTAAGGGATTATAAACATCGTACACATAACATTAGACTTGTCCAACATTCAACACTCCTCCTCGAGGTTTATCATCTCTAACAGATATCACAAAGTCCACAAAGTATTACCTCACAAAGTCAAACAAAGTACTACATAGTTAGACACTCAGTCTTCGGTACTCTCCCTGCGTCGTCAGCCCCTGCTTCGTCTTCTTCACCACTTGGTCTTCGTTATTCACGACTCATCCGGCACACAGCATCGGGTTTCTCCTCAATATTCGTCCACACAGTCATAAAAATCGGTTTCTTCCTCTTGGCGCTCCTCCTCAAGCGAACGCCCATTGCTAGCTTTGCTTTGCATTTGCACGCCCGTACGCCAACTTTGCTTCCTTCCTTCTGCAACTCTCATGGCATACAGTCCTCCACGAAGTTCAGCAACGGCTTCCACTCTTCTTCCGAGGCTAATTATTTCGCACTGCGCTTTGTCGAAGTTCACTCTCAGTCCTTTCTGAGCCAGTTTCCGGACCGAAATCAATCCACTGTCCAGTCCCGGAACGTACAACACTTCCTTCATTACTACCTCGTTCACTTCGCCGTTGCCATCGATACACTTCAGCGTGCCTTCGCCTACTCCGGAAGATTTCACGGTAGAACCATCCGCCAACGTCACATCTCGCTTCACATTCACATCGATTTTGCTGAAGAATGCCCGGTCACTGGTCATGTGGCTCGAACAGCCACTATCCACGTACCAGTTCCCCTGCTGCCGATCGCCTCCCACGCCGAAACAAATTCGGGGTCCCTCTTCGCTGCCGTTTTCGCTTCCGGCTCCCGCAGCATCGGGCAATTCATCCGGATGTGTCCCGGTTTTCGGCATTGGTAACAAATTCGTTCCCTCGCACGTTCGCTTCTTCTTCTTCTGTGCACACTTAATGCCCGGTCCTCACACTCACGAGACATTCCTGCACGCTTCTCCATCCGTCGGTGGTACTCGTCCATCAGCCGTTGTTTCACAAACTCGATCGTCTGGTCCGCATCTGGCCGGCTCTCCAACGCCGTCACCAGACCGTCGTATGACTCCGGCAAACTCCGGTAGATCATCGCGACCTGCAGCGAACTTTCGATCTTTTGACCGGCACACGATAGCCTATCAAAAGCTCTTCGATGACGAACAGATGCGCTTCCATATCCGCACCTTCTTCGTAGTTCAAACTACACAGCTTCTTCAGAAGCGACACTCGCGACGTAACCGTAGCCTTTTCGTGGTACTTCTTCAATTTCTTCCACACATCGACCGCCGATTTGGCGTCTTTCACTAACGGCAACTGATTATCTTCGACGTTAAGAATAATCATTGCCCTCGCCTTCTGATCTTCTTTCGACCATCTCGCAGTCTCTGGCTCCGGTTTCTTCTCATTCACCGTATGCCACAGGTCGACACTGATCAGAAGCATTTCAATTTAATTTTCCACGTTTGATAATTCTTATTACCCAAACGCGCGATCGAAACTTTTCAGCCATTTCGAAATCGTTCGTTTTCTGATGGCGCACACTGTAATCCCGTACACACACGAAGTCGGTACACAACAATGTCTTCGATCACCACCGGCTACAGTTACAGCTCGTTGCACAAAATGGTTCTCAGTCCGCACTAATTGCTTCCGAATCCAGCTTCGATGGAACGAAACACAGCTGGCAATCCGGACACTAACCACCTCCCGGTAATCACTTTTAACCATGTACAACGTTCTCAGCTGCTTTAACCACCCACTGCAGCACAGTCTAACGAGTGGAACAAATTTGCTCCCGCCGAACGACAAGCACAAAGGGTAGCGGCCGCGGGCAAACTTTCACACTATTTTTAGCGAAATCTACCGTTTTCTCCACTATCACTGGGCCAATAACCTGTGGGAAGTTATCACTGAGGCTTCCCACGGTAAACAGCGGAACCGACACAACCCCCGGCGGGGTATTTCGGACGCGTGAAGTGGACGAAAAAACACAAGCGATTCGCTCTCCGCGGTGGTCGTTTATTTACTTCTATTTACATTCAACATACAATAGACAACAACATATTCACAGGGCTGGCAAGGGATTATAAACATCGTACACATAACATTAGACTTGTCCAACATTCAACAGTATTTTGCAAATTTATGGAAAATGGTGGTGTTTTAGACGAAAGTAGCGAGAAGGAATGAAGTATGAAGTGAAAACATTATCTCCTGCACTTAGTTTGCACTGATTAGTAGTCTCATAGTGATGAAATTTCGATTTTACTACAATTGAAAAAACGCCATCTATTGCTTTAATCGTTTTGACTGGTACCTTATTGACAATTTGAAAAACATGAATAGAACACTGCTGGGGAAACCAGCGAGTTTGTTCTATTTGGCTTCAGATTCAAACTAGAATAGTGGTCGAAAATTTGGAATGAAACTGCATCACTCCTGATTTCACTCTAGTGTTCGTTAAAGTACTCGCTAGAGTATTCGCTGTTGGTTTGAGCGAGACAAAGTAAACGTCAAAAAAATTCCAACCAGCAATCTGAGTGAAAGAGCGAATATTTGTTTACCGGCAACCACGTGCTTTTTGGCATTTGCAATTTTGGCGGACAAAAGAATGAGCACGTGTCCCGTAGGTGAGGGGTAGTTAGATGTATATGATATTTCAAGACAAAAATTTCAAAACGACTTATCTGCTTTTGTAAACAAATGTTCAAACGACGATTTGACGAATCAGATAGCTCTCCCACGCAAACCAACACCACCAATAGGTAGGTGAAGGTTTCCGCTATCTGTTGATGGTGTTGGTTTGCGTGGCAGAGCTCTGAGATTCGTCAAATCGTCTTTTGAATCTTTGTTTACAAAAGCAGATAAGTCGTTTTGAAAATTTTGTCTTGATTTGTTACCTAATCGTGAGATAAATATAAAATGTTTAATACTTGATGATGATGATGATGATGATACTACCATCTATTGTAGCAAGGCACCTGCCGATAGCCATATCTGACCATGGCCATATCTGACAAACGATTTGATCATGATTATATTATTGTTCGTATTTCATCAAACTCCTGTATGAAGGGCCAAAAATGGGTGGGGTGGTTCCATAAGCAGAGACACTTTTGCGAATCCACGAGATGAATAGAGAATCTCCTTCCAGAAGAAAGTTAGTACATACAATAATATAGCCTAGCCCTCGTTTTCCAGATTGACCCAATAGATGGGGAGAAGAGCCCGCCCTTTATCCACGAAATGTTAACAATAGGAAGTTGGCAATTCTACTCTTCAAATCGCTTCAATTGGGTGCCCTGATGGTTTAAAATATAAATAATATAAATGATATAAAATGTTTAATATTTGCCCCAAAAAACCGCGAAAATAATACCTACATTATTTCATAAAGTTCTGCGACTGTTATATTGAAGAATTGATTTCATTTGACTAAATATTTGTAATCATTAAAATTAAGTTTTATAAGACATTAACATTGCCGTTTCCCTCGACTTTTTGCGCTTACTCTGAGTAGACGTAAAAGTAATCGGGAAAATCTTGATAGCGAGTAAATCCACAATAATAAAAATTACTCTTTAAAATCAACATTTTCCCAAGACTATTCCTTTCTGTTGAAATGACAAATTATTTGTTTTAGAAAAACAACCTTTTGGCTGAATATATTGCTTTTAATCATCATCATAAGAATTAACATTAAATAATATTTCCACACTCAGGCAAATTGGCTATCGAATATCATAATTTTGCCTTTTGGAAATTTGCCACAAGTTTTGAACTTGAAATTCAAAAGAACTCCTTATGAATTAGATTTTCATGATTAATACACTGAAATAAATATTGTTGTAATTATAACTATGGAACAGTATTTAAAAATACCACTTTAGAATGTGTTTATATTAAACAAATAAACGCTTAAAATAACTACATGTTTGTTAAAAATACTATGGTGTCTAGTACATGGTATTATCAACAATCATGCATGGTACTTTTGGCGCGATCAAATCAGTTCTGCAGCGACGTTAGTTCAAGAAACAAAACAAGCTGGAGAGTTTTTGTTTTTCAATAAATTAAATATATTCCATATCGTAACATTGGCGTTAGCAAAGATCTTCGTGTAATCAACTATGCATTCCAGGTTTGTATGTATGAATTTTCTCAAGTCAAAACTAAATTTTATGCAAATAAATATTTTCATTTTGCAGGCGGCAAAAAATAAACGTTTTAAACTCAGTAACAGCACCAAGAAGAATTGTTTGGTAGCTAAGATGAGGTATGATATTTTTCGCCTTCTTTCGTAATTATTAGTAATATGCTTTTTCATACAATTGTCAGGTGTTCTCCAATAAATAAAAACTGGTGGAAAGCTTCTGATTACTTACTCGATGGAAATTTCAACACCATGGAATCATCATTAAGGCATTGCTCCGGAGTTTTGGCAAGAGAAGATAATTTACAGCTCCTCGGTCAGCATATTGTTCGTGAGGTGAATGGCAAAATTTTTTTAAGCCAAAAAAATCCAGAAGAAGCCGGTGAATCCCTAAAAAAAAAGACAAGATATGGCTTCGATTTTGCGGCATTGGGACCTTGTGTCGTTCCCTTTTAAATTTATGTACTATTCAAGAGAAAAAAAAAAACGGAAATAAATGGCACCAAATATGCATTGATTTTAATCGGATTATTTTTTGTTTGTTTATTTTGATTTTCTACTAACTACCAAATTGTTGTTATTTTGAACGCACCAGAATTGTTATTTTTACTATTCATTATTGTTAAGCTGACCACAAACATGGTATTTTCTACAGTCATTCTTATCTAAGCATCCATGGTAATTTTAACAACATATTTCGTTTGGGATGACTGTAATGTATAGTCTGCACAAATCAAGTGGCGTTGTGCATTTAATTTAACCTATCAAAATAGTAATTTTAACCGCACCGCTGTTTTCAGTGTACAAAACATAATATTTTATAAAGGCACCTTCTATGAAATCCCAATGAAGCATTATGAACGCTGTACGCTAGATATTAATCAATTCATAACCCCACCTTATGAATTGCAAAAGTAGTGTTTAGAGGCCGTAATCATGCCTTATGAATTTCGTAATTCCTATGAAACATCTTAAGGTCTGAGGGAAGGGTTTTCCGTTAAAAAGCACGTGGTAGCACTGTCTGAGAAAGAATATTGCCTAATTCAGCCCGCCGGAATGACGCTGTCAGTGTCAAATTTATTTCATCATTATGCAGTTTACAATTGCTTGAGAATTTGCCGTAAACGGAGAACAAAAGGAGTTGGCAACAATGGGGAAGAAATTTATCACTCATGCAGTGGTTCGGCGAGAGAACAGCAGCAGCGCCGACCAATCACGCTATGAGGAAATCAAAATAAACAAACTCCAGCTGGTTTTGGAAAATGAAAACATGAGCCGTTTCTAGAACAACATTAGCGTTTCTAGAACAACAAAGCTTTGAAAAGTATTTGGGTGATAACAGTGGTGCTGGTGTAAATAAGACAAATACGACAAATAAGACAAATAAGACAAATGAGAAAAATAAGACAAATAAGACAAATAAGACAAGTAAGACAAGTAAAACAAATGAGACAAATAAGACAAATAAGACAAATAAGACAAATAAGACAAATAAGACAAATAAGACAAACAAGACAAATAAGACAAATAAGACAAATAAGACAAGTAAGACAAGTAAAACAAATGAGACAAATAAGACAAATAAGACAAGTAAGACAAATAAGACAAATAAGACAAATAAGACAAATACGACAAGTAAGACAAATAAGACAAATAAGACAAATAAGACAAATAAGACAAATAAGACAAATAAGACAACAAGACAAATAAGACAAATAAGACAAATAAGACAAATAAGACAAATAAGACAAATAAGACAAATAAGACAAATAAGACAAATAAAGACAACAAGACAAATAAGACAACAAGACAAGACAAATAAGACAAATAAAGACAAATAAGACAAATAAGACAAATAAGACAAATAAGACAAATAAGACAAATAAGACAAATAAGACAAATAAGACAAATAAAGACAAATAAGACAAATAAGACAAATAAGACAAATAAGACAAATAAGACAAATACACAAATAAGACAAATAAGACAAATAAGACAAATAAGACAACAAACAAGACAAATAAGACAAATAAGACAAATAAGACAAATAAGACAAATAAGACAAATAAAGACAAATAAGACAAATAAAGACAAATAAGACAAATAAAGACAAATAAGACAAATAAGACAAATAAGACAAATAAGACAAATAAGACAAATAAGACAAATAAAGACAAATAAAGACAAATAAGACAAATAAGACAAATAAGACAAATAAGACAAATGAGAAATAAGACAAATAAGACAAATAAGACAAATAAGACAAATAAGACAAATAAGACAAATAAGACAAATAAAGACAAATAAGACAAATAAAGACAAATAAGACAAATAAGACAAATAAGACAAATAAAGACAAATAAGACAAATAAGACAAATAAGACAAATAAGACAAATAAGACAAATAAGACAAATAAAGACAAATAAGACAAATAAGACAAATAAGACAAATAAGACAAATAAAGACAAATAAGACAAATAAGACAAATAAGACAAATAAGACAAATAAGACAAATAAGACAAATAAAGACAAATAAGACAAATAAGACAAATAAGACAAATAAGACAAATAAGACAAATAAGACAAATAAGACAAATAAGACAAATAAGACAAATAAAGACAAATAAGACAAATAAGACAAATAAGACAAATAGACAACAAAGACAAATAAGACAAATAAGACAAATAAGACAAATAAGACAAATAAGACAAATAAGACAAATAAGACAAATAAGACAAATAAGACAAATAAGACAAATAAGACAAATAAGACAAATAAGACAAATAAGACAAATAAGACAAATAAGACAAATAAGACAAATAAGGACAAATAAGACAAATAAGACAAATAAGACAAATAAGACAAATAAGACAAATAAGACAAATAAGACAAATAAGACAAATAAGACAAATAAGACAAATAAGACAAATAAGACAAATAAGACAAATAAGACAAATAAGACAAATGAGACAAATACGACAAATAAGACAAATAAGACAAATAAGACAAATAAGACAAATACGACAAATAAGACAAATAAGGAATTGCTCTGGAAGTTCCTCCAGAAATTCCTCTAGAAGTTTCTCCAGGAATTCCTCCGGAAGTTCCTCCAGGAATTCCTCCAGAAGTTCTCCGGAAATTCCTCCTGAAGTTCTCCGGAAATTCCTCCGGAAGTTCCTCCAGGAATTCCTCCGGGAATTTCTCTGGAAGTTCTTCTGTAAGTTCCTCTGGGAATTCTTCTGGAAGTTCCTCGGAAGTTCCTCCAGGAGTTCTCTCGGAAGTTCTTCCAGGAGTTCCTTCGGAAGTTCCTCCAGGAGTTCCTTCGGAAGTGCCTCCAGGAGTTCCTTCGGAAGTTTCTCCAGGAGTTCCTTCGGATGTTCCTCCAGGAGTTCCTTCGGATGTTCCTCTAGGAGCTCCTTCGGGAATTCCTCTAGGAGTTCCTTCGCGAATTCCCCCGGAAGTTCCTTCGGGAATTCCTCCGGAAGTTCCTTCGGGAATTCCTCCGGAAATTCCTTCGGGAATTCCTCCGGAAGCTCCTTCGGGAATTCCTCCGGAAGTTCCTTCGGGAATTAATCCGGAAGTTCCTTCGGGAATTCCTCTGGAAGTTCCTTCGGGAATTCCTCTGGAAGTTCCTTCGGGAATTCCTCTGGAAGTTCCTTCGGGAATTCCTATGGAAATTCCTTCGGGAATTGCTCCGGAAAATCCTGCGAGAATTCCTCAGGAAGTTCCTTCGGAAATTCCTCCGGAAGTTCCTTCAGGAATTCCTCCGGAAGTTCCTTCGGGAATTCATCCGGAAGTTCCTTCGTAAATTCATCCGGAAGTTCCTTCGAGAATTCCTGAAGGAATTCCCGAAGGAACTTCCAGAAGAATTTCTGAAGAAACTTCCAAAGGAATTTCCGAAGGAACTTCCGGAGGAATTACCGAAGGAACTTCCGGAGGAATTCCCGAAGGAACTTCCGGAGGAATTCCCGAAGGAACTTCCGGAGGAATTCCCGAAGGAACTTCCGGAAGATTGCCCGAAGGAAATTCCATAGGAATTCACGAAGAAACTTCCATAGGAATTTCCGAAGGAATTTTCATAGGAATTTCCGAAGGAAGTTCCATAGGAATTTACGGAGGAACTTCCATAGGAATTTCCGAAGATAATTCCATAGGATTTTCCGAAGGAACTTCCATAGGATTTTCCGAAGGAACTTCCATAGGAATTTCCGAAGGAACTTTCATAGGCATTTCCGAAGGAACTTCCGGAGGAATTCCCGAAGGAACTTCGTAGGAACTCCTGAAGGAACTTCGGATGAATTCCCGAAGGAACTTCGGAAGAATCGAAGGAACTTCCGGAGGAATTCCCGAAGGAACTTCCGGAGGAATTCCCGAAGGAGTTTCCGGAGGAATTTCTGAAGGAGCTTTCGGAGGAATTTCCGAAGGAACTTCCGGAGGAATTTCCTAAGAAACTTCGGGAGGAATTTCCTAAGAAACTTCCGGAAGAATTCCCGAAGGAACTTCCGGAGGAATTCCCGAAGGAACTTCCGGAGGAATTCCCGAAGGAACTTCCGGAGGAATTCCCGAAGGAACTTTCGGAGGAATTCCCAAAGGAACTTCCGGAGGAATTCCCAAAGGAACTTCCGGAGGAATTCACGACGGAACTTCCATAGGAATTCACGAAGGAACTTCCGGAGGAATTCACGAAGGAACTTCCGGAAGAATTCCCGAAGGAACTTGCGGAGGAATTCCCGAAGGAACTTCCGGAGTAATTCCTGAAGGAACTTCCGAAGGAATTCCCGAAGGAACTTCCGGAGGAATTCGAAGGAACTTCCGGAGGAATTTCCGAAGGAACTTCCGTAGGAATTCCCGAAGGAACTTCCGGAGGAATTCCCGAAGGAACTTCCGAAGGATTTCCCGGAGGAATTCCCGAAAGAACTTCTGAAGGAATTCCCGAAAGAACTTCTGAAGGAATTCTCGAAGAAACTTCCGATGGAATTCCCGAAGAAACTACCGAAGGAATTCCCGAAGAAACTTCGAAGGAATTTCTGAAGGAACTTCCGAAGGAATTCCTGGAGGAACTTCCGAAGAAACTTCCGAAGGAATTCCTGGAGGAACTTCCGGCGGAACTCTTGAAGGAACTTCCGAAGGAATTCCTGAAGGAACTTCCGAAGGAATTCGTGGAGGAACTTCCGAAGAAATTCGTGGAGGAACTTCCAAAGGAATTTCTGGATAAACTTCCGAAGGAATTTCTGCAGTAACTTCTCGTAGGGACTCCTGGAGGATCTTCCGAAAGAATCTCTGGAGGAACTTCTGAAGGAATTCCTGGAAGAACTTCCGAAAAAATTCCTGGAGGAACTACCGAAGGAATTCCTGGAGGAACTTCCGAAGGAATTCCTGGAGAAACTTCCGAAGGAATTCTCAGAGAAAATTCCGAAGGAATTTCTGGAGAAACTTCCGAAGGAATTCCTGGAGAAACTTCCGAAGGAATTCCTGGGGAAGCTTCCAAAGGAATTTCTGGATAAACTTTCGAAGGAATTTCTGCAGTAACTTCCGGAAGAATTTCTGGATGAACTTCCGAAGGAATTCCTGAAGAAAATTCTGAAGGAATTCCTGGAGGAACTTCCGAAGGAATTCCTAGAGGAAATTCCGAAGAAATTCCAGGAGGAACTTACGAAGAAATTCCAGGAGGAATTTACGGAGGAATTCCTAGAGGAACTTCCGAAGGAATTTCTGGAGGAACTTCCGAAGGAATTCCTGGAGAAACTTCCAAAGAAATTTTTGGATAAACTTCCGAAGGAATTTCTGCAGTAACTTCCGGAAGAATTTCTGGAGGATCTTCCGAAAGAATTTCTGGAGGAACTTCTGAAGGAATTCCTGGAAAAACTTCCAAAGGAATTTCTGCAGTAACCTCTGAAAGAATTTCTGGAGGATCTTCCGAAAGAATTTCTGGATAAACTTGTGAAAAAATTCCTGGAGAAACTTCCGAAGAAATTCCTGGAAGAACTTCTGAAGGAATTCCTGGAGAAACTTCAAATGGAATTCCTGGAAGAACTTCCGAATTTCTGAAGGAACTTCCGAAGGAATTCCAGGAGGAATTACTGGACGAACTACCGGAGGAATTCCAGGAGGAACTTCCGGAGGAATTCCTGGAGTAACTTCAGTGGGAATTCCTGGAGGAACTTCCGAAGGAACTCCTGGAGGAATTTCCGAAGGAAATCCTGGAGGAGCTTCCGAAGGAACTCCTGGAGGAACTTCCGGAGAAATTTTTGTAGAAACTTCCGGAAGAATTACTGGAGGATCTTCCGGAGGAATTACTGGAGGAACTTCCGGAGTAATTCCTGAAGGAACTTCAGGAGGAATACCTGGAGGAAACTCTGGAGGATTTCCTGGAAGAATTTCTGGAGGAATTTCCGGAGGAATTCCCGTAGGAACTTTCGGAGGAATTCCTGGAGGAACTTCCGGAGGAACTTCTGGAGGATTTTCCGGAGGAATACCTGGAGGGACTTCCGTAGGAATTTGTCTTGTTTATCTTATTTGTCCTATTTGTCTCATTTGCTTTATTTGTCTTATTTGTTTTATTTCTTTTATTTTGCTTATTTGTTCTATTTGTCTTATTTGCTTTATTTATTTCCGATTGTTTATCTCAACAAACTCTTATATTTGATTTCAATTTTTATATTTGGTATCCTCGTGTTCACAAATAGGAATACGCTTTTTTCTAGTGTCACGCTAGATACAAAGTTGACGGACTTTCTACCGCTCTCATCGCTCCTGCCGTGCGCCACAAAAAAATATGCTGTTGGCTGCTCTCCCGAAATGGTAACTTTTGTATGGAATTTAAAAACTTGGTTGATGTAAAAAGAGCTTCCTACAAAATTTATTGCGGTGACATATACTTTTTATTACATCAAAATGATCTTTGGAAAAATTCAAAACTTTTGTCAGTTGGGTTTTGCGAAATTCGGTTCCTTTGTCCTTTGTTCCTTTTCCTCAAATCATCGGAGAGAGGTACTGAGAAGCGAAAATTTCAGTTCTACAATAGTTCAGTATTTAGAGCTTTATTCAAATTTGGGAAATAGTAGGTCCATGAAATTTTGTAGGAACTTGATAAATTTCAAAGAGATTGTCAGTTGGGATAAGCGAAATTCGTTCCCAATTCCGAGTTATAGACATTTTAGTACGAAAATAGCGCTCTACCGCGAGAGCTTCCCTCAGACCTTAATGAATTCATAATGCAGCATTATGAAATTATTATTGCATTTTCCTATATTATTCGATTCATAATGCTGCATTAAGAATTTCTAATTCAAACATATTGAAAATTTTCTCGAATTGGCAGAAAAAAAATTGAAATGTTTGTCAAATGTCATTCATGGTTATGCATATCCAGTTTTCCGCGAGCGGTAATGGCCGCCAGCTTGCCTGCGGATTAGTCTCTGATTTGACGTTTCTGGAGGTCAACTGCACCCACCGTTTGAGCATTTTGATCAATATGGTATATAAGAAGGCTTGAATTCACTTAATCAGCACCTTCTTATATGCTACATTAGTCAGAATGCTCGGGCGGTGAGGCAGTTGACCTCCACAAACGTCAAATCAGAGACTGACCCGCAGGCAATCTGGCGGCCATTACCGCTCGCGGAAAACTGGATACATGTGATTTCCAAATCGTTTTTCGGTTGTATCGAGGACATCGAGGGAGTATAAGGGTTGCTGACGTTTAATCATCTTTCTCTTTCAAGCGCATGGCAAAGATAGAATTTGTTTTCATCGGGAAACGTTTCCCGGTGAAAACAAATCCTAACTTTCCTTTGCGTTTGAACTGGCCCCGCTTTGAAGCATTACTTTCTGGTTGTACCGAAGGGACGATGGGCTTGGCGGCAATGGAAACGGTTTAGCTGGTCGGGGATGCAGTCCTGCCTCCCTCATTGGAGGTGGCCCTAACCCCGCACTTCCTGGACAACCCAGGATGTCTGTTGAGCAGATTCCCCCTCCATTGTTTAGGAAGAAAAAAAACACACACACACACACACACACACACACACACACACACACACACACACACACACACACACACACACACACACACACACACACACAGGGGCGGCAGGGACTCTGTCCACGGGCGCGACGCCCCCCCCCCCTCGCCACTGCGAGTTAGACCAGGACCATCGTCCCTAACCCCTAATCCCAAGGCGTCAAGCGACCCGTGCCGAGGGGATGCGTGGCCAGGGGTGAAATAATAAGCTAGGCCTTTAACGGAGCCTGTGGGGTACCTGGGCACCCTCCACAGTAATTGCCCTTACCGCGTTATGCTGGGCTCTGGCGTGGTGGACCTCTTTCCCGAGCAACTCGTGGGACCAAAATGGAAAACCAAGTCAATTCTTCAATTAGTGGTAGTAGTGTAGGCGACAACCCCTTCGCAAGAGGTGGGTTGTTCAGGTCTCCGCCTAGGAGGCCAGAGGCAATAGTCGGCAGCTCAGTGCGCAGCGCCAGCGTGGGTCACTCAACCTTCCTCTCGGCTATAAAAACGCCGGTAGGGGTTATTGACGGCCCATGGCTTGTGGAGGCGATGAACCGCAAACGCGATGGGCTTTCGGCCTTCGAGGTGGCGACGGAACAGCTGGGCGTCATCGAAGCATAATATCAGCAAGGACCTCAAGAGGAGCTTGCAGAAACTTCGAAAGTCGATGCTGGACGCCAAGCTGGAGAGGGCGGTCGGGACGGCCAAGTGTAAACCCGTGAAATCGGTGGAGTCGAGGTCTACCCAGACTGAGGCCCAAGGATTCGCGGACTCAGGCAAGGTCGAATCGACCGAAGGCGTGCCAGCGAAGACGGTAGTGCCAAAGTCTACCCAGACTGAGGCTCAAGTATTTGCGGGTACGTCAGGGTGACTGCTCCAACGGAGCAGACACAAAAACAGGGAGACAGTCTCCAGGGGATGAGCTCCTGGGGCCGCTCCAAAACGCGGAGGTTACTACCCCGAACAAGGGTAGTGGGGCTGAGAAGCTGAACCCCGGTCAGGTACCTCCAAAACCGGGGAGGAAGGACCTGGAAAGGTCCGTCCACTCAAACAAGACGGTGGTAAGGGAGTTACGGCAGGCTGAAAGTTCTCAGCCGCACCAGACCAGGAAATAGAGGGGAATGACGCCTCCTGGACCCTGGTCAAGAACAAGAGGAAACCGAAGACGTCAAGGGCCGAAAAGAAGGCCCAGGCGAATGAGGGTAGCAAGAAAGTCTAGGGTAGGCGCCAATCGCTCCAGGGCGATGCCTAGTCATCACGGCGGATGAGGCTAAGTACTCGGATGTTTTGAAGGCGATGAGGAGTGACGTCAAGCTCGGTGAACTCGGCGCCGACGTACGTCGAATAAGACGTACCCGGATGGGCGAGATGATACTCGAGCTGCGGGGCGTCTCGCAAAAGGGCGCCGCCTACAAGAAGTTGGCGGAGGAGGTCCTATGCGAGACGGTCAAGGTGAGGGCACTCACGACGGAGGTGAATCTAAGGGTTAAAGACCTGGACGAGATCACTGAAGTCGAAGAGCTCGTCACGGCACTGCGGCGACAGTGTGAAGTGGAGACGACCACCGCAGCCGTTCGGCTACGGAAAGGTCCGGCAGGGACGCAGGTAGCATTGGTTCGGCTATCTGCAGCGGACGCCTCCAAGGTAGTCAAGTTAGGGGACGTCAAGGTGGGATGGTCGGTATGCCCTGCGCGCATATACGAGCAACCCGAAGTTTGCTTCAAGTGCCTGGAACCGGGGCACAAGCAATGGGACTGCAAAGGCCCTGACAGAAGCAATCTCTGCCGACGCTACGGATTGAGGGACATAAGGCACAATGCTGCACGAACCCTCCCAATTGTTTAATTTGTTCCAGCAAAGCTGTGAACAGCAAGCACCCATGGGGGTTCGATGTGCCCGGCGTTTAAGCGTGCTGCAAAAATCAAAGTGCAGGTAACGCAGCTGGCTTGCTCGGCCTCGCTTGAGTGTTTGGTGTGCGCAGGTTTAGAGGAAACGGCGGAACACGTGTTGTTCTTGTGCTCACGTTTTCGCGCAATGCGTAACCACATGCTTGCCACATGTGGTCTGGACACTACTCCGGACAACCTAGTTCGGAGGATGTGTGAAGATGAAGTTGGCTGGAACGCCGTTTTATCGGCTATCGCCCAAATCGTCTCGGTGCTACACAGAAGGTGGCGCGTGGACTCAAGGATGGCTAGTTCAGGCGCAAATAAGAGGTGGTGCAAGGGAGCCGGCTTCATGGGTCATACCGGTGGTCATGCTCTGTGGTCGAACTGGATCCTTTTATCGAACAAGTGGCCGCGCAAAGAACAACATGGTATCGTCGCTTTCGCGGCGTCGGTCAACCGGGCGGGTTCCGAGCCCGAGGACGGAAAGGGGTCCTCGTCAAGGCTGGGGCAGGCGTAGGCCTCGCGTCGGCAAGTCCCTCTGTGTGCTGGCGAATAGGCCCTATCGCAGAAAGGTCAATTTGGGGTGCACGCGGCATCATCATTCTTGATACCAATCGTGCAGAGGGAAGCAGGCGCGAATTCGACCCTTCCCACCTTCCGTGGACATAAGGCGTGGTAAGGCCACCTGGAAAGCCGGCAACGCGCTGGCACGATACCATGGTGTTCTTCTAGAAAAGCGAGTTACGATGTTCGGTGCTGCAAGGACACGCAGCTAACCTCGAGGGTGCGTTGTGCACTTGCCCCCCTTTGAAGCATTACTTTCTGGTTGTACCGAAGGGACGATGGGCTTGGCAACAATGGAAACGGTTTTTTTTTTTACAAGGGAGAATGCATTTACACACTAACCCAGTACACGTGCATTGTAGTTGCCAAACTACCACACGGAAGTGTACTGGAGTGTCGAACTCGACCATACCGGTAATACCGACTAAACTCCCTTGGCTCCACCATCGTTTCCCCAGGAACTACCTCCCAGTACTACTTCTGGGGATGGCAGTACTAAACGTACTCGCTCGTTCTCGCTCACACAGGCACCCGTCCCGTGCGAGACTGACTTGGGTGCTCGCTCTATCGCACCCTCAAACACACCCTACATACTCTGTTGCACCTCTGTCATGCCGTGCGGGTCTAACTTGTGTGCCCACCCTTCTCATGCCATGTGGGTCTAACTTGTATGCCCACCCAAACCCTTGATTCATGCTCATGCACTCCATGCTTGCACACACGCTAACGCTCCTATGGGTCTGACTTGTGTGCCCACCCTTCTCATGCCGTGCGGGACTAACTTTTGGGCCCACCCTTCTCATGCCGTGTGGGACTAACTTGTATGCCCACCTTTATCGTACCATGTGAGACTGCTCACCTCTTTCATTCAGTTCGCGCTGACACATACTACTCGAGTCATTCGACCTAACACTCCCTCTGGCATCCCTTGTGGGACTCTTCGCTTAGGTTCCCACTTCTGACATACCATGTGAGTCTGACTCACCTCGTTCATGCCATATGAGACTAGCTCAACACGACTCAACTCATTCCTTTCGTACCATGTGAGACTAACTTGGATGCTCACCCACACTCCTCTGCCACGCCGCGGGTATCAGTAGTCGTAGGAACCAACATTCCTGCGCTATTCCCAGCGCGGCGTGTGCAGTCCATACATACACCTATTCATTCACCCTTCTGCCATGCTTCGAGGTGACGATCTCGGTTGCCACCCGCTGCGCAATTACCTCTGCATGGGCAGACCATTCACACACTTCTTCGCGTTCAGCACTTTCGCTCTAACACCAATCACAAGTTAGTCATGCTTGTCGATTGTTGCTCGGCGCTCAGATTCTCTGCAAGCTGCAGGCAATCTGAGTGGTTGCAGTCGAGACTGCGTTCCACTTCTCCACCGCTTGACACATCCTTTGGATAAGATTATCCGGAGTTGTGTCCCGGCCGCAAACGTCTAGCATTGCTCTTCTTTCGACGTCGAAACGAGGACATACGAACAGTATGTGCTCTGCAGTTTCGTCAACACCTGGGCAGTCAGGGCAGACGGAGACCTCCGCGTGCCCAAACCTGTGGTGGTATTGTCGGAAACAGCCATGGCCTGACAGGAATTGTGTCAGATGGAAGTGAACCTCCCATGGGGTCTCCCCACCCAGCTTGATATGTTAGGGAATCAGCCGGTGGGTCCACCTACCTTTCGAGGAGTTATCCCACTCGCGCTGCCATCTGGCAACCGAAGTCACCCTGGTACGCTCGCGGGCTCCTCTGGTGCCACGTAGGTCAAAACACTCCTCGTCCTCCCGGATGACCAGCCCGACTGGCATCATACTCGCTATCACGCAGGATGCGTCGCGCGATACCGTGCGGTAGGCCGATATCACCCTGAGACACATCAAGCGGTAGGTGCTCTCCAGTTTCTGCAGGTAACTGGTTACCCCCAGTGCTTTTGCCCAGGACGGGCCGCCGTACCTAAGAATAGATGCGGCAACGCCTGCCAGTAGCCTACGTCTACTGGCGCACACCTTGGAGCTGTTGGACATCATCCTCGATAATGCCGCCACAGCAGTCGAAGCCTTCTTGCACGCATATTCGACATGGCTACCGAAGGTAAGCTTGTCGTCTATGATGACCACAAGAATCTTCAGACTCCGCTTTGAAGTGATCGCGACGTCTCCCACGTGTACAACTGCATGTTGTGCCGACTTACGGTTGCTGACGATAACCACCTCCGTCTTATGTTGAGCGAGCTCAAGGCCTCTCGCACTCATCCAGTCCGCCACAGTGCTGATCGCGTGTTCTGCGGTTAGCTCTACTTCGGAGATTGACTCCCCGTAGACCTCTAGGGTTACATCGTCAGCAAAGCCGACGATCTTCACACCAGGAGGGAACTTTAGCTTCAGAACCCCGTCATACATCAGGTTCCATAGTACCGGGCCCAGGATTGACCCTTGCGGGACTTGCGGGAAGAGTACTTCGATAATCCTCGCCAACCGGTCCGGTGACCGTTCGGGGGGTGAAGAGCCCCCTTTGGTCTTGGCCATCACGATCCTATAGGCGTCACCCCACGGATTCGCATTGGCACCCTCGCACAGGTTGTCGAAGCACACTCTCTTGCTGCTCTTGATGGCCTTGTTAAGGGCCAGTCTCGCAACGAAACACTGCCCGGCGGACCGCTGGTTCCTCCTCGGTGCGAGCTCGTTGCGTCCTACGTCTGGCCTGAGGGCAGGCTGATCGTAAGGCAGCAATTTCGGCACTCCACCAGTATACCGGGCGTCTTGGTAGGGTTTTCCTCGGCATAGTAGCGTCGCACGCGCGTGATAGGACAGCTACCAGCGCATCCCCACTTAGACTGTCGGTGTTGGCCTCCAGTCCCAGGGCCGCGGTGAAAACTTCGCTGTCGAAGTGATTCGTCTTCCACCCACGGACAAGGATCACCCGCCCTCGGACGCGGCACACCATAGTTGATCTTGAAGCGAATTGCCAGGTGATCACTATGGGTGTAGCCCTCGTCTACCCTCCAATCAGGTCGAGACCAGACTGGGGCTGACAAACGTTACATCTATCCATGACTCGGCCCCATTCCTACGGAATGTGCTACTGGCTCCGTCATTGACAAGCACTGCGTCGAGTTTTGCAAGTGCCTCGAGTAACGCTTGTCCCCTCTGATTGGTGCAGCGGCTGCCCCATTCCACTGCCCAAGCATTGAAGTCTACCGCTATAACGAAGGGGCTCCGACCTACTAGGTCGGCCGATAGCCTGTCGATCATCTGGTTGAACTGTTCCATTGGCCACCTTGGTGGGGCGTAGCAGCTACAATAGAACACCCCATTGATCTTGGCTATCGCGACACCCTCCGCGGAGGAGTGTACAACCTCTTGAACGGGGTACCTTCCCGTTGTGCAGATTGCCGCCGACCTAGACCCGTCCGCCACCCAGTTGCCATTGCCGGCAGGGACGTTGTACGGGTCGGACAGGAGGGCGACATCGATCCTCGACTCCGAGACCGCCTGCCACAGCAGCTGCTGGGCAGGTGCACAGTGATTCAGATTCAGCTGTGTTACTTGCACGGCTTTTTCCGATTGGCTTCTCCGAAGGGACACGCAGGCCCGCCCATAGCATGGTTCCGGGCCTGCTTCTTACTGGCGCAAATAAGGCACCTAGGTACCTTGTCGCATTCCTGTGCTTTGTGTCCCTCCTCGCCGCAGCGACGACACATTTTGCTTCGGTCTGGGCCCTTGCAGTCATAAGACTTGTGCCCGGACTCAAGGCACCGGTAGCACCTGTCCACTGAAGGTGGCTGGAGCACGCTTACTGGGCATACTGACCAGCCGATCTTCAGCTTCCCTTTCTCGATGACCTTTTTGGCGTCAGCCACCGGTAGTCTGAGATAGGCTACCTGCGTACCAAAGAATCACCCTCTTAGACGTACAGAGGACCGCTCAACCTCTGTGCCGCACTGCTCTTTGACGGCAGAGACGACGTCTTCCGCGGTCGTGACCTCATCCTGCTGCTTACACTGGAGGGTCACTTCCGCACCCAACGACCTGACCTGCGCGCCCTCACCCAAGCCCTCCTGGGCAAGCTTTTTGTAAGCCACCCGCTGGATTGCGCGCCACGCTTCAGTACCAAGATCATTTCACCGTTCTTGGTACGTCTAACGCTGCGCACGTCCTGGCCCAGGGCCGATAGGCTATCGGCCGCTCGCAGCAATTTAAGGACATCGGCGTATTTGTCCTTGTCGGTTTTCACCAACAAGGCCTCGCCTCTGTCTCTCACTTTCTTCATTGGTCGAGGGTGTTCGACTTCCGCCCCTACTGACCAGTTGCCAAGGATTCGCATCCCCTTCGGCGGGTACCGATGGCTGGCTGGGGCCAGCTTGTGGCTCAGCAACTTGTGCCTGTCTAGTGCCTTTCGCCTTCTTGGGCATACGCCCTTCAGGCTCCGGTGCTCCAGGCGACGCTTCGCCTTAATGGCAGCGCGTTTGGGTCGCTTCTTACTTGGCGTTTTCTTGCCCTCACTGGCCGTAAGGGCGGTCGCCTCTTTCGCCGCAGTAACACCGCTAGGGGAGGAGAGGGCCTTGGTCTGCGTACCTTTGGCTACCCTCTCTACTTCCGCTACACGCCTGATATAAGCGACCTGTTCTTGTCTTGCGACACGAACAGCTCGCCGGAGCACCAACAGGCTCTGCTTAAGCTCCTTGTTGGTGTTCTGCCTGCCGCTTACGAACTCGATGATCTCATCGAGTTGCTCGCCCACCACCCGTATCCCTGGTAGTGGCTCGTCAGGCGTGCAGGCAGGGCTACTCCCCACCACCACTGGAGACTCTTCGGTACTGCCAATAGCAGCAGCCGTCACTCCACTTGCCCCCTCTTTAATAGGGGACCTCGCTAGACCCCTTTTGGCAAAGGGGTCCGTCACCTCCAACTCCAAAGATTGATTTCGTTCAATACTCATTGCTTATGGGTCCCCCTTGCGGCTGCCGCCGAATCCTACTGGAGTAGTCGCCTTTAGTGACCATGGTTATCTATGCCTGCCTTGCGGCAAGCAGGAGAGCCATGCGAAGGTTGACACTTGCGTGTTCAGAGCCAGATCAGCGCAAGTCAGGAAAGGGCATCTGAGCCTACTCCCACCCAGTAGGCAAAACTGGATGGCAGGATTGGGCAGCGTGCTACAAGGCCCGCCACGGTTTTATGGGACGGAAGACAGCCTAGCCATTAGCCCACTCGCCGTTTCGAGTCAGTGTCACCCGACCCTACTAAGAGAGTAGAATGTCAGACTGCCAGCCCTCACTTCACAATATAACAATATCCAAATACGAAACCAGTACACGCAACCAGTATGCCATAATCAGGGTCTTACTGATATCAACCCTGATGTGCCAGTGGCACTCCCTGGGCTTGTGCTTTTGAAGCGGCACACAGTCGCTTTGATAGAGTCTGCTTACGGGCACTTGTGGTTTTTGGGAGGGATTTTAGCAGAGCCACTGCTAAATCCCACCATGCCCTAAACAGTCCTCCCTGACTCACAGACAGCTGGGGAGGGGTCGTCAAGCCCTTGGACATGGTCCCTGCTGCCCCCATGGAAACGGTTTAGCGGGTCGGGAATGTAGTCGTGCCTCCCTCGGTGATCCCTAACCCCGCACTTCCTGGTCAACCCAGGATGTCTGTTGAGCAGATTCCCCCTCCATTGTTTAGGAAGAAAAAAAAAGCACAGACATCACCTCGATTCGTCGAACTGAGTCGATTGGTATATAACACTATGGGTCTCCGGGCCTTCTATAAAAAGTTTGTTTTTGGAGCGATCATATAGCCTTTACCGTATACTTAGTATACGAGAAAGGCAAAAATCACTAATATAGAAATTTTTAAAAAATATTTAAAAAATAGGGCTATTTGGGAAATTTCTAAATCATTATAATTTTTTTCTCGAAATTTATATAACATATTCGTGAGTCCACATTTGTTTGTATCCTCCTGATGCATCGAAAGTGTGCGCGTTCCAGATATCCTAATACCTGATACCAGAGGCGCATCCACGTTCCGAGTCGTGGGTAGGACAAATGGAAATGCCTACAGTCTGGGCTACAGTCTGGTATTAGCGGTAACATTAAGCGATTCATATAAATTCGCAGGTATTACATACCTACTCCAGTAACATTTTGGTTTTATGCTGGTTTTATGAAGGTCATGGAAAGCAAATTATGGTTTTGAAGATCGTTATTAAATTAAAAATGTTACTTGGGTAGACTATTGTATGAAAGTAGCATCACTTCCATCCGTCTACACAAATAATGCTTTTAGACTAATCACTATCTCTAAGGTGGAAGCAAGGCACAGTCGAGATCTGTCCTAGTCACGTTCTTGTGAATGGTGGAGGGAAAAGAATTATTAATTGGGACATCTATACTTAGAAAGGAGCTACGTCTTCTCATCGGTGCCATGGGAGGTTATGGAACAGTTAGTGTGGTATAACGGTAGGAATAGTTTTGGTAAAACGTGAAACACAAAAAAAACTAAGGATAGGAAAAGGTAAAGGCTGTGATCGAACCCATGACCTCCTGCTCATAGGCAGAAATGATAGCCACTAGACCACTGAGCTTGTCTACGGATTGGGCAACAATTCTGGTAATGAGAAATCGATGCACATTCTAATACATAATACTTAATACTACCACTGAAAGCATAACTTTTCTATGTTGATATGAAATCCATTTCGTTATGGAAAAGTTATGTTTGTCATTTAATCAATTTTAAAAATAATCAGGACTTGAAAAGTTCTTACGTACAGAATATTTATATAATTTGAGAAAATTTCCTCGATTTTTAGGACAAATATTGCTTTTCCATTATCGATTATCGAATATCTCCTTATGAGCTTCAAAAAGAAGTCATGGGTCACAGAAATTTGAAAAAATACTCAATGGTTTTAATTAATTATTGCTAACTGCTAGGACTTCCTATTATAAAAAATGTTATGGATCTAAATTAAACTATCAAAAATCGCATGATTGCCAAAGAATCTGTTTTGGGAGCTCGGAATCCCTCACGGATCAGATTTAGAGCGGACTTCGGTATGTTTCTGGTTTCTCAAATTCAATAGATCTATTAAGGAAAAATTTTTCCGTGGGCTTCTAATAATCGTGCTTTATCATAACTTCTAAAAAAATATTCGCAGATTTCTACAACTTCTATTTTACCTCTGTAAAACGTTTATAGTCTAAGAAGTAAAGTTTAGACATCTATGAGCGCTTTAGTGCCTGAAGTCCTAAAGAACAATCAGTCTTTTTCTCTAGTATCTTTAAAACATCTATGATGTTTGGACTCTGTTAAACTTTAAAATAACCTTCTGCTAACACAAAATTTCTTACCATCGAATGACTTCATATGTTCTTACCATAATTATGGGTAGGACAATGCTTTGACTGTCCTACCCGGAAAAATCCATGCGTAGGACATGTCCTACCTGTCCCACCCACTCCCGGCGCCACTGCCTGATACACATTACAACATGATAACATCATCAAAATGTCCGAATTCATAAAAATTTATAATTTCTATGCTGGGTTTAGTTTGATTTTGAATCAGTTGAAATTGTCCATCTTCAAAATTGATCGGATTAACCATATGTTTTAGTTATATAAGTGTGTGCGCGTTCCAGATATCCTAATACCTGATACACATTACAACATGATAACATCTTGATAAGAAAATTATTTTGAGCTTTTTAGTGGAATGTTTTCACCTGTCATAAGACGAGTTTATACAATCCCATTGAATTCCACCACTTAATTGTATCTTGACAGATACGTATATCGACCTCAACAGTAAGGCCGTCTTCAGTGTCTCGTACTTGACTCGACTGTTGAGGTCGGAATACTTATCTGTCAAGATACAATAAAGTGGTGGAATTCAATGGGATTGTATAAACTCGTCTTATGACAGATGATAACATCATCAAAATGTCCGAATTCATAAAAATTTATAATTTCTATGCTGGGTTTAGTTTGATTTTGAATCAGTTGAAATTGTCCATCTTCAAAATTGATCGGATTAACCATATGTTTTAGTTATATAAGGTTTTTTTTATTTTTGTTGTGCTTGAAAAAAAAACACGTGATCATAAGGGGGGGGGGGTCTGGCAAATGACCACGATAAACCACATGGGGGGAGGGGGGTTGAAAATCTTCAAAAATTTGACCACGTGGTTTCTGAATGGCCGCTAACGGAAAGTTGAATAATGGATGTAATAATAAAACATAATAATTACCTCGATTAGTTTCGCTTGTGCTCCACAGTTCCAATTTTGTTGAATTTATGATTCTTCAAGACGTTAAAGACTGTCGCTCGCACCCAAACATTGTTTATTTTGCGACAATAAAAATATTGTGAGGTGGTAATGCTTTTTATATTGGTACACTTCAAATCTATTTTAGGCATAATATACTTTATAAATACAATTCATATTTTTTATTAGCCGCACATAGAATGAAAATTCTTGGCCCATCTTATAATCTATGCGCTTTGTGCACATAAAATATATCAGCAGTTTGGTTTGAGTGTATCCCGGGATTCGGGATAAAAAATATTGCTTGCCCCTGAAAATCCCTATATTTTTTTGTAATAATAAGCTAAACTAAATCCTGATAAAGCCTAGTACGCTGCTCTTAATACGGAATGGGTTTATGGAAAATTTGATCAAATTATCACGTTAAATTTGACAGCCGATTTAGTATGGAAGAAATGTCACTTTTACCTTACGGAATAATGGTACGCACGCAGCAGGCGTTATGAGCGTTACGAAATTATCTGTACTTTTCAGCTCTGTACTGCTTCCGGAATTTCAGTAGCCGAATCATTCCGTAACCATTCCGTGTCCTATCTATTTGCGCAGTACTTTTCAGCAGCGTACTAGCCTTTATTATGACATTTGCCCTTGCACCATAGACAACAACAGTACAGATGAGGTACTCAAAAATAACACTCATAAATAAATATACACATAACCACACCTAGCATGAAACAACGGACAGGACACAACACCTAATGTATCCCGAAAAGAGCAGGGCATCGATCCCAAACGCCATAGCACGTCGTTAACCACATGGCCACAAAGCCAGTTTTGACGACTTTTAGGACGGCCAAAATATGCTCCGTCATGGGTTCTATTTGATGCCCTTATACTCTAGACAAATTTTCAGCCAAATCGGTCAACGTTTGGGGCACAGAGAAACAGACGTCTCACTCAACACATGTTCCATCGTTCACCTTCACGGTGAATTCAATTTGTAGGTGGTCAATCGGGCACTGATGGCGCTTCCATCGATTTCGCTTGTGTTTGACGTTTATGCACTACCGCCATCTGGTTGCCGCTTATACAAACACAGTGAATTTAGAATTGGGCGATAATGTTTCCGTGACGATGATTTTGATTGCATTTTGTTCTAAGTGAGACGTTTGTGTCTCTGTGTTTGGGCGGTGCTAAACTCGTTGGAAGTTTTTATGGAAAAATGTATGCATATTTACAATTAGGTACAATTTACGATGAAGAACTATGATACTCATTCAGATCCTAAAAAAAATAATATAGAATGTTATGCTGAAAACCGCGAAAAGATTAGTGTTTGCCCGGCAAAGTTATTGGCATTTCTATGCAGTGGGGTTCGAGCAAATTTCGTTTCTTTTACCTTTGAAAAGAAATAAATTCACCTATACAACACTCCAGTAGAATGCAAATATCTTTGCTCAATGAACTCTAATATTCTCGCGGTTTTCAGCATAACATTCTGTATTTAATTTTACAAGAACTGAATGAGTATCATAGTTCTTCATCGTAAATTGTACCTAACTATAAATCACTGTTTTTCGATGTTTCTGCATACATTTTTCCATGTAAACTTGAAACGCTAGTTTAGCACCACACAAACGTTGACCGATTTGGCTGGAAGCAGAGCAGAGCAGAGCATCAGAGCACCAAATAGAACTGAATAAAAAAGCGGCCCATCAAAAAATTTGAAAAAGTGTTATATATTCACTTCTCTTTTCAGATCTCCTTCATTACCAACCCAAGCGATAACATAATAATAAATGTTGAAGTGAAAAAGATTAGAATGAATAGTTTTAATCTGATCTACTGAGGCGCTAATCATAAAGTAATTTGAATAAATATAAGGTAAATTAATATATACATATTTCAAAATATAATTGTTGTTATTTAATTCTGTAAGTGTATGTCACATTCCATTAACAAAATCAATAAATCATGGGCACTAAAAGTTTCAAACCGGAAATCTTCTAACTACCACAAAAGTTCAACTCAATGGTTCTACACCCCAACAAAAAAATCAATTCTCAAAATTCTTTTACGGGTGTCAATCAAACCAGTGTTGAATTCCAAAAAAATGTTGTGGTCGAAACTACCATTCCGAGGGTTAATTTAAGAATACGCACCGACGATTTTCAGCAGACAACAAACCCGTTTGATATTACCATGCGCGTAGTAGAAATCAACTGTGGTCCTGGTGGAATGTTGTTACATGAACTGAATCAGTGGTGAATTTGTCCGAATGCGTGGTTAATTTAACTGAAAATTTGTGGTTGGTTTAAAAACATGGCGTAGTCTACAAAATAGTAACCGTTACCATGGATTTTTTTTCTGTGTATGGACTCGGACCATTGCCCATCTGGATAAACTTTGTTTTCGAGAACATTGGTGAAAAGTAAACATCAGTTTTGACCAGGCATTGCAATATCATCAGAGCACAGGATATCATCTTCGCTTGTGCAAAGATATTATCCCTAATCAAAGAGCACTCTGGAAAGATATTAGGGGTATACACTTAACGGCGTAAGTTGCTGCGTATCTGATTATAGAAATGTTTCACACTCAATCACAAGGGACATATTTCAAATCACCTATGAAACATTTCCATAAACAGATACACAGCAACCTACGACGTTAAGTGAATCCCCCTATTATCATTTGATGATGATCCTGATAGCCAGCGCGGTTCGGGGTTTGTTCACGTTGCGAGGGCGTTGCTACAACAAAAGCAGTGAAAAAACTTTTCTCCATGGCGAACATTGCACTTTGTTTATTGAGCAGATAGATATTATAAGTTCAGTAGAAAATCGAATTATAGCCGCTATTGAAATTGGATTTTTCTCACAATCCATACGTTAAACCTAATTTCGGAAGTAGTGCGCTGTATAGCACATCACCAAATGAAAACAGCGCACCACTTCCGAAGTTAGGTTTAACGTACGAATTGTGAGAAAAATCCAACTTTGTTAGCGGCTATAATTCGGATTTGCACTGAATTGATAATAACTAAGATCGATATCCCAGCATATCATCAGTATCTTTGCTCAGAAGATCGAATGATGGGATAAATTGCAATGCCTGGTTTTGACGTACAAACCTATTACTTTACCCACCTTAGAGTAAAATCAGCAGTGATTCAAATCGTTCGGACAATCCAGGAGAAGATTGGCCGGCTGAAAAACAACAAAGCCCCTGGGGTTGACCAACTAGCAGGAGAGCTATTTAAACACGGTGGTGCGGCACTGGCTAGAGCGCTGCACTGGGTCATTACCAAGATTTGGGAGGAGGAAGTTTTGCCGCAGGAGTGGATGGAAGGTGTTGTGGGTCCCATCTACAAAAAGGGCGATAAGCTGGATTGTATCAACTACCGCGCAATCAAATTGCTGAACGCCGCCTACAAGGTACTCTCCCAAATTTTATGCCGTTGACTAGCACCAATTGCAAGGGAGTTCGTGGGGCAGAACCAGGCGGGTTTTATGGGCGAACGCTCCACCACGGACCAGGTGTTCGCCATTCGCCAAGTACTGCAGAAATGCCGCGATTACAACGTTCCCACACATCATCTATTCATCGACTTCGAAGCCGCATATGATACAATTGATCGGGACCAGCTATGGCACCTAATGCACGAACACGGATTTCCGGATAAACTGACACGGTTGATCAAAGCGACGATGGATCGGGTGATGTGCGTAGTTCAAGTTTCAGAGGCATTCTCGAGTCCCTTCGAAACGCGCAGAGGGTTATGGCAAGGTGATGGTCTTTCGTGTCTGCTATTCAACAACGCTTTGGAAGGGGTAATACGAAGAGCAGGGATTAACACGAGTTCTACAATTTTCAATAAGTCCGTCCACCTATTTGGCTTCGCCGACGACATAGATTTTTTTTTTTTTTAATCTTTCGTTTATTTGGAAGGCTCATTTGCCGTGAAGCGTTACGGAGCCGAAATCAAGTTTAACAATACATTTCTTGATTCTTATACATAGTGTTAGTTTTGGGGAACCGAAAGACTCGCGGTTTAGTCGAGGTTAGGGAATACAATAATACATTAGGAAAGGAGAGGATTCCAGGGTGCTTAAGTAATTACGATTCTGATTTTCTCAAAATTGACATTCCTCGCATTTTTACATCTGTAACGGGACAAACAAACTTTTTTTGGGAGACAGTGACTAGAGGAAGATATACGGAAGGGATTAACGACAGTCATTGAAATTTACAACAATAGGAAGTCATTCGTAATGGGGTACGACAGACAAGGGAATGGGCAAACAATGATTGCAGTATTACACCAGCAACTTTCAAAACTTGGTGGACCAGGGACATGTACTCTAGATCAAGGCCCGACAACACTTCCCTAATAGGCTTTGGTTGTTTTCCTCGGACCCGGAGATGTTCAGTTAGCGCAGATCTGGGGCCACGATGCTCCTCGCACGCCCACACGACATGATCGATGTCCTGATAATCCTCGCCGCAAACACAGAGATTTCCTTCCGAGAGCCCCACTCTGAAAAGATGTGCATTTAGAGTGTAGTGATTGGACATTAGACGACACATGGTTCGAATGAAGTCTCGTCCCATATTTAATGTTTGAACCATGGACGATTCGATACCTGCGGGCGAATTGAATACAGCCATCTACCCAATTCCCCATTTTTCCATTTCTGTTGCCGGCTGTTTAATGTTTCCTGACGAACTAATGTGAAAAATTCATCTATGGTGATTCTCCGATCGTAAATATCACCTTCCATAGCGCACCTTAGCAGAAGAGTCCGCTTTCTCATTTCCCGGATCGAGCAATGAGAAGGGACCCAAGCCATGGTGATTGTGTAAGACCGTTGTGATAAGGCACTCAAAGCTTTCCGTATCCCATTCAGTAGATACGCTGAGTGCTTAACCGGTTTCATTGACCGAACAGCCTCCAAGGAACTTAGACTGTCGGTGAAGATGAAAAAGTGGTCAGGAGGTAGGGATGCGATTTGCTCGAGTGAATAGTGTATAGCTGCTAGCTCAGCAGTATACACGGAACAAGGCTCTTTGAGCTTAAAATAGGCGCTATGAAAAACGAAGAAGTTAGCACGATTGGTATCTACCGAAGAAGGGCTTACCTCCAGCGTTATGTACCAGTGGTAAATACTCATGAATCGAGATTGAAGGCTTTTTCGAGCAGCTTCTCGAATGTGTCAATGACCATTGGATTTAGGATCTGATGAGGAACCGGAGCGATAATTCCGCGAAACGATCTGTTAGTGGCAGTACTCCCGCAAGTACTTCCAAGCTCATTGTATGTGTCGAATTCATACATCCTAACGCGATACGGAGACAGCGGTACTGAATCCTTTGAAGCTTCAGCATGTGTGTTTTAGCCGCGGACTGGAAGCAGAAACTACCGTATTCGAGGACCGACAAAATGGTTGTTCTATACAACGTCATAAGATCTTCGGGATGCGCTCCCCACCATGTTCCGGTTATTGATCGCATGAAGTTGATCCGTTTCTGGCATTTTGTGTCAGATACACAATGTGCTTCCTGAAGGTACATTTCGAGAGAACCCGACCCGAGGTATTTAGAAGACATGCTACGAGTGATTGTCTTACCCATCAGTTGGAGCGGGAACTTTGCCGGCTTATGTTTTTTGAAAAGACAACCATCTCAGTTTTCTCCGGAGAGAATTCGATACCCAGCTTCGTAGCCCAAGTAGACAAATTGTCCAAAGTATCTTGCAATGGTCCTTGCAGATCAACCGATGTTGGCCCTGAAACGGATACAACACAATCATCTGCAAGCTGTCTCAACGAGCAATTTGGCATGAGACATTCATCAATGTCTCTGACGTAAAATTGTAAAGAAGGGGCTCAAACATGAGCCCTGGGGAGACCCATGTAGCTAATTCGTGAAGTTGCCGAGTCACCATGAGAAAACTCATACGCTTCTCTGACAACAAATTGTACAAATAGTTGTTCAAAATTGGTGAAAGTCCACACTCGTGGAGTTTGTCAGATAAGACATCGACGCAAACTGAATCAAAAGCCCCTTAATGTCCAAAACACTGAGCCCATTTGCTCTTTTTAGCGAAAGTAAGCTGAATTTCTGAAGAAAGCAACGCAAGACAGTCGTTCGTTCCTTGCCCTGCGGAAACCAAATTGTGTATCTGACAACAAACTATTCGATTCAACCCATTTGTCTAGCCGGAAGAGAATCATCTTCTCCAACAGCTTCCGAAGACATGACAGCATCGCGATGGGGCGATACGAGTTACAATCCGACGCGGGTTTTCCGGGCTTCTGGATGGCTATCACCCTCACTTCCCTCCAATCATCCGGAACAATGTTGCACTCCAGTAACTGATTGAACAAGTTCAATAAGCGCCTCTTCGCGACGTCTGGGAGGTTTTTGAGCAAATTGAACCTGATTCTATCCATCCCTGGAGCGGAATTGTTACATGAAAGGAGAGCAAGTGAGAATTCAATAATCGAAAAGGGACGATCCATATCATCCCTGTCTGCAAAAGCATCACGTAGCTCTTGCCTCACCGGTACCGAATCCGGACAAACTTTCTTTGCGAAGTCAAGTATCCACCGCGACGAGCTTTCACGATCTTCGTTTACGGACGACGCGTTGCGCATTCTTCTCCCGACGGTCCACAGAGTTTTCATTGAAGTCTCGCGCGATAAACCTTCAACAAAAGTGCGCCAATATCCGCGCTTCTTCACTTTGACCAGTTTCTTGAACTGGATTTCGAGCGCGGTGTATCGTTTGTGAAGAACGATCGCCCCGTGTTTCCGAAATTCTTTGAACGCGGCGGATTTCTCGCGATAAAGTTGCGTACACTCGATGTCCCACCACGGACTGTAGGGTTTCCTACGAACCGAAGCTCCTGGCACCGGCCGACGTTGTGCCTGAAGAGCGCTTTCAAGAATCAACTGCGATAGAAACTTGTACTCTTCCCGCGGGGGAAGTGCTTCTATCGACTGTATGCCATCGCTGATGGCGTCCGCATATTTGCCCCAATCGATGTGCTTCGTTAAATCATATGAAAGATCGATATAAACAGATTGCTTATGTCCATTGGAAATCGAAACTTCGATCGGCAAATGATCACTACCATGGGGATCTTGGACCACCTTCCAAGTACAGTCCAACGATAATGAGCTCGAACAAATGGAAAGATCTAGACGGCTATCTCTTGCTGGAGGAGCCACTCGTGTAACTTCTCCTGTATTCAAAATTGACATATTGAAGTCGTCGCAGAGGTCGTATATCATTGATGAACGGTTGTCGTCGTACAGTTCCCCCCAGCCTGTTCCGTGGGAGTTAAAATCTCCCAGGAGCAACCGTGGCTCGGGCATAACCGAGCAGATGTGCGAGAGATCTCTTCGAGATATCGCGGTGTTTGGAGGAAGATATATCGAGGCGATACTGAGGTCTTTTCCTCAAATAGTCACCTGACATGCGACAGCTTCGGTGCCAGACATCGGCGCAAGATCGACTCTATAGAAGGAGTGCTGTTTGGATCCCGAAAAGCACTGCTCGATATCGATTTGCCCGATCGCGGCGGATTATGTTGAAATCAGGAAAATGAAGGTTCACATCTGGTGTTAGCCATGTTTCACATAAAGCAAAAGCATCGCATTGTAATTTGTTAACTAAAAATTTAAAAATATCTAATTTTGGAAGAATACTTCGACAGTTCCACTGTAGAATCGAAATCATGTTACCCTTATTGACTAAGTTAGCCATTTAAGGATACAAATGACTCGAGGAGGGGCATTTTCGAAGCCAGCTGCTTCAGGAGAGGAGTCAGAATAGGAAGAACAGTTTTGACCATGTTCTTCACGGGGTCGGAAGCATCAAAGAAGTTGAGGATGAGCTCCACGATGCCAGAAAGTGTGAACATTGGAGCGCTCGGGAGTTCTTCTGCTCGCTCTGTATGCTCTCTTTCTGGCTGAGAAATCGCAAAAAATGGGGTATCTGGGATTTTAGATGTTCCCGGAAGCGGTGGAAACTCTCGATCATCCCGATGTGAAACCACAAAAGTTGATCGTTTTGAATATTTCCTCCCGCTTTGAATTTGACCATGTTGGATTGGGGCTCACTTTGAGGCTGTTTTCTAGGCTTTTCGAGGGTCGCTGGCTCTGTTTTATTCTCTTCCTCGTTGAGCCATTGAAAACAAAGGGAACCCCATTTCCAACCTCGGAGTCAGAGCTACCTTGATCGTCCAAAGGAAGAGACGAGTAGATGGTGTCAGAAACGAGTGGAGGAGCGGCCTTCCTCAACATTTCGGCGTAACTTCGCCGAGAACGTTGCTGAAGAGACCGCTTCTGGTGGATTCGCTGCTGTATGTACGTTGGGCAAGCTTCAAGAGCATGTGGAGGGCTTTCGTTACAATAGACACATTTCGGTGCCGTCTTGCACGCGCCCTCCACATGCTTCTCTCCGCATGATGCACAGCGAGGTTTATTGCAACAGTACTGAGCGGTGTGGCCCAGCTGCTTGCAATTAACACAATTCATCACCTTCGGTACATACAGCCGAACAGGTAGACGAAGTTTGCCAATCACTACGTAGTCAGGCAGTGCGGACCCGGAAAAGTGACGCAGAAAGAGTCAGAGGGAATAACTCCGCTTCTCTCCCTCCTGCGACACCGAATACATTTGTTTGCAATCCAGTATCGCAACAGGAGGCAAAGAAACGTTCTTGAAACGACCGAAACCTTGTTTCAAATCGTCGCATGTCATACTTCCTCCGTCACCACCCCGCGATCTCACACACTGCTGACGGTAAATACACCCTATATTCGAGAGTGAAAAGCTCACAGGTGACAATCTCGTTGGCCTGTTTGCGATCACTGACCGTGACACGGAGTTTACTGGACCCAACCATGTCAATGGTCGTGACAGACGAAAATCGCTTTTCCAGATCTTTGCTAATCTGGCTGATATTCAAACGTTTGCCTTTGGGTCGAAAGAAAACAACATACGGCCCACTAGAGTCGTGAGGGTAGACCTTGGGACGGGGGCTCGTAGAGGAAATTTTAGCGTTGCTGGTGTCCATTTCATTTTGGTTTGGAACACCCGAATGCAACGAAACATCTGACATGGAATACGAAGTACCCCCGCCAACTTCGCCTTCGCGCATTGCGGACACGAAATGCGCCGCTGCAGCGAGGCACAATCTATTTTAAAACTAAACACTTATCACAAGAACAGAAAAAAAACATACATACACAAATTAATGAGAGGGGAAGACGAGTTAAAGAAAAAGGAAAAAAACTATTCCAATAAGATGGAGAAGAGAGGGGAACAACGAGAGGGAGCTCAAGTAAATGCTTGCGTTCACACTGCTGTGTCGCCGGCTAACGGTTCTGGCAGCACACACTGACTGGATGGACAATCGCACTGGCGGTGTTGCGGTCGAAGCGAACCACGCTGTTGTTGGTGTTCTTGCCGCAGACAACACTGCAACTGGGTGGATGGATGGTGGCAGGACGGCAGCGTCTGTGTTGGTGGAGACGCACGATGGATGATGACTGTCGGCGTGGGGCGATGATGCCTGCGCCTGCGATGGACGCCGAAGAAACTGCAAAACTTTGCGTTGTCTTGCAAAGGCAACGAAATGGCTACTCAACTGCTTCAGCTAAGCACCACTTCCACTCAAGCACTTGCTTCAAAACACTTTCGGAAAAAAACCTCTACCTGTACTTCAGGAAAAAAACCAAAAGAGAAGCAGACCGTGCGCGGACTTACAACCGTCTCGCTCGGATGCTCGACGTGGAATGACGACATAGATATTATTGTCTATCCGGAACAAAATTAAACCGATTTTTATACCGAAGTTGGATTTTTCTCCAGATACAGGCAACTTTCCCAACTTCGGAAGTAGTGCGCTGAATACGCCCAAAGATGTGCTAAACAACGCATCAATTAGTTTGACAGGTAGAACTTCGGAAGAAAGTTCAGTTCGGAAGTCCCGACTTCCGAATTCTAAGTTTTTGCTACGCCTACAATATGGCACATAACTTTGAGAAGATGGAGCAAGCCTACATCAGGCTGAAGAGGGAAGCTAAGCGGATCGGACTAGTCATCAAAACGTCGAAGACGAAGTACATGATAGGAAGGAGTTCAAGAGAAGACAATGTGAGCCACCTACCTCGAGTTTGCATCGGTGGTGACAAAATCGAGGTGGTAGAAGAATTTGTGTATTTGGGCTCACTGGTGACTGCCGAAAATGATACCAGCAGAGAAATTCGGAGACGTATAGAGGCTGGAAATCGTACGTACTTTGGACTCCGCAAGACGAATAGAGTTTGCCGCCGTACCAAACTGACAATCTACAAAAACGCTCATTAGACCGGTAGTCCTCTACGGACATGAAACCTGGACGATGCTCGTGGAGGACCAACGCCCACTTGGAGTTTCCGAAAGGAAAGTGCTGCGTACCATCTATGGTGGGGAGCAGATGGCGGACGGTACGTGGAGGAGGCGAATGAAGCACAAGTTGCATGAGCTGCTGAGAGAACCATCCATCGTTCACACCGCAAAAATCGGACAACTGCGGTGGGCTGGGCACGTAACCAGAATGTCGGACAGTAACCCGGTGAAAATGGTTCTCGACAACAATCCGACGGGCACAAGAAGGCGAGGTGCGCAGCGGGCAAGGTGGATCGATCAGGTGAAAGATGACTTGCGGACCCTCTGTGACTACGTGGTTGGCGACGTGTAGCCATGGACCAAGCCGAATGGAGAAGACTCTTATATACCGCACAGGCCACTTCGCCTTAGTCTGAATAAATATTATTTATTATTATTTATTTATTTATTTAGAAGGACGAAGGACACCAAAGAAGAATGTTGTTTGTTTTGATTCGTAACGGAGGCGGTGTACAACTGTAATTTTTGTTGATTTAGCTTTGCTGCGTCGCTTTGCTTTTTTATGAGCATGCGTGAAAAAATAAAAATGACAGTTGTACGTTGCTTCCGTATCGAGTGGTGTGCCCCCGAAAACGCGAGCACTTTGAAACTTGGATTCCGTCAGGAGCAGGGATTGAACTTATCATTTCATTATCATTTAGTATTCAGCCAATAACTCATTCCAGAGGCGGAATTCCGAAAAGTGTTGTATGGCGGACTTCTAGCGCTGATTCCCCTCTACAACTTTGTCTAAGCCCAACAACTTTGTCTTTGTTTCATAGCCCTTCATTAGTATTTTATCAATCCCATAATAAAAAGGTTACAAATCCTTATGTGCTTCACATTAAAAAACCAACATAAGTCCATTTAAGCGGGTTGGAATTACATTTCAAAACTTTCCATATAATTTGGTAGCAACTGCTGCAAGCTCGCCGCGCTTCTGTACAGTTGGTAAGGGCATATCGTCCTGCCTACACTGGGGCGTTTTGACCAGTGAAACGTATTTTTGAAAAACGTTACATTTTTGAAGATGGAAGCAATTTTATATCATATTAACCACTGAGAAAAGTTATTTGGTTGCCCAACTGAGTGTTTTTGTGCAAGTTTTGCGGACAGTACGCAAGCGTCGCTTCAGAATGTTGAGCAAACAAACATTGAAAGTTACATCAAAACTGTAACTTTTTGTATTTTTCCGTAATACAAAAATGCTCCCATATTCACATAGCACTTTGGTTTTGCAAATATTTATAGGTACCAACTGATTGATATCGTCCTTCCTACACTGCACTGGGGCGTTTTGACCAGTGAAACGTATTTTTGAAAAACGTTACATTTTTGAAGATGGAAGCAATTTTATATCTGAGAAAAGTTATTTGGTTGCCCAACTGAGTGTTCCTGTGTAAGTTTTGCGGACAGTATGCAAGCGTCGCTCCAGAATGTTGAGCAAACAAACATTGAAAGTTACATCAAAACCACAGACAAACAGACATAACACTCGTCAAATTTCCATCGTTCACTGATTTACTGGTCAATTCAAATAATCATTAGTTAGCTAATCGATCACTCGCGGCGCTCGCGTAGGATTTGCTCTAGTTTGACGTTTGCTCACTACCGCCATGTGGTTCGTGATTTGCCCAACTAACTGAAATCAACAGATGTCGTTAGTGTTTGAACGACGATGAATTTGATGAGTGAATGTTCAATGTGTTATGTCTGTTTGTCCGTGTCAAAACTGTAACTTTTTGCATTTTTCTATTATTTTTATTACGTAATACAAAAATGCTCCCATATTCACATAGGATTATGGTTTTACAAATATTTATAGGTACCAACTGATTTTGACCCTTAGTTAGTTATAGTTTTCTAGAAATCAAAGTGGGGCGTTTTGGCCAGGTGGGGCTCATTATACCGTCTTACCCTAAATTAAATTACAGCACCATTCATACTTATTAAACGAAACTACAAGTCAATGCTAATAATTTGTGCTTGTATTTTCTTTATGCAACAGTTACTTGTAAATTCTGCTAATATTATTAGTGCGTTTTACTTGTAATATTAGACTTGTAGCACAGACAAACAGACATAACACATTGAACATTCAATCATCAAATTCATCGTCGTTCAAACATTAACGACATCTGTAGATTTCAGTTAGTTGGGCAAATCACGAAACAGATGGCGGTAGTGAGTAAACGTCAAACTAGAGCAAATCCGATGTGCGCGCCACGAGTGATCGATTGGCCAACTAATGTTTATTTGAATTGACCAGTAAATCAGTGAACGATGGAATTTTGACGAGTGTTATGTCTGTTTGTCTGTGCTTGTAGATTGATACTTGTAGATTCATTATGCAACAGAAAAATACATGTTACAAGCTACTCTACTAATATTATATTTATTAATATAATATATTTAATATTTATTTATATTATATAATTTATTTATATAATATATTTAATAAAATATATCTTCTTCTTATTGGCATTACATCCCCACACTGGGACAGAGCCGCCTCGCAGCTTAGTGTTCATTGAGCACTTCCACAGTTATTAACTGCGAGGTTTCTAAGCCAAGTTACCATTTTTGCATTTGTAGATCATGAGGCTAACACGATGATACTTTTATGCCCAGGGAAGTCGAGACAATTTCCAATTACACTATGGAAATTACAGTATGGAAATTTATTAAGACAAATTTCTTGTGGAAATTTAAAGGGGTTTTTTATGAGAGCTCAGTAGAACTATTATTATAAATTTCCACTATAGTTTTAGCTGAATTTTCAATTTCAATTGGTCGGGGTTCAGCCAAATCGCACCAAGCGCCAATGAAAAATTACCTATTTTCTTGCACAAATTTCCGTGTAGCGTATCTAATTGATCACAAATCGTATCGGATATCCTTCTAGCCTATAACTGAGGATACCCAACGACAAATGTGCGAATGAATTGATATGATTTACTTTTGGTTTTCACTCTGCGAACAAAATATCACAAATCAGTCAAAAAGGCGCTTGGTGCGGTTTCGCTGAACCCCGACCAATTCTCCTTTATTTAAACAAGAAATTCCTCATCTCTAAAACTAAAACTCACGAAAAATTCTTTTAAATTTTTACTGAAAAGTCTTTTAAAAATTCACGGAAAATTCAAAGAGTTTCCCGAAGGATATTTAGATGAATGTGGAATAATGGTATGCATCTGAGAGTATGCATATGCCATTCAGAAGGAATTGGAAAAAAATCTGGTTCTAGCTCAACGGTTGAATAGGTCAAATCTAGTCATGGACGATCGGTCATTGCGTTCCGATGTAATGATCGAAATACCTTTTTACAGCCACGTCAGAACGACTCCGCCGCCAAGAAAAATTCAAACGAATGCGGCCATCGGAAATTTTTTAACCCGCGCAGCTCAAATTTAAGTGCGAAAGAAGTCTAAAATGCGTTGAGTCTCGTTTCGACCGTCTTCCAATGCGGTTGGTTTTTGCGCTCTACTTTTGTGCGGAGATTCGCCTAAAAGTAGAACAATAGAACCAGTGCAGTGACCGCGCTCGAAACAAATGTGTAGTGTATAAAAAAGTGCTGCAGATCCTGAAGACGTGCGCATGTTCGTGCTTGCTAGGGCTGATCGATTGTTATCAAGGGCAATGCCCTTTCTAATATTGCGATCAAGCCTATGTAAATGCTCAAACATGTTCAGCGTCAGAATTATTGAGGAGAGGTAAGGTTTTGAAAACCTGTAAATTTATTTAAACACGCATGCACCCACACAAAAACACACACACATTCACATATATACACAAATACATACATACAATGATGGACGTAAGTGTTCGTCATGTTTTCATAGTAAACTCTATTAAAACATGACGAATACTTTTGTCTATCAGTGTTGTTACCGAATGCGTCAACAATGAGACACCCATGCATATAACCCTTAACTAATAAAGAAAACCCAAAAATTGTGAGACTACGCATGAAGTCCCCAAAAAGGCGGAATACACGGGTAAATTGCCGACTACCTGTGTATTCCGTCTTCATCGTAATACCACTAACGCTGCTACCACCCCTACCATCGAGGCGATTGGAAAATTGGAAGCAGATCCGGGGCGAAAAGAAAGAGAGAGCGAGCGAGGAAGGAAGAAAAGCAAGGCGATAGACGGGGTAATCGGTTGGTGAACGCTCGAGAAAGAGCACTAATTTCTGCTGAACGTGACCAAAAGGAGAAGAGCGACGAGAAACGTGGTGAAAACTGTCAAAACCCAAAATACTGGTTCCGGACGGTAAATTTCGCCGTCCGTCACCGAAGCCACCTTCTCGACTGGACACAGCGAGACTCGGAAAACCCACCGACCGAGTGAAAGCAACCTTCGAAGAGGCAGTGCTAATAGCCCTGTGAAAGTGTTGGCCCGAGTTCATTGGGAGCGCTAGGAACGGTTCTGAGCCCGGCGTGGGTCCTAGGCCGACCGATCCTTTTTAGGAGTACACCGATTTCCGCCCACTCGAAGTCCCGCGTACGAACACCAAGAAAAGTGAGCCGCTGCTACGTACTTAGCCACGTGGTCTTTCGTGCCCCTAGCGGAACGAACCTCTTCGAGAACGAACACCGTCCATTCGTCCATTTTGGAATACTCATCTCCAGCCCGGCCGCTCGTAAAATCGCCGGAGTAAAGAAACCCCTTTTCGAGCCGACGGCGAAGCTTCGCATCGGACGGACACATCCTGTCACCCCAGTGAGAACTAGTTCCGGCGTGAACCCTACGGAAGTCCCAGTATCATCGCGCCAAGCGCATAGCGACCCGGAGATCCAGCTCTTCCTCGTCCGAATTCGACCCTTGTCCTAAAGGCGCCAAGAAACCCGAAGTTTCAGCTCTTCCTCGGCCGAAATCGACCCTCGTCCTTGGGGCGCCACGAAAGCCGAAGTTCCAGCCCTTCCCCGGCCGAATCCGAACCCCCCTCCCTTTTGGGGCACCAAGCAACCTGGGGAATCAGGCATTCCTCTACCGACGCCGGAATGGACCAGACCATCGCTTCCCATCATCTCGCCGGCGGATCCCCGCCAAACATCCAAGGTATGAGCTCACATTTGTAAACGGCCGCAACGATTCTTACTAACCCGAACTAACTACTAATTCTAAGAATGAAAAAAGAAAATTAAATGAAATTAAGTAAAATGTAACAATTATGTTCCTTCATTTGAACTACTAGTCCTGAACTGCACGGGATTGTCTTGGCCTCATTGTGGTTGTCCGCTGCTCCACCTTTGTCTCTGTGTGTCCCCTAAGCAGGTTCAAACCGACCCTGAGAAACCCCAACGAGGTGAGCTAGTTTGGGACGTTAGGACGTCCGCTCCACAGACGTGAGGACGTCGAAGGAGTTTGTTTCAATTGGCGATCCACGTAAAGTTATAAAAATATTCTTCAATTTGTTTCCGAATATTTTTGTACCTGCTTGGGGAGACCCACGAATGGTTTGTCGTGGTTTATCTAGTGGATTTTCTTGGTGACGTCAGTGAAGTGATTTGTGGCTGGGGGAAAGTTTGTTTGATCTCTTACTGCGCTCTTACTAGTCCGAGTCACTCACAGCGATAAAGGCAATTTTTTTGAAAGGCTTCGGATTTGATAAACTAGTATATTAACTGAATTTGTATCATATTTCTTAGTTTCACTATATTATTTTCTTTCTATTACTCTGAATTGAACTTATTATTGAATGTAAATATAGGCTAGGTTTTTTTCTCTTTTTTTAAATTTATTTACTGAATTTACAAAAAAAAAAACTAGAATTCTCGGGTACTTATTCAAAAGGACGTATGTGATTTTGTAAACAAAGATTCAGACGTCGATTTGTCCGATCTGATTGCCCTCCCACGCAAACCATCATTATAGACAGATAGGGGGAGGCTTCGGCTACCTGTTGGTGGTGTTGATTTGCGTGGGAGGGCCATCAGATCGGACAAATCGACGTTTGAATCTTTGTTTACAAAATCACATACGTCCTTTTGAATAAGTACCCGAGAATTCTAGATGGCCGAAGGTGGCTCAAGCTTAGGAATTAGGGAGGAAGACTTAAATAGACTATTCTACGACATTCGCGTCAATCATCTTAACGAAGATGAACTCGATTTTGAGCTAGAGATTAGGGATATTGTATTTGGACATGATGAAACGATGTGCCGGAAAAGAAGAGTTTTAAGGGAAAGATTGAAGCAGGAGAAAGCAGAAGAAGGACTTGAGAAGTGTTCGTTGAAACGGAATCCGATTGAGGAGGTAGTGGCTTGTGAGGAGAAAATTCGGTTGATAAAGGCCTCAGTTGAAGGCTCAACTAAGGATGCACCACCTAGGTGCCAGTCAGCTCTGCTGCACTTAGGAAATAGGGTAAGGCTAGTCAAAAGCTGCATTGCACCACCAGAAGAACAACCACAGCTTAATGAAATTCTAATGACAGTTCTGTCGCTGCTGTGGGAGTTTTTCTATAAGAAAACTCCAAGGGAACAGCTGGGTTTGGACTGGCTTTTCAATGATCGGGTTACAACCTCGACCGATCAGATAGCAACGCCACGTCAGTCATCGGTTGACGATGATATTTTGGGTCACTTCAGAGATTGGGATTGTTGGGGTCGGAGGATACGCAAACTAATGATGATGTCAGGGAAGGTTTATTGAAGCTCGAACACGAACTATATATTTTAAGGAAGTTTAAAGATGTTCATTCTAACCGTCATACAAACTGCAGTAGTGCAGCAAATACCACGGGTATCAATCAAACTATCTGTACAGGAACAGTGCCGAAAGAATCAGGGGCAGGGCGAGTGACCACCACTAGGCAAGTGGACTTCTCAGAACCGTCCTGGTCACAAGAGACACAGGCCAATAGGGGTTCAATACAAGTGACCGATTTTGGTCATTGGAAAAATTGTGGTATAAATATGGGGCACCAAGATAGTTTCGCTAGAAGTACCGTTGGTTACCCAGCAATTAATACGGTAACGAATCCTACTTTAGTGAACACGGTACCGAGAATGGCGTCATCGATCAACTCTAGTTCTTATTATAATTTACCGACAGGTACACTGGCCTATCGTTCGCCCCCGCCAATCAATTCTTGGTTTCCCTTAACCAGTGTTCAGGAAACCCCACGCCAAACATCTTCGTTTGCTGTTTCCGATTTTTCGGGAGATAAGTGGAAGCTAGCACCGTATGTTCCCAGGGAACACGCCTTCACCTCATCGCGGTCTTCATCCGAATACACCCCGTTGTCATGGGGACCGGACTGGATTCAAAACCCCCTACCGAGTAGTAGGACAGGACCAGTCAATAATCAGAGGTCTTCTAGCATGGTCAGTCAGGTGCACAGCCAAGTCCCAGCATCGCTGGTAATAGGTAACATGCCAAACACTCCTTTTCCCGTTTGGGACCCAACTAATAGACCGTATAGCCGTAAATCCCTACCAGTATCTAAGTGGAAGGTCGAAAAGTACGCTGGCACTGACCAGGGACTCAAATTAAACGAGTTTCTGCATTTGGTTTTCCAATTGGCTCTCTCCGAAAATATTTCGGAACCGGAACTCTTCGATTCTGCCTTCCACCTGTTCACAGGTCCAGCACTTAGCTGGTACATGTCCATGCGATCAGCGGGAAGATTGGGCAACTGGGCCCATTTAGTAACAGAACTCAGAAAAACTTTCGCTCATCCGGAGCTAGATTCGCTAGTCCGGAGTAAAATTTATCAAAGACGACAGCAAAGGAACGAAACATTCCAAGAGTTCTATTATGAGATGGAAGGAATGTTTCGTTCAATGATAAACCCCATGACTGAAGGAGAAAGACTTGACATTCTCAGAAGAAATATGCGAGCGGACTATAAGAAGGCTTTGCTCTGGAAACCCCTTGCAAACCTTTCGGAACTATTGGAGGCTGGTCATATGATAGATGCCTCCAATTTCTCACTGTTCGCAAAAGTATTTGGATCTGAGAAAACCACCAATCTTATTTCAGCGGGAAAACCATCACTTGAAGAAAATAAATATACAAATCGTTCGTCGAATTCAAAACCACAGGAAAAATATTTCACCAAAAATAAAGAAATAAAACCCCAACCACCTAATAAGGAGAATAATGGTAAAAGCGAACCCAAAAACCCAACTCCATCTAGTAAACCCATAGGCCATGAGCCCGCCCGAGAGGGAGGGTCAAAGCCATCGAGAACCCTAGAATACTTAGTAAGTGGCTACACGCCACCACGAAGATATGAGTGTCTAAATTGTCGCCAAGCTAATCATAACCTAGAACAATGCCGAGGCTACAAGGGCGGTTTGTTATGTCTGGTATGTGGCTTTAAGGGATTCGAAACCCAAAATTGCCCATACTGCAAAAAAAACGGGCTTCAGGCGATCGAAAATCGCCGATCGTCGAGCCCGTATTTACACGCGTAAACTCTTACTCGATCGGAATCACCCCTTCCGAGTGGTGGGAACCTGTATCGGAAGAGTGCTATGATTTACAATCCACCGAATCCCTAAATATTTCTCTATCTCAGTTGAATGACAACAGGCCATACGCGGCCATTAAAATATATGGTATTCCATCTAAAGGTCTGCTCGACTCTGGCAGTCAGCTGACCATTATCAGCGTAGAAATTTATAATAAACTCCGTGGAGGCAAACTTCAACCTTTGAAGCGGCCTACTAAGATTCACTCAGCTAATGGGTCTGAATTAAGAATTTTAGGTCAAATGTTCATTCCATTCAACTTCCAAGGCAGTTTAAAAATTATCCCTACTATTGTAGTACAAGACCTTGTCGTTGATTGTATTCTAGGAATGGATTTTTGGCGCAAGTTTCGTATATGGCCCACCGTACAAAGCTGTAACGTGTGCACCGTAGACGAAGTGCGTCTCGAAACCATTTCACAGCCCCTTCTCACCGAAAATGAAAGCATTCAGCTGGAGGAGACCAAAAAACTATTCAAAGTGGCGGTCGCTGACGAACTTTCAGTGACTCCGCTGACAGAACATCGGATCGAAATATCGGACGAGTGGAAAGGTAAACCTCCAGTACGGCAGTACCCATATACATTGTCCCCCAAGGTCCAACATGTAACCGTTGGTTACATTCCTAACTTGTGGCTCCACCACAATTCCAAAGCAATCCATCCCACGACTAGATACTCCCGAATCAAATATGAATACAGTATCATTAAATGAGACAGTTGGCACTCACGTAGTGACCTAATGCCTGTTTCACTCTCACGGCCATCCGTCACGCTGCAGTGACAGGTCAGTGTCGAGCAGTTTGAGCAGAGGCAAAACATACACAGCCCTGTTGTAATCGCGTCGAGCCCACAGATGGAGCGCAAGTGCTATGCTCTACAGGTTGTAAAAGCATAATGCGAACAACATTATTAATTTTAGTCGGTTTTCCTATAAAAAGCCCGACAATCCCTGCAGCCTTCTCTTTGGCTGAACTTTTCTAGAAAGGTCTAGAAGTGCGCGCGTGTGTAGTTTTCTTTAAAGTGAGAGGTTAGAAAGTTAATTCCTCATGTGGTGCAATTGTTTTAATTTGGTGTTTTTGTTTCTTTGTTAGGTTCAATTAGTAAAATAGTTCATACAAAGTTCGTTAGTAAGGTGTTAGTCGCTGTAAAATTGTTATAAAAGTATGTACAGTGTTAATATGTGTTAGTAAGAAGCTAAAATCATCTCTATGTTTAGATTTATAGTTAAAACACGACACAAAGCAAACAACAAAAACGAACACGTTAAAAAGCAACAAGAAAAAGGTAAAACTATTGTAAAAATGTGAAAATGTTAAAAAGCGAGTTAGTGACGTCACAGGGGTCTAATTTGTGGTTAGGTCCAAAGTATGGGCCTTTTTCTGTATTTTTGGAATAATCCCCAGCAACCTCGGTGGCGAGAATGGCGACAGGAGGTCGGTATCAGCAGCGCACCGCAATATGCTTCAGCCAAAGCCGCCATTGTTATGGCATCCATGTGGCTCAACGCAACGGAGCCCAACATTTCGACCAGACGTCCGGTAATTTCACCGATGTTCGCCAACGCCTGCCGCTGGAGTCAAACCACGCTTCCGAGGCCGCTTTCCGCCATCTCCGTCGGCATCTGCTAGACTGGCTCAACGTAGACCGCTCTTCTAGGTTACAGAGCGAGCTACCCGTATGCGGAACCGGAGGTTCCCCCAAAACCTATCGACCGACCACAACCGCAAGTATAAAACCCCCTGCAAAACTGACGTCACAACAATAAAACAGAGGAGGTCGTAAAACTGAGCCAGTAGTTCCTAATTCAAGAGCATAGCCCTAGGTTAAAATGTTTCCACCACTTTTGCTATTTTTCCGCTTTGTCGGGTCCACAAAGGGACCATCAGGCCTCGCCTTTCTAGGAACCCCCCCCCCTTTAGATTTCAATGTTTTTCGTATTACCAACAACTACGAGCACCACTCTGTGAAACACCATTGGGTAAGGTAACTAGTATTGTACTCCTGCTTGATATGACAGTCCTCAGCTACGGAATTGAGAGACAAGTCCGCATAAAACGACCCCGAGATCCTTAATCCCTGAGCAGGCAGTTTCAAACAGAAGGTCGCGAGGGAACTCGATCGAGTGCTTCATATCGGTATAATCGAACGAGCCCATTCTGACTGGTCATCTAATGTGGTGCCCGTTATAAAACCGTCGGGAAAGGTGCGCCTATGCTTAGATGCAAGGAAAATAAATGAACGAACAATTCGAGACACATACCCCTTGCCCCATCCAGGACGAATCCTGAGTCAGTTGCCGAAGGCGCGGTATTTAAGTACCATTGATCTTTCCGAAGCATTTCTCCAAATACCTTTGGAGAAAAGCTCGCGTCGGTATACGGCCTTTATCATACAGGGCAAGGGTATGTTTCAGTTTACTCGTCTTCCTTTCGGGCTTGTCAACAGCCCTGCTTCTCTATCCAGATTAATGGACAGGGTGCTGGGGCACGGGGAGCTCGAACCGAACGTCTTCGTCTACCTAGACGATATAGTCATCGTGACGGAGACGTTCGAAGAGCATATTCAGCTCTTACAGGAAGTGGCTCGTCGTCTAACCCTAGCAAACCTTTCTATTAATTTAGAGAAATCTAAATTCGGTGTTGAAGAGTTGCCATTCCTAGGATACCTGCTTTCCACGGATGGTCTCCGGGCCAATCCTGAGAAAGTACGAGCCATAGTGGAATATGAGAGACCAACCACTATAACTAAACTGCGCCGCTTCCTAGGAATGGCCAACTATTATCGCCGATTTATCGACGACTTTAGCGGGATCACTTCCTCTTTATCGGACCTGTTAAAAACCTAGGATAGGATGTGACAACTCAATTGAGACTGCCTTGTTGTTTTTTAGTCGGTTGCTCTGACGAGATGGTCTCCAGTGCAGCCAAAGTAATTTGGTACAAAATCTTCCGAATATCATGTATCAAAACTTGATGTCTTTCTTCCTGTTCCATCCAATATTTATGTAAGAGAAGCGAAATACTAACAGAGAGAAGTTTTCGCTAATAAAAATATGACTTCGAGATCGGAAATTACAGAAAAGCGAATGATAATGCTTTAAATCAACAGTTTTGAACCTTTACAACCCTTGAGAATAATTTATATGGCGTTTGCAGTTCAATAAAATTTATTTTTTACCAAAAAAACTGGAACTCAAACATTTGCACATTTTGTTTAATATCAACTTTACAAACCTGCAACACGGCCAGACTAACAACATGTTGCCCTGCGAAAAACACGCCGCCACCAATCGAAGTAATCGAATGTCATTTTCAACCAATCAGCAACCGGTACGATTGTGACAGCAAATCGGTACGATTTCTACTGACTACTTGGCACATCCTATCCTAGTTAAAAACCAAGTCCAAAATCCTGGGCTGGAACGAGGCCGCTGAAGAGGGGTTCAATAAAATCAAAGAAAAATTGATTTCTGCTCCAATTCTTTCTTCTCCAGATTTTAATATAGAATTTACAATCCAGACAGACGCCAGTGACGTGGCAGTGGCCGGAATCCTAACTCAAAAGCAAGATGGACTGGAGAAAGTTATTGCTTACTTCTCGCATAAAATGACAACCCCACAAAGGAACTATCATGCATGCGAGAAGGAAGCTTTAGCTGCTCTCCTGTCCATCGAGGCTTTTAGAGGCTACGTTGAGGGATCACACTTTACCCTAGTGACCGATTCATCTGCCTTAACCCATATAATGACGGCCAAGTGGAAGACGGTGCAGTAGGTGGTGTCTGGAATTACAGCACCACAATATGACGATAATTCATCGAAAGGGAAAAGAAAACACGGTACCAGACGCCCTCTCTCGTGGGGTATCCACCCTGGCCGTTAAGACAGGTAATCCCATTTCTAGTCCTTCCGAGGATGCTAATCCTATGAACTCGGACACTCATTGGTACGAGCAAATGATGGATGAAATTGTTCTGAATCCGGAAAATAATGTCGATTACCAAATTAGGGAGGGAAAACTGTATCGATACCTTTCCACTCCCGGGTCAATCCACGACCTGCGGTTTGACTGGAAAGAGGTACCGACTCCTCAAGAGCGGTCAGCGGTTTTAGAAGAAAATCATGACAATTCCCTGCACCTGGGTACCGACAAAACCTTGGCTCGAATCCGGCAGCGCTATTTTTGGCCAAGGATGGCTATCGATGTCCGACATCATGTTCAAAATTGCACAGTATGTAAAGAATCCAAGGGAGCTAATGTTGCACTGTGTCCTCCTTTAGGAGAGCAACGCATTACCACCCATCCCTGGCAAATTATAGCTCTTGACTTTGTTGGCCCACTTCCTAAAAGTAAAAAACAAAATCAGTATATCTTTTCTGTAATCGATTTGTTTAGCAAATGGATTATGCTGGTGCCTTTTCGAAGAATCGATAGTGTCGTCCTCTGCACCACTCTTCGTGACCAGTGGTTCTTCCGCAACTCGGTGCCGGAAGTGGTTATAACCGACAACGCGTCATGCTTTCTTTCGCGGGAATTTCGTATGCTAGTGGAACGATTTGAGATCAGACACTGGCTAAATTCAAAATATCATTCCCAGGGCAACCCTGTGGAACGTGTTCACCGCACAGTAAATGCAGCAATCCGCACCTACGTGCGGGAGGACCAACGTTTGTGGGACAGTAGGATCTCAGAAATCGAGACGGTCCTTAACAATTCCTTACACACAGCGACTGAACTCACGCCATATTTTGCCACATGCAGCGCCGTAGCGTGCAGTTGGCCAGGTTGCCCCGCCAAGGGCGCCAGCCTTCAGGGGCACCAAAATCACTGTATGCTCTATAACAAATAGAACAGTTTTATTACTTAAAGGCCATGTAATAACCAAACCGACTATGGATTGGTCCAAACATCTATAGGTATATGGTAGATGCGTAATCTTGATGGAGCAAAAAAGAAAATTTTCAATTATTTCACATCTACATATTAAATGGATTGGTTTTAGTTTTGACTTGCTATTCAGGATTCTCAGGGACCTCTGGAACCGGGTTGAAAGAGCCAGTATGTTATCAAGTTATTTGAAAATCAATATGTTTGATATCCACATCGCGATTGGTAAAATTTTTGGTCACTATTATGGCCACCGAGAGTTTTTTGTAATGTCGTAATCGTAATGTTTCAGCATTGTGGAGTGAATAGTGAAGAAATGATTCAGTTTTTCCATGTGGGTTCCTTCAAATGAGTCCACAAATAAGCGTAGGAATTCTTCCTACAGTTCCTCCAGCGATTACTCTAGGAATCTTCCTTCCTTCCTCCGGTAGTTCCTCCAAGAATTCCTTCGTTAGTTCCTTCAGAAGCTCCTACAGGAATTTCTCCGAATGTTTCTCCAAGAATTTCATTGAAAGTTTCTGCAAGAATTTCTCCAGAAGTTTCTCCAGGAATTCATTCGGAATTTTTCAAGTTATTCCTATTCTGGATTTCATCCAGAAATTTGTTCAGACTTAATTTCCAGAAGTTTGTCCCCCAATTCCTCCGGAAGATCGTCCAGTATTTTTGCAGAATTTCCTCAGGAAATCTTTCAGAAGCTCCGCCAGGCAAATTTCTATAAAAACATCTTTGGATATTCTTATGAGAATCCATCCGGAAATTTCTCATCAAATTCGACTAATCGAAATGTCGGAGCAAAAATCGTATTTATCATTACTTATTATAACTGAATCCTTATATGGAAAACTACTAGGTACCCATATCCAAACATTACTGCCGTAATTCCTCTAAAAAATTCTCCAGGTAATCCCCAACAGTTTGTCAAGAAATCAACCAGAAAACCTTTCTGGATTTCCGTTAAATTCCTTCTGGGACTCACCCCAGAATATCCTAATGAATTTACCCTGGAAATTTTCCCAATTTTTCTTCCACGAGATCTTCAAGGAGTTCTTCCAAAACAAATATCCAGTAATATCAGCGAATTTACTTCAAAAATTCTTTTCAGAAATTTCTCCATGAATTCCCCCAGAAATTCCTCAAGGTATTCCTTAGAAAATTTCATGAATGGTGCCGGAATACTTTTTTTTCAAAGAATTCATTTGTTTAATAAAAATAAAATAAAAATCAATCCCATCTTCTTCGTAATATACTTTAGAGACCGTAAAAAGTTTCAGCAATTTTGATGAGATTCTAACCCGGCTCTACAAGTTTGTTTATTTGCGTCATTTTCTTCAATCCTTCTATGTGTATTTCAGGTATCAGGTTCCACTACATCTCTAAATATTGGACGCTATTTAAAGCATGTTTGAATCATTAAACTTTTTTTGTTGGTATGAGATTCAAATTGCTTTCCAAATGTAAAATTTTAGCATTTGATTTCTCTTAGTAGAAAAGGGGCAACAACAAACGATTCACCTAGGGCGCTGGGAGTCCACGCTACGGCTCTGGTAAATAAATGTCGATATGTGTAGTTATTTACTCACTGCATGTGTGGTATTTATGGCAGAATAATATCGCGACCGGTTATTCAGAGTATCCGAGAAAGGTCGAACATAAATTCATTAAATTTTCATAAACCCACCCCATCATTGGAGAGGAATTTTATTTTATCGTTTTGACATTATTTTCTTATATTTTTTCCCAGTGTTGAATGGTTATGACTGGCTAAACAATGGTTGAAATAAAAATCTTCTACAGTTATTAACAAACTGTAGTTTGACAGATTGACTTGTTGAATAAGAGTCCAATCATGATTCATATTCAGCCATACGATTATTTATGTTTTGCATTGAGTAAGCCATAACTTACAAATCAAGGATGGCGCGGATGGCAACGTTACCGGCGGATGATCAAATGTCAGCAGTTCGAGACCCGATTTAGGAAAATTTTAAAAATGATTATATGAAAATAGCAATTGCAATACGTTTAATGGAGATCTTGATCATGGTACTTTCAATGCGTTATTATTTTCGAAGAATTTACATGTAGCTGAATTAAGGCTAAGTAAAATGCTTATTAAAGGTTTAACGAATCAGGTAATGAAGTTGTTTTTCAAAATGAGATGTTGTAGCTGTATAACTTCTCCAAAATTGTGTGAACAAAGCCTGAACAGAAGTTGCGATAAGAAATAGTACAGACATAATTCAACACAGTGCTGAACTGAATCATCACACTGATGTTAGTTAAGGTGGTTATACAACAAAGCCACAAATTGGCCATCTTGGAAACCACGTGCTTTTTCTTGTGATTTTTCAAGAGCACGAATTGAGAGAACCACAATGCCCATGGGGATGAAGCATCCGTAGTTCTTTTGCTTACTTGTGCTAAACAATCGACTTTAATTTCAGCATTGTACGAAAACTATTACGCTAGATTTGAACTTTTGATAATAGGAGTAGAAACCCGTGTGGTGAATTTGAAATTCACCACATGGCTTGATTGTATAATCACCTTAAACTAGTGAATGTTTGTTGGGAAGTCATTTAACTGCAATGCTTTTTAACTGCAATTCGATCGTTGCAACAGCTTTGCAGTTATCGGACCGCTAAACTTCAAACTGGTGTCAAACTCAATGACAACTGCATTGCGCTGCACATTAAGATGCACTTTTATTGCATCTGACGTCGATTGACAACCGTTTGACGTCTAGAATGCGTTGCAGTTATCGAACGGCATTCGTTAACTGAAAAGTAAACATTTTTCAGTTATCGAACGGCTACTGTAACCCATAGTAATCACAGTAATCATTGATAATCAGTGGTAATCAGTTATTAATTATTATATTTTTTAGTAATCAATTCATAGTAATTATCAATATATTATTAGGGGGATTCACTTAACGGCGTAGGTTGCTGTGTATCTGTTTATGGAAATGTTTCATAGGCGATTTGAAATATGTCCCTTGTGATTGAGTGTGAAACATTTCTATAATCAGATACGCAGCGACCTACGCCGTTAAGTGTATACCCCTATTGTTCTTCCAGTTGAAAACTGAAGTGAGCTCTAGCGACCATGGAATTTTCTTTTATTTCTCGATGTCGAAACTACATCGCATTTATATTGCCGCCTTGAGGCATCATAAGCACTAGCTCCGATGTAGTAGCGATATATGGAAATGGCAGAAAATTGAATTGTCATTAGAGCTTACATCGGTTTTTAGCTGGATCTAAAATAGTCAATGGTAACCACCCGGATAAAAAATTACAGTAACTTGTATGACATAACCCATTGAAATACACTAGATTGTGTGGCAAACAATACAAACTATTGTATGCTTATTGTAAAATGTTCACGGTTGTAAAAGATCTTTATTGTACGTACATTAAAATCACAATATATTCAAATGTTTCCGATATATTCTATTATATTTTTATTGTTCGCTTATGTTTAGTATTGCTCATCCAAAAACTAAACAATTTTTAAAAGTATTCGGTTTGGATGATCTGGAAATCCGTCTAATGTTATTGAATTAATATAATTTTGGAATATTTCATGGATTTATTATATTGATGAAATAACAATTGAAAACAATAAAATTACAATAGCTTTGTTTGTTAAATAAATAAAAATGTTATACCGGTTCTCAAGTATATATTTTCATATTGCAGGTCTTGTTGCAGGTCTAGAAATGTTTTGCAATAAAAATTTGATTTCAAAAAATGAAAGGGAACAAAACTTTTGCTTATAATTTTACTCGAAGAATGGCTGGATTCATTTGACCGTGTACAGTTTTGTTTATATTAATTAGTGAAGAGATGAAAATAATGAAACTGTATGGTGCAGAAAGTGTCGTTTTCATTGCAGTTTCTGCTGCTGGGAAAGCGGTAGATCACTATGGCTTCTGTACCGTGGTGAGTATCTAAAGTGTCGAAGCGCGTTAGAGCATCATTACTGGGCGCGAGTATTTTGATCACTCTCACTGTACTGTCATTTTAGATTAGTCACTCTTTTTCGCATCGGTCACTATTTTCGGTATTTTCGGTTATCATTTCGGTGGCTGCATTCCGTATCGGTGACGTTCGACGTTTGATACACTCAACCAAGAAAACTATTGATAATCAAAAGAATATCTTATGTTTTTTTACTATAAGAATTTCTTATAAACTTTTTACAATTTTCTTATGAACTTGAGTTCTTCAACAGAGAATGATTTTCATAAGTTGTCTTATGAAAATATTAAGTTTTCCAAAGCCCATACAGAAATTCATCAGTGAATCTTATGAAAGTTAATCATTCTTGCATATGAGGATCATGATATTTTCAGTACGATTTTTATATATGTTGTGCTCACGCATGAGATCAAAAGAGAAGGGAATACTAAAAAAATCGCCACAAATCATTTTACAACATAATAATAATATTTTATTTTCCTTTTGAAACAATTGGTACAAATGGTCGTTTTGGTACAATTTCATTTTGTTAAATGGAACATAAGCTAACCTAAACTGCCGCAGACCCCAAGTCGAGCACATATGTATATGGCGTCCATATGTACTCATCAACGACATTTGGTTCTGAAGACTCGCGCCGGAGCTATCTAATTGATATTTAGTCGAGATGGTTGCATCGCACCAAATGGGAGACTCGAGAGTTGAATTGCCGTCGGCATTCTTGTAGATTTCTTGTATTATTGACAATACAGACGTCATCTAAGTTCTGTAATATGTGAATTATGATTTATATATATAAAACTTTAACAAGAGGAAACATTTACTTACATTTTTGATCATCCATTTGTTTGCAATCCCAATACGCAATACAACTTCGAACGATGACCTAGTCTTTTCCCGTGGAACTACCTTCGATGAACTCTGGTCACTCAGCACACAACTCGAGCTATTAGGTAACCGAGATACGACCAGTCCAGAGGCCTGACTGTAAATATTCAAAAAAACAACACATGCAAGCACGCGGTCGGCTGTAGTGTCCACTTACACGGTTTCGATTGTGTGTTGGGATGGTTACAAGTACTAGATAGATGGGATACGAGCGGCCGAGCAAATCAATAGCAGACCAGCAGTGCAGATCAGATCACCATCGAAGCGAGATGCGTTACCTCGTCGTCGTCGTTGTTATCGTCGTCGTCATCTACGTTTGCGTCGGAGCTATGTGAATAATCATTCAATGTTCTATGTTTAATTATAAGTTGATGGCATAATTTAAGTAAATTTTAATATAATAAGAATAAAGTGCATGTTATTGAACCTCCAAGTACGCGGTACGTGTTCTAGAGACAAGAGTAGTGTACGTTATTGGTTGTGAAGAAGATCTCAGTAAACATGCATAGTGCTTGCAGTGTACACCGAACATAACAAACTGCAAGGGCTCCGATCTACCACATCTTAGATGCGAATCAGCTAACGTAATCAAACATGGTCCTTCGAACCAGATAGAGCGTCGAATGGAATCCACCCTGACCGGTGAAACTACACAGTTCGCCATTATCGATATCCTGCCTTTTCTTCGGAATTGTTTGGCGATTGCGCGATTTCGCCGTTGTTAATACTCAACTATTCAAGGCATTATCAATGCCTCACAAAGGTGAGCGCGGTTTCTATATCTCATACTAGCTGAATTGTGCTGCCAGATTTTCGTTCTTGTGCATGTTTACTTTCAAAATACTATCGTGATCATCGTCCAGTCTGGAAGAATCGTTAGACACGAATCGAACATCTCCGACATCTGTAATCTTGAAATCTCTAACGAGCTCATCAACCTATATTGTGGGTCGCAACCCGAAGGAGGAGCTGATTGGATAGTTATTACAAGGCATTGAACTGCCTGTATCCAGGTAATTGCGGTTCCAATAATCTTATCCAAGCTTGCCCGGTCTATGCGGTGTTTCTGGTTGTAGATATCGTCGTTATTCTAAAAGATGTCTGCAGTTGAGAGGAAAATGCGCGGCTTAAAAAACCGCAAACGCAGTATTGTGTCATCGACATCGCAACCTTCCTGACTAACTATAAAGCAGAAAAGAGCAAAAATCAAGTACCCGTACGTTTAGAAAACCTTATCGCCTTGTGGACGGAGTTCAACAACATTCAATGTGAAATGGAGGCGCAGGAAGAAGACGAAGATGTTCTTGAAGCTTATGTCAAAGAGCGTACGGAAATTGAGCGTGTCTACTATCAATCGAAAGGTACGTTACTTCAACTGAATCAAACGGATACTCTACCCACGGAAAGGCTCGCTGACACAAATCAAGTATCGCATTTCAAGCTACCTGACATCAAACTGCCAGTTTTCGACGGAAATTTTGAAACTTGGCTCAATTTCCATGATTTGTTTGTCTCGCTTGTGCACACTTCGACGAGCTTACCGACGATCCAAAAGTTTTATTATCTACGTTCATCTTTGGCTGGTGAAGCATTAGAGTTGATCCAAACTATTCCCATTAGTAATGAGCAGTATCCCGTCGCATGGAATCTCCTCGTCAGCCATTATCAGAACATTCGTCGTTTAAAGCGAACATACGTTCAATCCCTGTTTGAATTCCCTTGCTTGAAACGAGAAAATGCCGCAGACTTGCACATACTCATTGATAAGTTTCAATCCAATGTCAAAATCTTGAAGCAGTTGTGGGAGTTAAATGAGTATTGGGATATACTCCTAATTCACATGCTTAGTACACGATTAGATGCAGTTACGAGACGCGATTGGGAAGAGTATACACAGGCAAACGAAACGACAAAATTCCAAACAATTGATCGATTTTCTGCAGCGCCGAGTGAACGTATTGGAGACGGTCGTCAATAAGTTGGTAGGAATATCAGCACCAGCGAAGAAATCGAATACAACTCGTGTAGTAAACTACTGTACTTCACAGCAATTTTTTCACCAGTATCCAGTGTGTTCTAGTTCACATTTTCTGTACCAGTGTGTAGATTTCTCGGAAATGACAGTCGATGAAAAGGAGCAGGTAGTACGAAACAATCGACTTTGTCGAAACTGTTTGCGACGAGGCCATTTGGCGAAGGAATGCTCATCTGAGAGTAGCTGTCGCAAGTGCAAAGGAAGACATCACACACAGTTGTGCTACACAACCAGAGCGGATGGCAACAGTCAACCTCCGTCAGTTGCTCAATCAAGCGAAACAAGCCAAAGCAATGACCACTTATCATGCACACCAGCTATGTATACGGGCGTCACAAGTTTTACTTCTACGAATGAAGCTAGATCGAAGGTATTGCTAGCAACAGCTATTGTAATTATGGTCGACGATAATGGCACTCAGTATCCTGTAAGAGCGTTACTGGATTCAGGCAGCGAATGTTGTTTTGCAACGGAACGGATATATCAACGAATGAAGGTTCATCGAAGCAAAGTTAATCTTCCGATTGCAGGGATTGGTGCAGCATCTACCAGAGTTCACTACAAGTTCCAGATTACTATTAAGTCTAGAGTTTCCAGCTATGCTACGAGAATCGAAGCCTTTGTCCTGCCAAAGGTAACAGTAGACTTGCCGTCAATCTCTATCGACGCGTCTAACTGGACACTGCCATCGGGTATACAGCTAGCAGATCCTTCATTTTACCAGTCCGGTACAATTGATGTTGTGTTGGGAGCGGAAGTGTTTTTTGATCTATTCAGCGTGGAAGGCCGCATTTCTCTGGGTGAATCTCTTCCCCCTCTAGTAAATTCAGTCTTCGGCTGGGTGGTAAGCGGTAAAACACACCAAAGGCGGTTCAGACCACCCTTGGCGTGCAACGATGCTACTATTGTCGATATACAACGGAACATGGAGCGTTTCTGGGCGATCGAGGATGACTCAACATCAGTCCAAACCGCAACAGAAGCATACTGTGAGAAATACTTTTCCGAAACTGTCACCCGCTGTGAAGATGGCAGATATATGGTACAAATACCGTTCAAGGAAGATGTACTGAAGAAATTGCAGAACAAAAGACGAACCGCACTTCATCGTTACCGTTTCATAGAGAATCGTTATGACCGGGATCCAAAATAAGCGGCGGAATACAAGAGATTTATGGTTGAATATGAGGAATTGGGACACATGGAGCGAATTAAGGAATGTGAGATAGCATCTGGGCCTGTGAACACTTTCTTCCCCACCATCCAGTAATTCGTGACGATAGCTCCACTACGAAAGTTCGCGTTGTGTTTGACGCTTCATGCAAGAGTGCAAGTGGAATTTCATTGAACGATGCTATGCTGGTTGGCCCAACTGTTCAAGAAGATTTACGATCAATAACGATGCGATCTCGACTCCATCCAATCATGCTTATCGCTGACATTGCCAAGATGTATCGTCAAGTGGCACTATGTCCTAAAGACTGTCGGTTCCACTTAATTTTCTGGCGTCGGTCACACAAAGAGCCCATTCAGACATACAAATTGAAAACCGTAACGTATGGAACTGCCTCCGCTCCGTTTTTAGCCACCCGAGTATTGAAGCAAATTGCACAGGATGAAGGAACACATTTTCCACTTGCAGCAAGAGCAGTCATCGAAGATTTTTATGTGGATGACTTTTTCTCGGGATCAAAAACAGTTAACGATGCCATAAAGCTACGGGATCAAATGATTGCCATGTTGAATACAGCAGGAATGCAGCTAAGAAAGTGGGCGAGCAATTGCCCTGAAATTCTTGAAGGAATCCCTCTAGAGAATCGAGCACTAGAATCGTCAGTGACGTTCGACAAGGACCAGTCCATTAAAACTCTTGGTTTGCATTGGGAACCTTGCACGGATAAGTTAAAATATATTGTGTCAGAAACTGCCTTTAACCTTAGTTCCCCCATTACAAAACGTAGTTCGCTGTCTTACATTGCCAAGCTGTACAACCCACTTGGATTAGTTGGGCCTGTTGTGGTTGTAGCTAAGATATTCATGCAAGCGTTGTGGGGTTTAAAGGATGAATACAACAAGTTATATGACTGGGATACAGAATTACCAAAGGATATGAAGCAACGCTGGCTCAATTACTGTTCAGGACTCCCTCGCTTGAATGAATTGCGTATCGACCGATTCGTGTTGCAACCTGATTTTACTTCAGTAGAGCTGCATTTCTTCTCGGATGCCTCTCAAGTAGCCTATGGAACATGTGCATATATCCGATCAACAAATGATACAGGATTTGTGAAAGTTGCTTTGCTAACATCCCGATCTAAGGTTGCACCGCTTAAACAACAAAGCGTCCCTCGTTTGGAGCTCTGTGGCGCATTATTATCTGCTGAACTCTACCGCAAAATCTCCACTTCACTGCAAATCACGTCTAAGGCATATTTTTGGGTTGATTCAACAACCGTCATAAGCTGGCTTAAAGCAACACCTTCATCCTGGTCCACATTTGTCGGTAATCGCGTTTCAAAAATCCAGCAAATCACAGGTGATTGCGAGTGGAATTACGTAGCTAGTCGAGAGAACCCCGCGGACATTATTTCAAGAGGTCTTCCAGCAACTGACCTATTACAGTGCACGAAATGGTGGGAAGGACCACAATGGCTTCAAGGCAGTAAAGAATCGTGGACTGTTCAAATGAGCGGAGAAATAGATCCTGAAGCGATAAAAGAAGCTAGAAAGACATCATTAGCTGCTGTATCTACATCACTCTCTTTCATCGAAGAGTATGCTTGCCGTTTCTCCAATTATCAGCACATGCTACGTATTACTGCCTACTGGCGACGGTACTTCGGTAATCTACGTTTGGACAAGAATTCTCGAGTGGTTACTCTACCACTTTCTACTACGGAAATACGCAACGCTGAGTTAACACTAATACGGTTGGTTCAAATTCATGCATTTACCCCTGAGCTTAAGACAGTCGAAGTACATCAGGCAATTCCATCAAATTCTCGCCTCCGTTGGTTCAATCCGATGTTAGACTCAGAAGGGATTTTGAGGATCGGCGGACGAATAGATCGATCATCACAACCATTTGAATCGCGTCATCAAATTCTGTTGCCTGGTGCACATCCATTCACGATGCTACTTCTTCGGAGTCAACACGAACGTCTTCTTCACGCAGCTCCCCAGCTACTCACCAACACTATCCGGTTAAGATTTTGGATTTTGGGAGGTAGAAGTGCTATTCGACGCGTAGTTCATAGTTGTGTTACCTGTTTTCGAGCAAAACCGAAAGTTATTGAGCAGTTTATGGCCGAACTCCCTTCGCAACGAGTTACTGCGTCACGACCATTCGCCATTGTTGGAGTTGATTTCTGGGGACCGATTTATCTAAAACCTCGGCACCGTAGAGACGCACCCCCAAAGGCCTATGTTTCGGTGTTTGTGTGTTTCTGTACAAAAGCCGTACATTTAGAACTTGTGGTAGACCTCAGTACGGCAAAGTTTTTGCAAGCCTTCCGTCGATTTGTATCGCGCCGAGGACTTTGCGCCGAAGTATATTCCGACAACGGTAAAAATTTTGTTGGTGCGGCCAATGAGCTTAGAAGAATATTGCGAGCCGAAGACTTTCGACATGCAATCGCCAGTGAATGTGCAAGAACAGGAATTCGTTGGCACTTCAATCCCCCTCGTGGATCCCATTTTGGAGGTCTGTGGGAAGCAGCAATTAAATCAGCACAGAAACACTTCGTGCGAGTGTTAGGAGATCGTAAACTAGGTTTTGACGATATGGAAACACTTCTTGTACAAATTGAAGGATGCCTCAATTCTCGTCCGCTGACCAAGCTCTCCGATGATCCGTCAGACCTCGAGGCTTTAACGCCGGGGCATTTTCTTGTTGGGTCATCGTTACAATCTATACCGGACATCGATTACGAATCAATTCCGATGAACCGACTCTTCCATTGGCAACAAATTCAGAAATTGCTTCAAGATGTCTGGAAACGTTGGCACATCGAATACTTGCAAGCTCTTCAACCTCGAAGCAAATGGATTAAACCGCCAATAGAGCTGAAGAAAAATCAAGTTGTCGTTATCGTGGACGAAAATCAACCGCCAATGCGTTGGCCCTTAGGTCGAATACATGAACTCCATCCAGGGAAAGATGGTGTAGTACGCGTAGTCACTTTGCAGACTGGTTCCGGCATGTTTACCCGCCCAACATCAAAAATTTGCATTTTACCCATACCACGACCACATGACGAAGAATCTGCAGCAAAGATCATTCCGAAACAACTCATTGAATGGTGGATAATTAAATTCAAGGCCCTTTGTCTGAAGGGTCCAGGTAAGGACCTTTCCAATAATAATTACCATTTGAAATTTGGCTACCGGGTCTTCTCATTTGCATGTATTTCTGTGAGAGGCGAAGGAGTGTTCGACGCAGATACCGCTATGACTACAGCAAACACCAACGAACGTTACAACACCCGGGGGCAGATTTTAGTATACAAGGCCCTCGAACTAAAGGGTCCAGGTGAGGACCATTCCAATTACGATTACCTTTTAGAAGCCGGCTACCGGGTCTTATTATTTCCATGTATTTCGACGTGTTCAACATCGATTGTGGGGTGTTCAAGGACTTTTCCATAGACCATCCATACGAGGCAGTTATAACATCATTAGTATTGCGAGGGAATCATAGAATACAAGGCCCTTAAACTTACGGGTCCAGGTAAGGATCTGTCCAACTTTATAACACTGTTAGAATCACCCTACCGGGTCTATTTTGGTTCCATATTTCACGAGTTAAAATGGCTGGACGGACCAGAAATAGTTATTTCTGCCGGGGGCAGTATGTTTGCAATCCCAATACGCAATACAACTTCGAACGATGACCTAGTCTTTTCCCGTGGAACTACCTTCGATGAACTCTGGTCACTCAGCACACAACTCGAGCTATTAGGTAACCGAGATACGACCAGTCCAGAGGCCTGACTGTAAATATTCAAAAAAACAACACATGCAAGCACGCGGTCGGCTGTAGTGTCCACTTACACGGTTTCGATTGTGTGTTGGGATGGTTACAAGTACTAGATAGATGGGATACGAGCGGCCGAGCAAATCAATAGCAGACCAGCAGTGCAGATCAGATCACCATCGAAGCGAGATGCGTTACCTCGTCGTCGTCGTTGTTATCGTCGTCGTCATCTACGTTTGCGTCGGAGCTATGTGAACAATCATTCAATGTTCTATGTTTAATTATAAGTTGATGGCATAATTTAAGTAAATTTTAATATAATAAGAATAAAGTGCATGTTATTGAACCTCCAAGTACGCGGTACGTGTTCTAGAGACAAGAGTAGTGTACGTTATTGGTTGTGAAGAAGATCTCCGCAAACATGCATAGTGCTAGCAGTGTACACCGAACATAACAAACTGCAAAGGCTCCGATCTACCACATCTTAGAGGCGAATCAGCTAATGTAATCAAACACATTTAATAACCGACAATTCGACATAGCTCATAGCTGACCGATCTGGACATCATGAGGAAACAGAGACAAAGGATATTTAAAATTATCCTTGGTGGTTGTTGGTCAATAAGTCTACTGTTTGCAAGTCTGCTTATAAAATACTTGTCTGCACTCTATAAATCTGCGATGAGAACTAATTCGTCCACTACGTATGCCGCCATGTTGACTTCTGATTTCATAAGATTTGTCTTATGAGTTTTCACATCAAGAGTAATGATGAAAATCATAAGACAACTCATATGATTTATTTTTTCTATAGATAACTTCTGTGAACTTCATAAGATATATTAATGAATTTTATAATAGGCTACTAATTATCATAAGAGACTCAATGAAAATAGAAAAATATTATTTTCCCGCATTTCATAAGATAAGTCTTATGATGTATCTAATATAGTTTAGTTGAGTGTAGTTCATCAAATAGTAGCGCTGTTATTTGGTCAATTTGGTCACCTGTCAGCTGCGCTACTGTTTTAGCAGCGCGTTTAGTAGCGACCGGTAAAGTGTCAAGTAATGATACTGCGCTGACAAACGGCTTATCCAGTTTTCCGCGAGCGGTAATGGCCGCCAGCTTGCCTGCGGGTTAGTCTCTGATTTGACATTTCTGGAGGTCAACTGCACCCACCGCTCCGAGCATTCTGACCAATGTGGCATAAAAGAAGGTGCTGATTAGGTGAATTCAAGCCTTTTTATATACCACATTGATCAAAATGCTCGAACGGTGGGTGCAGTTGACCTCCAGAAATGTCAAATCAGAGACTAACCCGCAGGCAAGCTGGCGGCCATTACCGCTCGCGGAAAACTGGATACTCACCACCGGTAATCGTAATCTTATACTACAAAAGTTCAATGTACATAATGAACGCAGTGGTTCATCCCGAACAAAAAATAAATGAAAATTTTATCATCATAGTACCTGATGACATGTCTGGTAACATGCATCCTTGTTCCTTTACAGAAATGAAGCTTATGATAAATAAAATACTGCTGCTTGCTGGTCACCGATTGAAGATCGTTCAGTGGCTACCATTGGCCAATCTCATCAACGGGATATAATAAGAACTGATGCAGGCAATTTTTTCTTTTCTTCTCGACGTATTTTTTCTAATAAAACTGACATTCTTTTATAATTTACATTTTTCACAGGTTTATATCTATTCGGAACAAAGTTAGTACACTTTTTAAACCGATGTTGGATTTTTCTCCAGATACAGGCAACCCACTTAACTTTGGAAGTAGTGCGCTTGATTCGTCTAAAGATATGCTAAACAACCGGAGGAAAATAAAATGATATGTAAAACAATTAATTGTATTGTATTTTTATTGTAATATTGGAGTATAATGTATTCTAAATCCTGTTGTATTTCTATTGTAAAACAATAGAAACAATAATTGAAAACACTTAAAACACAATGTTTTCTATTGTTTTGTCGCTCGAAATCATCCCATTGAAGAACCGTAAAATCAATTGTTTTGCTCCGAATTTTGTATGGAAAATTTTCGATTTTTTTATTGTAAAGATACATAACAACCCCTTTTTTGATTGTAAAAGTCCCATTTACCATTCATTTTATCGTGGAAAACCATTATTTCTCATGTGATTTTATTGTCAAAATTCCATTATATTCAATGGTAAAAATTATGTTTTAAATGGTGTTGTAACAATAAAATTTATGATATTTTAATGATATTTTTTATCCGGGAACTATTATTCATTGTAAATTTTAGTAATAATTAACCTTTTCCATCAAGTTTTCCATCACAAATTTTATTCGTTTGATCGATTCTTTAATTTGTAAGGTCAACTTTCCCAAAGAAACTATATTAACGCCTCTAGCTCTTTTAAAAATTTAAAAAAAGTTTAAACCACGTGCATCACCTTTTCAGTTTTTGTTTTTCATTTCAAAAATTTGTTAGATATTTAAAAAATATGGGTTCTTTGGGAAAGCAGGCAATAAATTAGTCAAGGAAGTGACTGAGACAATAAAACGAGAATTTAATTTTGAAGAGCAAGGTCTGTTACTCATAGTATACCAAAAGTTAGAATGGTTATACATTTCATAACTATTGATTACTAGTGAAAGAAACCCAGCTTTGCCCGGGTGTTGCAAATGCCACAATGAACTATTTACAGCACCGCACTCTAGATCAATTTCCGTGCGTTTGTTTTATTTTCCTGAACAGCTGGCCCAAAACTATATTCTAAAGATTTTTTACATTTCCCCGTTAAATTCACCAACTGTTTGTAACCTTGCGGATCCCAAAACGAATCGATTAGGGAAAAAATCTTGCAAATCGGCCAACCCGTTCGCGAGTTAAAACGTCATGGAATAAATCTCAACTCAGTAAGTAATCAGGAGTAATCAGCATTAAACGTGATAATCACTTTAATCAGGGTAATCACTGAGTAATCATGGTAATTTTGACAGTAGTGACAAGTAATCAATGATGTTGGAATCCAATGTCTTTATTTTATACAGGTCCGGTTGAGCGTGCCTTTTGTTCGTATTAGTAGCTCAAAAAGTGTAAACATTTCTGATCAGCTGATTGCTGACGTCAAACTCACACCAAATTTCATTCATGAGGTGTGAGTTTGACGTCACCGTTCTTTTGTTTCCGACACCCGAGCCACCGCTGTCGTCGTGCGAAACGAACACTGTTACTGATTCCGACATTTCACGAATACGTTTGAGCTCTCTCGCCCGAACCTGTGTAAAATCCATAACATTGGTTGGAAACCCCTTGCGAAAAATGAGTGCGTTCAATGAATCATATCGCCTCACAATCTATATAGCAATCATGGGAAAGAAAGGGAAAACTACCCAAATTTGGGTAAATTTTTTCTGCTATATTCTCAGGGTCTGTCTCATTTGGAGAATTAAACTGAAATTAAACTTAAAAGTGACATTGCAATAATTATCAAATAACCCTGCTCGCAGAGCAAGATTACTTTTGACAGATATCGAATCATTTTCCATCGATGTCCTATTGGAATTGCTGGGTAGCACCAGCCATTCTTATAACGGGGTGATTTTTTAATTTTCGAACTGTCACTTCTAAGTTTAATTCTCCAAATGAGACAGATCCTCATAAGTGCGTATATTGAACTCAAAGTTTGGGTTGAATTATCTATCCGTGTACACATCGATTGAGACTTCAAGCGCAACACTGAAAAAATCCAAGTGTCGCGTCCAAACTAGGACGTTCCGATATATCGGAATATCGATATTTTTGTTTCGATATCCGATATTTCTATATCGATACTTTGCTTTCAATATATCGGTTATATCAATATTTTTGCTTTCGATATCGATATATTGAATCAAAACAAAGTTATACAAAAATAACAACTGCATTGTATTTTGTGAAAGAAAATACTTGGATCTGAAATGCCGTATTTTTAATGGTTTAGCGATTTTTTCTCGGTAGCGCGGATGGTGTGAGGTGTGCGCTGTCATCACGGAAAGTTTTGGCAGCTCGACACTTTGCATTGACGCGCCGTTGTGCAATATATCTAATGCCGCTCATCCTTGAATTCTCATGCGAATTCAATTATATATGTATTTGACGTGTTCCTATGCGATAAATTAAAGAAATCAACTTTGGAAATTATGAAGAGATTCGTGAAAAAGGGAATTTAGAACACGCAGAAAAATATATTGTAGAATCAACAATATTTCGGTTTGAATTCAACAATAAATATTGTTAGCTCAGGGCTAATAATATTTTCATTTTGAATCAATCCAGAATATTGTTGTTTCTACAATCATGATTTGAGCTGCATGATTGTTGTTTCAACAATATTATTGTTGGAACAATCATGAATATGCTTTTGATTCAATTACACAAACGTAATTGATTTAACAATAATTATTGTTGAAATAATAACTTGTTCTACCAAAATTACCTTTTATAAATCAAAAGAAATAAACAGTAATAAAACCATTCAGTATACATGCTGCAGCAATTTATTTGATTCTACCTTGAACATAATTTTACAAAATATGAATACCGCCTATAATAAACACACTGTAACATGGTTCCGTTCCAAAACATACGTCCTCCATGATTGTTGGTGTCGATTTATGCTGCCAGGCATCGTTATTCTCATAAATCCTCTGTAAACAATGGAAGAAGAATTAATTTATATTAAAAATATTTGGGAAATAAATTTGATGTTCCACCTGTCGTCCATTGAAAAACTCTCGGGAAAGAAAATCTGTAGTTTTTTAACTGTTTCAATTTCGTTTTGTTTTTGCCACTATGGATCGGTAATCAAAAGTACACTTAAAAATATACACACTGATAGGAATTCATGCAAGTTGAAATCAAAAAGAAATATTGTTGAAATGATAATTATTTTGTTAATTCAAACAGAGAATATTGTAGTTTTAACAATATTTTTTGTTCAATTCAACAATAGGTTGATTATTACCTCAACAATAATTTTGATTAGTTGAATCATACAAAATTTCGCTGCGTGAAGTATTGGAAAACATATTAATATTTGCTTCAAAATGATACCCCGTAGGAGTTAAAGAGAATTTCCTTAAAATATTTCTACGGGCTTTCTGAAGAAAATTTTTAATTTTTTTCTGGTGGAACTTTTTGCGTAAATTTAGAAGAATGCTCGTGAAAACCGAAGAAAATTTCCTACCAATAATTCCTCTTGAAAGTTTAAGAGAATTTCTATTTTTAGGCTCTGTCTCATTTGGAGAATTAAACTTAAAAGTGACAGTTCGAAAATTAGCAAATAACCCAGTCATAAGAATGGTTGGTGCTACCCAGCAATTCCAATAAGACATCGATGCAAAATGATTCGATATCTGTCAAAAGTAATCTTGCTCTGCGAGCAGGGTTATTTGATAATTATTGAAATGTCACTTTTAAGTTTAATTTCAGTTTAATTCTCCAAATGAGACAGAGCCTTAGTTAGGAATATTTCAATGGATTTTGTCGATTTTTTTAAAAGTAATTTAAACTTTGAAAACCTTCGTGGAAATTCCGAAGAGATAATTTTCTGTTGTCAGGATCAGAATAACCCGAGGAAAAAATTTCTAGAAACTTAAGTTGATTTTTTCGGGCGAACGGAAAAAGCGAGGTCAGTATCATGCCGACAACGCAGCCGCTATCGGTTAAAATTACGACGAACGCCACCGCCAATGATTGTTGAACTGGAACACTCTAGTAGCAGATTGTATTAAGTCAGTTACATTGCGTAACCTCACCCGTTTTACCTGTGCACTGACACAAAAAATGAAAATTTTGGCAGCCCAAATAGAAAATAAAAAAAAATATAAGTCGTGTAAGCCCAGCAAAATATAGTTATTCTATGCGTTTCCGCACACCAATTCCTTAAATTAAAATCCAGTGCACAGGTAGATTGAGGTTAGGGAAACGCCACTGGATTAAGTAATAGAGAAAAAAGTCATTTCTAATAATTATTGTGAAGGAGTATTTAGTACAGTAATTCAATCGTAATTGAAAAACTACTACAAATATATTCTAAATATTTTTATTTTTGAAATATCATATGATTTTCCGATATACCGATATTTTCAATCCAATATATCGGTGATATCGATACTTTGATTCGATTATCGTATCGAATCAAATATCGTTATTTTGAAGTATTGGAACGTCCCTAGCCCAAACCACGGTTTTGAGTGCAAACAACCCACTTTTTGGTAGTTTTGGTTTTCAGTGTGGATGAAAGAGAGAACACGGAGAAACGAAACAACTCAAAATCGAGATAAAAAGAACTCAAAATTAAGTACTTTCTTGACACTTCTGATTTGGATACAATCTTGTACTTGTCGGTAGGTTCATTTAACATAAATTTGCGGTTAAATCAAAAAACTTCATTTTGAGTTCAATGAATGTTTTTGTTTTGGATGACGATTTATCTTGATTTTGAGTTGTTCTCCTTTTCTTTCTTTGAAAGTACCCAAAGCCAAGTACTTTAGCTGTACTGTATTTTGGATGAAAAACAATTCACGTCATTCATTTGTAGTCTTATGTTGCCACGACAGTGAGTGTTTAAACATCAGTCTCTGAATAAGAAAGCGGAAATTGTGAGAAAATTAAAATGGACCAACTAAAAGCTAAACTTGACGACAAAAGTTACCGTAAGCTCACTGGTAAGTGCTATCTGCTTAATATTTAAAAATCCTCCGTTTGAAAATTTGTATTTGAATTTTGAGGGATGAAATGCTGCATTGTCGGTTGCAACGATTTTATCACGGGTGACCTGGAGAATGTTAAGAAGCACCTTTCAATGGTGCATAAAGTGACCACCAGTAAAAAGTCGGCAATCCCACTGAGATGCCCACTATGTGCCTCGCTTTTCAGCTTTTTCGTGAGTTTTCAAAAGCATTTTCTGTTATGTCACTCGTCAGAAGATGTTGAAGAGGAAGAGGACACTGCCATGCCGGAAGTTCCCTCGCCTCCCCCAATACCGATCCCTGAGCATGAGTTGAAATCATCAGCACCCTTAATTAAAAATCCATTCTTTTACGAAAACGATGTTTCGTTGCAAGAAATCACGACGGAATTCAAAGAGATGGTTACGGAATTGCGGTGCGATATTTCTCTTCCTGAAAAGAAACTACAGCAATTTCTTTCCGGATTTTCAAGCATTATTTCTTGGTGTCAGCGACATGCTATGACTCATGTAAAAATACATGAATAGTGAAAATTTACTAGAACGTGAATCTTCAATCAGTTTGATAAATTCTTTGTTCATCCCGGGCATTACTTCAAACGTTTCAACACCTCAAAACAATATAAACTTTTTGATATCGAAAGCCGATTGTACGATTCCTGAGCCGGTCGAAAAAGTATTAGGAAAAACCAAAGTCAAAACCTCAACTTTGTTAGGGAGAGCTAGAGGAAAAAAATTTCAGAAAAGAATCAGGTGCCCAAATGTCACACCATCGATAAAAATGAAGAAAGACGTGGTTCACTATATTTCCATTATTGACACATTACGCCTTGTTTTGACAAATCCTGAAGCTCGAACCATGCTTAATGCAGAGGAAGCAAGTACCGATGGTTCAATAGTATCGTACAAGGACAGCAAACAATATGCAAACCACCCATTTTTCCAAGACCATCCTCATGCATTGCGATTATCACTTCACGTCGATGATGTCGAATATTCAAATCCTCTCGGGTCACGTAAAGGGAAAAATAAATTGACCGTCTTTTCATTCAAGATCCAAAATTTCGATTCACGGGTAAATTCATCTTTGGATAGGATTTATGTGGCCCTTATGGTCAAAACAAGTGTGCTGAAAAACTATGGCTTCGAAGTCGTTCTAAAAGACATGATCAACGACCTTCTTGTACTTGAATCGCCTCAGGGTATCACCATTAACACTTCATCAGAAAGCTGGGTATTACGCGCTGCACTTGTAAATATTTTGGGTGACACATTGGCCATTCACGAAATCTATGGGCTTCTTGGACCCTCGGCCAATCTATTTTGTAGATCATGCTATATTTCACGAAAAGATTTGAAATCTGGTGTACTAGGTGATTCGTTTACTCATCGAACGGTAGAAAATGTTCAACAGAATGTAGCTGCTATTTTGAATCAGGAAAAAAATTCAAAGGAATGTGGAATACGCGCTGATTGTTCATTACATAAACTGCGTTTTTTTAGATGGCCTAATACGATGTGCTTTGATCCCATGCACGATCTCCTCGAAGGGATTTTTCCCATGATAATTAAGCTAATCTTAAAACAAGCTGTGGAGTCAAAAATCATTACAGATCAAAAAATCAATCATCTCATCAACACATTCGACTTTGGAGAATGCGAGGACTCAGTCAAACCGATCCCAAATTTCACATACCAAATATTGCATTCAAAAACCAATACCTTGAGCCAAACTGCGTCACAGACATGGCTGCTCATGCATGCATTTCCTTTTTATTTTAATGTACTTGAGCAAAATCCAAAATTAGGACAACTTATTTCGTCATTGCTTCTTATTAGCTATAATTGTTTTTCTCACAGATTAACTAAAGAAATGATCAACGACCTTCAAAACGCTACTCTAGAATTCCATAAAATGTTCCTTGAATGTTTTCCATCATCAATTGCTATAAACAAAATCCATCATATTTCCCATTATGCACAGTCATGTATTGGCCTCTCTACCATGCTAGCTGTTTGTTATTCGAGGCCAAATTCAAAGAGTCAAAAGGCCAGGGAAAAACTTGCGGAAATTACATAAATCTGACTTTAAGTTTAACCAAAAGACTGGCGTTCAAGCAAACCTGTTCAATTTTAAATCATACATATGTCACAAATCATCCATCCATAATTTCATCAACTTTAATCGATAAAAACACAATAGACTCATCAGGCTTACTTTTCGATCTTTCACAAGAAATAGATGTAATTCAACATATGCAGATAAATAGAATCGATTTCCGACCGGGTTATGTGGTCAAATATCTTAAGGGTACTGGTAGCTTTTATGGGATTATTCTATTGATGGTTTGCCACGGAAATGATATCATTACAATTATTCAGGAACTGGACATAATTCAGTTTGATCTTACACTATTTGCTTTTAAAGTTAGGCTATCTCAGAACCTTATCAGAGTATAAAGATAAATTGTTATCGCGCAAATGTTATAACATGTGGAAACTGAAAGATAACGATAATGACTTGTACATAAGCTTGAAATATTACGACGATTAGATTTACGCAAATTTTTGATGAATAAAAAAAGGATTTGTAAAAATCATCATTGAATAAAACCAATCTTTTTCCTCATAACTTTCGAATTTATATTATAACGACATTTCAAGTAAGTATCTTTTTCTCAATCATTCCCTTTGATTTTAAAGTAAACTCTCAAAGAACACATGTAGTCTCGTTTCCAATCATTTTAAATATTAAAATCAAAACTCCTCGCAGAATCCTGTCACTGTTCTATTTACATTTATACTATTTACACAGAGAAACAGACGTCTCACTCAACACATGTTCCATCGTTCAGCTTTTTAACGGTGGATTCAATTTTTTGTAGGTGGTCGATCGGCCACCGATGGCGCTTCCATCGGTTTTGTTTGTGTTTGACGTTTGCTCACTACCGCCATCTGGTTGCCGCTTGACCACACACAGGGTATTTAGCATTGGGCGATAATGTTTTCATGACGATGATTTTGATTGCATTTTGTTCTAAGTGAGACGTCTGTTTATCTGTGCTATTTACATTCACAGCTAACCTTATCACGGATGAAATTCTTAAATACCTTGATGGCGGTGACTTGACAGAATTAGGCATATTGGAGATGGGCCCTCGTAAGATCATCCTCAATGTTATTTCTAAAATAACAGCACAACAAGAGCGTGAGATCCCAAAGGAGAACGAAAATTCGGAACATGAAAAGGTAAATTATCTTTTGAAATGCACTGTTTCAAGTTCCTTATGAATAATAATTTATTATTTCAATAATAAAAACTGCATGAAACATTTTTTGCAGACCATACAATCTATTCTGGCCGACGAACCAAAACTCCAACGAGTGCTAAAGCTTCTCACCGCTGGTTCCATTCCTGCCACTAACGAGCTGTTGAAAATGAATAGAGTTCTCACAAAATTCTATTTCGAGCGGATGATTCTGGAAGAGAAAAGGTAATATTTTTAATATTGAAGTCATTTGTTTCATCTTAATATTGATAATATTATGTTCTAGATATCCGTCATGGAGTGAGAAGCAAGAATTGGCTATAAAGATCATCGAAGCCTTTCCACAGCTGGAAAAAACACGAGTGAGTGCTAATGCTCCAAGAGAGGTAAATATTCCCAGTGCTTATGTTTAAACAAATATTGCTTCTTAGTCGTATTTCTTCTGGCGATACAAAGGCCTTGGAAAAGGGCCACATTCCGGAATCATTGAAACACGCGTGAGTAATATGCGTAAAGATTTACCCTCGGAAGAACGACTTTTCCAAAGGCCAAAGCAAACGATCATAGTGTTGCCGGACGGAATTCAGGAGCTAGCATCCTACGTGGCAACATTGACTCCGTCTTTGCAGAACGTCAGGGAGATATCTGAAAAAATGTCACAATGCACGATCTTGCACCAATGGCTACTTAGAGAAACAGATGTCACTAACTCCTTGATAAAAACCTTTCCACACTTTCTTGCATATAATGGACTCATGGTAAGTTCACTGTTCTCAAAATGTATGTTGACTTCCTCTAATAACGAAAATATTACTTTCCAGGTCCAACAAGCCTTCGAACGGCTTCATCCAAATGCAATCAAGGATTGTAGTATGGATTCATTTATGCAGCTTGGAATTCTTATGGAAAAAAACGAATGGAACGTGGTAGAAGACGGTATGTTTCATATTTTTGATTCCATGTTGCCTGTTAATATTTTGTCTGTTATTTCCAGTTAACATCCGAGGTGCCCTTCGATTTTTGAAGAAGTTGACACATTGTGGCATCAAGCGGAAAATGGAAGAAGATATGACCATCGAAGAATTCTTAGCCACACCGCTGATTCGGTGGGTGAAAGTGAGTATTTGATTTTCCTTTTTGTTGTTTAGTTGGTCTGAAAATAGTAAATTGTAAAAGTTTATTTGAATTTACTTACACGTCTATTTTGTTTGCTTTCAGGTTGAAAACACAACGAACCTGATCGCTACACGTAATCATGTGCATACTCATCCTGATTTGCCTCCTCACATTGTGTGCTGCGCCGAGACCTTCAAAACAGGCGACGTTTTTGTTGTTTTTGCGGATCATATTATCCCTTGTGGTAACTCAGGAGACGTGGCCATTGACGTATAGACGTGCCGGTCCTGCTCAAAAAGCTGTATGACCTGATTGCCATAAACCTCTGGGAAATCAAACAATGTTCCACTAGCACCAAAGTATCGCAGCTGACTCTACGTTTAAAGGAATTTATGAGTGCGATTCGATGCGATTAATTACTCTCAATGAGCAAAACTTTTTGTTCGGAATTATTTTGTTTACCTTTCAAGAAAACTAATTAAAATTACTGAATTATATGAGTAAATAAAACCCCAAAAACTATTCCACACTGAACATTTTAAATATCGAAAACCCAAAAAAAAAAATATTTTCTCCAAAATTTTCTATAGCGGGACACCTTAATTTAAGTAATTTTAACCCAAAGACGACTTTTAACTAAACAGTTTGATTTAACTCAAAGCAATGTACTCAAAGATTACTGAAAATTGAGTACTTAGCGAATAACTCAATTTTGAGTAGTTGCACTTTGCTGTCAAGTTGAGTGAAAAAGACTCAAATTTGAGTTGTTTCGTTTCTCTGTGAAGAGAAAAAATAACTCAAAAATAAGTTTAAAAAAACTCAACGCTGGGTACTTTTTTTCTTCCGTGTAAGTCTTGTCGTTGTCACTGTTGTGATTGTCAAATCAAAAATCAAAGTTCAGTTTTATTTATTCACGCATTATACGACTTTTATCAGCAAAATCTGTGAAAATATTGGATTTTTTGTCTTACAAAAATGTCTAAGAATCGTGCACAGTTCGATCCGGATGCTGCTGTTGGACTGATGCCGGTTAGTTAATGAATAAAAATATTCAATCGAGATAATGCTTTTTGTTAACTCAACCACAGTTGATTCAAGCGCTGATCAAGCCACCGGACTCCGGAGAACAAAAGTCAATCTGCAAGAAAGGACATCATCCGTACTACAGAAAGCCTGGTCGTGGTCATAATAACGATACATGTGATGCTTGTGGAGAGGGAGGAGATCTAATATGTTGCGACCGATGCCCTTCGAGTTTTCATTTAGGATGCCAGTAAGTAATACCTCATATTCCTACCAGCAAATGAAAAACACGATTCCTGTGGTTACTGATGCAATTGTAATTGTAATTGGTTATTTCTTTTTAACGATAACCAGTTAGTATATACATACTTTTCATCGGGTCAAGGAAGCAACTCAAGCATAATTTTTCATAACGACGTATGTAACAATTATGAGGATTCGAGAAATCCTTTGCAGAAAGTTGGCAAAACTTTTTCTAAAACTGTTTTAAAACTAAATCTTTTTTCAATACTTTTTTCCGCTGGCATGCATCATTACATGACACGTAATAAGCGTGCTTTACAGCAAAGCTCAGTTCATTCAAATTCACTGTTAAAAACGATAAAATTATACATACACCGGTATGCTACACGTACGTCGGTGTACATTGGTCGGTTTTCCATAGTGCACGATTGACGCAACTGCAGTTTTGTTTTGTTTTGCTTTTTTTGTTACATAGGTCGCTCTAAGTTCCCATATGTTAAAGCGACGTATGTAACAGTGAGACTTCAAAAATAGAAATTTTTACATACGTCGATTCGCAAAAAGATTGAATTAAAGAATTTTAAGATCTGAAATCAGTAAAATCGATGCGTATTATATAAAGCCGCGTGTGATTGTCACGTTGTATTAAAAACCCCGTTTTGTTTACTTTTGTTACATACGTCGTTATGAAAAATTATGCTTGAACTGTCTTAAAATATAATTACATTTAGATAGACTGATAGTTTAACAGTGCAATGCAATTATTATAATTGTATTCGGCATACTATCCCAAACCGTCCTGAATTAATTCTCAGTTTTATCAGACGACAAAATAAACATTTAATATCGCACAATTGTTACCTATAGTATTTATACAAGTGCGAAAAAAAGAATAGGAAAATCAGCTCATATACAGGGTGTCTGCAAATTATCCGTACAACTTGACAGGTTATTTATTTTTAGGTTAATTATTTTTTGGAACAGTAAATTAAAAATTAGCAACACATTTCATGTTATTATAATATACAATATTCGGTGTTTTTCTGTATGTTGTTTTCAAAGAAGGCAATAAGGCTTGCTGACGTTCAATCATCTTTCATCTTGCACGCGCACAGAAAGGATAGGTTTTGTTTTGATAGGGAGACGCTGTGTATGTGTGTGAGTCACTTTTTAAGCACTTATCCTTTACCGATTAGTTCACAATCCTGTCCCATTGTTATCTATTGGCCTGATCGCACTATGGGCTTGGAAGTTATGACCAAAATACATGTTTTGCCTTTTTCGTACACGTACGAGTAAAGGCTATATATTCGCTCCAAAACCAAACTTTTTATAGAGACCGATAGTGTTGTAACCAATCGACTCAGTTTGACGAATTGAGGTATATCGTACAATTGGCTTAGAATATATGGCCGAAATACAATTACTAACTAAAAAACTGATCTCTTACTGGTCATCTGCAGACACGATCGCCTATGCGATGTTATCGATCGTCCCCAGCAGTCCACTGAGAGTCGGCTCCATCTCTTATCTCCCATTCCTAGTCGTATCACACAGATTACTTGACCATAGCATTGCTGGGCGACGAACGAAGCTGATATCCATACATATGCAGCAGGGCACAATCATTTGTTGCCTAATGGAGTTTGTTTTGATTCTCTATCGTTCGTCCAGTAGTGGTGAGAATAATAGATATGGTGCTGCAATTTGATTCCCCAGATGTAGGTCAGATTTGTGCATCTTGATCGAAGGGTTGAAGTCTGATGGGTTTGGTGTCACTCTTAGACATCCTCACCCACCCAGAAATATCCTATTTCTGAAAAGAAAAGAAAAAATCCTCTTCTGCTGGGAAAGGGAATACAAGTTTGCTTGTCGGTCAATGCGATTGTTCGTGCTGATCATGGTCGAATATTGGCAAAACACAAAGTTTTTCGACTGCTCGTTTCATCGAACCTGCAGTTGTTTTCAATGTAACAACACGAACTACTCCGTCATTCCCAGGATGCAATTGAAGGATTCGTGCCATTTTCCACTTCATAGGCGGTAGATTATCGTCTTTTATGACGACAAGTTTCCCAACTTCTATTTTGACCGCCGGCTTCCAACGTTTGGACCTACCCTGCAACTGACACAAATACTCTCTTCTCCACCTCTTCCAAAAGTCCTGCAGCATTCGTTGTATTAGCTGATATTGGCTCAGTCGATTTAATGGTACTATTTCTAAATTTGGTTCAGGAAGCGATTATATTGAAGAACCGACCAGAAAATGACCTGGGGTTAGTGGTTCGAGATCGCAAGGATCGTCAGACATCGGCGTTAGTGGTCTCGAATTAAGACATCCTTCAATTTGAACCAAAAGGGTATTGAAGTCTTCAGGGGACATTGGTGTTTCTCCAACCACCTTGATCAGGTGATTCTTCGCCGAACGAACGGCCGCTTCCCACAGCCCTCCCAAATGTGGTGCACTGGGCGGACTGAAGTGCCAGTGGATTCCCTCCTCTGCGCATTCCTTGCTAACCTTTTCCCGATGATCCGAGCTCTGCAGCAGTATGAGAAAATCTTCATCAAATTCCTAGCACCAACAACATTTGTCCCATTGTCGGAATACATATCCCGACACCTTCCTCTTCTGCTCATAAAGCGATGCAGTGCTTGTTTTTTTTTTTTTTACAAGGGAGAATGCATTTACACACTAACCCAGTACACGTGCATTGTAGTTGCCAAACTACCACACGGAAGTGTACTGGAGTGTCGGACTCGACCATACCGGTAATACCGACTAAACTCCCTTGGGCTCCACCATCGTTTCCCCCAGGAACTACCTCGCAGTACTACTTCTGGGGGGATGGCAGTACTAAGCGTACTCGCTCATTATCGCTCACACAGGCACTCGTCCCACGCGAGACTGACTTGGGTGCTCGCACACCATTTACTCCATTTGAGTCTTACTTGGATGCTCTCCCGGGCGCTCCGCTGCCATGCCTCGAGGTGTCAATAGCGGTAACTGCCTGGGCCTACAGATATTACGCTACGACACTCCTGCCTCAGCACGAGCAGATCAATCACACCACTGCCGAAGCAGACCACACGCTACCCTGCCGAAGCAGGGACACTCCCCATGCACCACATGTGCACAACTGTAGCTGTGTGGGTACAACCCACTGCTACCCTGCCGCCGAAGCAGCTTCTCCAAAGACCATTCGCTCCATGTGACCCTTTTCGGGTGCTCACTCTAACACTCCACTGCAATGCCTCGAGGTGTCGATGGGTACCTCGACTCCTACCTCAGCATGTGCAGTCCATACTCAGACTTCTGCTGCGCTTCGAGGTGACAATAGCGGCGACACGCTATGACACTCCTACCTCAGCACAACCAGATCACTCACTCCCTGCCGAAGCAGCTCACGCGCTACCCTACCGAAGTAGGGACACTCCCCAACTCACTCTAACACTCCACTGCCATGCCTCGAGGTGTCGATAGCGGTATGTAGGGACCAATCAACGATACTACGCTACGACACTCCTACCTTAGCATGTGCAGTCCATACTCAGACTTCTGCTGCGCTTCGAGGTGACAATAGCGGTGACGCGCTATGACACTCCTGCCTCAGCACAAACAGATCACTCACTTCCTGCCGAAGCAGCTCACGCGCTACCCTACCGGAGTAGGGACACTCCCCATGCCAATTGGCACTCCCTGGGCTTGTGCTTTTGAAGCGGCACATAGTCGCTTTGATAGAGTCTGATTACGGGCACTTGTGGTTTTTTGGGAGGGATTTTAGCAGAGCCCACTGCTAAATCCCACCACGCCCTAGGCAGTTCTCCCTGACTCGCAGACAGCTGGGGAGGGGTCGTCAAGCCCTTGGACATGGTCCATGCTGTCCCTGCTGTCCCTGCTTCAAGGTACGAAGCTTCTGGATTCTCTCTCTCTCCTGACCATGCTGCATGAGCTCCATCAGTTCCCGAACGGACGCACCGAACCCCCCTTTACACCCCACCCCCTTTAAATGTATCTTATCTCTTTAAATATACGTATGCCTAAGTAAATCTTTTTCCCATATTCCATTTTATGTTGAGAGATTTATTTATCATCAGACTAAGGCCGGAGTGGCCTGTGCTGCACATAAAAGACTTCTCCATTCAGCTCGGTTCATGGCTGCACTTCGCCAACCACGCAGTCTGCGGAGGGTCCGCAAGTCGTCCGCTGTGCACCTCGCCTTCTTGTTATCGAGTCGTATTATCTTCTATGTCGTTCGTAATAGTTGTTTTTAAAGGCGGCTTATTGGGCCTGCGCAAACCTCCTGTCTCGTCGGAGGGCCGTCGTGTCAGGGGCTGTTTAGCGTCCCACCTAACACCAGGACTTGGGCTTGTGCGCTTTGAGCGGCACACGGTCGCTTTGGCGGAGCCTACTTGCGGATACATGCAGCTTTTATAGAGGTTTAACAGGGCCCACTGTCAAACCCCACCACATCCTAGGCAGGCGCCACAACTCGCAGATGGCCTGGGAGGGATCGTCAAGCCCTTGGACATAGTCCCTGCTGCCCACAATGTTGATGAGAGATACCCTTAGTAACTACTAAAGGTCCGCCTAAGTTTCCCTAGTTAAAGAGAGATCGTGAGTCCTCCGAAGCAAGGTGCGCCGATCCTGACGCTTGAGCTAGTCGTCTGTTACAATTGAACCGTTTGTTTGAGAAACTGCATATGTAACATTTTTGGCCAAAATGAGATTTTTATATATTCTGAATCCTCGTTCAAAAATACGTATTCTGGCAAAAAACACGAAAAAAAAAATTTTGTTCAGGAATGTATGAAATTTTTTTCGTTTGTTTGAGAAACTACATATGTCCACGTACTTTGAAGAGCAATTGTGGAGTACTGCCTACATTTTTTGCACTGAAAGTGTCCCAGGGTGTTGAGTTTTGCCAAAAACTATTGATCTGTATCGAAGAAATCGAAAGATTCGGTGCAAATTTGTTCAAAAACAGTTTTTTATTGTTTTCTCGGAATAGTGTAAAATGGACTTATGCAGTTTCTCAAACAAATGATTCAATTGGCGATCCAACTAAACAAATAACTGGAAAATATTCTTGATTCCAACAATATTTTTCTCCTTGCTCGAGGAGGCACACGAAAAGATATTTTAGTTACTAGATAAAGATTGTCGCTTCGGTTCCCTTTGTTCTGCTGTCCGGAACATGTTGGGTACCAAGCTGTCAAATCGTATGGATTTTCCTTCTTTGACATTTAGCTCCCCTATCCTCGCCAGCAAAAGATGTTCCGGACAGCGACGACAGCGACAATCTTTATCTGGTAACTAAAATATCTTTTGGCACACGATCTCGCATACTCATCGTGAATTGTCATTCTTTCGTTCATTTACCTGTTTTTTTTTATTAAGGCAAAAGTCTATTTGAACAAAAGATATTTTAGTTACTAGATAAAGATTGTCGCTTCGGTTCCCTTTGTTCTGCTGTCCGAAACATGTGTGGTACATACCTGTCAAATCGTATGGATTTTCCTTCTTTGACATTTAGCTCCCCTATCCTCGCCAGCAAAAGATGTTCCGGACAGCGACGACAGCGACAATCTTTATCTAGTAACTAAAATATCTTTATTTGATCCAGTGAAAACCTGGTTAAATAACTAAATTATCGTTGTCGAAACAATAGCCTCTCGCGTCACAGAAGTGGATAGGTATTTAGAGGGTTTCCGTGTGTTTGTTTCAAAATGCTTGTAGCAGGATAGTTGCTTACATCTTTTCTGGAAACAGAATTAGGGTAAATTTATTGAATGCTGGATCAACAGTTTTATTCTAGAAAAAAAAACTCTTCGATACTAAAACACAATGTGTGCTCTAGAACATCACCTTTCTTGGAGAAAGATGGAAAGTTCAGAAGAACAGTATATATGACTCGTCGAGGTAGTAATTAGGCCTTTTCGAATATCTAGGAGATAGTATTAGTCTCCTAGAATACCTAGCTTAAATTGACCTTGATCATTCGTCGAGGTAGCCGTAGCCTCATCGAAACTCCAGAAGATAGATGTTTTCTTCTTGAGATTATCATAGCAGTTATTAGGATAGTTAGGAAACCCCTGGAATGAGGTAATTGTTCCTCTAGGGAACCATCATCCTTATATATATATATATATATATATATATATATATATATATATATATATATATATATATATATATATATATATATATATATATATATATATATATATATATATATATATATATATATATATATATATATATATATATATATATATATATATATATATATATATATATATATATACATATATATATATATATATATATATATATACATATATATATATATATATATATATATATATATATATATATATATATATATATATATATATATATATATATATATATATATATATATATATATATATATATATATATATATTGTCTCCTTGAATTACTATGTTGGGTATTTGTAAATATAGAATTAACTTGATTATTATGTCTGTTGAATGGAGGATTGAATAATAGGGCCCTAAAGTGTGAGTGAATGTACATATTTTTTTATAGCGTTCATAATAAAATTTTGTAGAACAAAGCTACGTAAACAAACTAGAAATAGAAAAAAAAATGGTTTAAGAAAATTGAGTTATTATTATCTACAACTTGGAAATGATTGTTTGGAAAAAAATAAGTACCGTCAACTGGGGGGAAGATGATCATTTTTAAGACAAAACATGCAATAACAATGTGTGTTTACATTTTAAATCGAAACAAATATTTTTAAAACATGTACTGCTATACGTTGCAATAATAAACAACTTTAGTTATCTGAAATGCGTTCGCACATTTATTAAAATAAAATAAATTATCACACATTTTTTTAATAATCTGGTTTGGGGTGAAGTTGATCAAGACAGCTCTACTAAAACCATTATGACCTAGTAGTCAAAATACATTAGGTTATCTGTATGAATGTTGAATTTACTACGTAAAGAAGTCTAAGAAGTCAATATTTGAAACGAAAATAGCGTCATTTATGACTATATCTCTCTTTCTTCCACAAAATACATTTTCATGATTATAATCGAAAAACTCGGATTTCTACCTAGCGGTAACATTACTTGAACGGAGAATATTGTTGACTACCGTTTCATAAAAAAATTGACACTTTCGACTGACACATCAAATGATCATCTTCACCTCAATGATCATCTTCCCCCCAGTTGACGGTATACAACCTTACACAAAAACCTTACGAATACATTAGGATAGCTCACATCTCTTTATTCTTAATAATATCTCGTCAAAGTTCAAAGATTCAAAGATTCTGGATGTGCAATGCCGTTCCTGTAGAGGGATCCCGAACACGATCCACAGTTCCGGCGAATCCCGTGCTGGTGACATACGAGCGTGTAGTAATTGCCGAGTCACACGCTACGGGAGAGTCATAGTCACAGCTATGGCGGTGAGGATCTTGCAAGGTCCGCGTGGTTCGTCCCCGCTTGCAAGATTCCAAAATCCTATGTACTATGGCCCCGTATGCGAGCGCGTGGATTGTCGGGAAATTGACCGAATTATATCCATTTGGATCGAGGAAAAATGTATGCCGGTGATTCATGGTACGAAGCTTCTGTTTTTCTTTCGTTCTGACAAACACAAACAATACAAAAAAAAATCACAAAAATACAATAATAAAAACATAAATCTACAAATTTTGAATATGAAAAAACAATGCCGGGTGATCACAACGAATTTAATCGGAACTTCATTTCATTCATTTTCGGTTTTGATAACAATAGACTGACATTCTGTAGCTGGCTTTACGTAAACTACGCCTTGTTTAGTGTACACTGTAGATAATGTGCCTGTCTTTTTCAGACGAAGAGCGGCTACCTTGATCTTCCGTGCACCAATGGTTAAATTCTCGTTCACGTAGATGCGGCGATCTGAGTCTAGCCCCACATGTCTCAGCTTAGGCCCGATGCCCACGTAGCGTCTTTTCAACGCTGCGTGCAAGCGGCGTTAAAAAGACGCAGGTGTACATCGGGAAAAAGCGGTTACGCAGCGTCGCCGCGCCGATGCACACCTGCGTTGTTTTAACGCTGCGTGCACATTGCGTTGAAAAGACCTTAAAGGCCTTAAGGTCTCGAGTCCGCAAATAGGCGTTGTAGAAATCATCTCGCGTGTTTCTGAGAGCAAATTGAACGATGATTAAACATTCATCACCGTCTTTGAGTAAAGCTTTAGCCTTCATACGCCTGGCATCAACCAATGGAAACGGATCGTCTTTCAAACCAAGTTGTTTACACAATGCGTTAAAGAACACATGTAAATTCTCTCCATTCATGAAAGGAATACCACTGACAACAAGCTCACTTCGATTTTGTAGATTATCAACCGTATTGGACAATTGATCCACTCTCTCGTTCAGTGAGCACAGAGCACTGTCGTTGTTGTTGAATTTGACCGCGCACTCCGATTTCAACGTATTGATCTCCTGCGTTACTTGATCTAGCTTACCCTCAAGCAATCCTTCTGAAAATCGTCTATCAAAGCTCTGGTTTCGTTGAATTGAGTCAACAGCATATTCAACACGCTGTCCAGAGTGATATCAGCGCCATCTTTCTTGAAGCGTTTGCTTGACACACTGTTTACTGTTTGCGGTGGAGTTCTCTGCAGATTCGCCATCGTTTGGAGTACTTGCATACAAGCTGTTGTAGTGTATGTTGAGCGCTATATAGCGGCAAATACCCGTGAAGCTGACGGCGGTTTAGAAAAACCGATGGCCACTATCGACATCAATTTAAGACTGCAAATTGTATCCTTAGATCAATTTAAAAGAAACCCGATAACACGTAAGAAATATCTTCAGCTCAGCTGCATGAGCTCCATCAGTTCCCGAACGGCCGCACCGAACCCCCTTTTACAACCCCCTCCCCTTTAAATGTATATTATCTCTCCTTAGGGCCCTATGTCTTTATCTCTCCTTAGGGCCCTCCTTAGCCGTGCGGTAAGACGCGCGGCTACAAAGCAAGACCATGCTGAGGGTGGCTGGGTTCGATTCCCGGTGTCGGTCTAGGCAATTTTCGGATTGGAAATTGTCTCGACTTCCCTGGGCATAAAAGTATCATCGTGTTAGCCTCATGATATACGAATGCAAAAATGGTAACCTGGCTTAGAAACCTCGCAGTTAATAACTGTGGAAGTGCTTAATGAACACTAAGCTGCGAGGCGGCTCTGTCCCAGTGTGGGGATGTAATGCCAATAAGAAGAAGATCTCTTTAAATATACGTATGCCTAAGTAAATCTTTTTCCCATATTCCATTTTATGTTGAGAGATACCCTTAGTAACTACTAAAGGTCCGCCTAAATTTCCCTAGTTAAAGAGAGATCGTGAGTCCTCCGAAGCAAGGTGCGCCGACCCTGACCCTTGAGCTAGTCGCCTCTTACAAATCTCTCGAAGAAATCCAAGAAGAATCCCTGGAGGAAATCCAGGAAGAATCGTTGGAAGAACTCCAGAATGAATACCACGAGAAACTCCATGAAGAATAAATGAAGGATCTCCAAGAATTCCTGGAGGAACTCTAGGAAGAATCCCTGGTAGAACACTAAAACCCTGGAGGAGCTTCAGGAAGAATATCTGGAAGAACACCAAGAAGAACCTCTGGAGGATCTTCAGAAAGAATTCCTGGAGGAAATTGAGAAAGAATCCCTGGAGGAACTCCACGAAGAACCCCTGGAGCAACTCCAAGAAGAACCTCTGAAGGAACTTCAGTAGGAATCCCTGGAGGGGCTCCAGGAAGAACCCCTGCAGAAACTCCAGGAAAAATCCCTGCAGAAACTCCAGGAATAATTACTGGAGAAACTCCAGGAAGAATCCCTGGAGGAACTCCAGGAAATATCCCTGAAGGAACTCCAGAAAGAATTTCACTAGAGGAACTTCAGGAAGAATCCCTGGAGAAACTCCTAGAAGAACCCCTCGAGGAACTCCGAGAAGAATATCTGAAAACACTTCAAAAATATCTAAAGGAACTCCAAGAAGAACCTCTGGAGGATCTTCAGTAAGAATTCCTGGGGGAACTTGAGAAAGAATCTCTGGAGGAACTTCAAGAAGAACCCCTGGAGCAACTCCAGGAAGAACCCCTGCAGAAACTCCAAGAAGAATCCCAGGAGCAATTCCAAGAAGAATGCCTAGAGGAACTCCAAGCAGAATTCCTAGAGGAACTTCAGGAAAAATCCATGGAGAAATTCCTAAAAGAACCCCTGGAGGAACTGCAGGAAGAACCATCATCATTAATTAAATCAAGTGTTCAATACTGAGTTCGGGTCGAGGTCTGTTCTCACGCCAATACAGAGATAGGATTACGGACGGATGATTGCGAGGTGTTGTAGCGGCGGTTGCCACAGGGTTCCGGTTCGATACAGGCAGGCAACTGTTTTTCGGCTGAATGATCAAATAAATGCCAATGGATGGCAACCGTTGGGCCTCGGATGGAATGATTCTTTCCTTGGCCGGTGCATTGGCGATTCCTTGATAGCTTCCTTAAGATGGAAAATTGTTCTGGCGGCCCACTGAAAACATCCTCCACGGACTATTCCAGAGTTCGAAGAGCACTAGAACCACAAAATGTAGAACTAACAACTAGAACAAACTAGAAAATGTTCTTGCTAGAAATTCGTTTTCCTGTATGAATCAAAACCAAAACAACGATCATAACATTAACAAACAATGAAAACAAACTAGGGGGAAAGACGGCTTTGGCAGGTTCTGTTCTATTATTGTCAGGGGTTTTTATTTATGACTGATTATGTTCAAATTTGGCCTAAAAATTCTTTGCATATCAAAGAATATTGTGGCCAAATTTCATAAAATTTGGTCGACAAAACCCCCCCTGACAATAATAGAACAAAACCTGCCAAAGCCGTCTTTCCCCCTATTTGAAACGCTACCGGTGAAAATGGCAAACATTTGGTCTACTTTTGGCGGTCTATATTTTTGAAACTATTATAAAATTAGAACAAAAAAATAGACCAGCGGTGAAAACGTCCTAAGGACCGCGAGATGGAGTCTATTTTATTCCTTCAAGTACGCGAAGTACCAATGGTACGCTTTACCCAGCATTTATCGTGCCGTGAAAACTGGTATACATTGGTCCAAAGTTTGGTCTAAATCGACGATTTGTATCACTGGTGAATTCAATTTCAATTCTATTTTGAATCTGGAGCAAAATAGAACAAACTCGTTGGTTTCCCCAGCAGTGTTCTATTCATGTTTTTCAAATTTTCAAATAAATGAAATCATTATGTTGCTGCCAAGAAAGGCGCCGTAACTGCAAAGTAGATTGATCCGTAGATAAAATGACACGTTCATACGGTTCATACACCAAAACAATAGAAAAATATTTGAATCTCGTTATTCATTCGTGGTTCAAATCTGCAGAAAATACAACGGAGCCACAGACAAACAGACATAACACTCGTCAAATTTCCATCGTTCACTGATTTACTGGTCAATTTAAATTATCGTTAGTTGGCCAATCGATCACTTGTGGCGCGCGCATCGGATTTGCTCGAGTTTGACATTTGATCATGATTTGCCCAACTAACTGAAATCAACAGATGTCGTTAGTGTTTGAACGACGATAAATTTGATGAGTAAATGTTCAATGTGTTATGTCTGTTTGTCTGTGACGGAGCGTTATACCAGTTTTATTTTTTTGACACGGGGCGAACGATTTAAATCACTGCTGATTTTACTCAAAAGAATTGGCTTATGGACCGATAGGTCGAGCCAGTTGACAGCCAGAGAAAAAAAAAGTAAAATGCTCAATAGTGGACCCCTTAGTAGCGGAATTTTGCGCTTCTTGTCATAACGTGTAGAAATTTTCAACATATTAATTCTGCTTGATATCTAATACCACGCTCTGCGTCTGCTCTTCACGATACATACATAAAACACTCAAATACACGACGTCATTCGTTGAAATTAACATTTTAAAGTCTGACTGAATTCGCCCTATAGTAGACCCTCTGGGGGTCCATAATAGAAAATTGCTTCCCTATAGTCGACACTTCATTTGATTTTTATGTTCCGTTTCGGGACGTTCTTCTTCCCTATTATGGACCCCCCAAAATATTCCTTTAATGGACACTCTCGTGTTTATTTTTCATAGAATTGTAAAAAAATCATCTAATTTTACCTTCCATAGTATTTCCAATCCATGTAATCAAATCATAGGACTGTAAGGTAGGTTCTCCCGATGGAATTTCATTGCAAAATGTTTACATTATGCTGTAATAATGCAAAAATGGCTGGAGGGTCCACTATTGGTTGGGGGTCCACTATTGGGCACTTTACCCTATACCATAGAATAAATATTTTATCAAATCTTTGAAAAATTCAACTAGAAATGTGTACAAAACTACCCTTTTATGAGCTATATACAATAATGATATGTAGTTTATAATTTATATGCTTACCATACAAACAAATATAAACTAATTTTCTTATTTCTAAAATATTTTCCAGTGATCCTCCCTTAGAAGAATCGGACATTCCGAATGGGCTATGGATATGCCACACTTGTAAAGCGACCGATGTGAACCCAGCCTTAAAAGTTCTGAAACCCGATCTGAAACTTATCAAATCCGAATCACAATCAGAAGATCGCGATCGTGAAGAAACAACTCCAAACGACGGATCACAGGTAGTCAGAATTAAAAAGATGCGTAATCGGAGCAACTCACGAAAGAATTCAGCGTCCAGTATTCCAGCCGAGAAGTTATTCTTACCAAAAGAAGACATTTTCGATTGCGCAAATCGCATTAAAGATCATAACGATAGTGCACAGATGAAACCCTTCGATCAGCTGATCCGAGCCGCTCGCATTTTGAACCCGCGACAGTTTGAATTACCCCGTGAGATAAATGTTCATTTTCCTTTTCCCGGAACGGAGAAACAAGATTGCTCTTTGAAAACGGAGTTTCAAAAAGAGGCCCCAGGGTCGGAAAACCTATGAGCTAGATGGCCAAGGGTTAGTACCGCTACCAGCCAAAACATGCCACGCATGTGGTAAATCATGTCGCAGAGCACCTTTGATTGCTTGTGATTATTGCGATTTATTTTTCCATCAGGATTGTCTTGATCCGCCCCTGACGGCCCTGCCGTCCTCTATGTGGATGTGCCCTAATCATGTGGAGCAGTTTATTGTAAGTATGAGTTCTGTTTAATAAGCAGCTTGAATTCGCTCTAAGGGAAGATCCATTAATTACGTAACGCAAACATTAAACATTTTGAACCCCCCCCTGTGTCACACTTTTTGAATGAACATCTGAAAATTGTGTATACACAATTATCCATATATGGATGTTCACTTTGCTAAACCCCCTCCCCCTCTAAGCGTTACGTAATTTGTGGACGCTCCCAAGTTATTTCCATCCTGCTCGTTTCCATTTGTTGAAAAAAAGAACCAGCATGATGAGAAAAATGTTGGGCGACTTCAACCTATAGACACTGTAGATTCCATAGACGATCTGAGGCGAAGGCGAGTGTAGCCAAACGAACTGTCAGGCTGATGACATACTTATATTCTGCCTTTGTTGATATTCTGCTTACGAGTGCTTGGACGCCTCAGTGTAGCCAAAAGAGCATGACGTTTCGATTGCAATCGAGCCAACAGAGCGTGTGACGTCAAATTCACGTGGCGCACGGCGAAAAAAAAACGGAAAAACACACTAAATCGAAATTACTCACTAAACATTGTCTCCGCTCGTCTATGGAACTTAATAAATAGTGTAGATAGTGGAATATATAGATGAGCGAAGATAAATCCTCTGTCTCCAAACGAACTGTTAAACGTGTCTCCAAACGAGCATGACGTCACGATTTCAATGGAAACGTTAAGGGCTGTGACGTCATATGCGCGTGCGCACGGGCAAAACAGCCGACTCAGCCGTGCTTTCGCTCATCTATAGATTCTACTATCTATAGTGTCTATATTTCAGTCTGCTCACTTCCGACTGCACTTTTTTTATTTCATTATTTGGACAGTTCAGAACATTTTTTTTATTTCAGGATTGGAAACTGGTGAATTCTGTTTCAGCTTGTGAGCGCATAAAACTTTGGAACCAATTTAATGTTAATATGGATCATGATACAGTTAAAAACGAATTTTTCCGTAAAGTTCATCGCCGTAATCCACCATTCCGTATCAGACAAAAGACAAAGATCCGTGATCGTGTGGAAATCCCTCCGGTGGTAGAGTTTCACTATAAAAATCCTCCAAACTTATTACCATCGTTGAGAGATTTATTGCGTTCTAAAATATATGAGCGCCACACAGATTCAGGTCAGCCGTTTTATGACGATACTCAGTTATTATCAATGATTGATTCTGAATTGAAAGCAATCAGCGTTGCTGATGAACAGATTGACAAGATGATTAACGTGTCGGGAAGCACAGATATCCTCGTTGCTAAAGAACATGACACCATGGCTAATAAGGATATATCACCCAAATCTAAAAGCAGGGGAAAGGAACATAAGCTCTCTCCGAAAAAGAATATGCCTGCAGTAGCTGAAAAAATGGAAACTGTGGCTAGTTTCAAAACTGTCAACTTAGAATTGAAAGAAATCAAAGAATCGTCTGATGTATCTAAAGAGGAACTCCATTCTAAAAAAACGAAAATTGAACTTTTGGAGGAAGACGAGTTAGAAGCTCAGAAAAGTAAGTATATTCTCTACAAATAAGGGACCTAGTACACTACAGAAGGCTATATCAAAAAGCGCATTACAAGCAGAGGCTGATTTTTCATACCCGTCACTTCATTAAGGTCCAGGATACAGATTTACGCGAAAAACGCATTTTACACCAAAGCTATAGGGGTGATCGGGGCAATATGGACCACCTAAGGAAATCGTTCCGAAAAGCGCCGAAAAACTCAAAAAAACATCGTTTAAATGTAGTTGACTTATACTAGAGAATGTTACCTTTCATATTACGTCGATAAATGACGAAAAATGCGTTCGGAAATTTTTGGAATGCACTTTTGAAAATGTATTGATTTCAATGTGTGTTCCCGACTATACGGGGCAATATGAGCCACCATTTGGGGCAGTATGGGTCACCCATTCAAAACCTTTATTTAGGCGAAAAAAGTATCGTAATATGGAAGAATATGATATTCCTACAACAGTTGTGAGTATTCCATACCAAATAAAATTAAAAAAACCGCACAACAGCGGACTGAACCGATTTGTCACTCTTCACCGTTTGAACAGCCACATTTCAATTGGTCAATGGTCATTTTTTCTGTTTCAATCGCAGTAATGCGCTGTTGTAATTTTTCCGTAATGAATCTTACATATATGATAATATTCTTGTATTTGACTACTGAAATTTGAACGCATTTTAAGGCCTGATATCTTGCTCTGTGCAGGTATGCCCATATTGCCCCATAGAGACCGGTTTTGGGAAAAAAAAGTTTTATGATAAATTCAGATTTGTATCAATACAAACATGTGTGCACAATATTCAATTTTAATATATATTTTGATTGTGGTGTATTTTTGACCTGTATTTTAATCAGTTTTAAGTCAAAACCTTATTTATAAACTTCAAATCTTATAATAATTTTGCCTATGCAGCGAAAATTTACATTTTCAAGTGTATTTTCATGTTTGAATTGAATTTTAATGCGGTTTTCACGTTGATGCATATGTGGAGCATCCTCTTAAAGATCATATAACTTTTACATGATGAAACTTGTCAATAAGCTCAAAAAAGTTCCAAGAATCACTGTCTTTGAGTGCTATGGAGGTTATGAGATAGTTCCAGCTCTCCTAAGGATCTCAGAAGAGATTTCACATCTGGGGTGCCACATCTGCTTCAACTCCTCCGCCAAGTCATGGTACTTCGTTATCTTGTTGGAGAATGTTGTTTGGACAGACCACAATATCGGGTCGATTGGCATGAGGACATCCGTTATGATCTCGCGATTCCAGTACAGCTTCACGAAACTATTTTCCAGGACCGGGACAGGCACATATTTGTAGTAGGTTAACTGGTTAACCAAGTTGTGTTTTAAAGCAAGCTATTGGTGCACAATCTTGGCTACTTCGTTATGGCGACCGAGATAGGCTGAATCAGCTAAGGCTTAACACTCGGACACGATATGCTCGATCGTCTCTCCTACTGAATTCCACTTCCTGCAGGGGTCCTCCACGTTTTTGTGCAATATATAGTACCAATAGACCCGCCCCAGGATATGTGATCTTTCCGCGATGGGTGGGCTTACACCATTAGCACTGATATGGCAACCAAAGACGTATCCTGTCGTGGTGGTATCACATGTAGACTATTTTTTTGGTGCCGCGTCACATATCTGGCAATGGCGCACTGATTTAACGCTTGTGCGTGTGATCCAACGGACATCGTGTCTTGGAGCTTTGAATGGTAGTGCAGTCAGACCAGGCAGAGGCCTTTTTCATCAGTGATAATGATGGGATTTCTCTTCAGTTCGGCAATACTTTTCTGATGCGTTCCCTGTGACGCTGAGCCGTAGCCCCGCTTACATTTAACTAGCCAGGCAATATTGAAAAACAAAGTATTCAAGACATTCATAGGCAATCGACTGCTGAATTCACTGAGTAATAGTTTTTTTCAAAACTAGGAACGTGGTGCCAGTTTTATTTTGTTATGCCTCACTTCGAAGAGTAATAATAAATAATACCACACATTACAATGATGGTATATGAACAATCTTATAACGGCTTCATTCTCGATCATTTTTACAAATAGATAGGCAATAGGCGTGATGAAGCTTTAGTTGCCATCGTGAATCCCATAGCTGACCTTGATGAGAACTTAATAGATAATCACCGTAATTAATCAACGATAAAGCTACTTGTTAGAACAGTTCAAAGTTATAGGCAACCTTGACAAAACAAATTATAATAGAACAAACTAAATTCTTTAACAGTTTCCGCTTTTACATGATATATCTTACATTGAGTTTGTAGTGTCGACACAGCTTAAGAACATTGAATGACTTAGGTAAACAAAATGATTTGACGAACGCATAACCTATATAGACACTATAGGTTCCATAGCCGAGCTGAGGCGAAGGCGAGTGTAGCCAAACGAACTGTCAGTTAGTGTAGCCAAACGAGCATGACGTCACTATTGCAACCCAAGCAACGCAGCGTGTGACGTCAAATTCGCGTGGTACACTGTGAAAAAGTGGAAAAACACACTATCGAAATAACCCAACCGTGCCTGCGCTCGTCTATGGAACCTAGAGTGTCTATAATAACCTACACCCAGAACAAAGAAAGTTAATTAATTTTCATTCTGCAAAAATAAAATTATAAAATAGAACACTAATACGCAATATTTTTTATATTTTCAATGTGGTCACAAAAGCTAACAAATAAACCTTTCAAACCATATCAGCTGCTTCCAAGGCAAAAGAAGAAGACATTGCATTTTAAACATTCCTTGCAAAACTAAAAAAACGTTGCACTAGAATTTTTGAAATTATCACTTTAGCCTTTGATCATTGACTAGCATTGACTGCATTCAATTACATTTTGCATTAGTGTCGAGTCGATTCCAAATCCGAACCTCACTTCACCCCATCCTTATCCTACCCCATGGCGTTCAAGTGGTCTGCAAGGACTCTTCTGCCATTACCCTCTCTATTATCGACCTTTGATTGATTTGCGCTCACATTGCCCCACCAAACGCTGCAAAAGGAAAATGAAAAATATATAGTGCCGGTAGTTCTTTGTTGCAATTACCTGGTCCTGGATGGCTAACATGAATCCTTCTGTTTCTGAGAAGAGTTCACCCCGCACCAGCCACGTATTCGACGCCGATTTGTCGATATATTCCAGCTCCAGTTGATGGGGGTGCATCCCATGCAACTCCTTCTGCTTCCACGATGCGATCATCTCGTCGACAGATTTGATGTCGCAATTCAGCTGATAGTCCTCCTGCGTCAGATGCAGGGCACTGAATCCGTGGTCAGCTTCACACACAGCGCGATAGATTTCGTGGCGGTTCTGGCTTTCCACGAAGTATCTTCGCAACTGCTAGATCTGTGAAACACATAGTGTCTGTATTTCGGTAACGCCGCTTCCTCCTACTGTACGTAGGACGATTTTGGATGGCGCATGCGTTGCTGGGTCAACGCCACTCATACTGCTCGTTCTAACGCCTCCAAGTCAGTCTTGGCCCACTTCACCACTCCGAAACTGTATGTTTATCGCCTTCACCTTGTTGCCGGCCGGCAAGAGGCTCTTCAAAATACCGTTGACACGATGGAAGAACTTTTCTTGCAGCTCTTTCTTGATCATCGTATGACGAATTCCTTTCAGTTGCAGGAAACCCAGGAATTTGAACGTTTCGCCTTCAACCGTGTTTTGAATCTCCTCCTGTTCGTTGATGCGGAAACTTTCGGCATCCACCAGGTGATCCCGGTGTAGATTTTTTATTTCTTTCTTTATTTGATATGCACACTGTGTTACTTAACCGCTACTGTGCCAAGATCTACTGTGGTATTTTGCTATACAGAATCCACACAGAATCTATTTTTAGATTTTCATTACTCATTTATTGTTATCGTTGCCAGTCCATCTTCATCGTGAGTCCATTGTGTCCGTTTGTCCATGTCGTGTATCCAATAATCGTTGCATTGTTCGGTTGCCATTTATCCACTCAGCGAACTGAACTATTGAAATTCATAACTGGCGCCTTATGAATATTCGACCGATTATTCCACCAACAGTGATTCTTATACGCAGTTACCTTCCCGAGTAATCAAGCGTCGATGTGCGTGTGGTCTACATACCGGCCTCCCGACCCCGACGTCCATGGTTCGAACCCAGTCTGCCGCACTTCACTTTTTTTCAAATGAAAATCATCATTCATAAGGCAACATATTGAAATTCATACCGATTCCTTGTGGCAAATTTTCATAAGGCGTTTGATTGAAAATCATACGTCCATTTTCTTCAGTGTCCGGGTAACATTGGAGGAATGCCTCCGAGAAAAACAAGTTGTCAGTCGTCATCAGGCAGCCGTGACGGTATGGCGTGTACCCCAAACGCCACCGTATAGGCTGCGGATCCGGCGACTGACAAGGGTTTGGTGGAGGGGCTGGGAATCGAACCCATGACCATCCGCTTGTAAGGCGAACGTGTAGCCAACTACGCTACAGGACCCCTCTTCCCAGTGTAGATGTATGGATCGACATTTATCGATACCAAACTCCATCCGGATGTCGTTGCTGAATACCGTTACAAGCCGCAGAAATTGGTGCAGCTTCTCCACAGATTCCGCAAACAGCTTCAAATCATCTATAAAAATGGTGCGGGTACTCCTTTCCCCACTCTTCAAATGATAGCCATAGTTGTGTTGGTTAAGTGCTCTGCTAAGAGAGTTCATAGCAAGGCAAAACCATAGAGGACTAAAGGTATCGCCTTGGGATATGCCCCTCCTGATGCTGAGAGTCCTGGATCGTAACACCTTTTCTCCAACGGAAATGTGTAGGGATGTGCTGCGGTAATCCCCATAGCGTGCTGCATTAGCCTGATGACGCTACCGTCTATCTTATACAACTGCAGTACCTTAAGGAGGTACGAGTGATGTACTGAGTCGTATGCCTTTTTATATTCGATATACGCCATGCTCAAGTTTCTTTGCTTCTGAGTGGCTTGCCCAACAACGACTGCATCAATGATGACCTGATCCTTGCAGCCTCGTGTGTTGCGTCGACAACCTTTCTGTTCCTCGGTCATCAGGTTGATGACGTCGCAATGGTTCTGCACCCTCCTCGCTTTACCAATGACAGCACTTTGTACAGACTCGAAAGGCACGTTATTGGCCTGTTCTTGGCTGGGTTCAAAGTGTTTCGATCCTTCGGCAGAAGATAAGTGACACCCTAGAGATGAATTCCGGTAGGTGCCCGGGGTTACCTAGTACCGTATTGAAGCATTCCGCCATCCGCCCGTGAACCGTTGTGAGTTTTTTATACCAGAAATTATGCACAAAATCGGGTCCTGGTGCAGCCCAATTCCTGATATACCGGGTAGCCTCACGTATGTTTTGGGCGGTCACGTTGATAGCGGTCATGTCTCCAATTCTACCACAATATCGCTCTTCTTCTGCCATCCACACCCCATTGCCGTTGTGTATGACGAGGTTCTTCCATAGATTGGACCAAAACTACGTGACTTCTCGAATCTCCGGAAGGCCCTCGCCAAAGTCGGCTTTTTCGTTTCGGATGTGGTTGTATAACTCCCTTTCGTTGATGTTGAACATTCCATTTTGCTCCTTCCTCTTCGAACATTCTCCATAACGTCGAGGTCGTTTAACAAGAGCGCTCAACCGCTGTACATGGGTGTCGAGGATCTCAGTTATGTTCGCCTCGGTGAGTTCTGTGGGTTTCACAATTTCAGCAGCTGATCATCGTCCGAGTGCCAGTGAGGGACTCTAAGTGAAACTGTGCACCATGCTCCACCGGGAATAAGGAAGAATGGTCCTCCCGAAATTTAGAGGGTTTGGTGTCAGGCCCTGCAAGCCAGCCTTTAAAAAACATACGCAACGAACAATCAACAAGAGAGTACGGACCGGAACCATCGGCGAAGACCACTGCGACGAAAAGGGACTAGCGATTGGAAACTCGGTTCGTGGAACTGCAAATCTCTCAACTTCATCGGGAACACACGCATACTCGCCGATGTGCTTAAGGATCGTGGATTCGGCATCGTAGCGCTGCAGGAGGTTTGTTGGAAGGGATCAATGGTGCGAACGTTTAAAGGTAATCATACCATCTACCAGAGCTGCGGCAACACACACGAGCTGGGAACAGCTTTCATAGTGATGGGCGATATGCAAAGGCGCGTGATCGTGTGGTGGCCGATCAATGAAAGAATGTGCAGGTTGAGGATCAAATGCCGGTTCTTCAACTTCAGCATAACCAACGTCCATGGCCCACACTCCGGAAGTACTGATGATGATAAGGACGCATTCTACGCGCAGCTGGAACGTGAGTACGACAGCTGCCCAAGCCACGACGTCAAAATCATCATAGGAGATTTGAACGCTCAGGTTGGCCAAGAGGAGGAGTTTAGACCGACTATTGGGAAGTTCAGCGCTCACCGGCTGACGAACGTAAACGGCCTACGACCAGGAATTGTCTAAATACTCAGATCGGTGCGAAAAATGTTCGTGCGGCACCCACATTCGGGTGCGCGTCTCTCAAATTTTGCGAGCTATTGAGCCGAAGGTGCCCCCCGTGTGAGTCAAAGGCTGCTGCGTGTGAGTCAAAGGCTGCATTACCCTTTCGGGTAGCACGGCTAGTGCACATTGTGCATTTCGAATTCATCGAGATAATTGAAATGATATTGAATGCCCGCCAAGCAATGAACGACAAATATTTTTAATTGTGTTTTGTTTGTTTGCTTTACAACATTAAAAAGTTACGTATTTGCAGATAATTGAAACTCATTTATGCAGTTTCTTCTTACAAAATATTCCAAAAATGACTGCAATTAAAAATCCATCTAGGCGGTCAGAGATAAATGTAATTTAGGAATTTCTGTTTTCTGTTTTAAAATCACTGCAGTGCGATATATAAATGCAGATTGTTTGCTACAGTTATTGTTATTTGTTGACAATATCTTCCATTCTACATAAAGTGCGTTTGGAAGTGTCGTTGGTAGATATAAAATAATTTGATCAAATTACATTGACCATTATTGATAGAAAGAGTATGTTTAAAATAATTAATAATTTCTCTCATTTGAAAAATGTGTATTAATAGTCGGTAGATTATTTTCTCAATGTTTTTTTTCACACAGTAGCATTTTAATAACCGTCAAAATGATCAATGTTGAAATAGCGGATCAATATGATGAAGTCCTGCTAAATAATTATTAAATACTTTGAGGTTATTTACAAGCAAATTTGAATAGGCAGATTTTGAAAATAAAGTGGTTTCATATTACGTGGTGTTTTAAAAGCACGAGGGACATCTAAAAAATGATTGCCGTTGAAGTAGTTTTTACGTATGTTTTAAGTATTTAGGAAAAATGAACTTCATCTTAAAAATGTTAATTTATTATTATTCACACGAAGAGATTATTGGCAACTTGAAAAACGTATTTCCGTTGGAATATTTTAAAATATTTTCGAGGCAGTGGCGTAGCCACGGGGGTGGTTTTGGACATAAAACTCCCCCCAAAGACAAAATTTTCAGGACAAATTTTTTTTCGAAAAAAAAAATCGGAAACCCCCCCTCCCCCAGACCAATTTTCTGGCTACGCCACTGTTTCGAGGTAAATGAAGACTACTAATCAATTTACATATATCCATAAATATAAGAAATTGATATAAAAATTATTGAAATGTATTATTTATTTATATTATCGAATAAAGAATACGTCGATCAACCATCTTTCTAACACGAAAGCGTGTAATAATCACCGTTTAAATATTGAAAATCATGCCAAAGCAGAACCGAAAAGTGCAGTTAGAGTGCTGCTCTGTGCACGACTCTTTGAGAGGCCCGAGCACGGCCCGCACTTGCTCGCCTCTCTCGATCTGAACGGGCTTGCTTCCAACAACGCGTGCTGCACGCAAAGAGTTTCGTGCCGCACCATATCCCTGCCTACGACTATTTGATTTCGCTGCCTTCAAGAATATGGTCATTCGCAGTACCTACTTCCAACACAGCCTTACGTATCGGTACACCTGGAGATCACCACTGCATACAGAATCACAAATCGACCACGTTCTGATTGATGGACGGCACTTCTCCGACATTATCGACGTCAGGACATATCGTGGCGCTAACATCGACTCTGACCACTATCTGGTGATGGTGAAACTGCGCCTAAAACTATCCGTCATCAACAATGTTCAACAACGACCTAGAGCGACTGAAGCTTTATGTCGCCACTGCATACGCGCAGCATCTCGAGGCAGCGTTGCGGGAAGTGTGTGAGCTCGATGGGGCCATTCTTGAGAACTGCTGGAATACAGTCAAAGCAGCCATTAACGACGCAGCGGAGAACAACGTCGGGTATATGGGACGAAGTCGACGGATCGATTGGTTCGACGAAGAGTGCAGACAGATTCTGGAGGAGAAGGAAGCAGCGCGGGCGGTCGCGCTGCAGCAAGGTACCCGGCAGAATGTGGAACGTTAAAGACGGAAGCGGAGACATCAGACCCGCCTTTTTCAGGAAACGCCGCCTGAAAGAAGCGGAGTGCGATGAGATGGAATAGCTGTGCCGTTCTCAAGAAACACGCAAGTTCTATCGGAAGCTCAACGCATCCCGCAAAGGCTTCGTGCCTCGAGCCGAAATGTGCCGGGATAAGGATGGGAGCATCTTGACGGACGAACGTGTGGTGATCGAAAGGTGGAAGTAGCACTACGAGGAACATTTGAATGGCGCTGAGAGTACAGGCAGTGAAAGTCAAGGCAGCGGAGGAGATGACTACGTCAGTTCAGCGGACGATGGAAGCCAACCAGGGAAGTTAAGGATGCCATCCAACAGCTAAAGACCAATAAAGCAGCTGGTAAGGATGGTATCCGAGCGGAGCTCATCAAGATGGGCCCGGAATAGCTAGCCACTTGCCTGCACAAATTGATAGTCAGAATCTGAGAAATTGAACAGCTACCGGAGGAGTAGAAGGAAGGGGTTATATGCCCCATCTACAAGAAATGCGACAAGCTGGAGTGTGAGAACTTTCGAGCGATCACCATCCTTAATGCCGCCTACAAAGTGATATCTCAGATCATCTTCCGTCGTCTGTCACCATTAGTAAATTAGCTTGTGGGAAGTTATCAAGCCGGCTTCGTTGACGGCCGCTCGACAACGGACCAGATCTTTACCGTACGGCAAATCCTTCAAAATGCCGTGAATACCAAGTCCCATCGCACCATCTGTTCGTTGATTTCAAGGCGGCATACGACAGTATAGACCGCGTAGAGATATGGAAAATAATGGACGAGAACAGCTTACCAGACTGAAAAAAGAAACGGTGGATGGTGTGCAAAACTGTGTGAAGATTTCGGGCGAACACTCCAGTTCGCGCCGGGGACTAACACAAGGTGATGGACTTTCGTACTTGTTGTTCAACATTGCGCTAGAAGGTGTCATGCGGAGAGCCGGATGTAACAGCTAGGGTACGATTTTCAACAGATCCAGTCAATTTATTTGTTTCGCGGATGAAGCTGATGGATGACATGGACATTGTCGGCCGAACATTTGCAAAGGTGGCAGAACCATACACCCGCCTGAAACGTGAAGCAACAAAAGTTGGACTGGTGGTGAATGCGTCAAAGACAAAGTACATGCTTGTGGGCGGAGCCGAGCGCCACAGGGCCCGCCTGGGAAACAGTGTTACGATAGACGGGGATACCTTCGAGGTGGTCGAGGAATTCGTCTACCTCGGATCCTTGCCAACGGCTGATAACAATGTTAGTCGTGAAATACGAAGGCGCATCATCTGTGGAAGTCGGGCTTACTATGGGCTCCAGAAGAAACTGAGGTCAAAAAAGATTCGCCACCGCACCAAATGTGTCATGTACAAGACGTTATTAAGACCGGTTGTCCTCTACGGACAAGAAACATGGACAATGCTCGAGGATGACTTGCAAGCACTCGGAGTATTCGAGAGACGGGTGCTTAGGACCATCTTCGGCGGTGTGTAAGAAGACGGTGTGTGGCGGCGGAGAATGAACCACGAGCTCGCCCAACTCTACGGCGAACCCAGTATCCGGAAGGTAGCTAAAGCCGGAAGGGTACGATGGGCAGGACATGTTTCAAGAATGCCGGACAGCAACCCTGCAAAGATGGTGTTTGCTTCCGATGCGGCAGGTACGAGACGGCGTGGAGCGCAGCGAGCGAGATGCGCAGACCAAAACGATGGTGCAAAACGACTTGGCGAGCGTGGGGCGTATTCGAGGATGTAAAGATGCGGGCTCGAACCGTGCATTGTGGCGTCAAATTGTTGATTCAGTGTTATCTGTTTAGATGTAGACTAAATAAATGAAATAAACAATTTCAGCAACATTCCAAACTAGCCTGGGCCCTCCTTAGCTGTGGAGGTAAGGCGCATGGCTACAAAGCAAGACCAGGCTGAGGGTGGCTGTGTTCGATTCCCGGTGCCGGTGTAGGCAATTTTCGGATTGGAAATTATTTCGACTCCCTGGGCATAAAAGTATCATCGTGTTAGCCTCATGATATACGAATGTAAAAATGGTAACCTGGCTTATAAACCTCGCAGTTAACAACTGGGGAAGTGCTTAATGAACACTAAGCTGCCAGGCGGCTCTGTCCCAGTGTGGGGATGTAATGCCAAGAAGAAGAAGAAGAAGAAGAATAGTTCTCTGGCGTGTGTACAACTTGTTCTGGTCAAGCTGGGGTGCAAACCAAGGAAACCTCTCATTGAACATCTCAAGCATCGCCGGTGTGCCGGACATATCCATCCTGGTGCAAACGCAGTAGCAACGGATCACGTATTGATTCGTCACCCTTGTCCACATGATCCGCTGCCGTCGGCGGCTTGCTAACGTGAGTGATTGACGTCGATCAACCACAGCAACATCAGCAGGTGCAGCATTGCCTTGGTGATTTCTTCTGCTGCCGTTTCTGTTTTGCCTTGTTGGCACGGGCTTAGTCCGATGACTAGAGGGTCGCTGTTGCACCTCTCCTTCATCTAGCCGTTGGTCGCTCGCTCTGTCCACCGTCCCAGGACCAGCTCCAGTAGGGGCTCTCTCCTCGGGCAATCGCATGGGTGATATTCTTCTTGAGCGTAACTCCATATCTGGGTATGCTTTCATTCCCGGAAGCTACGGGTTCTGTAAAGTTATTTAATTCTTTAATCGCTTAGGAATTGGGCCTTCAGCTCCCACCTGCTCGAAATGGTGGTTTTTTATAGACGCCCAGGGTATTTGACCTGAGCTCCCACCATTCATAAAAAACTCCATACAAAAGTATTACGAGGGGGAGGGTGGGGATCTAAAAACACCAAATTTAGTGTACGTAATTTTAGAAAGAACCCTTATATCTTACTATTATTGTAGAGTTTTGGCACTTCCTCAGCAAACGAGCTGGGAATTTTCACCTACCCCGGGCTATCGAAATGTCAAAGGGGATTAGGCTCTGTGGATCTCATTCGCCGGTTGACTGAAAATCCTATAATAAACGTTTGCACCGGATGTATTAGTTACGAATGGTGATTCAGGAACCTTCTTACGATGCTGCAAGTTTCAAGAACCACTGTTTTCCATCTCCGTTATGATCTCGCGATTTCAGTACAGCTTCACGAAACTATTTTTCAGAACCGGTTCAGGCACATATTTGTAGTGGGCGACAAACTGGATAACCAAGTTGTGCTTTAAAGCAAGCTGTTGGTGCACAATCATGGCGACTGTGATAGGTTGAATTAGGGATCCTATAATGAGAGCCATTTCGAGTCAATCGAGCTTTGAGAACTATCAAATGTGAGCCAAGTGAACATTGTTATTGCTGCAGATTGAGAGGTATTGCGATTGGTATGAAATATATTTTAGGAAAAATTTCATCGAATACACCAACGCGAGTTGCATCTGTTTACGCATCGTATTTCTTGTATCGTATTTGTATTGCACTTTTATTCAAGAGACAATGCTCATTCAAACACTATTAGTGGATAGACAAACATAATCATTGTCATCAAATGCATATACAAGCTTCATCATTTTGCACTGCAACAAGTGGTGGCAGCGTTGCTAAGCCGTCTGCGAAATTATTTGCATATCTCTGCTCTCATCATAGGATCCCTAGGCTGAATCATCTAAACCTAAACATCCGGACACAATATGTTCGATCGTTCACACCGCGCTTGCCACGTATTCGACGCCGCTTCGTCGATATATTCCAGCTCCAGTTAATTGGGGTGCGTTCGATGCAACTCCTTCTGCTTCCACGATGCGATCATCTCGTCGAATGTTGCAATTCAGCTGACAGTCTTCCTGCGCCAGATGCAGGGCACTGAATCCGTGGTCAGCTTCACACACAGCGCGATAGATTTTGTGGCGGTTCTGGCTCTCCACAAAGTATCTTCCTCGTATATCGGTGACGCCTCCTACTGTACGTAGGAGTGACTCTCTCAATATACGATTTTGGATAGTACATGCGATGCTTGGTGAATTGCTCGTTCTAAGGCCTGCAAGTCAGTCTTGGTACTGTATGTCAACAAGGGCACGGCAAACGTGTTTATCGCCTTATTATTATTTATTTCTCCTAAATATTTTTTTGACGGCTTGCGGCTTTTCAAGGCGCGTCTTTTCAAAAACCAAAAAAGTATATGAAAAGTACTGTTTTTAGGAAACACCTTACGTAAAATTACACAGTGTGTGTATGTTTTTTTACAAGGGAGAATGCATTTACGCCCGACCCAGCACACGTGCTTAGTAGTTACCAAGCTACCACACGGAAGTGTATTGGAATTTCGGACTCGAACAGTGAAGTAGTACCGACTAAACTCCATTGGGCTCCGCCCATCATGTTCCCCAGGAACTGCCTCCCAGCATTACTTCTAGGGGATATGCAGTACTTACTGTACTCGCTCATCAACGCTCACACAGGCACTCATCACGTATGAGATTTACTTGGGTGCTCTCTCCAACTCACGCTGACACTTACTCTGACGCACCATGTGAGTCTTACTTGGATGCTCACCACTAACATACCAGGTGAGTCTAACTTGGGTGCTCACCCTATACGCCCCATGTGAGACTAACTTGGATGCTCACCCTGCCATCTGATTCAGGCTCTAGCATACCAATTTGAGACTTATTTGGGTGTTCACTCTAGCACACCCTGCCACTGTGTTAATGCACTTTTTCTAGAATTCCGGCCCCTAGCTTAGGCTAGTTTTGGCTGGCTGACTGACCCAATACTTCACTACAACATTGTCTCGATCCCTCGAATCCTCCTGACACCACCCGGCGTTGAGTTCCGGTGAAGGAAACTTCCGCACTGATGGTGTCCCGACTACCGGCGGCTATCGCAGGGACGCTTTTGTGCATTGCGTCGACTTCGTCTTCGGGTTGCAGTTCCGGTGGTGGATGACGTTCGCCCTGGCTGTGTCCTACATGCCCGAAGCGCATTCTTCTCCTTTATTCTGACGGTTCCGGTTGGCAAAAGACTTCTGGTTCACCGGCACCTCGACGACCCGAACCCAAACACTGCTCACTGCGCTGTATACTCCCCAGAACTGGCACTTATTCGCTGATCACATTTCCACCTACGCAGCAGCTCCGATAGTATTTGCGTCACGACTCAGCTTACCGCATTCCAAGTGTCTTCCCCAAGACAAATTCGCTCTGCGATATTATCCGCCCTTGGGACAGACATTCCTGGGGCTTTCCCTACGTATTACCGCAAACCGCGGACAATCGAACACCACATGCTCCGGCGTCCCTTCAACATTCTCACATGGACATAACATTGAGTTGGTGTATCCGAACCGATGTGAATACTTCCAAAAGCATCTGTAAATTTCGAAGGTTTTTGAAAGTTTTGAATGCTCAAAAAGGCAATTGATATTTCCTAGTTCGTTCTTCAGTCAGTTCTTCCTCGCATTCGAGAAGCTATTCTGAAGTAAATTTTGAAAAATGTCGAAAGCTTGTAACCTGCACACGTCCGACGGCCTCGCGATAGCTGCAAAACAGCTGACAAAGTCGCCGCACGAAATAGAAACACTATTCTATCTACCATGTAAAGCACATCACATCCACAACACACCAACAGAACATTCGTTGCCGAATCAAAAATAAGAGCCATAGTCCAGTCTCTCCAACGAAATATCCACATAGGGCAGCTGATAGACCACATATCAAACACTGCATATTTCGACAGTAAATCAACACTGGCTACCAAAACGAGCCATAAATTGGTTGCAGAAATCCTCTGCCAATTAAATCTTCTCCCAGCATCCTGCAAAGCACTCTCCTGAGACGATCTCCCGACTTCGGACGATGATAAGCGACAAGAATCATCACATCTCAGGAGGCACAGACAAAATCCAAAAATCACAACGAGTTGTTGGTTAACTACCAAGCAGGCACTACGTTCGCAACTGTATGATTGAGTTCGGTATCGAAGTGTTAATTTCCTGACCGACGGATTGGTTTTAGTTACCGTGTGCGGGAGTTAAAAGAAACTACTTGTGGGCAGTGAAGTGGTGATTTATTGATGGCCTAGGAAAAGCCCTAGTTGCCAAGATAATGCTCCTGCTCCAGAAAGCAAGTAGAATGGAGTAGTGATTGTTTTGCTAAGAGATCGGCCTTTCATTCGCTACAAAAATTATGTGGCGGCTTGTGGGAGCAACATCCCAAGACGACGGTGAATCGAAGTGGCTGGCATGGATCGCTAGCAGGGGCCAGCAATCATCTTAATTCTGTCCGGACAGACATGACGATTTGCGGTCGCCGAGGGATACATTTTTACACTGACACACACACACATACTAAACTTTAGGTTAAGGAATTTAAGCGTAAGTACTAAAATACATTCTTCGCATGTTAAATTTATGTTTTTATTTTTGTTGCAATGATTCCGAGTAGTGCTTTTTTTTATGGGTCCACTATATTGTTTGAACCAATTGTTGGCGGTTCTGAGTACGTGGGCAATGGGGACCAGTGCCATCTTCGCCTCTTTTCAACTTTTTGTCTCCGTCTCATGCGCCCCCCCTCAAGGGGGAGGTGACAAGCTTTCGGACGTGAGCTAACGAAAACAACCGTTTCATTTTGGTTCAAGTCTAAGACTACTTTATTTGAAATAAATTGAAAGTTTATATACAAATTTCTTACATCTAATGTTCACCTGATCCTAATCTACATTGCAGCATCGAGCGCCCTTTTCATTGTCCGTCTTCCTCGGCAACGATAAGTTTATTACTCTCTTTCTTTTTGAAGGCTGCGTTCGCCCTTTCCTATGTGTATATTATCGGTCTGGCATGTCTATCTGCCTGTTCTTATGTTGATCTTTCCCATAGCACATTTTGAAGAAAACTGTCTTATCAAGGAGTTTTATTGCTTATTTCCTATCGCTCGTAATCAAGAAGAGATTGGGTACATTGATACTACAACTTTTATTGCTATGTTGGGATAACCCAACTGGCGATGACGAGACATTAGAGCGTGGGCATACAATTTAGTCAACGTAAACTGTGTCTGCGTTGGTCTGGGTAGTCGCTTAAACAATCAATGATTGCTGTCAGCAACAGCATCCGTGGCCCGATAGGAAATGCGTCAGGTAAAAGAGTACTTCGCCATGCTTTCTGTTCATCCACGTCGACAGGTTTGGAATGAGCCGTCCACCTCCCTTTCTCTGTACTGTCCCACTTCTTCTGCCTCATCGCCATTGAGCAAATTTTCACCATCTTTCTCATGTTTCGAAAAGTAAGGACAAAAGGTCGAAAGGCATAAAAGGTCGAACGGGACAAAAGGTGGAAAGAAACAAAAGATCAATAAGATCAAAATTACACTATTTTTAACAAATAAATAAAACTCAAGAGTAAGTACAACTAATTGATGGATGTTTGGGATTTCTTAATGTCACATCGATCTACCAAAATGGCACACGCCGCACATGAAATACAGCAATGCGCCCGCCTGCGTCTATGTGGCGTGCACTATTTTGACAGATCGAATCGAAGTGACATTTAGAAAACCTTGATATACACCTTGATATACAAGTTTTATTCATTTCCTAAATCAACAATCTGTTTTATTTTTAACAGAACTATCTAGTTATTCACAATATTGTTTCATAGTAATTTATCCTTCTTTGAAAATGTCTCATTCTTTGATTGATGAGATGAGTGTGGTATTATTTCTGCTTGAAGTTAAATGCATAGCACACATTCCTTTGGAATACACCCAACTTATTCTTGATCGAAATTTTGTCCCTTACGACGTTTTATCCTTTTCGACCTTTGTCCCTTTCGAACTTTTGTCTTTTTCTTCCTATTGTCCCTTTCGACCTTCTGTACCTTTCGTCCTTTCGACCTTTTGTCCCGTTCGTCGTTTTGTCTTTTCGACCCTTTGTCCTTTCGACCTTTTGTCTTTCGATCTTTTGTCCTTTCGACCTTATGTCTTTCAAGCTTTTGTCATAGATTCGTTCTCGGCATAGCTCTTTGCAGCAATTTGATTCGCTAATCTTGATTGCCCGTTTCAATGCGGTTCTAGCTTCCCGGAACGCAGCCTTGCGCTCCTCTCTCTCTGGTTGCGTCCTCGCTCTCCTGGATCTGAGAAAAACGTAGCACATTGAGCCTCGCGTTCCACCAGTAGGCTAAAAGCCGATTGCTGTTTGGCTCCAATTTTCGCGGCATTGCAGCATCACAAGCCGTTACCATCCTTCTTATCAGTTCTGCCGCAACAACGTTCTCGAAATTGTTGCCCGGTCGAAGTGCCTTAATAAAGATTAAAGAGGTTCTTTTTTTGTTCAATATCTTGGCTGTGCATATGCACAGCACTCGTTTCGAGACAAATTAATATGAAATTTGCGAAAAAGAATCCACGTGTCTTGGAGGGACTCAAACCTGCTACTCTCTTGAAGTTCCACCGGAGCTTCGACTTCACGAATAGGTATTCAAAAAAATCATTGTTGTTTGGGGTATTATTTACAAAAATAAAAAGAATGGCTAAAATTTTCCAAATTATTGAGGGTGATAAAATCGGCTCAAAAACGTGCAAGATCTGGTCAATACTATAGTTGAATATTTTTTGACGTAAATTTTTAACATCTGCATTCCCAAAATCTCATTTAAAGAAACTTGAGCATCACAATAATTTATGTATTTTATTATTTATAGTCAATGAAGAGCTGCAATGTTTGGATGATTCGTTGATCAAAATGCTTGCCTACCAGCGACTTCATCAAATAATTCTACAAAGTAGTGACGTACTACAGAGCGGTTCTGCCAGTCTATCTTCGGAAAATGTGAGAGAAATCATAAAATCAGAAAAACCTATCAAATCCACGACTCTTCCCAGTCAATTACTTACGAAGGACGATATCGAACGTATCGCAAGAGAATTTACCAGCCCCAGACGTGACGGCAATATGCTAGAGAACAATAGCGCTACTGCAGTTGTTACTCCAATCAAAGTAGAGCCCAAAGAAGATCAATCGGAAAAGACACCACAATCAAATGAGCAGAAAATATATTTAATGAGCAAGATATTGGAAAAACATGTAACCAACATCGACATACGAGTGCGTGCCGTGATTACTCCTGTGGAAGTAAATATGCCAGGTTGTAGCTGGTTTGAAACACCTGACCTATCTAGTTCCATCTATATGCGGTATCGCTCTATTTCTATCGGAACCGGGCAAGGCAACGATGTACATCTGGCGAAGTACGGAACCTGTTGCTTCGTTTCAGACAAGCATGCAACAATTTTCTACGATGAGGTATGTAATCTCCATAACAGAGCAATGCTGATGTTAACATAGTTGACTTATTATCATTGTTTCATATCTGTAACGATACAAATGACTTTTAACGGCAGACATTGAGGTGTAAAACAAAAGGAGGACATTCGTGAGGGACTACGACAGAAAAAGGGATGGATGACATTGATGACAGTTGTATTTTTGTTTATGATTGAAGGTTCCCCAAACTCAAACGACGCACCTGCGATTATATTCTGTAGTGTTGGTATTGAAGTGTCAATGAAACCTTGCATGGCGGACCCAGATACAGTCATGGCAAGGCGTCGCGTGTGTTTGGGGAAAAGCTTTATGACTGGTAGCCTCACACCTCTGGAAAATTTTCCGCCTGTTTTTGGCCCCGTGCATTTTAAATGGGTTCGCATAAAAATACATAGGGGGAAATAGGCGGACCAAATTCCTGTGGTGTGAGACTACCTCTATAGTAGGGGGGATGCTGCTCTAATCTTCTGGTCAATAAATTTCATCATATAGTGCATATGCTCCTGTGCAACACGATTGTGATGCATCACCAGTGCTAAACGTGCGCGTATTCCTACATGACAATCTAACTGCATTGATTGTGTGCCTTTTTACAACACAAATTATGATAGGGTAAGAGGGTATAATGCGCCCCACCTGGCCAAAACGCCCTCTTTGAAAACTATAACTAACTAAGGGTCAAAATCAGTTGGTTCCTATAAATGTTTGTAAAATTATCATACTATATGAATGTGGAAGTATTTTTGTATTGCATAATGAAAATAATAGCAAAATACAAAAAGTTACAGTTTTGATGTAACTTTCAATGTTTGTTTGAACTGCTTAGATGGACTTATATTGTTTTTTTTAATGTCAAGCACATAAGGATTTGTAACCTTTTTATTATGGGATTGATAAAATACTAATGAAGGGCTATAAAATGGCTTTGGTTAAGGTGCGGCGTATTGCCCAGGCACTTTTTGAAATCCATTGACTTTTCAAAAAAGCTTTATTACGTGTTATCTGTAATATTTTTATATGATTACTCACTGGCAATGCATTTGCGACTTCCTGGACTACCAAATAACACAAGGTTTGCATAAATTGCTTTGAAAAGTAAAAAGTTATCAAGGAGTTGCCTTAGGGGGGGGGGGGTATATTATACCGTCTTAACCTAATTGTTTATCGAAAGAGAAAGGTACTGGCCAAGTTCCCCCTGGCGGTGCCGAAATGATAAGAATAATGCCTTTTTCCATTTTAATCACGATTTTTCAGTATCATAAGTAATAGCACTCATAATATTTCCTAATGTGGGGGGCACGTTTGAAACACTTTCTTTTAACGCGGGTGTCAGCCGGGTGACCCATGTTTTTTTTCTAAAAAGACAGAATCACCATCTTCGACCAGAGGTCGCACAGACTGAACACTTAACATCTAGCATTAGTTTAATTTTTTTTATTAAGTTTAATTATTCTTATTTTATTTGGTAGGAAAACCATGAATCTTGAAACTATGAAGTCTTTTAACATCACTCCGTTTCACTTTGAACAGTCAGAGGAGGGCATAGTCGATTACCTACATGTACACATGTTTTGATAGCTACAATTAGTATTGATAGCAAAAAGAGAATGAAAAAGTCTCTCACTTATCATCTCTGTATACATATACGATATGTAGCATACCGCGAGAGACTTTTCGCATGCTGCCATGCAGTGGCGTTGCCACGGGGGTGGTTTTAGACATAAACCCCCCCCCCCAGAGACTCCAAACGTAAGGAGCACTGGTTCTGATGATGTATTTCAATTTATTCTACACAGCTGTGCGGTCGCCAAAACAAAATGAGTTAGAACAACGCTAAAATCATCACTTCTCTGTGGGGGCTGCCTATTCGATTCTGTTTTTGCGCACTTGTAATACCAGTTTGATAAATTTGTTATTATGACTTCTATGATTCGGAACAGTGTTTGCCTCTTTTTTATCGTTGTTCTTTAGTTTCTGAAGAAATAGTACCTATAGGGGAACGTCCACAAATTACGTAACGCTTAGAGGGGAGGGAGGTTGAGTGAATTATGACGATCCATACATTTTCAGATTCTCCATACAAAAAGTGTGACAATGGGGGGGGGGTAGGGTGTTTGAAAAAGTCAAATTTTTACGTTACGTAATTAATGGATCTTCCTATGCAAGTGAGCCATTTTACTGGCCAGAAGCCTTAAAGCTCGTAAGTTTCAAGCAAAAAAAACGAGAATTCCTTCATTCATGTAGTTGTGATATGATGGTCCCTAGTAATATCAATACCATTGTAGGTACCAACCAGAACTCTAAATATTCGATTATTTTTTATGAAGCCCATCGGCCTTCTTTGTCACTTCACTTCTAAACATATTCATATTAGGCTCTGCACCGTCAATTTTTAGAATGAATATGGGTCAGTGAGTATTTATTTGAATATCACAAATTATTAAATATCTGTAAAACTAAACACATGTTTGATGATTAAAAAAATACACACATAGATCTAATCTCGTTTAATTGAGGGGCATTTTAAGCGCCAAATGTCAATACATATAATCAAGGCTAATTATATTTTTTTCGCCATTACAGTTACCATTACTCAGTGGTAATCAATTGAATGAATTTATGAAGAAGTAAACTGTGTAAGTCATTACATGTTTTCAATAATCAAAACACGATTGTCAAAACTGCAGCGAATGTGCTTCATGTTAGTGAATATTTTATGTTCTGGTAACAACCAATCCTAACTCTTTGCCAAAATCAGTTTCCTCACCTGTTATACAATTCCAAGAATCCATTTATGATTGAAACATCAAATTTCATTACTTTGAATATGGTAGGCTAAAATCTTTCCTACAAAAACACTCCAGGAATTTTATTGAAATTGAGTGCTGATTTGATCGACGTAATAAGAATAAACCCTGAATTATCCACCTAGCGGTGATGGTGCCTTTCTCGTGCATTATAAAAATACTATTTTGGCCGTTACTTTTGAGCACATTGTCCGATCTGGCCATTTTTCAATAAAAACAATGGAATAGAATTCTGCGTCGAATGCAACTTATTCGGTTAAGCGTAAGTGCCCAAAAAAATATTGACACATTTGCTACATTTTGGTACGTGGGTGCGCACAGACACACACACACATACACACAGACATCACCTCAATTAGTCGAATTGAGTCGATCGGTATATAACACTATGGGTCTCCGGGTCTTCTATAAAAAGTTGGTTTTTGGCGCGATTATATAGCCGTATACTTAGTATACGAGAAAGGCAAAAAGAGGCGGGTGGTGTGGCCTTCTATTTAAAGAAAAATTTGAAGTATTCGGTCATCTTCAAATCTGAAAATGAGAGTGAGATTGACTATCTATTCAATAAATTGAAATAGGGAACTGTTCTGTTCCCATCTCACTGAACATATAATCATCTCATCGCAAAACAAAGAAATACAGCACCAACCTTGTCGCTTCTTTTTGCTTGTTCACTGGTGAAAAAAATCACAAAAATAGAGAACAAATCAAATTCCTTTTCAATGCTTTGTTTTTGATGGGATGGATATAGGAGCAATGGTATGAAGTGCCGAACCTTTCCCCTATATGAACCTTGTGTGTGGTGTCATATACAAGCCCCCTGATATAAATAAATAGTGTTTAAATCGTATTTTCGCCGTTATCTCAGAACTATCATCTACTGAGCCCAATATTCTAGTAATGGGTGATTTCAACATTAACTTGATAGCCCAGAATTCGAACAAATGCACGAAATTCATTGAAAATCTGAATTCACTGTCCTCCAAGTTAATTGGTATTGCTCCTACATGCCACAGGTCTGGATTATCTACCGTCATCGATTTGTTTACTGGAAACTGCACGAGAAGCATTAATAATGTTTATCAATCTTCTCTTGATGGAATAAGTGATCACGATTTTATTTGTGTCGATTATAAGTATAAACATTCGTAGGCACTCCCAGAAGTTTGCTAGGCTCGTTATTACCATACAATAGAAAAAAACTGGTGCAGCCCAATCGGGTTGTACGCAAAGGTGACGTAGGACTACGTAGCTATACGAAATGGATGGTATTTTCTATTATAATTTGTGTCTCTTTATTAACATTGAGCAAACTGCTCGGAGGTCAACTGAATCAAGAAGGCGAATAGTTGCTCCCAGTTGAATGGACTTTGAGGCTCTAGCCATAGAATTAACATGACTCATCGGCCAAATCGCCGCTGAAGCCACTCGACTGGCTTTCAGAGGAGGATATCACAATCCTAGAAGACACCATCCTCAAAAATGTTCGAAATAAAAGAGAAATAAGCAGAATCAGAAAAGGCACGAAACCAAACGCAAATATATTTATTTGCAACGTTTAGTTTTCGCCCGCGATGGGAACGTATGTGGCAAAGTGAGGAGAACTTTAAGAATTAATAACACATAGTTCTTTTCAAAAAAGTGAATTTTCTGGCAAGATTATTTGGTTTTGTTTCTGTTAATCATTAGAATTTATTAATCATTAATCATCATTTAATTTAATAATTTATTAATCATTAATCATGTTTCCCGTAACACGGTAGATCACTTTGACGTAGTGTGTTGCGGTGTAAGATCTACCAAACAGAGCCCTAGCCTAATCCATTTTTCTAGCTAGGGCAATAAGTTGTGGTAATTAGGGATTCATCGTATTTAGTCCTCGCTACCAATAGCAGTCTCAGAAATAAAACATAATTAATGTTACCTTGCAGACAGTTGAAAGACTCGAATTCCTCTTGTTTGAGGCTAAACTGTATGCAGCGGAAACAACTTTTCAAGCAATTAGTTAAAAAACCTCGGTACCCGGTCCTAGGCTGAACTGACTGCTGGAAAAATCGGGGGTTTAAATACGTACCGTGGAGGTACCATATTCTGCGCATTTAAGAAAATTTTGAAACAAAATCGTTGTTATCGAGAAACCATAATGATTTATGAATACCTTTATGTAGTAGTTGTGCAACTATAATCCACGGAAGACTATGAATCTTTAAAATTTTGATTAAATTGACTAAGAACATATATTATTAATCGATTTGTGAATTGCCATATGGTTCCTAATTCTGCGCACGTATTTTGAAATGTTCCATATTCTGCGCACAATGTTCCTAATTCTGCGCATAATAATAACCAGTCAGTTTGAGTAATTTTTTGTCTCATGAAATGGTTTTGAACATTTATACAAATATTTCATTACTTTTGCACGTTTTTGGTACCATGTATATTTCCTAAAGTCTATCTGACTACAACGTTTTACCGTTCTCGTACGCAAGTAGACGAAGAAACGTCCGTCCAAAACGAACTTATAACGAAATATAAGACCTGGCGAATTGGACCCAAACCCAATCGACCCAGCTGTGATGAATTGAGATAATGCCTGTGTGTGCGTGTATGTGTGTACGATGTATGTGCACAAAGATCTTATCTATTTTTCAAGTCCATTATCCGATTGCTCGCCATCACCACAAGTTGCTTTCGACGATTTTCCGTTAGACAACTTTCCAGATCGGTTATTGTGTTCATGTCAATGGTCAAGTCACTGTTTTGCCTTGTTTATTAAAGTTCGCCATTGACGAAAAGGCAATTTTTTATTCCGATCAAATCCGATATTTATATGGAATTGAAATAAATGTAATCCAACGCGAATAATAAGACCAGTCCTACATAAATGCGGATGTTGCCCAAAGTGCTATTTTCTCAAATGTCAGAATGCCAACCTAGGAAATCTTCGATGTCGATTTTTCAGGGAAAATTATTCGTGCGAGTCACGTGATATACACATTTAAATTAGATACCTCAAAGTTTAAAAAAACGCTCAGTGGAGCTGTGGTGCGCAAAGTCAAGTAGCATATATCCCTTGTATCTTTCCGGATCGATCTTCGCATTTTTTGCTCTTCTTGTTTTATTCCAGCATTTTGATATTGTTTCCTTGTCAAAACAGTTGCTACGTCCAATTTGGGTTGACAAGCCAGTCTTATTTTACCTATCCATTCCGCGCGCACAATTAGGAACAGAAAGTAAATTTTGTGCCATATTCTGCGCAACATAAATTGCTTTCTATAAGATAGAGATTACACTCTGAAAGCCGGTTTTCATCATATTGAAGCAACAAATAATCTGCTTTGGAACTCCGCTTTGAAAAAATGAGTCCAAATCTTTATTTTTACTCAAATTCGAGAAAAATGTTTACGTGCGTTTTAGCGCTGCTGTTAATGGAGGCCATTTTTCGACATTTTTCGATTTTACCGATTTTGTTTTTCTTCATATTTCCGTTATCAACGCTAAATTATTGCTTTATTATCAGCACATGACAACAATAGATTGCCAACTTTTTGATGACATGTAAGTAAATATAATGATAACATTAAAGAAAATTTAAAAAAATGTTTTAGTGTCAAAGTGCGCAGAATTAGGAGCCGCGCAGAATAAGGTACGCGCACGGTACTAACTCTTCTTGAACTGGTGAACAATGGTAGTGAGAGGAACACACGGAAGTTCTTATTACTGAATAAATTCTCTTGCGTGAAATGGTCTTGTAGACAGAGCTAAATCCCGGGTTTTAAGAGTTTCACTGGTGATATTCTAGAAGCAAGACAAGGATGTGGCTAGGGCTCCGATGCATGGCCAAAAACAGTATTACTGTTCTGTTTTCTCAAGAAAGGATTGATATCCTATTGATAAGGGGCGCGCCTTCAATGGGATTGCTCTCTATGAAGGGTCTAAATAGCGGGACCCACGCAAACCAACACCACCAATAGGTAGGTGAAGGTTTCCGCTACCTGTTGATGGTGTTAGTTTGCATGGGACAGCCATCAGATTCGTCAAATCGTCGTTTGAAACTTTGTTTACAAAAGCAGATAAGTCGTTTTGAAAATTTTGTCTTGAATTATAGTTACGCTTGCTTTTAAGGCTTCAGGACAATTAGACAACTTAGGGACCATTTCTTCATCTTCGAATAACGCTTTAGTGATAAACAAATGGAGGCAATTTACTGACAGCTATACGTAACATAATCTACAACTAGCATAGATTTAAACTGAATAACGTAGGAAACATGTAATAACTAAGACAGACAAAATGATAGTATAATTAAACATTGTTAGACGATATGACACCGTACTAAACATTTGACATAATTATGACAGGATACGAAAAGATTGACGTTAGAAACATAGACGTGGAGATCAATCATAAGACTTCCTAAGCCCATTATCAAATTAAAGCTCATGAACTGTTGAATCTTGATTGGAGGCAATTCTTATGCTGTCGAGGACTATCGTAGCCCACAATGACAGTATTCGGGGTTTTCTCGAAATGAAGTTCAGAATATGTAGTGATTAAAATTGTGAGTAGAGAATTTTTGATGATTGCTTGGTGAACGGTTCTAAACTGCGGCCCGCTTTGGCCTTTGAATGCAGTTTTAGAGGCTTTCACTAAATAATCCTCAAAATCTAATGCAACACTATAGTTAAAATACGTTTTCATTAGAGTTTCCTACTTCATCATCAATATCATTATATTTAGACTGAAACACGTGCGATTACCTAATTATTTTTTTAACGTACTTTTCGAGCTTCTGTTGCTTGATGGAAACATGACCCAAACGCTATTGATTTTAATTAGAACTAAATGTAAGACATATAATCATATATATTAGACATTTCTCCACAGCTTAAGTATTCATCATAAAACTATCCCCAACTCCTTAGGCAGCGATATACTATGAGTATATCCCGCAAAACTTAAAACCCCCGTCGGTAAAGATGGTGTGAGACCTTTTTCTTAAGTCCCTGGTGTATCATGGACGATATGAATTCCAAATTCACATCGGTGACTTGGCCCCTGGCCATCAATAAAACAAAATAAAAATTAAATAAAATAACTCTTTCTTTCCATAAAATGTTGGTCCTGAGAAGAACCAATTTTCATTTCCCAATGCGCCTTACCAATAACTAACTGCATCCAAACGCTTGTCGGCACCTTTTGTTGAAACTGTCCGACTCGATGATTTTCGCTAAGCCTCCACCATTTGAAATAAATGTTCAGCGTTGCCTGCCAATGCTACCCACGCCATCGTGCTGCTGTGTCCGCTCCGCTCATCAAATGTCGAACCTCGAACCGCTCTTTGTGGGCTCACGCGTGCCGGAAAGCAGCTTTCTTGTATTCAATAAATTGAGTAAAATAAATCAAAACAGGGCACGTTACATTTTTTAGCGAAGAGTTCTAGTTGAAAAACGCATCAAAGGTGAAAAAAAAATGTGTTGCACTTTTTTTCCCAAGAAATTTCGTCAAAAATCCAAAAACCAAATATACAATTAATTGCATATTATTCGGCAACTCGGCCGTACGAAAACCATTTTTTGTTAAATATGTTGGCTGTGCATATGCACAGCACATGTTTCGAAATGGACAAATTGATATGAAATTTGCGAAAAAGAATCCACGTGTCTTGGAGGGACTCGAACCCTCAACCTCCTACACTCTAGATAGGCGTGATAATCCCTACAAAACAAGACCACTTAAAGGTCACGTTTGCGGAAAAGCCATCAGAATCCGAGTACCAACCTCCACCGCGGTCAGCTTTCGGATGCTTGATTTGTCCATTCTCCACATGTGCTTAATGGATTAATCGCAGGTTATGAGTGAGAATTCCGAAGCCTGCTTGCTTGGCTAAAGCATTTGATGAGTTTGATTGCCTTACGTATGCTTTAAGCAAACGTGACCTTTAAGTGGTCTTGTTGTGTAGCGGTTATCACGCCTATCTAGAGAGTAGGAGGTTGAGGGTTCGAGTCCCTCCAAGACACGTGGATTCTTTTTCGCAAATTTCATAACAATTTGTCCATTTCGAAACATGTGCTGTGCACAAGGATTGAATCCTAAAGAGAAAGAGCAAGTCTCTCACTTATCATTTCTGTATACATATAGAGTAGAGTGGGGCAAGAGTACGCACTTAGTTTTCAATCGACCATGGGGACCTTATGAAACAAGCTTCTGCATATCAAATCAATGTCGACGATTCGTATACTCTTCCTTTATGTTACCCAGTGGAAAAAATAATGGATATAATTAAATTCGTTTTAGCAGAACCCTTATTGCAAGACACCTAAAAAACGCACTCTTACCCCACCGGTGGGGTAAGAGTGCGCATTGGGTGGGGTAAGAGTACGCACTTTTCCAATCATGTGTTTTAAGTATTTATTAACACAAAAATGATCTAATAACATTTAATTGATGTTTACTGAAAGTATATTTTGGAATGTTTAAAGATTACGTAACTCTGAAAGAGGGAGGGGTCCTAGAAATGTGAACTTTCATGCGAAAAAAACATTGTGTTTTTTTAAATACCAAAAAACTATGGAGGTAAAAATATATCAACAAAGGAATTTTCCTTAAAGAAAGTCCACTAATTACGTTACGCAAAATTTGGCCATTTCAACACCCCTCCCCCCTATTCTACAATTTTTGTATGAATCCTCTAACAAAAAGCATGGATCGTCATACATTTCGCAACAGCCCCCCCCAGCTAAGCGTTGCGTAATTTATGGATATGTCTTCTGATAAAATGAAATAATCATTTAGATGAAATTGTGTTTTCAAACTATGTTTAGATGTAAAACAATACCTAATACAATTTCATGATTTTGTTTCTGCGATTTGTTCGTCGCTTCTAACGCCGAATGGTTTTAGCTCATCCTTAGGGGCAAGCCAGAGTAAACGCGACGCGACTCACGTAACAGAATAACAATAATTATCAACAGACTGTCAAATTGCACTGTCGCGTCGCATCGAATGTCGCGTTTACTCCGGCTTGCCCCTTAGAAGAAGAGCTTGTGATAATTTTCGATTTCCGTCCCTTTTTTCTTTGTTGTGGATCTTTACGCTTTGGAAGTAGTCTTATTTCGGCCGAAGATACGGGTTTGACAACATAACTCAAAGGTTCACATGCGTACTCTTGCCCCACACGTTCCTGCGTACTTTTAGCCCACAGCCCCAATATTTATACAGTTAATGGTATTGACCTCTTCGAAAACCAGCCCAATTGATGTTCTGCACCATAAAGTACTCTATACAATAGGTTATCGAAATGGTATAATGTTTACCTGATTGAACGTATATATGGTAATGAAATACTAGTTGCGGAAACACAATTATTTTTAGCATATGCACAGCCAAGATATTTAACAAAAAAATGGTTTTCGTACGGGCGAGTTGCCGAATAATATGCAATTAATTGTAGGACCCTCCTTAGCCGTGCGGTAAGATGCACGGCTACAAAGCAAGACCATGCTGAGGGTGGCTGGGTTCGATTCCCGGTGCCGGTCTAGACAATTTTCGGATTGGAAATTGTCTCGACTTCCTTGGGCATAAAAGCATCATCGTGTTAGCCTCATGATATACGAATGCAGAAATGGTAACTTGGCTTAGAAACCTCGCAGTTAATAACTGTGGAAGTGCTAATTGAACACTAAGCTGCGAGGCGGCAATGTCCCAGTGGAGGATGTAATGTCAATGAAGAAGATGCAATTAATTGTAATCAAGTGTCGGTCTTCCACCGTCATTAGTCGTCTGAGTACACGCGACCGCATACGTAAGGCAATCAAACTCATCAAATGCTTTAGCCAAGCAAGCCTTTGGCACAGCAGAGTCCGATTGATTCGCATTCAATTTGCAAAAAAGAGCCAACCGCGGCACAATGGTCGAATTCGTCAAATTTCACGACATAAATCGATAACTCGAAAACTATCGGTGCTATAGTTTTGACGTCTTTAGAAGAAATGATCTACACAAAAGATCTATTTTTGGTGTAAGTTGCCATTAAGGTGGCCCTTTTGTGATTTTTTGAAAATCAATTTTTAACCTTTTGAGTAAGGAGATCATATTATTCTACAAAGTTGTAGAGAATTTAATTCTAAGCATTTTTGCTTAATAAACATTTATTTTATCTCATATAGGTAATGTTTTATGACAAAATTATTAAATTTAGATAGGGTGGTTCCAAAAAAATAGATTTAGCTTCCACTTCCTCCAATTCAAAATATTTTCAAAACTGTCCAAGCATCGCTTCACGGTCTTTGGAAAGCGAATCTTTTGGTCACATAAGATGTTTGACAGTTTCATTTTCAAGCATATTATAAGCGTTTTTCATAAAAAGTGATATTTTCCGAGCCTTCTTCTGCAGCTAGTAGCAAATACAGTGTTGACCCGATTTTGTCACTCCCCGATGTTGTCTACCCCGATTTTGTCTACCCCCGATTTTATCACGTTTTCGACCCGATTTTATCACGTCCCGATTTTGTCACGTTTTCGACCCAATTTTGTCACCCCAAAAAATTTTGTCATTCTTTTTATTTCGTAAATAATACCAAAAATCACATTGATTTTCATGAAATAACTTTCACCACCTGTAGTTTATTACGAACGACTTCTGAGTACCTGGGAAATATTCTGTAAGCCATTTCGACAACAAATAACGGGTACCGTTCACACATTTGGCCTTTCCAAGGCATAAAATGATTCATATTTGTGGAATGAATTAAAAAAAATGAAAATATTTTTTTTCCAATTTTGTCACATACCCTGTTTTATAACCCCAAAATTCATCAGGGGGGTGATAAAATCGGGATATTACTGTATTAACAAAAATTTCAATCGTATTCTGAAAGCATACATGCAGGCCCATCAAATCCATGGTATTTCATTTGTCCCTCTTTGTCCACTTTTGTTTGAAAATCATATAATTTTTTGTATGAAAAATCAGCTATTACATGGAAAACACTTACACACTTAATTTTTTTCGCCGAGGCCGGCAAAATAAATTGCCGAGAATCCAACAGCTGATATCTCGGTAAAAATCTCGGTGAAAGTTCGAATTACCGATTGGTCGTAAAATGCTCGACACCACCCAGCTGTCAAAATTTACCGTGCCGTTCGGTAATGCGTTGCCGATTAATTCGGTAAAGGGATTTGCCGAAATTCTGTGAATAATTATTTTTTTATTTATTTTCAGTCGAATCAAAACAAAAATAAGAAGCATTAATCAATACGAAAGTAGATTTTATTTTTGATCATCTTTGTGTGAAAAACGATATGATGACTACACACTAAGCTTTTTTTTTCTCGAGCTCGGCAATCGGGCACCGCTGTAGCTCAGTAAATATCAGAACTGAACTTCGGCAGAAAATTTTGTTTATTACTGATTTTCGGCAAAAATATTTACCGTCTCTCGGCAAATGGAACGTCACTTTTTCTGAGATCTCGGTAAAAATCGTGTTTGCTGAAACTCGGCGGTGCCCACCTCGGGAAAATAAAAATAAAATGCTGAGATCTCGGCGAAATTTTTTAAGTGTGTACCTAATACCTGATTATTGCCTAGCAAAGTAAACAGGAATTCTATTCTCTCTGGCAGCCGTTTAATATTATTGCTAGAGAACAGGACCCAAGACAGGACCAGTCCGTAGGTTCCTGATTCCAACGATGTTTAACGTGTTTATTTTGACTCCGTCATGCGGGGTAAGCAATTTCCATCGATCTTGTGTATCTCTGGTATTATTTTGTTTGAGTTTCATCTGGAGCTGAAATTAATACGGATATAACATTCATTATTTCTAATGTTAAAATTGACGTAAAATGTTTTTTAACAGGTTATAGTGCCCTGTCCGTGCAGGAAATTGAAATCAAAATGAATACTTACCAATTCAAATATGAAAATTCTATTTTTCCATTGCTCTTGCTTCTTCACGTGTTTCTTTATCCGAAACTCAGTCAAATTCCGAACTACCGATGACGATGGCAAACTTGACTGCCGAGTTTCAGTAACTTATGTAAACGTCGTATTTATTGACGAGATATCGGTTAAAATAAGCTTTAACGATCATGTTCGTTAATTTATTTAACCGAGATGAAAATAGCCTTTTAAGTGTGTATGAATGCGTCATTTTATCTACGGATCAATCTACTTTGCAATTACGGCGCCTTTCTTGGCGCCAACATGATGATTTCATTTAATTGGAAATTTGAAAAACATGAAAGGAACACTGCTGGGAAAACCAGCGAGTTTGTTCTATTTGGCTCCAGATTCAAACTAGAATAGTGGTCTAAATTTCATGAAAAACTAAAAATAAATAGGGCATAGTGCCATATACACACACTTCCACACTCGTCATAATGGCAGTTGCTATACATCTTTTTGATAGTAACTGTTTCCAACGCTGACACTACCATTTCACATTTTATGTATTGATCTCTAATAGAAATTTCATGAGCATGAGCATGAGCATGATTGATCGCCCACGGTTGCTACTCCGTTATTGCCAGGGGGATCTCTAATAGAAATTTCAATATAATTAATATTATGGACCTCCTTTTTTCAAAACATTTCAAATTATGTAGCTGTAGCGATGGCGATGCTATAGTTGTGGTAATGTTGGTTCCCCAATAATTTTGAGGAAATATATTGGCGTCAGCAGTAAGATCTATAAGGTCAGAACTAATCCAGTACATAAGTAAAACACAACCCTATTTTTACACTGAAATTAAGATTGCAAACGAAAAAACCCTCAAAATATCGAGATTACAATCCATCCATTACCAAACTTCTATTTAATCCAGAAGTACCTCCAGAAATTCCTCGAAACAAAATCTTGAACTAATCATCCTGGTGTTATTTCATAAATTTATCCAGAAATTCTTTGGAAAGTCTTCTAGACACTTTTCTATAAATTCTATGGGAAAAACCTCCAGGAATTTCGGTAAGTCATCCAAAACATTATCCAGGCACACCTTCAATTTTTTTTAATTCTTTCAGAATTTCTCTAGATATTCCATCAAAAACTATTCCAGGAATTCAAAATTCCAGCAGGACATCTTTTGAAAAATCCTTCGCAAATGAATTCAGAAACTTCTTCGGAACCTCCTAAAGTAATTTCAGAATTTCAGAACTTTCCACAAATTCCTTCGGCAATTTCTATATATATTTCCGTAAAGAATTCTTCCGGAAATTTGATCAGATATTCTTATGAGGATTTTTAAGGGAATTCCTCCAAAAAATCCTTTAGAAATATTTTCAGGATTATCAGAAATTATTTTATTATTTTTTATCGAAATCGGTACTCGAAAATTTCCATTTATTCAGAAATTTATACAGTAGTAGGAAGGGTACGATGGGCAGGACATGTTGCAAGAATGCCGGACAGCAACCCTGCAAAGATGGTGTTCGCTTCCGATCCGGCAGGTACGAGACGGCGTGGAGCGCAGCGAGCGAGATGGGCAGACCAGGTGCAGAACGACTTGGCGAGCGTGGGGCGTATCCGAGGATGGAGAGATGCGGCCTCGAACCGTGCATTGTGGCGTCAAATTGTTGATTCAGTGTTATCTGTTTAGATGTTAACTAAATAAATGATGAATACAGTAGTTCATTTGGAACTTCCTCTAGAAAATTCTAGGACGAAGCTCTAGGAGTATCCGAACGAATTGCAAAAGGAATTTCCAAAGTTTTGTTAAAGAATGTTCCTTATTCAAAAAGCTTAAGAAGAATTTTCAGAGGATTTCCCGTAGAAACTTTCGAAGAGACTACTGGAGAAATTTACAAGGACTTTTCCGAAGGTATTCCTGGAAGAATGTGCAATGGAATTACTGGCGGATTTCTTTGAAAATCATTTGGAACTCCTCGAGGAGCACCCGAAAGTATTTTTAGAGGAATTTACAAATTAATTATTGAAGGATTTTTCGAAGGAGAACTTGAGTGGATTTTTAACAAGTATTCGTAAAATAATTTATGAGAGAATTGCTAAGGGAATTTCCGAAGGAGTTTCTAAAAGAATTCCTTAAGGAACTTCCGGATGAATCCCTGAAGAGTTTTTAGAAGGAATTTACATTAAAATATCAATGGAATGTCCTAAACAATTCTAGACTTCTCAGGGAATTTTTTATGATTGTCTCCAGAATTTATGAAAATTGGCGAAATGTATATGTAATAAAATGTTTGAGCTGTTTTATGAATTGAGCAGTCAAGAATCCAGATGACTGGGTTTTCTTGAGCCTTGAAATTAATTACAGGTATGGCCTTCTTCGTTTACACCTGGTGGAGGTGAATGCTAAATTCCACAAAGATTGCACACACGGTGCGGTTGTTCAAACCTAGCTTCAGGATTGGAGAACAATAGTAAGAATGTTATTCAAGAATTTAAATAGGATGTTAGACTTCACTGAATGAATTGGTTATTTGCAACAAGCTTCATGGATCATGCACATGAATTATTTTCAATGTGATTCTTTACTGGACTTTAGGCAGTGTTAATCTCGGTCAAGGGTCGACCAGAAATAAAATTTCAAGATTGCTCTCATAATGGAAAGGGGAGGGAGGGAAGAGTATCAGCATGAAAAATGATCTCTTTTCAACGCTGATATTCTTCCCTTTCTCTTCAAATGGAAGCTTGCCAGAAGTTCGTTATCTCCCATTGACCTTTCGGAGACCAATAGGACATAACTTTCAATAAATATTTGTAACGGTCTTTCCCTCTTAATAGAAACCCATATATCAGGAACTTACACATATTGTTCACTCAATTTAAACTAAATTTGAAACCACACCAATTGATACTAAAAGTGTGCTTAAAAAATCCGTAGATTTCCGCAGAAATTTTCAAATTCCCGTAGTTTTTATCTACGGATCCGTAGATCCATAGAAAGCATTCAATTCCGTAGATCTGGCATCGCTGGTTGTACGACTGTTTGACAGTACAACTTGCCCACAGACGGTCCGACTTTGCTCCGACCGAACCAAATTTCCTAGGGGTGGAGTCAAAGTTGTACAACATGTCGGAACGTGTGGGGCCCCTTATACACATATAATTATTTTTCCTTATACCGCGCACTTAAAGAAGGGTGAATTCAGTGTTTTTTCGTATGTCGGTAAAATGCATGCATGCTATGAAGGCAAAGAGGCAAAGTTAGTCAGGTTCGCTTTATCACTTATATTCTGTAATGTGCCGTCTGCGCAATATTACTTGATAGAGTAACTTGATGTAAATGTTCTTACATCTCATTTTCAAGGTTTCACTGGAAATAATGCATATGACGTCTAATGTCAACATTCGGTATATCAAGTATTATATGTGACTCATAGTCTGATGGCAAATAAAACACTGTGAAAAAATCTCAACAGCTGTATATACAAAGTACGAGAAAAGGTGACATTTGCAGCTCAGCTAAACATATTACACCCAATTAAATTTTCGGTAAAATGGCTCATTCCGCGATACGGAATTCCGCGAAATGGTCAGTTTCCGCGCAATGTACATCCCGCGAAATGATTTTCCGGGATACACCCAGGTTTTTTTTTACACGGTTGGAATTCATTAATTTCTTGGGTAACCTGATTTTTTACAGCTTTTTAAATACCCCCTGAATTTTCTTTGATTTTTTGTGAATTTTTTCGTGGGGTTAACTCATTGTTTCATTGATGCTGAAGGTCTTAAACGACTAAAACCAAACCGTGTAAAAAAAAACCTGGGTGTATGTTGCATTCCGCGGAATGGAACTCCGCGGAATGGCATTCCGCAGTTTGTCATACAACCTAATAAATGTAATGTAATGAAAGCATCACCACTGGCAACACGGGATCGCAACAGTGCTATTGTTGTAGTCAGCCCTTTCTTCATATAAAATGCTGGTTCGTTGAGGTTGAATGATCTGCAGCAACACACCGGGCACCAAAACCAATGCGATAGATTTCAGTTGAAAATGTTACCAGCGCCTCCGTGTTGCTGTGTTCGCTCCGTTGCGATCGCTTTGAAGCGTCCGCTCTGCGCGCTCTGCGTGAAATCATGTTCAAACTAAGGCCCGATGCCCACGTAGCGTTTTTTCAACGCTGCGTGCACGTGGCGTTGAAAAAACGCAGGTGTGCATCGATGCGGTGACGCTGCGTTACCGCTTTTTCCCGATGCACATCTGCGTCCTTTTAACGCCGTGTGCACGCAGCGTTGAAAAGACGCTACGTGGATATCGGGCCTAAGAATTAGATCCAAACCCGCAAGTGATTGATTTTTGAGATACGTATCTGTCAAGATACAATTAAGTGGTGGAATTCAATGGGATTGTACAAACTCGTCTTATGACAAGTGAATTATTATAGGTTACATTGTACTCCTTCTACCTTTCATTTTCATTCAAACGAAAATGTCGTTGGAGCACCGTCAAGTTTTTCTTTTGAAATGATCTACACATTTTGAAGTTATCTTTATGTGTAACTCTACTCTACCGTACATTACCAATATTTTTACTGCTGTATTACTACTTCCTGAGTTCCCCGTAGATTGAAAAATAGCAAGAATTCTACCAATAGGTAAAATTGAAAATCCTGTTACCGATAATAACTATCGTCCGATAGGTATACTATGCACTCTATCGAAAGTGTTTGAATCCATTATCTCAAAACAGTTAAATCTTTATCTTACCTGTAATAACTTACTGTGGCCTCTTAAAACTAACTACCGTAAAACATGTAGTAGGGGGACAAGGGGCAATATGGACACCCTAATGTTTTCATCAATGTTAATTGATTGAAAGTGTATATATGTCGGGTTTTTAATAACTACGTGATACTAATACTTATTAACCATCATTTCTGTTTTGAGTATTATTGAAAATAAGGCAATTTGAGTAGAACTATTCTCGTGGGGCAGTATGGACACTCTTACAAAACATGAAAAATAATCATCAAACTCGTATTATGCTATCGTAACTTATTTTATGGATTATACCCGATCAATAATGCATAACAAAATTATAACAAGGGGAGTTTTTTTTTTCAGAAAAATATTATAACAAAATGTGTGTCAATTTGGTCAATTTGGCTGGTTAGTTGTTGAAATAACAAACATTATATCAGAAATTTCTCAAGCCGTAACAATTGAAACAGAGGCTGATACCTTCATATTAACATTATAATAAAGGTTGCTATAATTATTCGATACAAAAATCAATTTTCAAGGTAATTGCCTACAACATCACAGATAAATGTCTGGTACGCTACAACGACGGACTTCCATCCATAATGTAGGCAATTAACTTTGTTCCAGAACATGGGTTCAAGTTATACTGAAGGTGATTACCTCAGTTTTTGCCTTTCTCGTATACAAAGTATACATAAAGGCTATACTGCCGTTCTACGCATAATTGTCCCATGTACATAGGAAATCCTAGCAAACATGGGACAAATATGCGTATGACGGCAGTATAGGATCACTCCAAAACCGAACTTTTTATAGAAGGCTCGTAGACCCATATTGTTATATACCAATCGACTCAGCTAGATGAATTGAAGTGATGTCTGTATGTGTGTATGTATGTGTGTGTGTATGTATGTTTTTTTTTCTTCCTAAGCAATGAAGGGGGAATCTGCTCAACAGACATCCTGGGTTGTCCAGGAAGTGCGGGGTTAGGGATCACCTCCAACAGCAAACGAGGGAGGCATGACTACATTCCCGACCCGCTAAACCGTTTCCATTGCGTGTGTATGTATGTGTGTTTTTTTCTTCCTAAGATCCTAAGATTTTCTTCCTAAGAGATGGTGCTAAAGTAACTGGGCGATGAATTTTTCAGGAAACTGTTCTATCTGTTACGTCTGTTTGTCTGTGGCTCTACTTTTGTTTTGAACAAAATATATAGTGACTTTTAATTTAGTAGCTTGTCCTCCTTTTGCCTCAGAATGTCCTCCTTTTTTGTTATGATTTTGGTAAAATGTCCTCCTTTGTGAAAATTTCATATGGTCACCCTACATCTTCAGTAGCAGTTATGAGCTGCACATATTTTATACTGGAAAACGAAAAAATAATCTTCCGAAGCCAATTCAAATGTCAAACTGTTATGATGTCGATGAAATAGTATTTTTTGTAGCTGATGACGTCATCTTCTATTGTTTTGGACGAAACTGAGAAACTGAGCAGTATTCCAATTATAAATTTCCCGACGAAACTGTTCGAATTTTTAAAACTATAACGTCTGTTGAAGATAACATTTTTACAGTTTCAATTTCATTTCCTAACTCCCATACGATTTATAACTCTACTAAAGATGCCCTTACAGTTTCAATTTCATTTCCTAACTCCCATACAATTTATAACTCTACTAAAGATGCCCTTTAGTTTTGTTTAACAAAATGATTCTAATTAGTTCGTATGTTGCGTTCTTTTTCAGATTACCAAAATGTTTGAATTGTTGAACTATTCCGAATTTGGAACAGTGGTAAATGGACAGCTATTCACGTGTGATTTTTCAGACCGAGTAGTTGAGGCAAAACCTGAATCGCCCAATGATTGCGGGCAACAACCCTCTGCAAAAAAGTCAAAGAGAGATGAACATGATGACAGCAGTAAAGATAGAAAAATGGACAAACAGAAAATTCGTCAGGATATGTTATCTCTTATAGACAGATCCCGACACTGCATAAGGGAAAAGTATGATTTTCTCTCATCCACAAGGTATATATATATATATATGTTAATTGTTATGGCTTATAAACATCTTTTTTTTCAGCATGGCAGTTGTGACACAAACTAAATGCAGCTGTGTCATTCCAAATCCAAAAATATCGGGTTGGGAAGGAACTGCTATAATTCATCAGGGTTCGGTAATAAAATTCGGATGTATGTCATTTGTTTTCACTATTACCAATTACGATAATAATACGGAAGATTTTGAAGAAACTGATGATTCTTCTGAAGAAGACGAAGAGAAGTAGACAGCTTTTAATTGTTGCTATATAAGCCATACCTATATATTAAATTATTCATTTGAGAACTCATTCTATCCTTATGTATTTGTACACTACGAAGCTGCTATAATAAAAATAAATTTATGAGCAAAAACATATTCAAATGATTGTCAGCTTTTACTTACTTGCTTATGGATCCTGTACACCTCCGGTGGTGCAAAGGGCCAACTTGGAAGATCTTTATCCTGAGCGTTGTCCAGCTATCGCTTTAACATGTTGCCAGGATAGATTTCGGTCGACTTCTTTTATTTCTTTATTGAGGCTTCGCCGCCATGAGCCTCTGGGTCTACCTCTGCTGCGATGTCCCGCTGGGTTCCAGTCTAATGCTTGTTTACAGATTTCGTTTCCGCCCCTACGTAGAGTGTGGCCGACCCAGCCCCACTTCCTATCCCGAATTTCAGTTGCTATCGGCCTCTGGTGACAACGACGATGGAGCTCGTTGTTTGAGATCCAGTTGTGAGGCACCCAGACCCGAATCATATACCGCAAGCATCTGTTGATGAACACCTGCAGCCGTTGAGTGTTCTTCACTGATACACACCATGTTTCGCTAGCGTATAACAGCACAGATTTCACGTTGGAGTTGAAAATTCGTATTTTGGTGCCTTCACTTATCTGCCTGTTTTTCCAGCTATTTCCTAAACTCGCAAAAACAGCCCTTGCTTTCTTGATCCGTGCGCCTATGTCGATCTTGGTACCGCCGTCTGACGTAATTTGGCTACCAAGATATTGGACGCTTTCAACATTCTCCACTGGTTGCCGGCTACTGTGAAACTGGAAGAGGTCACCGCGTTTACATCCAACAATTTGGTTTTGTTGACGTTGATGACTAAGCCTGCCGAATAGCAGCGCTCGGCAAGGTCGTTAAGCTTACTTTTCATATCAGAGCGCCGTTGAGCGAGGAGTGCAACGTCGTCAGACAATTCGAAGTCGTTTAGGTGCTCCATGGTTATAGGCTGCCATAACAGCCCGCGGTTTGGTTCACGGTCAATCGCACCTACCAGAATCTCGTCGATAAGGAACAGTAACGATGATAGAATACATCCTTGCCTCACACCAGCTACGACCCGGATAGGATCGGACCAGACCCCATTGTGCAGCACTTTACACGAAAAGGCCTCTTACTGTGCCTCGATATGGCCGATGATTTTCTCAGGAACCCCTTGCGTCTCAGGGCGCCCACATATTCTCGTGATTGTGACGGTCGAAAGCTTTTTCGTAGTCAATGAATACCAAGTAAAGGGACTCTTGGAATTCGTTGACCTGCTCCAGCATGATACGGAGGAGAATCCGGCCTGCTGCCGCCGGAGAGTCGCAACGATCTTCTCTTGAATCCGGATAGGAAAACTTTGCATAGAACTTTGAGAACGGTACACATCAACACAATGCCTCGCCAGTTATCGCATACAGTCAGGTCACCCTTTTTGGGTACCTTCACTAAGATACCTTGCATCCAGTCGACCGGGAAAGTTGCGGTGTCTCAGATATTACGAAATAAACGATGCAGTAGTTGAGCGGATATCATGGGGTTAGCTTTGAGCATCTCGGATGATATGCGATAGACTCCTGGGGCTTTATTCGATTTCATGCTTTGGATGGCTGTTTGAATTTTTAGCAGTGATGGAGCTTCGGTATTGACGCGTGTTATACGTCGGATCCTAGGCAGATCATGCCGAGGTGATGGTGGCCTGGCTGGCACTTGGAAAAGTTATTCGAAGTGCTCGAAGCAGCGTTTCAGCTGGTCAGTTGGGTCGGTAAATAACTGATCATTCGCGTCTTTCACAGGCATCTTTGCATTCGCCCCGCTTAAACATCGTGAATTATCGTAGAGGAGGCGAATGTCCCCGGTTGCTGCGGCTCTCTCTTCTTCGTTGGTTAGAGAGTCTGCCCACGCTCGCTTGTTCCGTCGACATGAGCGTTTTACTTTCTTCTCAAGAGTCGAGTATAGTTGACGGGCTAAGACTTTGGCTCCTCTGATTCTTGATCGCTCTATCGCGGTTTTGACTTCTCTTCGCTCCTCTATCTTCCTCCAGGTCTCATCGGTGATCCATGTTTTCTCTGGGTGCGCAGTTCGCCCAGATTGTTCTCGCTGGTGGCGATGAAGGCATTCTTGATGGCGGTCTTCCACGTTGCCACCTTCCGGAATCTCCAGTTTCGCGTCTCCAGTTCTTCAACAAAGGACCGTTTCACCGTGGCATCTTTTAGTTGGCGTGTGTTGATCTGTCGTCCAACTCTCTCCTCCTGCCGACGAACCCGCGCAATGTGCAGGCGTATTTCGCCGATGAGGAGATGATGATCAGATGCGATATCGGCACTACGTTTATTCCGTACATCAAGAAGGCTCCGTTTCCATTTTCGGCTGATGCAGATGTGGTCGATTTGATTTTCTGTAAAGCCGGCAAGGGAGACCCACGTGACCTTGTGAACCGGTCGATGAGGGAAGAGCGATCCCTCGATTACCATGTCGTTATTATCACAAAAGCTGCGAAATGGATGTTTTGCGAACAGCTATCCGTTTTCGCTCATTTCTCCGAGACCATGGCGTCCCATAATGCGCTCATGGTTCGAGTTGTCGGATCCGATCTTCGCATTGAAGTCGCCTAAACAGATCTTGATATCACCCTTCGGAATTCTATCTACGACGGCCTTGAGTTGACTGTAGAAGTTCTCGTTGTCTTGCAGATCGGCAGCATCGGTTGGCGCATATCATTGGATTAAAGTAAGGTTTATGACCCGTGTTCTAAATCTGGCAACGATTATCCTGTCACTTATAGGTTCCCACTTCATAAGCGCAGAGTGTGCCTGAGCGTATAGAAGGAAGCCAACTCCGCGATGCCGGGGAGCGTGTTCACCTCATAAACCAGAGTATAGCAGAACTTGTCCCGACGGCGTTCTGTGTTCTCCAAAGTTTGGCCAACTGACTTCACTCAGTCCCAGGATCTCAAGCTTCATGCGGCGTGCCTCATTGGCAAATTGTGCCAATTTACCCTACTGTCCGTTGTTTCGCGTTGAGTCGTCGCCGTAAAATCAGTCCGTATTCTTTCATTATCGGATTCTCTAACAAATTGATGTTTCGGGAACAGTAGGTTGTTGGCCCAAGGTTCCTTATCCACAGGGATGAGGCTTCCATCTTAGGTATAGCTTCTTTAATGCCTTTAATGATTCTGTTTCGAGTCCCGTGGGGAACACTCTCGGCGTGCCACAGGGAAGTGTATTAAGGCCCATTTTATTTATTATGTACATCAATGACATGCGGCGAGTTTTACGATTTTGTGACATAAATCTTTTAGCTGATGATACCGTTATATTCATTGCAGCTAAGAATTTAGATGACGCCGTCGAACACTTGAATGAAGATTTACGTTCTCTAAGTAGATGGTTGAAATACAAACAGTTGAAATTAAATATTAGTAAAACCAAGTTCATGGTAATTTCACGGAATCGATTAAATGCAGACGTCTCTGTTGTAATGGATGATGATACGATTGATCGCGTGCGGGAAATTAAATATCTTGGCGTGATTATTGATGATAAGCTAAAATTTGGTACCCATATTGACAATGTCATCAAGAAAATTGCCAAGAAGTACGGAATATTATGCCGACTGAAAAAAGATTTAACGATTGCTAGTAAAATATATTTGTATAAATCAATCATCTCCCCTCATCTCGACTTTTGCCCTTTCATCCTTTTTCTGGCTAGTGAAACACAAATATCGAGATTACAGCGTTTGCAAAATAAAATAATTCGCTTGATTTTGAGATGCAATAGGTTCACTTCCTCGACATTTTTGTTGGACGCCTTTGCAGTGGCTGTCAGTGAAGCAAAGAATTGTATATTTAACTATGGTTTTCATTTTTAAAGTAATTAATGGTTTGCTGCCTCGATATTTGTGTGATCGAATTGAAAGAGGAAGTGACATACATAGGTAAATATAATACAAGACATATGATGAAGTAAGAACGCCTTTCTTTTTACATGATGCTTCACAAAATTCATTGTTTTTGTATTCAATTCGATGCCTACACAGATCAAACGTGCAGCAACACTAACACCCTAACACAGTTTAATACTTGTGACACATATGTGATACCAATATCACTGTACAGCATAAAATCATATGTCTGTCACCCAGAATCACGCTGGTATCACGATAGCACGATGATTTCCGTACCCTGCCCTTCGACCGTTGTATTGTACGAAACAGAACATAATTTGTTGTTTTGAAATGTCAAATACGCCGGTTGACATATGAAATAAAAAACAAACATTTGCAAGCTGACTGAGTAAAATTCATTTTTCTGCAATTCAGTTTGATATTTTTCACAACATTGGCAAAATAATTATTCGTAAGCCCATTGTTTACAACAATTACGCAATGAAGATGTCTTCCTATTGATTTTACCAGTTCTTGGGTTGTTTCCGGGAAGATCTGCCGTTACTTTTGCATGATATTCAATGGTTTGAGTTCTGTATCGTGTGATTTCGAACATTTTGTACAAGGATCTCATGCACAGATAGAAAAAGTTGTTGAAATTTACACGAAAGTAATGCACATAAAGGGAATGCCAAAAAGAGCGTTAATTTAAGTGATATTATCGCATGAATGTATGCTATTTCCATTGCATTATGTCACTTTTTATATGACGTGTGCTATAGAAGCTGACATAATGCTATAAAAATTGCATACATTTAGGGTGCACTTGTTGGAAAATATCCATGTACGCCCAAAATAGTGTAATTTTCCATGATTTTATTTTTTACGCGCTTCTTAGTTTTCATTATTTTTTTCTGTGTGGGTTTTAATTGGAATGAGGTCTGGGGATTTGGAAGGATGCGGGATCTTTGATTTGCCATTAGTTAGCATCTACTTTTTTAGATGTGAAGAATGTTTTGTACCGTTGTTTTGGACAAATTCAAAATTGGATTTATAACCAAATAAAACGGTGTTGGCTTTATCCTTCAAAATGTCCAAATGAATTAAACGATCAGTGCCGTTTACACTGAAATCACCCCAAACCATAGAATAGAGTGATTAACGTCAGCAGAAATAATTGCCCTGCGGAATATTTGCAAGAACTCGCATATTTCTGCTAAAATACCTATACGAAGAATTGGAAAACTATGACTTTTTCATATCGATGAATGAACTGCTGACGCGAATTCACAATTTATTAAAAAAATATGGGTAAATATTGTGTAATGCCCATAAAAACTATCCAGTTTTCCGCGAGCGGTAATGGCCGCCAGCTTGCCTGCGGGTTAGTCTCTGATTTGACGTTTCTGGAGGTCAACTGCACCCACCATTCGAGCATTTTGATCAATGTGATATATAAGAAGGCTTGAATTCACTTAATCAGCACCTTCTTATATGCAACATTGGTCAGAATGCTCGGAGCGGTGGGTGCAGTTGACCTCCAGACACGTCAAATCCAGGGGGGTAATATGCGGTGCATCGCGCCTCCTCTGCATGTAGTATGAAGCAAATGTAAATAAACAATCCCACATTTTTTTCGTTAGTCAGCAGTAGTGTTGGTTAACCAATATCCTTCAAGATTCCAGTTCGAAAAATGTTACACTTGCCAAGCGGGGTGGCCCAGGGTGGCCCGCCTTTCCCAAGCGGCGAGGCCCGGATAATACATCTTAGGTAGGCTTGATTTGTTCGTGGATGACAGGCTTACTCCCCCCCTGGTCAAATCAGAGACTGAACCGCAAGCAAGCTGGCGGCCATTACCGCTCGCGGAAAACTGGATAGTAACATGCGAGACGAGCCAGCCTTGGACTGAAAGTCTCGATAATAGACATAAAAAAACTTTAGTAACAGTTTATGATTTCTATACATTTTGATGAAAAATATAGTTTTGGAAAGCGGTAGAATCAGTTTCAAAACAAGCTGGCAAATAGATACAACGGTAGAAAGAAAAGATGTGTGTCATCTCGTCACTGTACGCGTACAGCGTGATACGAAAATCATTGTGCGGAAATCATATGTCTGTCGATAGTATAAGAGGCAATGTATTTCACATATCAAATCTGCTTTTTGAACGGCTGCTCGACAAGTTTTAATAATTGACTAACTTTAAATCTTGACGAAGTTGTGACCAACGGATGTTTAGGTGTAATCTGAATTATTTCTTATTTATTGAGGCATTAATTGACTTCAACGATCGCCTCGATGATGATGATGGATTTTATGTTGTTGACGTTATTTTAAATTGAATCTTTTTTGTGTAGTCTGCAAAAGATTGAGCCTCCCGCGCGCAATACCAGGGGGAGAAGGCGAAGCACTGAATCCCTACCCCAACATGTGCGACATCTGGATTTGGTTCTAAACTGTAAACAACAGTGTTAATTCTCTACCACCTTTTTGCTATGGCGAGGCAATTTTTATGCACACTTTTGTTTTCGATATTTTAGCAAAGTTAAACACTCAATCATGCAGCATTATAATGATGTGGTGTGCTTGAGATACCTGCTTGATTATAGGGGCTCGAAAAAGAATTTATTTGCAGTAACTAAGGCCGGAACAAATTATATATTCTTCTTTTGTCACTTGATCGTAACTTATGGTCCGGGGGGGGGGTGAATAAAAAATAAAAAATAAAATTTAAACCGAGGAAAATGGAACAGTCTTTTTTTGCGCAGCTTGATCGTATATATTTACATTTTAACTTAGAATACTTTACTTAGTTTTTGCTTTAACGTTGCGCTGCTTCAAATTTATGTTTTTCAACACTGATGCGTAACATGAGCCACAAATATTGAGTTTGTTGTGTGTCACGGACGAGTTACTTACGAGACACTTCGCGCATAAGTTTTTAAATCCTTTCAGAGACGAACATTGGAAATAATGAAGATGAATTGGATCAAAGCATTTGATTTTAGGATTTTGAAAAACGTCTGGTAAACCTTCAAGTGGAACACCGCAAATATATACGTTTTTATCAAAAAAGCGTTCTGTTTCCATTAGTTGCTGCTTGTTCATACTGTATTGAGAATACAATGGACGCGGAAATTTGCATTCAGTGCATGTAATTATGATGCGCGCTCTGGTGGAAGCTAATGCAAATGAAGGATGAGGCAACCTCTCTTCTTGTGAATGCATTGCCTTAATTTTACTTGGTTGACAATCGTCATTCGGTTCAGTACCGTATACTTCATCGAATTCCTCATATTTTTCTCCTTTGAGTTGAGGCTTCGGTAGCCAAGGGATGTTGATGGTTTGATCCATCCTCTTTGCCTTGTGAAATTTGCAATTTATATCATTACATTTCTTCACCTAGAAATTAAATTTGTTTAGGATTAAATGAATCGAAGTACAGATAAAGTTATACTTTACTTGGAAGGTATAGGATGTCGCTTTAACATGTTTGTCAAAGAATTCTTTAAATGATGGTACGTTCATTGCTTCAGCTTTCGAAATTTTGCTCAAATTAATCTCAGGCCATTGGTCTGTAATATTTGCTTTTATCGTATTTATCTCTGCTTCGTTTGCAGCATAAGATACGATCACCTTTTCTCCTTTGTAGCGCAGTGACTCAAATCTTGATTTAAGTAGCCTTCGGGCATCTTCTGTTCCTTCTAGGGCCAAGCGAGGATAATCGTTGTTAGGGTTTTTCTCGTGAGCCTCCCGCCATTGTTTTTTAGACATTAAATTTTTCACAAGTTTTTCATTTTCACCCAGATGATTTCTAGACAACGAAACTCCAATCAATGCTATGTTAGCTGCTGCCATGAATTGTTCTGCTGGATTGATAAAAGAAAAATTTGGAGGCGTGCGCACTGCACACAAAAAATCCAAGTCGAGCTCGAAAAATATAGCAATGTAACTCAGCATAACCATGATGGAAGTCAGGTTATGATCAGGTCCTCCATCTGATCCGATAAACAACATTGGTCGAACAAGGTCATCTTCCGAATAACGAGTGAGAAGTTCAGCAACGTGTCTAAATGCAGTGGAGTGCTCGAATATACACAGTAAACTCAGATTACTGGGGTCGGTAAAATTTTACCGGGTTTTCAAACAGCTGAGCGCTCGGTAATCAACCCGGTAATTTTTTGGTTTACCGAACGCCCAGTTAATAAAAGTTGATCATAAGCTGTCAAAAATTACGGTTAGTCCAGTAATAAATAGACGGGCAGTTCGGTAATTTTATCACTAAATTTGATCCTAAATAACAGGACGTCGGTAAATTTTAATACATTGTTTTTCGGTATAAATGTGTAAATTTTACCGATCAACCAGTTGGATGGAGCAATGATTTACCGGTCTACTCAGTTGTTATGGGTAATTTGGTTTTGTTAAAAGCAGAATATTTCATAAAAATATATGAAAAGGTAAAATAATTCTTATGTTTCATAAAAATATATGAAAATATTCCTTTTTTCAAACCAAATCACCCACAAAAGTTATTATTGTAGGTATATGTCAATTATTTTGAAATCAATATTCATATTTTCAATTAAAAAAACTGTTTATTTATTTAAAGTAAGGGTTAATGTTTAATTTTCTTACACACTATTTATGTGTCGTATCAAACTCGAAAATTGTGGTATCGCAACTGACATTGTGCGAAAGTACAATCGAAAAACAAAAATCCTGACTTATTTCGCCATTCCGGATGTCCGAATTCACGTGCCGATGTAGCCCCTGCAGTCTGCACATAACCTGGCATGGAGCGCCGGCAGAAAAAACATTGTATTTCAACGTCCGCCATTTTAGTTGTTTGCTTGAAATAACTGCGAAGAAAATATAATTAGTAAAGAATTACTTACGGAACAATTTTTCCACTCCCATCAACGCGAGCATCAACGTCCATCAGGTTGTGTACGATGTTTTCCATTTTTGGACAAAATTTCTGCGAAAGTTCCAATAAACACTACAATTGAACAAAAACCAACGTGCAGACAAGCTGAGACCGACGGTTCGAAAATGGCGGATAGGTTTGCATTGGAAAAATATCTACTGAGACAGTCGGTAAACTATAATGATTTAAACGGACAGTTCGGTAAAGTTAGCATGTTCACTGGCTTTATCAGCAATTTTTTACCGATTTTGTTTCTGCTACCGACGAAAACATAAATTACCGAAAAAACAGTATTTTTCATTACGGTATACAGTATTATAAATTAAATTTACTGGGTTATCTGTAAAATAGTGTTTTGTTTGCAGCTCATTCCGCAAACTTGTAAATATTTTACTGAAATTACAGTAAACTCATGTTTTACCGATTAAAATCTGTAAGAAAAATTACCGAACAGCGGAAGCCTGATTAAGTGTGTAGCGTCTTTGAGAATTATGCACGATTGTCCTGCATGCCAAGCATTAGATAAATCCATAGGAGAAATCAGTTTAATTGATATCGAAGGGGTTAGATGCTGCGGTATGTTGTCGTGATCTAAAGCGTTCAATCCTCGATTATCCAAGCCTGCTTTAAGAACTGAACGTTGTCTTCTTGTAGCGCTGACTGGAGCGCCTTCAAATCCCACCAGAATTGCTGCTTTGTCATCCAGAAAGAAAACTAGACTGGAAGTATGAAAACGACCTGGAAGGACAATTTCAATCATGATACAAATCGTCAAAGCAAGCGTTAAATGTCTAATAGTATATACCTGCCATCATTTTCATGTACTGGAATTGCTTTGCCCCATAATGTTGATCGGGATGTGCTTTACGTAGTGTACGCACTTGCAATCCATATTTGATATCAAACCTACTGTAGTACCTTTCAGCGGTACGATTACGTGGGTTTCTGGGTGTAAATTGTAGACGAAAATACTCAGCTGAGGGTACGTTGTTGTTCGGACATCCTGGGTAAAGCTGATTCATTTTTTCTTCGCATATGTCCATCAGATCACGCAAGGAAACGCACAGCGGTGAAATCCAGCTAGTTGTACCGTGTCGTCTTTCCTGAGCAACCGATAGATCCTTTTCGGCGATAACGATTTCAGCAGCTTTCCAGAAATTGTCAAACTTGCCTTGCCTCGAATTCAGTTGTTGGGTTTCAATATGCAAAACTTCCTCGATTTCATGACCATCGCCGATTAACATTTTAAGTCCGTCCAAGTCATCTTGCTTAGAACTGCTAGGATCATCATCTGAAATGTCAAATAGAATGCTTAAATGAAATTTCATTGTAGAACGAAATGTATTCAGGTACCTGTAGCCAACTGGCTAAACTCCTTAACTTTTTGCACGGTCCACGATGCTATTCCCCCGAAAACTGCAGCTGCCTGTTTGCATTTATCAGCTTTTACGCGATAAACGATATCATCTTCCAAATGAACAATTGTATTTGACAACTGGATTTCCGACCGTTCATTAAGATGGGGAAGTTTCCACACGAACGTAGCATTCGGCTTGAACGATCGATACACCTGAACATCGAAGTCGAAACTTAATCCCTGGATATACTTATATCGTGCTTTGCGTTCTGATGGAGCATACAGTATTAAATTAACAGGAGCGTATGCTTCTCCGCTGTTAAGTTGCTGTTCTAGTTCTTTATACATAAGTTTCGTCAACGATGTTCTGGATGAACTAGCTGCTACAGTTTTAAAGACCGATTTTCCAACAAGCTGCATCGATGATCAACGGATTGACTTTCTACTCGATCTTCCACTTTGTTGAGGTAATTGATATAACCGGCATACGTTGCACGTAGCATTTGCACATCCGATTGCACTTCTAACCAGGATTTCGAATTCAGTATCGCCGTTGCACACAGTGAGTCCAGTTCATCGAATAGTTTAATCATATCGGTCCGCATCATACGAGGAAGGGTTTTCTTTTTTTCTCTCCCATGATACATCCGAAATGTATCTCGTGTCTTCGGAGTGAAGCAAAAACTTGCAGGAAGTTGTGGAACACTTGGAGCTGATGCCAACTTTTCTGATTGGCCATCTAAGTACCATAAGGCCGATACAAATGCACTCATGAACTGCTGCAATTCAGTTTTCTGGAAGCGTTTGAACCCTGCTTTTTTGTCCACCAAGTATTGTACAACACAGTTGTATAGCTCTGACCGACCGTCTCGTTCTTCCTTTTTATCAGGATACAAAACGACGGCAGCATTTTTCATCAAATGATCAAATGCGTTTTGAGGTTGCTTTGGTGGGTCAAATGTTGGTTTCATTAGGCACAAAACTTTGGTGCAAGTTCCGATGGCAGTCACAGCATCCTGCAAAATGGTTGACGGGTCGACCTCGAACAAATCGTCACGATTGATAGACTTACTACCAGCAAATACTTTATCGATCTTCTCAGTTTTGTTCAGTTTTCTGTTCAAAACTTGGTCGATAATTGATTCAAAGTTTGTTGTTTTTAAAACAGACACAATAGATTGCACCATCCGTTTTCCGTCCTTTTCCACCCTAACAGCAATCGGAATCTGCTCCATGGTGATACACAAACGAAATATTTTCTTCTTTTGAATGCACCCCTCGATAATCAATCGGGTGGACACTGTGGATAGAATCAATGGAATAAACAAATATGAAAATCTGTATTTAATATAGGGAAATTTAAATGACACACGATAGATTGTATTTGAGTATTCGACACTTTTTAACAGCACAAAACTCCTACACGTTTTTTTTTTCTTCAGCTTATGTTTTGACGTTTTGAGTGATGGCTTTGCACGTGCACTCGATTAGAATACAAACTAAAGGTACACGCTTACTTCAGTTCACCCAAATATGGGTGAAGAGTACCTATAATCGCCAAAAAGTGCACATACGTATTTATGGGTGAATTGGCATTTACTCATTTATAGGTAAACTGAATTCAACAGGGAATTCACCCATATTTAGGTAGTTGAATCGGTGCAATTTATAGGTAAAATTCACCCATATTTAGGTATTTTTTCCGTATTTTGTTTTGCATAACCATGTTCTGTATTTAGATATCGTACTAAAAAAATTACTATACATAAATAAAAATAGTTTTAACATAATTTATTAAACCTTTTGCTAAAATTACATATGATAACTAAAATGTAGACCTGGGACAGAGCAAAAATAGCTGTTTAGTGCCAGCACAAACATAGTATCAGCACCGACGAAGCATCAGTGTGATGGAAATTACGCTGCCGTCGGTATATGATGTCGCAGTTTTTCTTCGTCAAAGATTCTAAGATTGTCCACCCAGTATAGAGATTCCACAGGTGATGCTGCAGTTACATTGCCATTTTCGTTTGTCGAGAAACTCTGTTGAGGTTGTTCTTCTGTTCCGGAACGACTACCGGTAGAACCTATTCCGGCTGGATTGCGACCAATCGATATTCCGAACAAAGCTAATGGTGACGTTTGTGGTCCAAGTGTAAGCAATCAGTTCCGCAGCTGTTGACTGCCAATGGATTTCGTCGAGAAAATATTGTTCTGGAGCACTTCCGAAAAGAATGAGCATGGAGTTCGATTTCCGCTTGAAGTTGGTGGGTGATATCGTTTTGCAGTCATTTCTGTTGCAGGCGGAAACCATCGTGTGGTGCATCGATGGAGTGAAGAGGTGGCGGAGGATTGATGGTCTTCTGCGAGAACGAGTGATATCCGATTATTCGTCATCCAATCTTTAATGGATTTGATGAAACTGTAAGCAACGAAATCGAGTTATTAATGATTTTTTTTCCGGATTTTATGCTTACCAATGATACATGTCAGGTTACGCAGCGATGTTAATCTTTACGATTGCCGTCGCGACTTACTTCTTCTTTCCCGACCGAAATCAAGTTTCAATTCTTCGAACCTTCTGCAACTTGAACTTCGTCTCGTGACCCTTTCACAAGAGGTATTTCTCAGAAGCTAGTAAACATCTCCCCGGGTGAGCTTGTATACGCGTACACAGGTCGCTATTTATGGCAGAATCTGTAATCAACAGAAACCAAATCAGTCAAGGCATATTTTGTTGTAGAAAATTGATACTTACCGATGAAGAAAAAGGGGTCAAATTATTTACCTCCCGGGCAGGGCATTCCACGTTAGATCATTTCTTCGTTCGTTCGTTCCGAATGAAATGTCGAGCTGCAGCAATAATTTTCAACGACACACATAAAGAATTTTCTTTGCTTTATATTTTAAATAAATCTGATAGAAAAAATCAAGATGTTGTTTTCACGTTTGTTTTTAAATGTTTTTTTTTTCATCCAAATATGGGTAAATCAGTTTACCCATATTTAGGTGAGATTGGTTTTTATTGTTTTATAGGTAGATTTTACTAATATTATTAGTATTTTTTACCCACATTTGAGTTTATTTATAAGATACTCAAATATAGGTGAATCAGTTACCCATATATAGGTAAACTGATCTAAGCGTGTAAGGAATAGTAGTGAACGCAACTGTATTAGACGACCCGGTGACAAGCGCGGTGTCATCATCATCAATAGACATAGACCGCTGTCATCATTGAAACGCAGTATGAAAAAAATTATAGCCCAGGACATCCTGGCTACGATCTGGCGATGGGCTAAACAATAGGATGTCAGTAGCACGGATAGAATGAAAAAAGCTAATAAACTTACTATTTAATCCTTCTAAAGCTTTTTCAAAATATAATTGTTACAAGAATTAATAATAAATTTAGCACTACTTGTTTTTAAGCATTGTAATGATTTTCTTAAAAATAATTGTTTAAATGCTTAACAAGCTCGCGTTATTACTCTTGAGACTTGAGAAAAAACATTCATTACACTTTTGTCGTTCAGCAAGGTAGGTCGAATCGCAGCAACATTATATATTTTTTCCAGGTTGTTCCAGCTTATTGGACGAATTGTCTACGCCATCTTGCCCTACTCAAGTCCAGCTTTGTGCAGTCAGCGAAAAGACTATGTAAAGTTGAGCCGTGCGCCAGAATAAAAAGAAACTCATTTTTCGCACTTGTTCCGGAGTTACGCCTCGAGTTGCGCCGATCCGACGAATTCCCCAAGGTGAAAGACATGCCGAGAAAGACGGAATCTCAAAAGACAAAAAAGGCACGTGGGTTTTGTTGTCTTTTTAGGGAATTACCACTGTTTTCGGAACTTTTCAGCCCAAAAAAACTTGTGTCGTTTCCCTTGGCAATCCCACAAATTCAATCGGTTTTCCTTTGTTTCCCCATATGGAACCCAGCAAGTATAGATACTCAAGTCACAACACGTCCGCAAAAAGGCTGCTTAAAACGATCCGTAATTACCCCCCGCTCGTGATCACAGTTTTATTCAAAGGAACATTCTTTTCGCCCTTGGAATTGCACATTCTAGTCGTGGCTTAAATCCCATGCAGATCCCGTCTTTTTTTCAAATTCCTTTTTCAACGTCGTGACGTCATCTAAATGTTTTCATTTCATTTTTTCATGTTTGAATTAGATGTAAACAACATGCACACCGTTGCCTAACAATTATAGCAAAATAAGCTTTATAATGATTAAATCAACTTTAATCCTCAAAAGATTAAATCAAAAATAATCCCAGCAATGAGTGGATAGACCGAATATGGTTTTAGCTTAAATTTAAATCTATTTAGCTTTTATATTTTTATCCGTGAGCCTGGTATTAGAGAATGGTAAAAATGTAAACAATTGGTAAAGCACAGCGCACATAAGATAAGTTTGCGTTGCGTTTAGTAGATTTTGCATGGGAAAATTGCAAATGTATCCTATGCGCGGGGCTCTTGACGTTCATAATAGTAGAAAGAAATCTTTTTTGGATATATACACCCGATTCTTTTTTTACACGGGGGATGCGTGCCGTGTGAAAAAAATCCGTGTAAAAATAATCCGTGTTATTTCGAGAAACCGTGTAAAAATAATCCGTGTTATTTCGAGAATCCGTGCAAAAAAAATCCGTGCTATTTCGAGAAACCGTGTAAAAAAAGCCGTGCAAAAAATATCCGTGTAAAAAAAGTAACCGGGTCTTTGTTAATCTGGGGGATGCGTTCCGTGTAAAAATAAATCCGTGTAAAAAAAATCCGTGTTATTTCGAGAATCCGTGTAAAAAAAAATCCGTGCTATTTCGAGAAACCGTGCAAAAAAAATCCGTGTTATTTCAAGAATCCGTGTAAAAAAAGCCGTGTTAAAAAAATCCGTGTGAAAATAATCCGTGTAAAAAAAGAATCGGGTGTATATGAATGTCACGTACACAAAATATGGGTTTCCTCACCTTAATATCTATTATAATTGTTTTGCACAAAACAATCGTTTAACAGACAACATAAGTTTAGTACCACTTGTTCTGTTCGTTAAACGATTCTATTTTTTTGCAAAACAATTAAAATATGGCATGGAAACGAAGGGGAAAAATGTAGAATGTAAAAAAAAAACAATTGATTCAAATTTCATTTTTTTTATTTCCCCCTCCACGATATTTACAAATTCTGACGGGGGGGTGACAAAAGAAGAAAACTAAATTTGTTCCGGCCTAATCGAATATAAAAATGTTCGCATTAACGATTGCGCCCTAACACCGGTTCTAAGCTTCGATGCAGAGTACACGAGCTTTGTTCGCCAGGGACAGGCGTATGAGGCCCTTGCGCAATACTGATATAAGTTGTTTATAATTTATTCCAATCATTGACATTTTTGAGCTGTTTGCGTGATGGATGAAAGTGAATTTTGAATGACTGGTAATGAGTGGAAATAGATGATTGGCCTTGGCTACCTGGTAGGTTTTCTTTGTACGCGATAGAAGACGAGCTTTTTATATCGACGGAGAGGTATCACAAGCTTAGGCGTTTTGTTGTCGAAAATCAAAATAAATGCTGAAATATACTTTCGAGATGTAGAATTGTTGATAAGACGTAAAGCGGTTCCTGGCGAAGCTTTTGAAATCTGTGCGAGAGGTATCACAAGAGTTGCATTTCTGTAGACCTCGAGGTATCACTACCGGTGTTTGCTAAGTGATGAATCAAAACTGCAGTTCATTTTTTTTTTAATTTAGTTTTTTGCTGTATAGCGATGGACATTATAAGAATTTATATCTGTAAAATAATCGGATCGTTTTTTTGTTATTGGAAAATCTGATTTAATTGATCTTAATTAATTATCTAAAAGATAACTCGTCTAGCTCAAACCTTTGTAGGGGTATGTGGCGGGACCATCATCATCATCAGATCAGCAGTAGGGAACAGTATAATAATATGGAAATAATGAAATTATGTATTGCTTTGTATTTAGAGTTAGAAAATATAAAAGACGATACGTGAAGGAGAGTGATGATATTTGTCTGTTTTTGATGCAGGATTAATGTTCCAGAGCCTGGTAAGGTCTATCCATGATTGCATAACCAAGATCAGCAGTTGATTTGTACTCAGAGTTAGAAAATGTAAAAAAAATATGTGGAGGAGAGTGATGATATTTTTCTGATTTTGATGCAGGATTGATGTTCCAGAACCTGGTAAGCTCTATCAATCATTGCATAACCAAGATCAGCAGTTGCTTTGTACTTAGAGTTAGAAAATGTAAAAAAAAATATGTGGAGGAGAGTGATGATATTTTTCTGATTTTGATGCAGGATTAATGTTCCAGAACCTGGTAAGCTCTATCAATCATTGCATAACCAAGATCAGCAGTAAGGACTGTATAATAATATGAAAATAATGAAATTATGTATTGCTTTGTATTTAGAGTTAGAAAATATAAAGACGATACGTGAAGGAGAGTGATGATATTTTTCTGATTTTGATGCAGGATTGATGTTCCAGAGCCTGGTAAGTTTTAAGTTTCGGAAAGATATAAAATCAAAACGCGTATGTTTCGTTTGTCATTCGATAAAACACTGAGATTTATTTGACGTTTCCTTTTACACGGTTATACAAGACTGGGTAATTGTTAATTGTGAATAATCCAGATACACACATAACATCCCCCTTCAATTCAATAAACCAAGAAGATCACGATATATGCGAAACTTTGGTGAAGTCAGCCCTTTGGTCATCACGTCAGCTAGCTGTTGTTCAGATGTTACATATTTGAGCCGTAATTTACCTTTTTCGATGAGTTCTCTCACGAAGAAATGCTCGTACGCTTCTGCGTACGACGATTGTTTCTTTGTTGCCCATGCAACTGTCGATCCGTTGAGCTTGATGACAAACCCCGACACAGAACGTCGATCATTTGGATCGTTGCCCCAATCCGCATCCGCAAACGCCAGAAGTCCTTTCGGCAATTCTTGTCGTCGATACACAAGCTGGTAGTCCATCGTACCTCGTAGGTACCGAAGCACCTGCTTCAGGTGAACCCAGTGCTCGTCTGTTGCGCAGCATTGAAACCCTGCAAAATAGTTCACTGCAGCGCAGATGTCCGGTCGTGATGTCACCATTAGGTACATAAGGCAACCAATCAGTTCCCTATATGGTTTGCTGGTGAAATGCATAGAATTCTGGTCCTTAACAAGTTTCAGGTGCGGCTCCATTGGAATCACAGACGATTTACAGTTAATCATTCGAAAACGCTCCAAAATACTCTTCACGTACGCCTTCTGTTCGATGACCATCACTCCTCTTTTCCGGTCGCGCTGAATGTTTAGACCGAGAAAACTCTGAACTTGTTGGAGATCTCGCATCTCAATCTCGGACGACAGCTCCTTCTTAAGCTCACAAACCGCTGCTATGGAGTTTCCGATAATCAGTAAATCATCAACATAGATCACTACGTATAATACTACATCATCCACTTTCCGAAAGTACAAGCAATAATCCTGTTCGCTTCTTCCAAATTTCATTCCGCGAGGCTTGCTTGAGCCCGTATATGCACACAAAAAAAAAATCGTTGGTAAAGTTAAGAGAAACGTTGGTAAAATTAAGAAAATCAGTTAGTGATTTTCAGTAGAAAGTATAAGATTGTTGAATCTACAATTTCAAAAATGTCACTTCGGTAGAACATTGAGAGGGGCCGACTTTTCAAAATAACATTTTCCTCTCAAATTTAAATGTATATTTTACTTTTCGAAATGACATTTTCCTCTCAAAACTAAATGTATAATTCACATTTGAATCAACTGTGCTGCTTTTAACACAACAAATGGGCGCTTTCTATTTCAATGAAACGCCAAAATAAATGTTTACTTATTTATTTAAAATTAATAATTTTCCCATATTTCACCACCACCCCCGTCCCCACGTTTCAAGGATAGCCATCTAGGTAGCCGTACTCACGGCTGTGTTTTGCTTTATATTTCATACAAAAGGATTATATTGCCCCGCGGTTCAATGACTGTGGGCTCTCCACACACGACCATTGCCACGACTGAAGTGTTTTGCGAAGCATTCGTAGATCATCGATTTTCAGCTCCAGCATTCCAATGTTTACTTTCGAGATGGGGCAATGGTTCCGGATTACTTGGCCACAGAGCTGTAAAAAAAAGTTATAATTATAGTATATGGGTTATTAAAACTCTTTTTACAGCTGGGAGTATTTTCAGTGACTAATGGAATACTTTAATTCAGCGAGTGAAATCAGTCAAACCTGCACTCACCTGGAAGCGCCAAGTGCAAACCATCGTGCCTCTTTGGCAACTCCGAATGTGAGCTAGTCTTATCGCTTCTTATCGGTTTGTGCTCTTATTGTTGAATAACTGCATCACGTGATACTTCTCGGATGACGACTCCTTTCCTCGGATACTGCAGAAATTCTTCGCTACGGTCGCCGACCGTGAGTTCCGCCTCGGAAAATTAGTGCTACTTTCCGTATTTTACTTTTTTATTATTACCGGATTTGATCGACCGTCTGTCAGATTGCTCTAAGGATGCCAAACAGTAGCAATCAGCAATCCGAAACCATGTTGCCAGAAACCTTTTCATAATAAATTAATAACTATAAAGATATTTAGACTGTGAAAAACAAAGTTTTGATTTTTGGGTTAATTATTCATATTGACAAGTTTTCTTTTAAGTTCAATGCTATTCTATGTATAGGAAATTACCAAAATGTGGATGTTGTTGAAACAAAAGTAGAAAAATAGTAAAAATCCCAATTTTATTTTTCTCTGTGTGGCTTTGTTCAGTCTGTACACCAGCGATCCTCCCCGATCCTCAAAGCCAGAGGGCTGACGCATTAACACTTCTTCGTCCAACACGCCGTTAAGAAATGCGCATTTAACGTCCATTTGGTGCACATGCCAACGCTCTTGGTTGGCAAGCGACAAGAGAACACGTAATGTTGACATTCTCACGACCGGAGAATATATGTCCGAATAATCAAAACCGTGCCGCTGAGAAAAACCACGCGCAACAAGCCTAGCTTTGTACCGCATTACCGAACCTTCACTGTTTCTTTTGATTTTAAATACCCATTTGTTATCAATCACTTTTCTTCCTTTTGGCAGTTCAACCAGGTTCCATATTGTGTTTTTCTCCAACGAATGCAGTTCTTCTTCAATGGCCTTCTTCCACATTGGCCAGTCACTACGCATTTTCAGCACATTCACGTCAGACGGAATCTCCTCAACGAATTCCTCAGCACTGAGCGCAAACGCTGTAATGTCCACTTCATAATCGTTGTGCCAAGCCAGCGGAGCAACTATCCCTTGGCTTCTACGAGCACCACTATCCACTGTAGGGAAATCTTCATCTTCGAGGGAATGCATGTCGTCCGAGTCCGAGTCTTCAGCCGCAGCTCCGTCATGTTCACCATGAGCTTCTTCCAGATCAGCCCGTTCGTCCGGTGATACACAGGCATCTGATGGTCTATCATTGATCACCACCGTGCCGGTGTCTTCCACACTTTCTTCTTGTTGCGATATTCCGAATTTGCATTCATTAAAGATGACGTCACGCGATACAAACACTTTTCTCCCGTTCCAGCATCGGTAGCCGTTCGGAGCATACCCGACGAAAACAACTTTCTTGCTTTTCCTATCGAGTTTCTTCCGCAACGGTTTCGGTACGTGCACGAAACATTCACTCCCAAAAACTCGAAGTTTCGAGACGTCCGGTTTTCGGCCGTTCCACGCTTCATACGGTGTAATGTCACCATCGACCGCAACAGTGGGACTCCGATTCAGGAGGTAAACCGCGGTAAACACTGCTTCGCCCCACATATTTTTCGACAAACCGCTCGTTTCCAACATCGCGCGCACTTTTTCCACGATCGTACGATTTAGTCTCTCGCTTACCCCGTTCTGCTCGGGGGTGTATGGCACTGTATACTCCAGACGAATACTTTTTTGTTTACAAAATCTTTTCACTGCTTTGCCGGTGTATTCACCTCCATTGTCGCACCGAAGACGGCCGATTTTCGCTCCAAAATGCGACGTGACCATCGCCTCGTACTCCACCAGCCGATCGAGCACTTCGTCCTTGGACTTTAACAAGAACACCACGGAAACGTGTGTAAAATCGTCCGTAAACGTTACAAAATATTCGTTGCCGTCCCACGACACTGGAGTAATCGGGCCGCAAACATCGCTGTGGACGATTTCCAGCGGGCGCCGAGCACGCTTTTCCATTCGAGTACGGAACGGCTCTCGTGTTTGTTTTGCACTGATACACGGTTCACACAAAAACTTCACCGATTGTTCACCAATACTGTCCACCGACAGACCGTCGACCATATTCTTCTTCAACAGCTTCACAAGATTATTGTTTCCGATATGGCCAAAACGATGATGCCACAGTTCCATTTTCTGACTCACTTTTCCCGTCACTAAAGCTTTTCCGGTTTCCTGATTCTCGCAAACGATGTTCATACAGTACAGTCGTCCTAGCTGACGACCGGTGGCTACCACTTCATCACCATCCTCGACGGTCACCATTCCACCAAAAAATGTTACACGTTTACCAGTATTCTCCTAACGCCGCAGCGATAGGAGGTTCAATGATAGTTCCGGGATAAATAATACATCTTCCATGTTCACTCGAATCTTTCCGTCTTCCACTAACGCACTAGCAACAATGCGTCCCTTGTAATGAGCGAGCAAATTTACACCACTTTTTGCCGTTTGAATAATCACTGGCGTGTCCAGCTTTTCCAAACTTTCGAACATCGATTTATCGTTCGCCATATGTTCGGAGGCCCCACTGTCCAAAAACCACTTTGCATCAATTAAACTGCCAGCAACAGCGGTTTCCACAGAAGCCACAAACGAAACCGCTTGCGCACCCACATTTGCTTTCTGCACTATACAGTTTTCTTGCCGTACTTCTGAATATCGAGGATCGAGGACACTGGACTTTCTTGTGGCCAAATTCACCGCATCCAAAACACTTCCATTTGCCTTTAGATTTGCCGGCGAACGCAGCCTCTTCTGGCTCAGCTTCTAACCGCTGGCCCCTTCGCTTGGCTTCGACATCCAAGTATTTACGTCGCACTAAATCCATGGTCAAATTTTCCGATACCGCTTCCATAGCGGTAGTAACGGCGTCGTACGACGGAGGCATCGTCAACATGAGATGACATATGATGTCTTCTTCTTCCATTTTTGCACCAGCGCCCTTGATCTCGCGCACGAGTTGATCAAAGCGCAAAAAAATGTTCTTGGAGCTTTTCACCCTCACTGTATCGCATCGATAGCAACTGACGTTTAAGTAAAACCGATTAGTTATGCTTTTCGTTCGAACACGTCATGCAAACTATCCCATATTTCTTTGGGACTCATTTTGTCTTTCACATATTTAAGATGGCTATCAGCCACTCCTTGAATCAATACAGAACGGCACTTATTGTCCTGCTTCACTCGCGCAGCCTTTTTCATATTACTTTCCGATATCACCTGAGCCGTTGCGCTGGCCGGCGTCACCCAAAAACCTTCATCTTCAGCTTTCGTTTCGACACAATGCTCCACCTCCAACTGCTGGAGGTAAACCCGCATCCGGAAGCTCCAATTATTGAAGCCCGTTCCGTCGAATGGCCTGAATCTTAAGATTTTTGCCTCGTCCTCCATCGCGCACTTCCGACCGATTTCTTTTTGCGGTTCTAAAGTCAGTAACAAGAACACCCGCGGTAAACTGGGCCCATAACCTTTTAAGTTTCGGAAAGATATAAAATCAAAACGCGTATGTTTCGTTTGTCTTTTATCTTCGATAAAACACTGAGATTTATTTGACGTTTCCTTTTACACGGTTATACAAGACTGGGTAATTGTTAATTGCGAATAATCCAGATACACACATAACAGTAAGCTCTATCCGATTGCATAACCAAGATCAGCAGTTGCTTTGTACTTGAGTTAGAAAATATAAAAGACGATATGTGAAAGAGAGTGATGATAATTTTCTGATTATGACGCAGGATTGATTTTCCAGAGCCTGATGAGCTCTATCCATGATTGCATAATCAAGATCAGCAGTTGCTTTGTACTTAGAGTTAGAAAATATAAAAGACGATATGTGAAAGAGAGTGATGATAATTTTCTGATTATGATGCAGGATTGATGTTCCAGAGCCTGATAAGCTCTATCCATGATTGCATAACAAAGATCAGTAGTTGCTTTGTACTACGAGTTATAAAATATAAAAGACGATATGTGAAGGAGAGTGTTGATATTTTTCTGATTTTGATGCAGGATTGATGTTCCAGAGCCTGGTAAGCTCTATCCATGATTGCATAATCAAGATCAGCAGTTGCTTTGTACTTAGACAGGGTGGCCACCGAACCGGGAAAAACGGGAGAAGCGGGAAAAAGACGGGAAATTGAAGTCACCGGGAAAAAAAGCGGGAAATACCGGGAATTCAGGACATGTACCGGGAAAAATAGAATTTCGTCAAGTGACATTCAAAATCTTCAAAGTTTTTAATAATCTGAAATAAGGTGATAATTTACTCATCAATGTTTACTACTCAGTCGCATTCAAACTAAATTGTTTACTTTCAGTAGATGGTGTTTGCGAGGTAAACAAATTAAATAAATCTTTTTTCAAAACCTAGTTTGTGTTGTAACTCCCAGGTAACCGTAAGCATTTAAATAAGCTCTACGTGCGACTATAACGTTACCACTAAGGGCCGATTTCTTCACCTCCGCTTAGGCCTTAAACCAGGTTTAAACGTATGGGTAAGCACCGCTTAAGAGTTAAGCGAAGGTGAAGAAATTGACCCTAAGCCAACCAACTTTATTCTGGCTCTATAATAGCCCTTTATAGCCGAAAAGGCGAAATATACACTTAAAATAAATCGCCGAATTCGGTAAAATTTTACCGAAATCTCAACAGCAGAACTGTTCGGTAAATAATTTTACTGATTTTCGGTGATTTTGACAGTTGAACAATGGAAAATATTACATAAAATCTGTAAAATAATTACCGAACAGTTCTGCTGTTGAGATTTCGGTAAAATTTATCGAATACGGTGAAATTAGTTAACTGTTAAATTAATAATAAAAAGATCTATCACAGGTAACCATCAGCACTATAGTGCTAATGGTTACCTGTGATAGATCTTTTTATTATTAATTTCTAGTGACATATAGCAAACATATTATGTGGCAAGAAAGTAATCGAATATTGAAATATTTATTTTTTTGATTGAATGTATTCAACTATAAGTTATTTTTTGTAGAGTCCAAGCTCACCTTTAGACTAGGTACTTAATTTTCTTGTTATTGCTAATGGTCAAAAATATATACATATTTTAACACATTTTTAAGAGTTCTTTGTAACTGTATTTTAAAAATCTACAATTTTCTGAAAATGGTATGTTTTTGATACTGCCTGTAATATTTGAAAGAGTAAAATATTTTTAGTTTTGTATTTTTCCACAACTAATCAATATAATCAAAGATTATGATGGTGAATGATATACACTAAGATATTTTTTAACTTGTTACATGGAAAACAAGGATCAAGTATCAAAACTTTGAAAATTCCAATGTACCAATATTGAATGGGAACGTTGAAAATTTTTAATAATAAATTCAAGATTTTATTTTTCTTCAATTCTAGAAATTTAAAATGTAAAATTGCTTAAATTACGAATCGAATGTTTTGATTGCACAAAATCTGCTAAACTCTATTTTAGAAAACAAAATAATGGTTTGGATCAGAAACAAAGATTTGGGTCTTCGGGTTAAGTTGTGTTTAAATTAGTTTTATGGATTTTTAGGATTAAGCTATACTAATGTGTTAATAACTTTATACACGGCTTTATTTATTTCATGACTAAGCTCTTTGAGTCAGAAACATCAACTTAATTTGATTTACTTTATAATAGAGATTTGTGTCTTTCCCCTCATAATTTTGTTTTATTTTTTGTCTTTATTTGAGAGGTTTTCAGTCCTAGACTGGCTCACCTCTAAATAATTTTGTGATATTTTGTAAAGCTTTATCAGTTACTCAAAAAGGTTTCCTTTAAAATAGTATTAGATCGAACAGAGAGCTGAGTATTGAAAATATATCGGCTGTACTATAAGATATTATACACTGCTTTCTGTGAACATTATGCTCTAACAAGGAAGAACCACACTAGACTGGCATGCAATATACATTGTCTCTGTCGGAAACTTACGAAAGAATCGAACCATTGTAATTTGGTGCTGATGTGGTATTACCATATTGATTAAATGTCTTCGACACTAGCACTACATGGTCACGAAGCGCACAAGTTTAGTTGATTTCAGTTTAAGAAAAATATTTTGAGCTTTTTAGTGGAATGTCTTCACTTGTCATAAAACGAGTTTGTATCATCCCATTTAATTCCACCACTTGATTGTACATTGACAAATACGTATTTCGACCTCAACATTAAGGTCGCCTTCAGTGTCTCGTACTTGACTCGACTTGGCATGGTACAAACTCGTGATTTTAGTTACCAATTGATTTTAAAAACACTTCGCATAACACGTTGTTGGTAATTTAATGTGGCTATTTCAAAGGTTCGTTATAAATTATCAGTTTCTTCGAGATAAAACTGACTTTTGGTTTGGTCAGAAAATAAAACACCTAGTTAAAATTCCAAAACTCTTACCCTGTTTTTTTTCAAGTTAAATAAAAACCGGGAAAATTTGACAAAAATTATCGGGAAAAGCGGGAAAAACCGGGAATTCGAAAATCGAATTTCAGTGGCCACCCTGCTTAGAGTTAGAAAATGTAAAAAAAGATATGTGAAGAAGATTGTTGATATTTTTCTGATTTTGATGCAGGATTGATGTTCCAGAGCCTGGTAAGCTCTATCCATGATAGCATAACCAAGATCAGCAGTTGCTTTGTACTTAGAGTAAGAAAATTTAAAAAACCCAGATTAATCCACCTAGCGGTGATGGTGCCTTTCTCGACCTTCGTAAAATGTGTGTGCTTGAAAATAGATGAGCTAGTAGCTAGGAGTAAAAAAGAAAAAAAAATCTTTGTCCGTTCTATGAAAATCGGATTATTTCGAGCAGAGATATTTTAGATCCAGTTGAAAACCGAAAATCATATTTTGTCCCGTTTCCGGATGTCACAACTGCATCGCGAGTGGTGCACGACTATGTCATAGATGCGCACCACTCGCGATGCAGTTGCAACATCCGGAAATTCCAGAAAATGCGAATGTCGCAAGACCTCGGTTCGGTTTTCAACTTGATCTACAATATGCTAATAAGAATTTTGACAATTTTTATCCTTTTCCAATCTTTTTGACGTACATACCCCTGTTTTATTTTACCCAGTCATATATTTTAAGGATATTACTTTGGGATGTTTGTTAAACTGAAGCTCCGACTACACAAAAAGAAAACGAAAATGTCATTCCCACACACTTAATCAGGCTTCCGCTGTTCGGTAATTTTTCTTACAGATTTTAATCGGTAAAACATGAGTTTACTGTAATTTCAGTAAAATATTTACAAGTTTGCGGAATGAGCTGCAAACAAAACACTATTTTACAGATAACCCAGTAAATTTAATTTATAATACTGTATACCGTAATGAAAAATACTGTTTTTTCGGTAATTTATGTTTTCGTCGGTAGCAGAAACAAAATCGGTAAAAAATTGCTGATAAAGCCAGTGAACATGCTAACTTTACCGAACTGTCCGTTTAAATCATTATAGTTTACCGACTGTCTCAGTAGATATTTTTCCAATGCAAACCTATCCGCTATTTTCGAACCGTCGGTCTCAGCTTGTCTGCACGTTGGTTTTTGTTCAATTGTAGTGTTTATTGGAACTTTCGCAGAAATTTTGTCCAAAAATGGAAAACATCGTACACAACCTGATGGACGTTGATGCTCGCGTTGATGGGAGTGGAAAAATTGTTCCGTAAGTAATTCTTTACTAATTATATTTTCTTCGCAGTTATTTCAAGCAAACAACTAAAATGGCGGACGTTGAAATACAATGTTTTTTCTGCCGGCGCTCCATGCCAGGTTATGTGCAGACTGCAGGGGCTACATCGGCACGTGAATTCGGACATCCGGAATGGCGAAATAAGTCAGGATTTTTGTTTTTTCGATTGTACTTTCGCACAATGTCAGTTGCGATACCACAATTTTTCGAGTTTGATACGACACATAAATAGTGTGTAAGAAAATTAAACATTAACCCTTACTTTAAATAAATAAACAGTTTTTTTAATTGAAAATATGAATATTGATTTCAAAATAATTGACATATACCTACAATAATAACTTTTGTGGGTGATTTGGTTTGAAAAAAGGAATATTTTCATATATTTTTATGAAACATAAGAATTATTTTACCTTTTCATATATTTTTATGAAATATTCTGCTTTTAACAAAACCAAATTACCCATAACAACTGAGTAGACCGGTAAATCATTGCTCCATCCAACTGGTTGATCGGTAAAATTTACACATTTATACCGAAAAACAATGTATTAAAATTTACCGACGTCCTGTTATTTAGGATCAAATTTAGTGATAAAATTACCGAACTGCCCGTCTATTTATTACTGGACTAACCGTAATTTTTGACAGCTTATGATCAACTTTTATTAACTGGGCGTTCGGTAAACCAAAAAATTACCGGGTTGATTACCGAGCGCTCAGCTGTTTGAAAACCCGGTAAAATTTTACCGACCCCAGTAATCTGAGTTTACTGTGCATCAAGCGAGCGGAGGGCAATATTTGTTATGATATAAATCCCATGACCGTCCTTCTGCCAAACTCCCGTATGAAGAGGGAGGGAAGTGCAGGAGGGTGAAACGCCTGTCATCCGCGGTACAATGGCACTCTACCCAACATCGTTTTTGGTACTTCTGTTTTTGGTACCCTGTTTCTAGGTAGTATACCCGAATGCAGCGCTCATTTTGGGTGATTGGTTCGTACGCAGTTAGTGCCGATTATCGGCAATTAATTTCTCCTGGCGAAAACTTGCAATTAGTTGAGGTACATCGAGTCTTTTGTGTTTGTATGGCTTCTTTATGTCGAAAAATAGCTCGTCGATACTTCCGAAGTTTTGTTAACATGAATTAAACAAAATTAAAACAAAAACATTGTACGCCATATTGAATGAATGGTGGGTAGGCGTATTAGCCTTCTGTTCAGTCCCCTGGGGAAGTGTATCGCTTTCGAAGAGAAATTATAGCCTTTCGGTACAACTTTGTTGCACAAGAAAGGCAAAAATTAAGGCCAATTTCTCAGGCAATAGTCCAATCTGGCCAATTTCCAATAGAAAATAATAGAACAGGATTCCGCGTTCAATGCAATTTGTTGTGAGTAAATCGATCGAGGGTAAGTGCATTAAAAGTGAGCTAGGCTTTTCTACGCGCTTTTTTATAACACAAAGTATTTTGGCCATAATTTCTGTGAACATAGTCCGATCTTCCAAATTTTCAATAGAAAACAATACGGCAGGATTCCGCGTCGAATGGAACTTGTTACAAGTAAATCGGTTCGGAGGATAAGTACCGAAAAAGTGAGCTAAACTTTTCGCACTTTTGGTGGGCGCACACACACAGAGACATCGTCTCAGTTCGTCGAGCTGAGATTTGTATATAACACTATGGAACACCAGGCCTTCTGTAAAAGTTTGGTTTTGGAGCGAACATATAGCCTTTCCGTATACTTTGTAGACAAATGGCAAAAATGGTGTTTCGGCCATAACTTCCGATCCCATAATTCGATCTGGCCAATGTTCAATAGGACACATTGGGACAGGATTATGCGTCAAATGCAACTTGTTGCGAGCAAATCGGTTGAGGATAAGTCCCTGAAAAATGAGTGACATTTTTTACGCGATTTTTACGTATAAATTTGTATTTTGGCCATAAATTCCGATCCCATAGTCCAACCTGGCCAATTTCCAATAGGAAACAATGGGAAAGGATTCTGCGTCGAATGCAATTTGTTGCAAGCAAATCGGTTGAAGATAAGTGCCTGAAAAATGAGTGACATTTTTACGCGATTTTCACGTATAAATTTGTATTTTGGCCATAACTTCCAATCCCATAGTCCGACCTAGCCAATTTCCAAAAGGAAACAATGGGATAGGATTCTGCGTCGAATGCAATTTGTTGCAAGCAAATCGGTTGATGAAGATAAGTGCCTGAAAAATGAGTGACATTTTTTACGCGATTTTTACGTATAAATTTGTATTTTGGCCATAACTTCCGATCCCATAGTCTGACCTAGCCAATTTCCAATAGGAAACAATGGGGCAGGATTCTGCGTCGAATGCAATTTGTTGCGAGCAAATCGGTTGAGGATAAGTGCCTGAAAAATGAGTGACATTTTTTGCGTCTTTTTGTGCGCACACACACACACACATGTCTGTTGAGCAGATTCCCCCTCCATTGTTTAGGAAGAAAAAAAAAACACACACACACACACACACACACACACACACACACACACAGGGGGCAGCAGGGACTTTGTCCAAGGGCTTGACGACCCCTCCCCATGGCCACTGCGAGTTAGACCAGGACCATCGTCCCTAACCCCTAATCACAAGGCGTCAAGCGACCCGTGCCAAGGGGATGCATGGCCAGGGGGGTGAAATAATAAGCTAGGCCTTTAACGGAGCCTGTGGGGTACCTGGGCACCCTCCACAGTAATTGTCCCTTACCGCGTTATGCTGGGCTCTGGCGTGGTGGACCTCTTTTCCCGAGCAACTCGTGGGACCAAAATGGAAAACCAAGTCAATTCTTCAATTAGTGGTAGTAGTGTAGGCGACAACCCCTTCGCAAGAGGTGGGTTGTTCTGGTCTCCGCCTAGGAGGCCAGAGGCAATAGTCGGCAGCTCAGTGCGCAGCGCCAGCGTGGGTCACTCAACCTTCCTCTCGGCTATAAAAACGCCGGAAGGGGTTATTGACGGCCCATGGCTTGTGAAGGCGATGAACCGCAAACGCGATGGGCTTTCGGCCTTCGAGGTGGCGACGGAACAGCTGGACGCCATCATCGACTTTGCGTCATCGAAGCATAATATCAGCAAGGACCTCAAGAGGAGCTTGCAGAAACTTCGAAAGTCGATGCTGGACGCCAAGCTGGAGAGGGCGGTCGGGACGGCCAAGTGTAAACCCGTGAAATCGGTGGAGTCGAGGTCTACCCAGACTGAGGCCCAAGGATTCGCGGACTCGGGCAAGGTCGAGTCGACCGAAGGCGTGCCAGCTAAGACGGTGGTGCCAAAGTCTACCCAGACTGAGGCTCAAGTATTTGCGGGTACGTCGGGGATGACTACTCCAACGGAGCAGACACAAAAACGGGGGAGACAGTCTCCAGGGGATGAGCTCCCTGGGGACGCTCCAAAACGCGGAGGGTTACTACCCCGAACAAGGGTAGTGGGGCTGGGAAGCTGAATCCCGGTCAGGTACCTCCAAAACTGGGGAGGAAGGACCTGGAAAGGTCCGTCCACTCAGGCAAGACGGTGGTGGGGTTACGGCAGGCTGAAAGTTCTCAGCCGCACCAGACCAGGGAAGTAGAGGGAATGACGCCTCCTGGACCCTGGTCAAGAACAAGAGGAAACCGAAGACGTCAAGGGCCGAAAAGAAGGCCCAGGCGAATGAGGGTAGCAAGAAGTCTAGGGTAGGCGCCAATCGCTCCAGGGGCGATGCCCTAGTCATCACGGCGGACGAGGCTAAGTACTCGGATGTTTTGAAGGCGATGAGGAGTGACGTCAAGCTCGGTGAACTCGGCGCCGACGTACGTCGAATAAGACGTACCCGGATGGGCGAGATGATACTCGAGCTGAAGCGGGGCGTCTCGCAAAAGGGCGCCGCCTACAAGAAGTTGGCGGAGGAGGTCCTAGGCGAGACGGTCAAGGTGAGGGCACTCACGACGGAGGTGAATCTAAGGGTTAAAGACCTGGGGCCTGTAGCATAATCGAAATTTTACTAATAATATTAGTAGAGTAGCTTGTAACTTGTATTTTTCTGTTGCATAATGAATCTACAAGTATGAATTTACAAGACTAATATTACAAGTAAACCGCACTAATAATATTAGTGGAATTTACAAGTAACTGTTGCATAAAGAAAATACAAGTAGAAATTATTAGCGATGGCTTGTAGTTTCTTTTACAAGTATGAATGGTGCGGTAATTTAATTTACAAGTAGCTTTTATTTTATTATTTTAGCTGTGCAAAGTAATTATGCATCGTTTAATTGTTTTTAACGACTTAACAAAGAAAGAAACTATTATTCTAGTTGATTCAAATTACCATATAATGACATGACATGACATGACATGACAGTGCATAACACTGAGAATTATGAAAATTTTCAAATGACTTTGAATATACAGTATCCCCCCGCTTATCCGGACCTCGCTAATCCGACGACTCGATAGTCCGGATCTTACTAATTCGGAATTTTCCGGATTAAAAAGTATCAACACCCATTTAAACACATTATGCTGTCAGTTTTCAAATTTGTGCTGTGATTTTGTTTTGGTTCATTTGTATGGATTTGACAGTCGGATTAACGAGAGGAACCCCGATAGTCCGGCCATACATTTGTCGGATCAGCGGGGGTATACTGTAGTAGAAGTACTTTAAGTGCTGACATCAAGTATTCAAATGGTGGAGCGCTAAAGATTATTAGCAATTATGCAGTACACAGAAACCCAAAACTACTCAAAAGTGTGTTGTTTTAGGTCAACTCCGTACTTCGTACCAATACCCCAATTTGAGTAAAATGAGTTTCCTAACACTTATTAGTTTAACTTAATCCACTTAAAACATATTACCAAAGCTGAGTTTAGTTTACCCAAAGTTGACTTTATTTATCTCAAAATTGAGAATATATTAATTTACTGGAAGTTATATTATTGTACTAAACAATTTCGTTTAAGACCATGCAACATTTTTGACAACAATCATGGGAAAGAAAGGAAAAACGTAAAAACTACCTGAATTCTGAGTAGATTATTGCGATATTCTCATCAGTTAGTATTTTGAACTAAAAAAGAAATCGTTCAAATTTCATAATCGAATTAGAAGCAAAATCCAAACTTGCATAAGTCTCACAATACCTTGCACAATACACGTAAATTAAACCCGTTTTTAAAAAATAAACAACAAACAAGTCTATCGGGATTCGATTTATCATGGAGGATACGTACGCGTAACTTACAAATCGCCCTAATTAAAACTTAAGTCAATCCCAAAGACCACGTAAAAACGACTCCAGTGTGCATTACATTGGCTTGGTTAAAACTGCCAACACCACGAAGCCGGCTTTAACCGCGGAATCAATAATTTTACAGAGATAATAATTCGTGTGCGGTGCATAGCTATCGCAGTCAAAACATATATTCTATCCACAAATTTGCAAACAAACGTAAACAAATCGTTTACCTCCGCATTGACAGTGAACTGTCGGATGAATTTTGACAGGTAAATGAACCTGACGGACTTGTAATTTCAACTTTACTAATAATACAAGTACTAATATTATTAGTTGGCAAAACATTATTATGCGACGCAAATTACAAGTACTTGTAATTTTTTGACTTGTAACTTGTAACTTGTAGCTAATATTATTAGTCTGATTATGCTACAGGGCCCTGGACGAGATCACTGAAGTCGAAGAGCTCGTCACGGCACTGCGGCGACAGTGTGAAGTGGAGACGACCACCGCAGCCGTTCGGCTACGGAAAGGTCCGGCAGGGACGCAGGTAGCATTGGTTCGGCTATCTGCAGCGGACGCCTCCAAGGTAGTCAAGTTAGGGAGCGTCAAGGTGGGATGGTCGGTATGCCCTGTGCGCATATACGAGCAACCCGAAGTTTGCTTCAAGTGCCTGGAATCGGGGCACAAGCAATGGGACTGCAAAGGATCTGACAGAAGCAATCTCTGCCGACGCTGCGGATTGGAGGGACATAAGGTACAATGCTGCACGAACCCTCCCAATTGTTTGATTTGTTCCAGCAAAGCTGTGAACAGCAAGCACCCCATGGGGGCTCGATGTGCCCGGCGTTTAAGCGTGCTGCAAAATCAAAGTGCAGGTAAAGCAGCTGGCTTGCTCGGCTTCGCCCGAGTGTATGGTGTGCGCAGGTTTAGAGGAAACGGCGGAACACGTGTTGTTCGTGTGCTCACGTTTTCGCGCAATGCGTGACCACATGCTTGCCACATGTGGTCTGGACACTACCCCGGACAACCTAGTTCGGAGGATGTGTAAAGACGAAGTTGGCTGGAACGCCGTTTTATCGGCTATCGCCCAAATCGTCTCGGAGCTACACAGAAGGTGGCGCGTGGACTCAAGGATGGCTAGTTCAGGCGCAAATAAGAGGTGGTCCAAGGGATCGGAGTCGGCTTCATGGGTCATACCGGTGGTCATGCTCTGTGGTCGAACTCGATCCTTTTATCGAACAAGTGGCCGCGCGAAGAACAACATGGTATCGTCGCTTTCGCGGCGTCGGTCAACCAGGCGGGTTCCGAGCCCGAGGACGGAAAGGGTCCTCGTCAAGGCTGGGGCAGGCGTAGGCACCGCGTCGGCAAGTCCCTCTGTGTGCTGGCGAATAGGCCCTATCGCAGAAAGGTCAATTTGGGGTGCACGCGGCATCATCATTCTTGATACCAGTCGTGCAGAGGGAAGCAGGCGCGAAGTCGACCCTGCCCACCTTCCGAGGACATAGGGCGTGGTAAGGCCACCTGGAAAGCCGGCAATGCGCTGGCACGATACCATGGTGTTCTTCTAAAAAGCGAGTCACGATGTTCGATGCTGCAAGGACACGCAGCTAACCTCGAGGGTGCGTCATGCACTGGCCCCCTTTGAAGCATTACTTTCTGGTTGTACCGAAGGGACGATGGGCTTATGGCAATGGAAACGGTTTAGCTGGTCGGGGATGCAGCCCTGCCTCCCTCATTGGAGGTGGCCCCTAACCCAGCACTTCCTGGTCAACCCAGGATGTCTGTTGAGCAGATTCCCCCTCCATTGTTTAGGAAGAAAAAAAAAACACAAACACACACACACACACACACACACACATTGGAGGTGGCCCCTAACCCAGCACTTCCTGGTCAACCCAGGATGTCTGTTGAGCAGATTCCCCCTCCATTGTTTAGGAAGAAAAAAAAAACACACACACACACTTCCTAAACACACACACACTTCTTCGGGCGATGCCGAGTGTCCGAACCGGTGTAGGTACTGTCTGAAGCAACCATGGCCTGTAAGGACCTGGGTCAGGTGGAAAGTGATTTCCCCATGGCGCCTCTTGACCCACGTACCTATCTCCGGTATCAACCTATGTGTCCATCTACCCTTAGTGGAACTGTCCCACGCACGCTGCCATTTGACCATTGAGGCCAACCTGACAGTCCTGCGGATGCCTCTCGTGCCGCGCATTTCAAAGCACTCTATGTCTTCACCGATAACGATGTCAATAGGCATCATACCGGTGATGACGCAGAGTGCATCGTGCGACACGGTACGGTACGCGCTCGCAACTCTTAGGCACATGAGCCTATACGTACTTTCTAACTTCGTTCTGTAGCAGTTAATACGCAGGGCCGTGCCCCAAGCTGGCCCCCATACCTCAGTATGGACAGAGCAACGCTAGCCAGAAGCTTGCGCTTGCTGGCATAAACCGCAGAGCTATTGGACATCATCCGGGACAATGCCACTATAGCTGTGGAGGCACGCTTGCAGGCGTAATTGACGTGGCTACCAAAGGTGAGCTTATCGTCGATTATTACCCCCAAGAGTTTGATTGAGCGTTCAGAGGTGATCGTGCAGTTGCCTGCCCTTATCACCGCTTGCTGCTCCAACTTTCGGTTGTTAACAACAACCACCTCAGTCTTGTGGTGAGCCAGTTCTAACTTCCTGGAACTCATCCACTCCTCCACAATTGTGATCGAGTGGGCTGCAGTCAACTCCACCTCTTCGATCGATTCGCCGTAGACCTAAAGCGTAATATCGTCAGCGAAGCCGACGATTACCACGCCCACCAGGAACTTCAACCTCAAGACACCGTCGTACATGACGTTCCATAACACCGGACCCAGTATGGAACCTTGCGGAACCCCTGAGGTTAAGTCAACGCACTTCCGACCCGCCTCCGTGTCGTATACCAGTACTCGATTCTGGAAGTAGCTTCCGAGAATCTTGTACAGGTACTGGGGAATTCCAAGACGCTGGAGCGCATCTGCAATAGCTGCCCAACTGGCACTATTGAAAGCATTCCTCACGTCGAGAGTCACTACTGCACAATAGCGAACTCCCCTCCTCTTACGCTGGATAGCTATCTCCGCGGATTTGGTAACCGACAAGATAGCGTCTACGGTCGACTTACCCTTTCGGAAGCCAAACTGGTTACTCGATAGACCATCCGCACCCTCCGTGCGTATCAACAACCTGTTGAGGATGATCTTCTCGAGCACCTTCCCCGCCGTATCAAGCAGGCATATTGGTCTAGATGCCGACGGATCCCCCGGTGGTTTTCCCGCCATTGGCAATAGGACCAAGCTCTGCCTTTTCCATGCTTCAGGGAAGACTCCCTCGTCCAGGCATCTCTGCATGACAGATCTGAACATCTCGGGAGCCTCGGCAATGGCCGCTTTAATGGCCAGGTTCGGAATACCATCCGGTCCTGGCGCCTTACCTACACTAAGGGACTGTGCAATCCCCGCAAGTTCCGCCACAGTTACTCTTCCCTCGTCGGCCACCCTGGCTCCTGGCAGCTCCACGAAGGTGGGAAGAGCCCCGCGATGATCCTCTCCAGCATCTCTGGAGACCGCTCTGTAGGGGCCATCGCCCCACGTGTCTTGGCCATTACGACCCTATAGGCGTCACCCCATGGATTCGCGTTGGCACTTTGACACAGGCCCTCGAAGCAGGCTTTTTTGCTTGATCTAATCTCACTCTTCAGAGAGGCTCTAGCAGCCACGAACGCCACCCGTCGTTCCACACGCTCCTCTTCTGTGCGTGCTCGCTGCATCCGCCTCCTTGCCCGTAGGCAGGCGCGGCGCAGGTTCGCAATTGCTTGAGTCCACCAGTAAGCCGGTGGTCTCCCATTCCTAGGGTGGACTTTCCTAGGCATGGTGGCATCGCATGCGCGCGAGAGTACTGTTACCAGCTGCTCGCCACTCAGACCGAGAGTATTGTGCTCGCGGCGGAGCGCTTACTTAAACACCTCGTCGTCGAAGTATGATGTCTTCCACATACGAGGACTAGGCCTCGCCCCTTCTTCCGTCCGCTGAATGCTGGTCGTATAGTCGATACTGTAGCGAACCGCCAGGTGGTCGCTGTGAGTGTAGCCATCATCTACCCTCCAGTTCGAAATACTCGTTTGGCCAGGGCTCCAGAACGTAACGTCGATAATCGACTCGGCACCGTTCCAGCTGTATGTATTTTTGGTACCGACATTAGCCAAGTCCACATCCAACATGGCCAGTGATTCCAGCAGGATCTGTCCCCGTTGATTCGTGGATCGGCTTCCCCATTCCACGGCCCAAGCGTTGAAGTCCCCCGCTATCACCACCGGCCTACGCCCCATCAAGTTAGCCGTCAAACAATCTAGCATTCGACCGAACTGTTCGATCGACCATCGAGGAGGCGCATAGCAGCTGCAGAAGAAGACCCCGTTGATTTTGGCAATGACGAAGCCCTCGTGTGTCGAAGACACCAACTCTTGAACTGGGTATTTCCCTGTTGTCCATATCGCCGCCATTTGAGACCCATCGGTGACCCAATCACCGTTCCTGGCGGGTACCCGGTAAGGATCTGCTATGATGGCGATATCCGTCCCCCATTCAGCAACTGTCTGACACAGCAGTTGCTGGGCTGCATCACAGTGGGTCAGGTTTAGCTGCGTTACCTGCACTGTGATTTTGCAACACGCTTAAACGCCGGGCACTTCGAACCCCCCATGGGGTGCTTGCTGTTCGCAGCTTTGCTGGAACAGATCAAACAGTTGGGAGGGTTCGTGCAGCATTGTGCCTTATGTCCCTCCAATCCGCAGCGTCGACAGAGCTTGCTTCTGTCAGGGCCTTTGCAGTCCCATTGCTTGTGCCCCGGTTCCAGGCACTTGAAGCAAACTTCGGGTTGCTCGTATATGCCCACAGAGCATACCGACCACCCCACCTTGACGCTCCCTAACTTGACTACCTTGGAGGCGTCAGCTGCAGGTAGCCGAACCAATGCTACCTGTGTCCCTGCTGGACCTTTCCGTAGCCGAACGGCTGCGGTGGACGCCTCCACTTCACACTGTCGCCGCAGTGCCGTGACGAGCTCTTCGACTTCGGTGATCTCGTCCAGGTCTTTAACCCTTAGATTCACCTCCGTCGTGAGTGCCCTCACCTTGACCGTGTCGCTTAGGACTTCCTCCGCCAACTTCTTGTAGGCGGCGCCCTTTTGCGAGACGCCCCGCTTTAGCTCGAGGATCATCTCGCCCGTCCGGGTACGTCTTATTCGACGTACGTCGGCGCCGAGTTCACCGAGCTTGACGTCACTCCTCATCGCCTTCAAGACGTCCGAGTACTTAGCCTCGTCCGTTTTGATGACTAGGGCATCGCCCCTGAAGCGATTGGCGCCTACCCTAGACTTTCTGCTACCCTCATTCGCCTGGGCCTTCTTTTCGGCCCTTGACGTCTTCGGTTTCCTCTTATTCTTGACCAGGGTCCAGGAGGCGTCATCCCCCTCTATTTCCCTGGTCTGGGGCGGCTGAGAGCTCTCAGCCTGCCGTAACCCACCACCACCGTCTTTCCTGGGTGGACGGACCTTTCCAGGTCCTTCCTCCCCGGTTTTGGAGGTACCTGGCCGGGGTTCGGCTTCCCAGCCCCACTACCCTTGTTCGGGGTAGTAACCCTCCGCGTTTTGGGACGGCCCCAGGAGCTCATCCCTGGAGACTGTCTCCCCGTTTTGTGTCTGCTCCGTTGAGCAGCCACCCCCGACGTGCCCGCGAATACTTGAGCCTCGGTCTGGGTAGACTTTGGCACCACCGTCTTCGCTGGCACGTCCTCGGTCGATTCGACCTTGCCCAAATCCGCGAATTCTTGGGCCTCAGTCTGGGTAGACCTTGACTCCATGGATTTCACGGGTTGGCACTTGGCCGTCCCGACCGCCGTTTCCAGCTTCCAGTTTCAAGTTCCTCTTGAGGTCCTTACTGATATTATGCTTCGATGACGCAAAGTCGATGATGGCGTCCAGCTGTTCCGTCGCCACCTCGAAGGCCGAAAGCCCATCGCGTTTGCGGTTCATCGCCTCCACAAGCCATGGGCCGTCAATAACCTCTACCGGCGTTTTTTTAGCCGAGAGGAAGGTTAAGTGACCCACGCTGGCGCTGCGCACTGAGCTGCCGACTATTGCCTCTGGCCTCCTAGGCGGAGACCTGAACAACCCACCTCTTGCGAAGGGGTTGTCGCCTACACTACTACCACTAATTGAAGAATTGCCTTGGTTTTCCATTTTGGTCCCACGAGTTGCTCGGGAAAAGAGGTCCACCACGCCAGAGCCCAGCATGACGCGGTAAGGGACAATTACTGTGGAGGGTGCCCAGGTACCCCACAGGCTCCGTTAAAGGCCTAGCTTATTATTTCACCCCCCTGGCCATGCATCCCCTCGGCACGGGTCGCTTGACGCCTTGGGATTAGGGGTTAGGGACAATGGTCCTGGTCTGACTCGCAGTGGCCATGGGGAGGGGTCGTCAAGCCCTTGGACAAAGTCCTTGCTGCCCTGTAGTCCCTGCTGCCCTGTGGAAATGGAAACGGTTTAGCGGGTCGGGAATGTAGTCCTGCCTCCTTCGGTGATCCCTAACCCCGCACTTCCTGGTCTACCCAGGATGTCTGTTGAGCAGATTTCCCCTCCATTGTTTAGGAAGAAAAAAAAAACACACACACACACAGCGGGCAGCAGGGACTTTGTCCAAGGGCTTGACGACCCCTCCCAATGGCCACTGCGAGTTAGGGTGCCTGTCTAGGATGTGGTGGGGTTTGACAGTGGGCTCTGTTGATCCTCTATAAAAAGCTGCATGTGTCTGCAAGCAGGCCCTATCAAAGCGACCGTGCGCCGCTCAAAGCACACAAGCCCAAGAGGAGTGCCAACCGGCACATCAGGATTCACACCAGTAAGATCCTGATTATGGTATACTGGTCACAGCAAACGACATTGGACGATTCTCGGTTATGGATAGGAATAGGCGTATATGGGCTGACAGTCGAGCTATTCTGTTTCCTGAGTAAAAAGAGTGACATCTTTTGAAATGGCAAGCAGGCTAATGGTTCGTCTGCCTCCGTCCCGATAAACAACCTGGCAGGCCTCCGGTGACGCTCAAAACCTGTTACCTATACCGGTGGGTAGTAGGTTCAGATGCACCATTCCTGATTTACGTCGATCCGGCTCTGAACACGGTGCTATAAGGCACTGGAGTCAACCCTTGCATGGACCTCACTGTTTACAAAGGCACCCATGGGATCACAAAAGGCGACTATCTACAACAGGTAGAGATAATGGCCCGGAGGGACCCTTTTAATATGGAAACGAATACAAAAAACAACGAAGGAGCAGGCGGAGCGAATGTTTTCGCAAAAAGTGGGAAGTTGCAGCGATCTCCAGTGATGTCGCAGGCAGCAGTAGCGAGTACCAGTAGTACGGCCGAGACTGCTGAGAACCAGGCAGGCCAACAGGAGCTAGGATCCGGGAATAGGGTGTCCACCCAAAAATCGGAAAGTGGTGCTATTCAGGAGGAGCTACAACTTGAAAGGACCAACCTGATGGAGGTGCGGAAGCGAGTCAACGAGCTTTATGACTTCATGAAGGACAAGCACAATGTTCACACGAAGATCAAGCTTCTAGTGACGAGCATCAAGTCCGCCGTAAAAGCAGCCGAACACGAACAGATCGCGCTAAAAAAGAGAGCCGAAGCAGCTGATAAGGTGCTGAAAGAAGCGGCGGATCATACAGCAGTTGAGACACAGCAGGCACCTAAAAGTCCTCGAATCACTCGCACGGAAAAGCGAGGAAGGGATTCGCCTGGAGAGCAGGAAGTCACGAAAAAGCAACGGAATGTGCAGGACTTCACCAGCGTGCTGAAGGAACGCGTCAAAGGTGGTGAGTGGCAGACCGTGGAAAGTCAGCGGGAGAAGAGGAAGAAGCAGAAGTAGAATATAGAAAAGAGGAAGGAACAGAAGAAAAAAGAAAAACGTCGTTCTCCTCGGGAGAGAGTTAAAGGTGATGCCCTGATCGTGGAAGCGAGCGATAAAACGTCGTACGCAGCGATCCTGAAGAAGGTGAGAGAGGACCCGGAGCTAAAAGACTTGGGTGAGAAAGTGGTGAGAACTAGGCGTACCCAGAAGGGGGAATTGCTGTTCGAGCTGAAGAAGGATCCCACGATCAAGAGCTCGGCCTTCCGGGAGCTCATTGCCAACTCATTGGGCAGTGACGGTAACGTAAGAGCTCTAACGCAGGAAGCAGTGGTCGAGTGCAGAGACATGGACGAGATCACGACGGAAGACGAACTGAGGGATGCACTGGTCTCACAATGCAAGCTGGGGGAAGTGCAAATGACGATTCGACTGAGGAGAGCGTACGGTGGCACACAAGTAGCAGCGATACGACTACCAGCAGAGGCTGCCAATAAAATGGTGGAGGCGGGCAAGGTGAAAGTAGGATGGTCGGTGTGCCCGTTGAGATTCGCTCCACGAGTCACCAAGCAGATGGAGCGATGCTTCAAATGCATGGCGTTTGGCCACGAGGCGCGAAACTGCAAAGATCCGGTCTATGTAGGAAATGTGGTGAAGAAGGACACGTTGCTAGGGACTGCACGAAGCAACCAAGATGCCTGCTCTGCAAACCGGAGGACGGAAACGAGCATATCACGGGTGGCTTTCAATGCCCTGCATACAAGAAGGCGATGGCGGGCCAGGATTAATGGAGATCATCCAGTTGAATCTCAATCATTGCGACACAGCACAGCAACTCTTGTGGCAGTCGACAACAGAAGCAATGTGTGACGTGGCAATTATTGCTGAACCGTATCGGATCCCTTCTGACAACGGCAACTGGGTGGCGGATTCATCGGGGATTGCGGCTATCCAAGTGATGGGCAAATTCCCTATTCAAGAAGTGGTAGACAGCTCAAGCGGGGGTTTCGTTATCTCCAAAATCAACGGGATCTTCGTGTGTAGCTGCTACGCACCCCCAAGATGGACCTTGGAGCAGTATAACCGGATGCTGCACTCACTCACGGAGAAGCTGATCGGCCGAAAACCGGTAATCATCGGAGGCGACTTCAACGCTTGGGCAGTGGAGTGGGGAAGCAGGCTGACTAACCCCAGAGGTTACAGTTTGCTGGAGTCGTTGGCAAAGCTGGACGTCAGGCTGTGCAACGAAGGTACCGTTAGTACATTTCGCAGAGACGGCAGGGAGTCCATCATCGACGTCACGTTCTGCAGTCCGTCACTGGTGAGGAACATGAGCTGGAGAGTTAGTGAGGACTATACACATAGTGATCACCAGGCGATTCGGTATAGTGTTGGAACACGAATGCCGACGGTACGGCGAGAGATTAGGAATAGCGGACGAAAATGGAAGGCGAAGGACTTCGACAAGGATCTCTTTATCGAATCACTTCGAGCAGACAGCGGCGCTACAAATCTCGATGCAGATGAGCTGACAGAAACTCTTGCGAGGGCATGCGATGCGACGATGCCAAGAAGACTGGAGCCAAGGAGAAGCCGGAGGCTTAATTACTGGTGGAATGAAACTCTTGCTAGTCTTCGTGCTGCGTGTCTCAGAGCCAGAAGACGCTTTCAGAGAGCAAGGTCTGAAACAGTCAGAGAGGAGCGTAAGATAATCTTCCGTGAAGCTAGATCGGCCTTCAAACGGGAGATTAAAGTCAGCCAATCCAACTGCTTCAAGGAGCTATGCCGGGTAGCTGACGCTGATCCTTGGGGCAATGCATATCGGGCCGTAACAGCGAGGATCATCCAGCGACACCAGCGGAAATGTGTCCTGACAAGCTGAAGATCATCGTTGACGGTCTCTTCCCGCAGCATGATTCTACGATGTGGCCGCCTACACCGTACGCAGATGAAGACGGAGTAACCATTGCAGGTATGCAAGTCTCCAACGACGAGCTGTCATCAGTGGCGAAAGGTCTGAAGATGAAGAAAGCTCCGGGTCCGGATGGAATTCCAAACGTGGCTCTAAAAACTGGCGTTTCCAGATTTGTTCAGGATGGTGCTGCAGAAATGCCTAGCAGATGGTAACTTTCCGGATAGGTGGAAGATCCAGAAACTAGTGCTGCTACCGTAACCAGGGAAACCGCCGGGGAATCCAGCATCGTATAGGCCCATATGCCTGCTGGATACACTGGGGAAGCTTCTGGAAAGGATTATCCTTAATCGGCTGACGCAGTTCACTGAGGGCGAGACTGGCTTATCGGAAAAGCAGTTCGGATTCCGAAAAGGCAGATCGACGGTGGATGCAATCAGGACGGTCATTGAAGTTTCAGAGAGAGCGGCCAAGAAGAAGAGGTGTGGCAAGAAGTGTGCGCTGTAGTAACGATTGACGTCAAAAACGCTTTTAACAGTGCCAGCTGGGAGGCCATCGCCGCAGCGCTGCACGGTATGCGGGTTCCTGACTACTTGTGTAGAATCCTGGAAAGTTACTTTCAGAACCGGATCCTGGATTACGAAACGAATTCGGGGCAGAAGTCGATTAGGTTTACGGCAGGTGTTCCGCAAGGTTCCATACTAGGCCCAACGCTGTGGAACATTATGTACAATGGAGTTCTAAAACTGAAGTTGCCCAAAGGCGTGAAGATCTTCGGATTCGCGGACGATGTCGTCCTTACAATAACCGGAGAGTCGTTGGAAGAAGTAGAAATGCTGGTGGCGGAAACGACCGACGCAGTTGAAAACTGGATGAACGGAGTCAAGCTGCAGCTAGCTCACCACAAAGCAGAAGTGATGCTGGTTAGCAACTGCCGAGAGATCCAGCGGATCCAGCTTACCATAGGAGGGCACAACATACCGTCCGTGCGGGCTTTGAGGCATCTAGGAGTGATGATCGACGACCGGTTGAATTTCAACACCCATGTGGACTATTGCTGCGAAAAGGCGGCTAAAATGGTCAGTGCGTTTGCAAGGATCATGCCGAACGTGGGTGGTCCTAAAAGCAGCAGTATACGTCTTCTGGCAGCAGTATCATCCTCGATACTGAGGTAACGTAACCGCAGAAAGTTGAACAGCGTGTTTCGCCTAATGGCCATTCGAGTCGCGAGTGCGTACCGAACCATTTCCTCGGAGGCAGTTTGCGTTATCGCAGGGATGATTCCAATCTGCATAACCCTTGCAGAGGATATCGAGTGTTACCAACGGAGAGATACCAGAAATGTGAGGAAGACGGTGAAACTGGACTCTTTGGTGAAGTGGCAGCAGGAGTGAGACAATGCGGATAATGGAAGGTGGACCCATCGGCTCATCCCCAATGTGTCGACGTGGGTGAACAGGGAGCATGGTGAGGTGAATTTTTGCCTGTCCGGACACGGTTGTTTCCGCCAATATTTGCACCGGTGTGGCCATGCGTCCTCGCCATTCTGCCCGGCGTGTTTCAACGTAGAGGAGACTCCAGAGCACGTGTTATTCGATTGTCCGAGGTTTGCGGAAGCACGTAGAGGAATGCCTGCCCTAAGCGTGGACAACATCGCAGAGCGAATGTGTCACGATGAAGATACTTGGAATGCGGTAAGCAGAGTCGTGAGGCAAATACTGTCAGAGCTGCAGCGTCGATGGAGAAGGGACCAACAAGTAAGCGTCGGTTTGGAGCGAAATCCAGCACAGTGAGCAGTGTTTGGTCTCGAGTCGTCGGGGCGCCGGTGAACCGGAAGTCTTCTGCCAACCGGAATCGTCGGACCGACTTCGGCACTCGATCAATCAACCTGCTGAAGAAAGAAGAAGGAAGTGCTTCGGGTATGTAGGGCACCGCCAGTGCGGACGTCATCCACCACCGGAACTGACGGACCACCTCTGCAACCCGAAGACGAAGTCGGCGCAATGCGCGAAAGCGTCCCCTGCGATAGCCGCCGGTAGTCGGGGCACCATCAGTGCGGAAGTTTCCTTCACCGGAACTGGTGGACCACCCTCGACGCCGGGGGAAGTCAGGAGGATTCGAGTGAGTAAGTTTGCGGCACGACCGCCGAGGGATCGAGACAACGTAGCAGTGGATCTCAGCAAGCCAGTCGGCGAACTAGCCTAAGCTAGGGGCCGGAATCTTAGAAGAAGTGCATGAGCACAGCCCCCCCGAAGTAGTCGCAGCATCCCGTGGTCCCGGGGGGATCGAGGCAAGGAGGAAAAGGGACCCGGTTTATCCGGGAGGCACATTTTTAGCAGGTCGGGAGGAGCCCATCCCTGTTCGCCTTCAAGCATAGTGTGGATGCTCGAGGTGTCTGTCGCGCAGATTTTTGATGGCCTTTAACCCTTGTAAAAAAAAAACACACACACACACACACACACACATACACACACACACACCGGGGGCAGCAGAGACTTTGTCGACCCCTCCCCATGGCCACTGCGAGTTAGACCGGGACCATCGTCCCTAACCCCTAATCCCAAGGCGTCAAGCGACCCGTGCCGAGGGGATGCATGGACAGGGGGTGAAATAATAAGCTAGGCCTTTAACGGAGCCTGTGGGGTACCTGGGCACCCTCCACAGTAATTGTCCCTTACCGCGTCATGCTGGGCTCTGGCGTGGTGGACCTCTTTTCCTGAGCAACTCGTGGGACCAAAATGGAAAACCAAGTCAATTCTTCAATTAGTGGTAGTAGTGTAGGCGACAACCCCTTCGCAAGAGGTGGGTTGTTCAGGTCTCCGCCTAGGAGGCCAGAGGCAATAGTCGGCAGCTCAGTGCGCAGCGCCAGCGTGGGTCACTCAACCTTCCTCTCGGCTATAAAAACGCCGGTAGGGGTTATTGACGGCCCATGGCTTGTGGAGGCGATGAACCGCAAACGCGATGGGCTTTCGGCCTTCGAGGTGGCGACGGAACAGCTGGACGCCATCATCGACTTTGCGTCATCGAAGCATAATATCAGCAAGGACCTCAAGAGGAGCTTGCAGAAACTTCGAAAGTCGATGCTGGACGCCAAGCTGGAGAGAGCGGTCGGGACGGCCAAGTGTAAACCCGTGAAATCGGTGGAGTCGAGGTCTACCCAGACTGAGGCCCAAGGATTCGCGGACTCGGGCAAGGTCGAATCGACCGAAGGCGTGCCAGCGAAGACGGTGGTGCCAAAGTCTACCCAGACTGAGGCTCAAGTATTTGCGGGTACGTCGGGGTGACTGCTCCAACGGAGCAGACACAAAAACGGAGGAGACAGTCTCCAGGGGATGAGCTCCCTGGGGGCCGCTCCAAAACGCGGAGGGTTACTACCCCGAACAAGGGTAGTGGGGCTGGGAAGCTGAACCCCGGTCAGGTACCTCCAAAACCGGGAGAGGAAGGACCTGGAAAGGTCCGTCCACTCAGGAAAGACGGTAATAAGGGGTTACGGCAGGCTGAAAGTTCTCAGCCGCACCAGACCAGGGAAGTAGAGGGGAATGACGCCTCCTGGACCCTGGTCAAGAACAAGAGGAAACCGAAGACGTCAAGGGCCGAAAAGAAGGCCCAGGCGAATGAGGGTAGCAAGAAGTCTAGGGTAGGCGCCAATCGCTCCAGGGGCGATGCCCTAGTCATCACGGCGGACGAGGCTAAGTACTCGGATGTTTTGAAGGCGATGAGGAGTGACGTCAAGCTCGGTGAACTCGGCGCCGACGTACGTCGAATAAGACGTACCCGGATGGGCGAGATGATACTCGAGCTGAAGCGGGGCGTCTCGCAAAAAGGCGCCGCCTACAAGAAGTTGGCGGAGGAGGTCCTAGGCGAGACGGTCAAGGTGAGGGCACTCACGACGGAGGTGAATCTAAGGGTTAAAAACCTGGACGAGATCACTGAAGTCGAAAAGCTCGTCACGGCACTGCGGCGACAGTGTGAAGTGGAGACGACCACCGCAGCCGTTCGGCTACGGAAAGGTCCGGCAGGGACGCAGGTAGCATTGGTTCGGCTATCTGCAGCGGACGCCTCCAAGGTAGTCAAGTTAGGGAGCGTCAAGGTGGGATGGTCGGTATGCCCTGTGCGCATATACGAGCAACCCGAAGTTTGCTTCAAGTGCCTGGAACCGGGGCACAAGCAATGGGACTGCAAAGGCCCTGACAGAAGCAATCTCTGCCGACGCTGCGGATTGGAGGGACATAAGGCACAATGCTGCACGAACCCTCCCAATTGTTTGATTTGTTCCAGCAAAGCTGTGAACAGCAAGCACCCCATGGGGGGTTCGATGTGCCCGGCGTTTAAGCGTGCTGCAAAATCAAAGTGCAGGTAACGCAGCTGGTTTGCTCGGCCTCGCCCGAGTGTTTGGTGTGCGCAGGTTTAGAGGAAACGGCGGAACACGTGTTGTACGTGGTTGTTCGTGTGCTCACGTTTTCGCGCAATGCGTGACCACTTGCTTGCCACATGTGGTCTGGACACTACCCCGGACAACCTAGTTCGGAGGATGTGTAAAGATGAAGTTGGCTGGAACGCCGTTTTATCGGCTATCGCTCAAATCGTCTCAGAGCTACACAGAAGGTGGCGCGTGGACTCAAGGATGGCTAGTTCAGGCGCAAATAAGAGGTGGTCCAAGGGATCGGAGTCGGCTTCATGGGTCATACCGGTGGTCATGCTCTGTGGTCGAACTCGACCCTTTTATCGAACAAGTGGCCGCGCGAATAACAACATGGTATCGTCGCTTTCGCGGCGTCGGTCAACCGGGCGGGTTCCGAGCCCGAGGACGGAAAGGGGTCCTCGTCAAGGCTGTGGCAGGCGTAGGCCTCGCGTCGGCAAGTCCCTCTGTGTGCTGGCGAATAGGCCCTATCGCAGAAAGGTCAATTTGGGGTGCACGCGGCATCATCATTCTTGATACCAGTCGTGCAGAGGGAAGCAGGCGCGAAGTCGACCCTTCCCACCTTCCGAGGACATAGGGCGTGGTAAGGCCACCTGGAAAGCCGGCAACGCGCTGGCACGATACCATGGTGTTCTTCTAGAAAAGCGAGTTACGATGTTCGGTGCTGCAAGGACACGCAGCTAACCTCGAGGGTGCGTTGTGCACTGGCCCCCCTTTGAAGCATTACTTTCTGGTTGTACCGAAGGGACTATGGGCTTGGCGGCAATGGAAACGTTTTTTTTTTTTTTTTTGCTAGGGAGAATGCATTTACACACTAACCCAGTACACGTGCATTGTAGTTGCCAAACTACCACACGGAAGTGTACTGGAGTGTCGGACTCGACCATACCGGTAATACCGACTAAACTCCCTTGGGCTCCACCATCGTCTCCCCCAGGAACTACCTCCCAGTACTACTTCTGGGGGATGGCAGTACTAAACGTACTCGCTCGTTCTCGCTCACACAGGCACCCGTCCCGTGCGAGACTGACTTGGGTGCTCGCTCTATCGCACCCTCAAACACACCCTACATACTCTGTTGCACCTCTGTCATGCCGTGCAGGTCTAACTTGTGTGCCCACCCTTCTCATGCCATGTGGGTCTAACTTGTCTGCCCACCCAAACCCTTGCTTCATGCTCATACACTCCATGCTTGCACACACGCTAACGCTCCTATGGGTCTGACTTGTGTGCCCACCCTTCTCATGCCGTGCAGGACTAACTTTGTGCCCACCCTTATCATGCCGTGTGGGACTAATTCTATGCCCACCTTTATCGTACCATGTGAGACTGCTCACCTCTTTCATTCAGTTCGCGCTGACACATACTACTCGAGTCATTCGACCTAACACTCCCTCTGGCATCCCTTGTGGGACTCTTCGCTTAGGTTCCCACTTCTGACATACCATGTGAGTCTGACTCACCTCATTCATGCCATATGAGACTAGCTCAAGACGACTCAACTCATTCCTTTCGTACCATGTGAGACTGACTTGGATGCTCCCCCACACTCCTCTGCCACGCCGCGGGGTATCAGTAGTCGTAGGAACCAACATTCCAGCGCTACTCCCAGCGCGGCGTGTGCAGTCCATACATACACCTATTCATTCACCCTTCTGCCATGCTTCGAGGTGACGATCTCGGTTGCCACCCGCTGCGCCATTACCTCTGCATGGGCAGACCATTCACACACTTCTTCGCGTTCGGCACTTTCGCTCTAACTTACCAATCACAAGTTAGTCATGCTTGTCGATTGTTGCTCGGCGCGCCAGATTCTCTGCAAGCTGCAGGCAATCTGAGTGGTTGCAGTCGAGACTGCGTTCCACTTCTCCACCGCTTGACACGTCCTTTGGATAAGATTATCCGGAGTTGTGTCCCGGCCGCAAACGTCTAGCATTGCTCTTCTTTCGACGTCGAAACGAGGACATACGAACAGTATGTGCTCTGCAGTTTCGTCAACACCTGGGCAGTCAGGGCAGACGGAGACCTCCGCGTGCCCAAACCTGTGGTGGTACTGTCGGAAACAGCCATGACCTGACAGGAATTGTGTCAGATGGAAGTGAACCTCCCCATGGGGTCTCCCCACCCAGCTTGATATGTTAGGAATCAGCCGGTGGGTCCACCTACCTTTCGAGGAGTTATCCCACTCGCGCTGCCATCTGGCAACCGAAGTCACCCTGGTACGCTCGCGGGCTCCTCTGGTGCCACGTAGGTCAAAACACTCCTCATCCTCCCGGATGACCAGCCCGACTGGCATCATACTCGCTATCACGCAGGATGCGTCGCGCGATACCGTGCGGTAGGCCGATATCACCCTGAGACACATCAAGCGGTAGGTGCTCTCCAGTTTCTGCAGGTAACTGGTTACCCCCAGTGCTTTTGCCCAGGACGGGCCGCCGTACCTAAGAATAGATGCGGCAACGCCTGCCAGTAGCCTACGTCTACTGGCGCACACCTTGGAGCTGTTGGACATCATCCTCGATAATGCCGCCACAGCAGTCGAAGCCTTCTTGCACGCATATTCGACATGGCTACCGAAGGTAAGCTTGTCGTCTATGATGACCCCAAGAATCTTCAGACTCCGCTTTGAAGTGATCGCGACGTCTCCCACGTGTACAACTGCATGTTGTGCCGACTTACGGTTGCTGACGATAATCACCTCCGTCTCCTCTCGCACTCATCCAGTCCGCCACAGTGCTGATCGCGTGTTCTGCGGTTAGCTCTACTTCGGGGATTAACTCCTCGTAGACCTCTAGGGTTTCATCGTCAGCAAAGCCGACGATTTTCACACCAGGAGGGAACTTTAGCTTCAGAACCCCGTCATACATCAGGTTCCATAGTACCGGCCCCAAGATTGACCCTTGCGGGACTCCTGCGGTAATGGGAACACTTTTCTAACTGGCATCGGTCTCCTATAGCAGCACTCGGTTCTGGAAGTAGCTTTCCAAGATCCGGTACAGTCCCACCGGTAGGCTAAGCCGGTGTAACGAGAGCGCGATGGCATCCCAGCTTGCGCTGTTGAATGCGTTCTTCACGTCCAGTGTCACCAACGCACAGTATCGAATTCCTCGCCTTTTCCGTTGGATCGCTACCTCTGCAGTCTTGATGACTGAATTGATAGCGTCCACCGTGGACTTACCCTTCCGAAAACCAAACTGGTTACTCGACAGGCCATCCGTACCCTCTGCGTACGGGGTGAGCCTGTTGAGGATGATCCTCTCGAGCAGTTTACCCGTCGTGTCGATCAGGCAAATTGGTCTGTACGCCGATGGGCCACCCGGAGGCTTCCCGGCCTTCGGCAGCAGTACCAACTTTTGCCTTTTCCATCTCTCAGGGAAACAACACTCATCCAGGCATCTCTGCATAGCTAGCCTGAACATGTTCGGGTTCGCTATGATCGCTGCCTTGAGTGCACTGTTTGGAACTCCATCGGGGCCTGGAGCTTTGTTCATCGCAAGGGTGTTAGCCACTACGAGTAACTCTTCGTTCGTCACCGGAGCCACCATTTCGGCCACACTCCCAGCGCCTTGCAGCGCAGGAGGAGGCCAGGGACTTGTGGCTCGGGACGGGAAGAGTACTTCGATAATCCTCGCCTACCGGTCCGGTGGCCGTTCGGGAGGTGAAGAGCCCCCTTTGGTCTTGGCCATCACGATCCTATAGGCGTCACCCCACGGATTCGTATTGGCACCCTCGCACAGGTTGTCGAAGCACGCTCTCTTGCTGCTCTTAATGGCCTTGTTAAGGGCCAGTCTCGCAGTTTGAAACACTTCCCGGCGGACCGCTCTTTCCTCGGTGCGGGCTCGTTGCGTCCTACGTCTAGCATTGAGGCAGGATGATCGTAGGGCTGCAATTTCGGCACTCCACCAGTATACCGGGCGTCTGCCATTTCTTGGCAGGGCTTTCTTCGGCATAGTAGCATCGCACGCGCGTGATAGGACAGCTACCATCGCATCCCCGCTTAGACTGTCGGTGTTGGCCTCCAGTCCTAGGGCCGCGGTGAAAACTTCGCTGTCGAAGTGATTGGTCTTCCACCCACGGACCTGACAGGGATCACCCGCCCTCGGACGCTGCACACCATAGTTGATCTTGAAGCGAATGGCTAGGTGATCACTATGGGTGTAGCCCTCGTCTACCCTCCAGTCCAGGTCCGAGACCAGACTGGGGCTGAAAACGTTACATCTATCCATGACTCGGCCCCATTTCTACGGAATGTGCTACTGGCTCCGTCATTGACAAGCACTGCGTCGAGTTTTGCAAGTGCCTCGAGTAACGCTTGTCCCTTCTGATTGGTGCAGCGGCTGCCCCATTCCACTGCCCAAACATTAAAGTCTCCCGTTATAACGAACGGGCTCCGACCTACTAGGTCGACCGATAGCCTGTCGATCATCTGGCTGAACTGTTCCATTGGCCACCTTGGTGGGGCGTAGCAGCTACAATAGAACACCCCATTGATCTTGGCTATTGCGACACCCTCCGCGGAGGAGTGTACAACCTCTTGAACGGGGTACCTTCCCGTTCTGCAGATTGCCGCCGACCTAGACCCGTCCGCCACCCAGTTCCCACTGTCGGGAGGGACGTTGTACGGGTCGGACAGGAGGGCGACATCGATCCTTGACTCCGAGACCGCCTGCCACAGCAGTTGCTGGGCAGGTGCACAGTGATTCAGATTCAGCTGTGTTACTTGCACGGCTTTTTCCGATTGGCTTCTCCGAAGGGACACGCAGGCCCGCCCATAGCATGGTTCCGGGCCTGCTTCTTACTGGCGCAGATAAGGCACCTAGGTGCTTTGTTGCATTCCTGCGCCTTGTGTCCCTCCTCGCCGCAGCGACGACACATCTTACTTCGGTCTGGGCCCTTGCAGTCATAAGACTTGTGCCCGGACTCAAGGCACCGGTAGCACCTGTCCACTGAAGGTGGGTGGAGCACGCTTACTGGGCATACTGACCAGCCGATCTTCAGCTTCCCTTTCTCAGTAACCTTTTTGGCGTCAGCCACCGGTAGTCTGAGATAGGCTACCTGCATACCAAAGAATTCCCCTCTTAGACGTACAGAGGACCGCTCAACCTCTGTGCCGCACTGCTCTTTGACGGCAGAGACGACGTCTTCCGCGGTCGTGACATCGTCCAGCTGCTTACACTGGAGGGTCACTTCCGCACCCAACGACCTGACCTGAGCGCCGTCACCCAAGACCTCCTGGGCAAGCTTTTTGTAAGCCACCCCGCTGGATTGCGCGCCACGCTTCAGTACCAAGATCATTTCACCGTTCTTGGTACGTCTAACGCTGCGCACATCCTGGCCCAGGGCCGATAGGCTAACGGCCGCTCGCAGCGATTTCAGGACATCGGCGTATTTGTCCTTGTCGGTTTTCACCTACAAGGCCTCGCCTCTGTCTCTCACCTTCTTCGTAGGTCGAGGGGTGTTTGACTTCCGCACCCTACTGACCAGTTGCCAAGGATTCGCATCCCCTTCGGCGAGTACCGATGGCTGGCTGGGGCCAGCTTGTGGCTCAACAACTTGTGCCTGTCTAGTGCCTTTCGCCTTCTTGGGCTCACGCCCTTCAGGCTCCGGTGCACCATCCAGGCGACGCTTCGCCTTAATGGTAGCGCGTTTGGGTCGCTTCGAACTTGGCGTTTTCTTGCCCTCAGTGGCCGTAAGGGCGGTTGCCTATTTCACCGCAGTAACACCGCTAGGGGAGGAGAGGTCCTTGGTCTGCGTACCTTTGGCTACCTTCTCTGCTGCCGCTACACGCCTGATATAAGCGTCCTGTTCTTGTCTTGCGACACGAACAGCTTGCCGGAGCACCAACAGGCTCTGCTTAAGCTCCTTGTTGGTGTTCTGCCTGCCGCTTACGAACTCGATGATCTCGTCGAGTTGCTCGGCCACCACCCGTATCCCTGGTAGTGGCTTGACAGGCGTGCAGGCAGGGCTACTCCCCACCACCACTGGAGACTCTTCGGTACTGCCAATAGCAGCAGCCGTCACTCCACTCGCCCCCTCTTTAATAGGGGACCTCGCTAGACCCCTTTTGGCAAAGGGGTCCGTCACCTCAACTCCAAAGATAGGTTTCGTTCAATACTCATTTCTTATGGGTTCCCTTGCGGCTGCCGCCGAATCCTACAGGAGTAGTCGCCTTTAGTGATCCCATGGTTATCTATGCGCTGCCTTGCGGCAAGCAGGGAGGCCATGCGAGGGTTGACACTTGCGTGTTCAGAGCCAGATCAGCGCAAGTTAGGAAAGGGCATCTGAGCCTACTTTCACCCAGTAGGCAAAACTGGATGGCAGAATTGGGCAGCGTGCTACAAGGCCCGCCACGGTTTTATGGGACGGAAGACAGCCTAGCCATTAGCCCACTCGCCGTTTCGAGTCGGTGTCACCTGGCCCTACTAAGAGAGTAGAATGTCAGACTGCCAGCCCTCGCTTCACAATATAACAATATCCAAATACAAGATCAATACACGCAACCAGTATGCCATAATCAGGGTCTTACTGGTATCAACCCTGATGTGCCAGTAGCACTCCCTGGGCTTGTGCTTTTGAAGCGGCACACAGTCGCTTTGATAGAGTCTGATTACGGGCACTTGTGGTTTTTTGGAAGGGATTTTAGCAGAGCCCACTGCTAAATCCCACCTCGCCCTAGGCAGTTCTCCCTAACTCACAGACAGCTGGGGAGGGGTCGTCAAGCCCTTGGAAATGGTACCTGCTGCCCCCACACAATGGGGTCTTGTCCGACCCTATCCGGGTCATAGCTGGTGTGAGGCAAGGATGTATTCTATCACCGATACTGATCCTCATCGTAATCGACGAGATTCTGGTAGGTGCAATCGACCGTGAACCAAACTGCGGGGTGCTATGGCAGCCTATAACCATGGAGCACCTAAACGACTTCGAATTGGCTGATGACGTTGCACTTCTCGCTCAACGGCGCTCTGATATGCAGAGTAAGCTCAACGACCTTGCCGAGCGCTCCTCTTCGGCAGGCTTAGTCATCAACGTCAACAAAACCAAATCGTTGGATGTAAACACGGTGACCCCTTCCAGTTTCACGGTAGCCGGACAACCAGTGACAACCAGCAAGGGCTGCCTTTGCGAGTTTAAGAAAGATCGGGAAGATCAGGCAGATAAGGTGAAGGCACCAAAATACGGATTCTCCACTCTAACGTGAAATCTGTGATATTATATGAAATCTGTGCTGTTATATATATTCATAAACAGATGCCTGCGGTATATAATTCAGGTCTGGTGGCCTCACAACTGGATCACAAACAACGAGCTCCATCGTCGTTGTAACTGTTGGCCATAAGAAGGGAACCCCTCACAAAGAACAACAATTAGAGTTCCCTCTCTACACCACGGCAGGCTACTGACTGATACTTCTGCCAGCAGCTGCAGTTCTCTTTATTCAACAATAGGTATCCCGAGCAACAAACTTGTTATAGAGGAGTTTCTGTGACTCATATGAGACCAAATTAGGTCATATAAGAGTTGCTGCAACCTAATCTGCCAGAACTGTGCTACTAGGGATATACAATACATCCATAACAATATTCCTTAATCTACCCAAGAGCAACTACAACCAACTGGCGCCCGCTTCCTATCCATCTTCGATCTACAGCGAAGCGTCGCACACTACCTGATATTCCAACACTCCTCCTTAGTGTGCACGCCTCGCAACTCTCTTGGCTCCTTCTAACACCGAGCCTCCCGTCCAGAGCTCCTCCTCGCCGAACAATTCCTCTCCTGGCCCAATCCGTTGCCCGTACAAATGGCCTCTATCCGACGTTTGCACAGCACCCTCTGTTGACCAGCTCCTGAATGTTCCGACGCTCCTCCTGGACGCTGACCAGCCAGCATCCTACCGAACGTTCCAACCTCCTGAGGAATGCCGTCCGCCACTACCCAAGACTTACGTGGCTGATGCATGATCCCACTGCGCCACGCGACTTATGCGGCCGATCCATGATCCCACTGCGATAACGTCGACGGCAATAACATCCCACTAAGATGGAGAACGGGAATCGTTCCTGGGCCCATAACCTGTTGCCCATAAGAAGGGAACCCCCTCACAAAGAATAACAATTAGAGTTCCCTCTCTACACCACGGCAGGCTACTGACTGATACTTCTGCCAGCAGCTGCAGTTCTCTTTATTCAACAATAGGTATATACAATACATCCATAACAATATTCCTTAATCTACCCAAGAGCAACTACAACCAACTGGCGCCCGCTTCCTATCCATCTTCGATCTACAGCGAAGCGTCGCACACTACCTGATATTCCAACAGTAACCAGTCTACATTATGTTTGACGAAATAAATAAATACTAAAACATCAGAAATTCGGGATCGGAAGTGGGGCTGGGTCGGCCACACTCTACGTAGGGGCGGAAACGAAAAACTGTAAACAAGCATTAGACTGGAACTCAGCGGGACATCGCATCAGCAACGGCAGACCCAAAGGATCATGGTGGCGAAGCCTCAATAAAGAAATAAAAGAAGTCGACCGAAATCTAACCTGGCAACAGGTTAAAGCGATAGCTGGGCAACGCTCAGGATGGAGATCTTTCAAGTCGGCCCTTTGCACCACCGGAGGTGTACAGGATCCATAAGTAAGTAAGTAAGGTAGCGAAATGGTGCTGGATGGTGAAAAATTTGAAGTGGTAGAAGAATTTGTGTATTTTGGAACATTAGTGACGTGCGATAATGATGTTACCCGCAAGGTGAAAAGGCATATCGCAGCTGCAAATAGGGCTTATTACGGACTTCGTAACCAGCTTAAGCCCGGTAGTCTGCAAACGAAAACAAAACTCGCGTTGTATACTACTCTGATTATTCCGGTGGCTTTATACGGCCATGAAACATGGACGTTAAAGGAGGCTGATCGGAGAGCTTTCGGACTGTTTGAGCGTAAGATGCTACGGACAATATTCGGAGGTAAACAGGAGAACGGTATCTGGCGGCGTTGCATGAATCACGAATTGTTTCAGGTGTATAAAGGGCTGGAAATGATTATGCTTATACAACACGGCAGACTATGGTGGGCTAGTCACGTTGTTCGTATGCCGGAAGAACGTCAAGCGAGGATAATATTTAGTAGAGAACCCGGAAGAGGCCGCAGGCTTCGTGGAAGGCCGCGTACACGATGGCTTTTTGCAGTTGAAGAGGACCTGAGGGCGCTTAATGTTCAGGGCGACTGGAAGCGATTGGCCCAGGATCGAGTCTAGTGGAGATGAATACTCCATTCGGAGTAAGTTCATCGAAGAGCTGTAGTAAGTAAAAAGTAATGAATATGTGTCACGTATTTTGTCAAACCATGATTCAAACCACTATTACTGTTTTATTAAAAAATATGTATTTCGAAATTCTTTGTTAATTATTTTGAGACTATATTATAAATTAACAGCTTTATTCAATGTACTATGCTTCAACCATAAGTTTGGAATAGAGCCTTTTATATCACCTTCCAAATTATTGGCGTAGACGTCGGTACTCAATTCGGGTAAACCTATTTCTGTATCATTCTTAGCCGCAACAGTTGCCTCGTCAACGTCTTTTTTGATCTCAGCATCGATTTTCTATAAAAAAAATATAAAATTAGGTTAAATAACAATAGATTTGAAATATATAAAACTATATTTTATCGTGAAAGAACAATTCATATTATTTAACCCTTTAAGTTATGTGAAATACAAATAAATTGAGATGACTGACGGTTAGCGCAAGCAAGCATGTGAGACTCGGCATGTGTAAATACATATTTGATTTTTTTTTCTAATAACCTCAACATTTATCGCTCATCACAATGATTGCAAAGGAGTTAAAAAATATATAGAAATATACTCTTATTTATTTATAACCAGACTAAGGCTGGAGTGGCCTGTGCTGTACATAAAAGTCTTCTCCATGCAGCTCGGTCCATGGCTGCACGTCGCCAACCACGCAGGCTGCGGAGGGTCCGCAAATCGTCCTCCACCTGATCGATCCACCTTTCTCGCTGTGCACCTCGGGTTGTTGTCGACATTCTGGATACGTGCTCAGCTCACCGCAGTCTTCCGATTTTCGCGGTGTGAACGATGGATGGTTCTCCCGACAGCTGATCCAACTCTTGATTCATTCGCCTCCTCCACGTACCGTTCGCCATTTGCACTCCACCATAAGTACGCAGCACTTTCCTTTGAAAACTCCCAGTGCGCATTGGCCTTCACGAGCATCGGTCAGTTCTCATGTCCGTAGAGAACTACCGGTCTAATAAGCGTTTTGTATAGATAGTCAGTTTGATACGGCGGCGAACTCTATTCGATCTGAGCGTTTTGCGGAGTCTGAAGTACGTACGATTTCCTGCCATGATGCGTCTCCGAATTTCTGTGCTGGTATCGTCATCGGAGGTCACCAGTGAGCCCAAGTACACGAATTCTTCAACCACCTCGATTTCGTCACCTCCAATACAAACTTGTGGTGGGTGGCTTACGTTGTCCTCTCTCGAGCCTCTTACTCTTCCTCTTGATGACTAGTCCAATCCTTTTAGCTTTTCAGTCTGGTGTGGGCTTCCTCCATCATCTCAAAATTTACGTGCCATAATATCAATATCGTCGGCGAAACCAAATAACTAGTCGGATTTCGTGAAAATCGTACCACTCGTATCAATCCCTGCCCTTCGTATTACTCCCTCCAGAGCGATGTTGAATAGCAGACACGAAAGACCGTCACCTTGCCGTAACCCTCTGCGTGTTTCGAAGGGACTCGAGAATGTCCCTGAAACTCTAACTACGCACATCACCCGATCCATCGTCGCTTTGATCAACCGTGTCAGTTTATCCGGAAATCTATATTTTCTGTTCCCAGAAGCACATATCTGTGTGAACAACTCTCATTAATAATGAAAGCAGAAAAAAGTAATTGTTGATCTTCATTATCTGCTTGCAAAATTCGATCACCGATTGCGAAATCAGTGTACGTCGAGTATTGGAAGGAAGCTAACAATTCCATGCCCTGTTACGTAAAAAGAAAAAGAAAATAACACACAAAAAAGAACGCAATGGCATCGTGCTTGGTTTTTCTTCAAAACAATTTAAGTCATTCTGTAAAACTAAATGCCATCCTGAAAAAAAAACATTTTACTTTGGTTATTTTGAAAATGTATAAAAAATATGTACCGAATATTTTCTGGCCCGCCAGCAAGTGGCCATTTTAAAAATAGGTCCGTGGCTTGAAAAGGTTGGACAGGCCTGGCCTAAGTGCTGGGAATTTGGTTTCATCTGTACCCGCTAAGCTGCGGAGGCGGAGTACGACGGAGCTCCTTCGTAGCTTCGTAGTAGGGAAGCACCTGTCTGGCGTACTGGTTTCGTGGGAACAAACCCCACCGTAGGGAGCAGTTACCCTCCAATATCTTTTCCGAACTAAATCTATCAAATGTTGTGTTGCATAATCGAGTTTCAGACATAGTAGTTAATTTCCTCTCCGGGTGGCTTAATACCCGGCATATAGGTAATTGTATGTACTTTGAATGTACTTTATTTATTTGTTTTAGCCTTGGTTTTAGCTCTTTCGCCCGTAAGGCATCAATGAGCTAACCGACCATACTGACTACTGCCCTAATTCACAGTGTCTATTTTTTACAAACACTATCGTAATCGTTGTTCTTGCAAATTATCCATACCATACCACTGTCCAGCTTATTCTGTTCAAAGAGTCCATCGTTATGAGAGCCATTGTTTGGTTGCCATTATTCGGGATACGTTTTAATGAATACATCTGAAGAGCACATGGTGTCTAAGCTATTGGTTGATAACCAAGCGTTTAACGGGCGTCCCCCATAGCACCATTCGCTGCGTTCGTCTTTCAGAGACTGGACGAAGGGTTCTTAGGGGTAAGGATGTTATCGATTATTTGCGTTCGATTATTTAGTCGTTTGCTAAATTTCAGAATGCGTTGTATGGTGGACTTCTAGTGCTACAACTTTTTCTACAACTCTGCCTAATGCACTATGGGGAATCAGGTGGCCGAAAATCAAAAATCGACTTTCTCCGATTCGTAGTTCAAGTTGACCTACTAAAAGCGAATGCTTCGGAGTATTAAACCCCAGAATATCAGCACTCTACATCATATAGCTATTTAGGTATAGGCATCAGAACCAAGCAGTTTTTAGAAACCAATGCATTGTTCAACTGCCAATATCTTTGGCTACAGCTACTTTTTTTCAACTCTTTAAACAGTTTCTGAAAACTTGTTTCATGGACTTTCGAATAGCCGGTAGCGTGAGAAGAGATAGGTACTTAGTAATACATACTAAAACGGTTCGACGAAAAAATAAAAATTATTTCATACAAAATGTTTCATGCAAATAAAGTTTCTCAAAGTTTCGCCTAGGGACCACCACTACGACTTTCTTTGGACTTCTCAGAATATATTGGAAACTGCATTAAAGCTGCTGATGGCTACAAATCTGCGATTCCGATCACGAAACAGATACTAATTTTAAAACACTTAATATGGGTATTGTTTAACGTAAATTGAGTCAACAGTGAACGAGTTACCCTACCAGCAGTCACGAGCAACAAGAATAATCGTCATCGACGCAGGCACGAGCGTGTGCGTAACGAATCATCATCAACATCATCATCGTTGTCGTCGTCGTCAGTATTCGAGCGTGTGAGAAACGAACCGGCAGGAAACGGTAGGAAACGTCGAATATGCATATAAATGTATACCGTTATGTGAGTAAATGTAAATGTGGAGTTCTCTCCCAGCTTTGATAAATACAGCTTTATGTAATTATGAAAATGTATAAAAAGATAAATACATTAGTTAAACGTAGTTTGTCAAGTCGAGAACACGTTGTTCGTTAAGTTATAACCCGAAAGTCTTGCGGTTCGCGTTGTAAAGCAGAGTGATAATTGAACGCTAGATTGACCTTGTTTGAAGAACATTTTTTCGAGACATTCTTGTGACGAATTTTGGACTAAGTGATATTAGAAACTCTGAGGGACACAATCAAGTGTCTCAGAGATTTCTGGGGTATAAATTTGTGTCGAAACAAAGAACTAAAGTGTCGAAACAAGAACTAAAGTGTCGAAACAAGAATTGAAGTGTCGAAACGAAAAATTGAAGAAGTTACGAAAGAAGTTGGAAAGAAATTGAACCGGTGCAACAAGGCTCCACCAACTAGAGGAGCCCGACAGTGTCGACGTCGTGGACATCAAGGGTCTGTTCAAATATTACGTAACGCGAAAAACGTTGTTTTTAAGAATCCCCCACCCCTTCGTAACAATCTGTAACAAAATTCAGAACAACCCCACCCCTATGCGTAACGCGTAACAAATACATTTTTTTGAAAATATTTTGTTTTTGGTAGAATTTGAAGCACGATACAATAAATTATTATTTTTGTATATTTTATGCTATTTTGAAGACAATAACTATTTTTGAAAATTTAAATATTTTTCTCAATTGTTACGCGTAACAATTTCTCGAAGGACACCCACCTCCTATATTTTGCGTAACAAATCGTAACAAATATAAAACAACCCCCACCCCTATTGCGTTACGTAATATTTGAACAGACCCTAATAGGTCCTTCCAACCGGATGATCCGCTGAGGATTTCGGTTGGCAACCGATCGAAAGAGAAAAAAAGGTAGGTGGATCGATTGAGCTAGAGCAAGCGCGTTTAATAAATCATCCGAATAGAATCGTGTGGTGCTTTTCCTTTGTACGCAATAGCGTCATTTCGGCCATTGTATCGGTATTCTTTTGTTGAACACACAACCAATTTTGCCTTCAGCATGGCTGAGAAAAAGGCGTCTATTTTGTCGTTCCAACGCACGCTTCAAGCAATGAAACAACGTGCTACCAACATTTTGACCTTCGTGAGATGGCTTTCAAAGATGGCGATGACCCGCTGCAACTCGAAATTCGCAGAACGGGTTTAGATGAATCCTATTTTGAAACCGAAACCAAATTGTACGGCTTAATTAGGGATGATTAGGTTCCAACTGTTGAAGCAACAAGTGAGGAGTTTTATGATCTTTTGGGAGAAATTACGTACCAAATAGCAAAGAAATTGAAACTCCTTTCGACCCCACTAGAAGCAAAGCCTCAGCTAGACACAAGTGTTTCCCAACGGCCTTTCTCAGATTCGACTATCAAACTTCCGGATATCACGCTTCCGCGTTTTAGTGGTCACTACGAAGAGTGGATTTATTTCCGTAGTCAGTTCAACCTCTTGATCCGTCGGAACGAGTCCCTTAACGATCAGCAGTGTCTGCATTACCTGCGTTCTTGCCTCTCTGGTGAAGCTGCAACCATTGAAACTCCGGAAGAATCTTTCTCCTCTCTGTGGAAGGCACTTGAGGCGCGGTATGAAAACCGTCGCTGGTTAGTCGATCGTCATCTTGCTGAAGTCTACCAACCAAAACCGATACCCAGTGAATCTTCTTCTTCCCTTCGTGATCTCGTGAATGTTGTGCAGAAAAACCTTCGTGCTCTATCGTCATTGAAACTAAGCCTCGATACACTTTCGGAGTTAATGGTGGTCCATATTGTCGCCTCCAAATTGGACAAACAAACCCATAAGGATTTCGAATCTCATATTCGAATCTCATATACCAATCTAGTGAAGTGGCAGGATATGGTCGATTTTCTGCAAAATAGGTGCCGCATTTTGGAAAATTTGGAACAGGATCACAAACCTTCTACTCGTGTCGGCAGCAAACCCATCGGTGTCAAGCATCTTCCGAAGGTGTTAATGAGTACAAGAGAAGATGATTCCAAAAGGAGGTTTGCTTGTTTCCATTGTTCGGGTGGACATTACATCAACGAGTGCCGTTCCTTTCTAGCAAAATCTCCATCGCAACGGTTCCAGCGAGTGAAAGAGCTTCGATTGTGTGTAAATTGCTTCAGCAACCGCCATGTTGTTGCTGATTGTAAAAGTGGTTCGTGTAAAGAATGTGGTCAGCGGCACAATACCCTCCTCCATTTTGATCCCAAACCGTATACCAACCCGAATGGCGCCCCAAGAAGCATTTCGTGTTTGAGGGTAGATACAGGAGGCAGTGAATCGGGACCTCAGCCAGGACCTAGTCGAGTCGAGTTGTGTACAATTTCGGAAGTAGTCGATTTGGTCCATCCTACCAATCCTGTCTCGATGGAAGCGTCCGGACCAGAGGCGTTTCGTATTCCGAGCACCGATGTGAAATCGAAGAGAGCGTTCAGGAAGGTCCAGCTTATCGCTTCCACTGATCAGGCCCTACTACATACTGCTGTTGTCTATGTTCGTGGTGGAAGTGGTGAGCTGCAAGAATGCCGAGCAGTTCTAGACTCCTGTGCAATGTCGACGTTTATGACGAGTGCGTGTGTGCAGAAACTACGGCTGAAACCGTTCCCATCTGATGTTTCGGTGGTTGGTTTTAGAGGAACAGGCAAAAAAATAGCGGGGGCTGTCGTTGCCGAGTTGAGTTCGAAATCATCCTACTTCGTCTCATTATCGGAGTCTCTCGTTACCCCCAATATAACAACGAAATTGCCACTTCAGCCGTTCAAAACCTCACGGTGGTAAATTTCAGAGTGGATTGATTTGACCGATTCACACTTCAATCTGCCAGCTCGTGTTGGAATACTGTTCGGCATATTGGACTGGGACAAAATGATGCTAAGTCGAAGCTATCAACTACAGAAAACAGTATTTGGGTAGGTTGCCGGAGGTGCAGTAACTGAGGGGCGATCATACCCTGTCGTACAAGCACTTCCAGTCACGAATGAACAATTGGATGATCAACTTTCGAGGTTCTGGCAGTTGGAAGGTTACGGTCAAGAGCGGATCTATGGTGGAGATGAACAAAGGGCTGAAGAACATTATTCATCGACGCATTATCGTGACGAAACTGGTCGGTACATACTCGCTCTGCCTTTCAAGAATACAGATTTTGAACTTGGCGATTCCAGTCATATGGCACATCGCAGATTTCTTCTGCTCGAAAAGCGATTAGCCAAGGATCATAACTTGTACTCCGAGTATCGAAAATTTATGCAAGAGTACCTTGACTTGGGGCACATGGAAAGGTTTCAACTTTCAAATCCGCTGAACCATCGAACGAAGAATGTTATTTCATCCCGCATCATGCTGTACAAAGGCCGGAAAGCAGCACAACAAAAGTTCGGGTAGTTTTTGATGCCTCCGCCAAAAGCAATAACGGAGTGTCATTGAACGATTTGCTGCTTGTAGGGCCAACACTGCAACCTCAACTGGTGAACATTTTGCTCGCTTTTCGTATCCACAAGGTCGTCGCTACTACAGATGTCTCGAAAATATTTCGACAAATCTCCATTCGAAAAGAAGATCGTCGTTTCCTGTCGATTTTGTGGCGGCCCGAGGAAGAACTCGGTATCTACCGACTCACAACCGTGACTTACGGTACAGCCTGCGCACCTTACAAAGCCACTCGAATACTATTCCAAATTTTTGAGGATGAAGCTAATAATTTTCCGTTAGCCGCACAATTTGGGAAGAAGTCTGTCTACGTCGATGATGCACTTTTCGGTGCAGAAACAGTTGAAGAACTCCTGGAAATGCGTAAGCAGTTTGAAGCTATGCTCTTTAAAGCTGGCTTTGAATTGCACAAATGGTGTTCGAATCGAGAAGAAATTTTGGCGGATCTTCCTGCCGAAGAACTGGAGCAGAAGGTTTTGTTCAACGAAGAAGGTCGTACGAAAACGCTCGGGTTAACTTGGCAACCCTCTCAAGGCATCTCCGGCTTCGAAATTCCGTCGGCAGCATTCAGCGAAGGAATTCCAACAAAACGGAAGGTACTGTCTGACATATCGAAGCTATTCGATCCGCTGGGATTCGCCGGTCCAGTGATAATGACGGGAAAGCAATACTGAACAATTGTACAACTGAAATTTTCGCTTCTCAGTACCTCTCTCCGATGATTTGAGGCACAAAGGAACCGAATTTCGCAAAACCCAACTGACAAAAGTTTTTAATTTTTCCAACGATCATTTTGATGTAATAAAAAGTATATGTCACCGCAATAAATTTTGCAGGAAGCTCTTTTTACTTCAACCAAGTTTTTTAAATTTCATGCGAAAGCTACCATTTCGAGAGAGCAGCCAACAGCATAGGGTAAAATGCCCAATAGTGGACCCCCAACCAATAGTGGACCCTCCAGATATTTTTTCATTATTACAGCACAATGGAAACATTTTTCTATGAAATTCCATCGGGAGAACCTACCTTACAGTCCTATGATTTGATTACATGCATTGAAAATGCTCTGCCCTAATAAAAAATTCCAAAACAATTACAATAGAAATTATTGTAACATTACGCTGAAATTAATAGTAATTACGGTAAACTCTATTGTGGCTCACAATAGAATAACATTGAAGAATATTGTTTTCCACCATAACGGCTATTGTAAATGGCAGTTTTACAATAGAAAATAGGGGTTGTTATGTATCTTTACAATAAAAAAATCGATTTTTTCTCGAACACATTTTTGCCATTACAATTGAATTTATTGTGATTCTATTGTCAACTTTTTACTGGCAATTGAATCTATTGTACGTCTATTGAAACAACAATATGGCACTTTAATTGGTATGATATAAAAACAATAGAATTTAATGTTCATAAATAAAATGTATTGCGATTTTATGATATTTTATTGCAACTCTATTGTATTTTTTATCCGGGTGGAAAGTAAAATAAGTTGATTTTTTACAATTCTATAAAAAATAAACACAAGAGTGTCCATTATAGGAATGTTTTGGGGGGTCCATAATACGGAAGAAGAACGTCCTGAAACGAAACATGAAAATCAAATGAAGTGTCGACTATAGGGAAGCAATTTCCTATTATGGACCCCCAGAGGGTCTACTATAGGGCAAATTTAGTCCAGTATTTGAGTGTTTTATGTATGTATCGTGAAGAGGAGATGCAGAGCTTGATATTAGATATCACGCAAAATTAATATTTTGAAAATTTCCACTCCTTATGCCAGGAAGAGCAAAATTTCGCTACTAGGGGGTCCACTATTGGGCATTTTACCCTATTTTCTTGTGGCGCACGGCAGGAAAGGAGCGATGAGAGCAAAATAAAGAGGCTGCACTCATAACAAAGAGACGAAGTGTCAAAATTGGAACAGCGCATTTGCTGTCAAATCAGTTGTTCCAATCACAAGGTTGTTAAAGGTACACGGACAGATAAATCAACCCAAACTTTGAGTTCAATATACGCACTATTGAGAATATCGCAGAAAAAATTTACCCAAAATTGGGTAGTTTTCCCTTTCTTTCCCATGATTGCTATCAAAACTAGAGCAAGATGCAAACACCTCACCGAGGTTGCTCAGCCCAATAACCCAAATTTGAGTAAATTCAATATTCTCTATTTTGGGTTGATTAAGGTCCGCTTTGGATAAATTAAACTCAGCTTTGGGTAAATTGTTTACATGGGATTAAAGGCAAACTACCTAGTGCCAGAAAAGTCATTTTACTCAAATTTGGGTTATTGGCCCAAACCACGGTTTTGAGTGCAAACAACCCACTTTTGGGTAGTTTTGGTTTTCAGTGTAGGAGTATTGCGTCTCTTTGTTTTTCCAGGCTCGTTAGAGCAAAAGAAAGTCCGTCAAGTCCGAAAGTCCGTATCTAGCGTAACACTAGAAAAAAGCCTATTCCTATTTGTGAAAACGAAGATAACCAAATATATAAATTGAAATCAAATATAGGAATGAGACGAGATAATTAAATTAAACAAATTAAACAAATAAGACAAATAAAGCAAATAAGACAAATAAGACAAATAGGACAAATAAGACAAATAAGACAAATTCCTTCGGAAGTTCCTCCAGGAATTCCTTCGGAAGTTCCTCCAGGAATTCCTTCGGAAGTTCCTCCAGGAATTCCTTCGGAAGTTCCTCCAGGAATTCCTTCGGAAGTTCCTCCAGGAATTCCTTCGGAAGTTCCTCCAGGAATTCCTTCGGAAGTTCCTCCAGGAATTCCTTCGGAAGTTCCTCCAGGAATTCCTTCGGAAGTTCCTCCAGGAATTCCTTCGGAAGTTCCTCCAGAGATTCCTTCGGAAGATCCTCCAGCAATTCCTCCTTCGATGGAATGCCTGTAGGAACTTCCGAAGGAATTCCTGGAGAAACTTCCAAAGGAATTCCTGGAGGAACTTCCGAAGGAATTCCTGGAGGAATTTCCGATAGAATTCCTGGAGGAACTTTCGAAGGAATTCCTGGAGGAACTTCCGAAGGAATTCCTGGAGAAACTTCCGAAGGAATTCCTGGAGAAACTTCCGAAGGAATTCCTAAAGGAACTTCCGAAGGAATTCCTAAAGGAACTTCCGAAGGAATTCCTGGAGGAACTTCCGAAGAAATCCTGGAGGATCTTCCGAAGAAATCCTGGAGGATCTTCCGAAGGAATTCCTGGAGAAGCTTCCGAAGGAATTCCTGGAGGATCTTCCGAAGGAATTTCTGGAGAAACTTCCAAAGGAATTTCTGGAGAAACTTCCAAAGGAATTCCTGGAGGATTTTTCGAAGGAATTCCTGGAGGATTTTTCGAAGGAATTCCTGGAGGATCTTCCGAAGGAATTCCTGGAGGATCTTCCGAAGGAATTCCTGGAGGAACTTCCGACGGAATTCCTGGAGGAACTTACGAAGGAACTTCCGAAGGAATTCCGGGAAGAACTTCCGAAGAAATTCCTGGAGGAACTTCCGAAGGAATTCCTGGAGGAACTTCCGAAGGAATTCCTGGAGGAACTTCCGAAGGAATTCCTGGAGGAACTTCCGAAGGAATTCCTGGAGGAACTTCCGAAGGAATTCCTGGAGGAACTTCCGAAGGAATTCCTGGAGGAACTTCCGAAGGAATTCCTGGAGGAACTTCCGAAGGAATTCCTGGAGGAACTTCCGAAGGAATTCCTGGAGGAACTTCCGAAGGAATTCCTGGAGGAACTTCCGAAGGAATTCCTGGAGGAACTTCCGAAGGAATTCCTTAAGGAACTTCCGAAGGAATTCCTAAAGGAACTTCCGAAGGAATTCCTAAAGGAACTTCCGAAAGAATTCCTGGAGGAACTTCCGAAAGAATTCCTGGAGAAACTTCCGAAAGAATTCCTGGAGAAACTTCCGAAAGAATTCCTGGAGGAACTTCCGAAAGAATTCCTGGAGGAACTTCCGAAAGAATTCCTGGAGGAACTTCCGAAGGAATTCCTGGAGGAACTTCCGAAGGAATTCCTTGAGAAACTTCCGAAGGAATTCCTTGAGGAACTTCCGAAGGAATTCCTGGAGGAACTTCCGAAGGAATTCCTGGAGGAACTTCCGAAGGAATTCCTGGAGGAACTTCCGAAGGAATTCCTGGAGGAACTTCCGAAGGAATTCCTGGAGGAACTTCCGAAGGAATTCCTGGAGGAACTTCCGAAGGAATTCCTGGAGGAACTTCCGAAGGAATTCCTGGAGGTACTTCCGAAAGAATTCCTGGAGGAACTTCCGGAGGAATTCCTGGAGGAACTTCCGAAGGAATTGCTGGAGGAACTTCCGAAGGAATTCCTGGAGGAACTTCCGAAGGAATTCCTGGAGGAACTTCCGAAGGAATTCCTGGAGGAACTTCCGAAAGAATTCCTGGAGGAACTTCCGAAGGAATTCCAGGAGCAACTTCCGAAGGAATTCCAGGAGCAACTTCCGAAGGAATTCCTGGAGGAACTTCCGAAGGAATTCCTGGAGGAACTTCCGAAGGAATTCCTGGAGGAACTTCCGAAGGAATTCCTGGAGGAACTTCCGAAGGAATTCCTGCAGGAACTTCCGAAGCAATTCCTGGAGGAACTTCCGAAGGAATTCCTGGAGGAACTTCCGAAGGAATTCCTGGAGGAACTTCCGAAGGAATTCCTGGAGGAACTTCCGAAGGAATTCCTGGAGGAACTTTCGAAGGAATTCCTGGAGAAACTTCCGAAAGGAATTCCTGGAGGAACTTCCGAAGGAATTCCTGGAGGAACTTCCGAAGGAATTCCTGGAGGAACTTCCGAAGGAATTCCTGGAGGAACTTCCGAAGGAATTCCTGGAGGAACTTCCGAAGGAATTCCTGGAGGAACTTCCGAAGGAATTCCTGGAGGAACTTCCGAAGGAATTCCTGGAGGAACTTCCGGAGGAATTCCTGGAGGAACTTGCTCCAGGAATTCCTGGAGGAACTTCCGAAGGAATTCTTGGAGGAACTTCCGAAGGAATTCCTGGAGGAACTTCCGAAAGAATTCCTGGAGGATCTTTCAAAGGAATTTCTGGAAAAACTTTCAAAGGAATTCCTGGAGGATCTTTCGAAGGAATTCCTGGAGGATCTTCCGAAAGAATTTCTGGAGGAACTTCCGAAGGAATTCCTGGAGGATCTTCCGAAGGAATTCCTGGAGGAACTTACGAAGGAATTCCTGGAGGAACTTCCGAAGGAATTCCTGGAGGAACGTCCGAAGGAATTCTTAAAGGAACTTCCGAAGGAATTCCTGGAGGAACTTCTGAAGCTTTCGATGGAATGCCTGTAGGAACTTCCGAAGGAATTCCTGGAGAAGCTTCCGAAGGAATTCCTGGAGAAACTTCCAAAGGAATTCTTGGAGGAGCTTCCGAAGGAATTCCTGGAGGAACTTCCGAAGGAATTCCTGGAGAAACTTCCGAAGGAATTCCTGGAGGAACTTCCGAAGGAATTCCTGGAGGAATTTCCGAAGGAATTCCTGGAGGAACTTTCGAAGGAATTCCTGGAGGAACTTCCGAAGGAATTCCTGGAGAAGCTTCCGAAGGAATTCCTGGAGAAACTTTCGAAGGAATTCCTAAAGGAACTTCCGAAGGAATTCCTGGAGGAACTTCCGAAGAATTCCTGGAGGAACTTCCGAAGGAATTCCTTTAGGAACTTGCGAAGGAATTCCTTTAGGAACTTGCGAAGGAATTCCTGGAGGAACTCACTTTATTTTTCTCCTTAGTCTTATCTATCTTATTTATATTATTTGTCTTACTTACACCAGCACCACTGCACTGTTATCACCCAAATTCTTTTCAAAGCTTTTGTGGAAACCTTGTACAGAAATCCTCTCACGATATTTTCTAATGTTGTTCTAGAAACGGCTCATGTTTTCATTTTCCAAAACCAGCTGGAGTTTGTTTATTTTGATTTCCTCATTGCGTGATTGGTCGGCGCTGCTGCTGTTCTCTCGCCGAACCACTGCATGAGTGATAAATTTCTTCCGCATTGTTGCCAATTCCTTTCGTTCTCCGTTTACGGCAAATTCTCAAGCAATTGTAAACTGCATAATGATGAAATCATTTTGGCGACACTGACAGCGTCATTCTGGCGGGCTGAATTGGGCAATTTTCTCTCTCAGAGAGTGCTACCGCGTGCTTTTTTAACGGAAAACCCTTCCCTCAGACCTTAAGAGCTTTAGCAGAGATTTTCACAGTCAATATCGGTGAAATGAAGAGTGTTGGTCACCGGTAGTCGAAAATAAAATGAATAGCGTCAGGCAAAAAACTTCACCAAACCAATGCAAGAATAAGGGCCTATCGAAAAAGGTTAACAGAGTGTTTCTGAGTGATAAATTGAAAAAAATTTTTTTTCCATTTTATGTTAATCGAGATGAACCAGCATTGGACTGGTTCGTTCGCTGAACTTCGCTTTGACCTAAATGAATATACAATAATAAGACAATTATTTTACACCAGGATATAAACACTATTTTCAAAATTGAGTATTTATTTTCTGAGTAGTGTTGATGATAGCGTAAAGATTGAAAATGTAATTAAAAGCAAGGATGTTATCGATCATTTAGGAATTCGCGTTCGATCATTTAGTAGTTTGACAATAAGTCTTTACAGAAGCTGAATTTCAAAATGTGTTGTATGGTAGACTTCTAGTGCGAAGGTTTTTCTGCAACTCTGCTTCATGGTTCGTTGTTTGAATTCCACTAGTAACGGAGTTATAATTATAGTTTCAGTAACTTAGACTAAATGATAACAAAATTCTAATCATTTAGTTTAAGTTACTGTAACTAGCGCTATAACTCCGTTATTAGTTGAATTCTAACAACGAACCATTAGGCAGAGTTGTAGAAAAACCTTCGCACTAGAAGTCCACCATACAACACATTTTGAAATTCAGCTTCTGTTAAGAGTTATTGACAAACTACTAAATGATCGTACGCGAATTCCTAAATGATCGATAACATCCTTGATTAAAAGTAGTGCACTCTGGGCACGACGCATACGTTCTTGTGATAAACATTGGTTGATACATGAGACGTATTCCAATCTTTTCGGAAATAAATAAAAAGTTGAAAACAGACAACGTTCCAGTAGAAAGAAACGTAGAATAAAAAACAACAGAAATATTCCTCTTCAACATTGCTGAGCTTCTTGGGCCATCATCACCTTTCAAAATGGTTAACGTAGAAAAAAGGCAATATAGAACTTTTCAGTGTAAAAAAAACTTACTTCTAGGGGGATCGATCGTCTGACCACGTACTTAAAAACCGATCCGGGTCATACTTCAAGACAAAATTTTCAAAACGACTTATCTGCTCTTGTAAACAAAGATTCAGACGACTATTTGACGAAACTGATAGCTCTCCCACGCAAACCAACATCATCAACAAGTAGCGGAAACCTTCACCTACCTATTGGTGGTGTTGATTTGCGTGGGAGTGCTGTCAGATTCGTCAAATCGCCGTTTGAATCTTTGTTTACAAAAGCAGATAAGTCGTTTTGAAAATTTTGTCTTGACTTGGTTGTGACTAATGCAACGTACACAGCAGTCAAGCAGTTTGACGAACATTGACTCCGCCCCCAAGAAAACGCTTCGGTTGCTGCTTTGTTTGAACGTGTGTGAAGTTGTTCGAACAACCATTTGACAGTTGGCGGCTCGGTTGGAAAAAAATAAAACGGTTTGATTTTGGTTTGAGTTGTCGGGGGCGGAGTCAAGGTTCGTCGAATATGTTTGAGCATTTGTAGTGAAGTTGCACAAACCCCCATATATTTTTTGGTGGTTGGTGCTCAAGTTGGCGCTTCGGTCGTTCGTGTGTGATAGTGTTGGTCGAATAAATTGATTGTTCGTGTCGCTGTTGGTAAAACTTGATTGATGTTTGATTAAACGAGAGGTGGAGTCAATGTTGGTCAAATTGCTTGACCGTGTGTACGTTCCATAATATAAAAATAGGAAAACCCATTACCATTTAAGGACATAGTTGGAAGAGTACCATGATGGCAGTCAATATGGCACCGGACCTTCCACGGGTCAACCCCACACCTTCCGCACTCCTCTCCCACCAACATTCGAATGCATCGAACAGCTCCGAACAAAACTTTGATATTCAAATTACTAACCTGTTCACAGCATATTTATTCACTTCCTGTGATAATGATATACACGGTGGTGATGGCGTGCAAAGTAGTTTGTTTTTGCCGTGCTGTGTTTAGTTTAATTAATTACGTGTGAAATTGGTGAAGTGCCGCGAAAAAAATTGTTTTAACGTGTGCCCATAAGTGTTTTGTAACAGGATAAGTAGGAGATAAATCATCTCCAAACCTTGTATCTGTTTAATTTTGTGCTTTTTTACGTGTGCACAGCCTTATGTGCCGACACCTTCCTAAAACAATTTTATATACTGATGGCATTATAAAAACAAGGCCGAATATATTCAATTACTCAACGCAAAGAAATTTAAGCAATCAACATAAATTAAAAATGTTGCATGTAGGAATTGTTGGGTTAATTTACTTTTCATCAACTTAAAAGTTATGTGAAATATCGCATACCCTTATCACGGTTTGGCGAAACCGGCGAAAACAGCTTAGTCAGATTTACTTAACTGGAGCGCGGTGAATTGACATGTTCAAACGTGCTCACATATTGGACAATGTACGATATAGCGGTACATAGCCGCGATCGTCATTGATGATGATGCATTGGCGCATATGTATAGGACACTAAGGAAAGAATTTGTTTGGGTGAGGAGCGCGGAATAATAACTTAGTCAAAATGATAGAGACAATAAGAGTCTTCATTGAATCTACATACACGTATACAGGTGTATTGATTTAAAGGGGTTTGTTGCCCAGTATGAAAAACAGAGAGAACATGATTTTGTTCTTACCAATATAAACTTGAAAAGAAATATTGATATTGGGGTCTTAGTGGTTCGGGAAAAGGAAGAGCCGACCCAAAGGGGTAATGATTCTTTAGGGAAAGGGTAATTTAATTCAAAGCCCAGTTGAAAGAAAGAGAAAAATATTGATTGATTGATTTTTAAGAGCATACTTAAAATCAAAGAGTAATACAAGCGGTAGCTGTTAATTGATCGGCGGTATGGTACGCTGTTTTACAAAGAACCCATGCTGGGTTCGAATACAGATTTTTAAGTGAATGTTTTCACAACTCCGTTGGTTTAGTAGTATCATGCATTATGAAACATTTGGGACTTGTTGAACATTACTCTGTGAGACAGCAATGTTCAAGTTTAAGTGTAAAGAAAGGGGCAGGACTTAGAGATACTCATTTTATACAAAAAAATTATATGAATTAATACATTAGTAAATTGAAGTAGCCACTTGAATGTGTGCTCGAAATAAGAGAGTTTTAGAGAGTGAAAAGAGAACAGAATTTTCCAAGAGAATTTCAAAGGAACATCCAAAAAGGGGGCAAAGTTTCGTAAAGTATGGAAGTCCAATATTAAGGCTGAATTGGGTAATCTATGACAAGAAATTAAATAACTGTTGAAAAAATTTGGAATAAAAGGAAGATGTTTCGGAATTTATGGATTTTCAAATAAGTTGATCAAGCATTTCGTGAAAAAGAACTTTAGGGAGCATCCATAAAGAATGCAAAGTTGAGTAATCAATGGATGCTAAAAAAATTGAGGATATTTACGAAGTTGAAATTAAAACCACATAGTCTGAACAGATAAATGTGGGATGAAGAAAATGATTACGTTATTTAAGGATTCTCGGATCTTTCGTGGGGTCCAAAGTTCAGTCTGATGCAATTCATGAAATCATTATGAAATTCAGAACTCGGATTGACTATATATACCCTGCGCTTTTCCAAGCTCGGGGTCAGTCCCAAATATTCAGCAGCACATTTATTGGAATTCGGCGCTTTCTAGGTTTCCCTAGCCGGCCTACCGAATACTCCAATTGAGCTCGGGGTCAGTCCCAAATATTCAGCAGCACCTTTATTGGAATTCGGCGCTTTCTAGGTTTCCCTAGCCGGCCTACCGAATACTCCAATTGAGTCAGGGTCAGTCCCAAATATTCAGCAGCACCTTTATTGGAATTCGGCGCTTTCTAGGTTTCCCTAGCCGGCCTACCGAATACTCCAATTGAGTCGGGGTCAGTCCCAAATATTCAGCAGCACCTTTATTGGAATTCGGCGCTTTCTAGGTTTCCCTAGCCGGCCTACCGAATACTCCAATTGAATCAGGGTTGTCCCTTAGACACATCGACACTCGTGACTAGTGCACGAATCGAGATCTAAGTTTAAATTAATTAACTTCTTGAAAAAGATAAAAGTGAACAGTTAAATGTCCGTCGCGGTAAAATCGAGAATCGGTGTTAGAGTCTTGATAAGTATCGAAAAAAAGTGTTAGAAACTTGTGAAAACTTCATACGGAAAATAGTGCGAAATCCGTTGAAATGGATAATATTTGAGTTTAATTCCTAGGGAAAAAGTGTAATTATAAGAAACAAGTGTTACATAGTAGAAGAAAAGTATAATTGTAAGAACTAAATAGTGATACATAAATAATAAAGTTTTATTCTAACCGTGATTGAGTGTTTGAACTAAAAACCCGAAAACCAGTGCCGCGCCGTCGGCCCCGAACACTTCATATATCGTGGTAGAAGCGTCTTAATATTCCGCTCGGGACATTTGCACTCCATTTCCACTCCATTTCCACTTCGTTACATATGGTGACAGCGGAAAAAGACTGTTTTCGCAACAGAGGAACGCTAATTTTTGATTAAGTGAAAATCAGTGCCGAAGAAAATAAGAACAAACATCAGATAAGTAGAAGTGGTTTTGCGGAGAAAAAATACAGAAAACGACCACAAGATCGAGCACCAGGTCTTAGATATGGAAACAACAATAATACATGGAATTTTAATATGGTAAGTAACAAACCTTTTTCTTTAATTTGAATGCCTTAAAACATGTTGGATATTATTTCTCATCATCAATAGTGAAAATATTTGCTGATTTTGACATTATTCAAATAAATGTCAAGTTTGGACGATTCATTTGAAAAAGATTCTGAACAATTAGAACAAATTCACGCATTCTTTTTTTAAGGAATTCGATAATTTAAACAAAAATAGAACCAGAACCAGGTCTTTACAGGGAATTTTTCATAAAACAGAAATCTTAAAAGCGGCGTTAGAAGAATTCGAGAACATTGTCCAAAAATATGAACAATTAAACGAAACTGAAATTTGGAATGATTTAACAGATAAACTGGATATTGTGAAAAAGAAATATGAAAATTGTATTCAAATATTAGAAAATACCAAAACAAAAAGAAATACGGAAAAAGAACTCTGAAATTCAAGCAGGAAAATTTCATAATTTGAGGAATAGACGTGTGAGTGTTAGTGAAGATCATTTTCCAATTAGTATTGAGAATTTTTCGAATCTGAACGTGTCCATATCTGGCACAGATTTATATTTTGGACCAATACGTGATCCTAATCTTTTATCATCTACATTAAATAACGCTGATCAATCTGAAATCGATACCAAATCTTTGATATTAAACGAGCTACAAGAATTTAGTGTTAAATTTGAGCCGGTATACAAATCATTCTTGAACAAAATGGCTTACGAATTCCCCACAGAAAAAGCAATTAAATGCATTCCAGAATTTCGAGGAACAGCAGCTGAATTGGATGGCTTTTTGTTCCAAGCAGACTATTTTGCAAAATTCATTCCACCAAGGAATGATCAGAATGAGATCCATGAAACCGAAACGGAACTCATTCATGTAATATTATCCAAATTGAAAGGACCAGCAGCATTGCATTTCAAACGAATACATGCCGATACTTGGGTAGAAATTAGAGATAATTTGCAAAGAGAATTCAAAGGAAAATTGAAATTAGAAGAATTGTTTCAAAAGATTGAAACGTTGGAACAAGGGAAAACAGAGACCTTTCAAAGTTACAAAGATAGGGTGCTTACTATGAAACAACACATTGATGAATATGAAGCGAACAGAGGGGGCGGCGAAAATTCATACGCTCTCAGAAACTTACGACTCCATTTCTTAGGAGGGCTTAAAAATAGAAACTTGAAAAACTTAGCCAAAGCACATAAGGAGGATAGTTTGGAAGACTTGATAACTTATCTGCAAGAGGAATGTATAGATGTGGAGCAGATAGAACAAATTGAGCATAGATTGCAGGATGCTCATATTGCAGAATCACACAGACTTGAAAAAGAAGAGCAAAAATTCAACAACCAAAGAAAAAACTTCGGAAATTTCAGAAACAGAAACAATTTTTACAGCAACAGAAACATTGACCATGACGACAGAAATGATCAAAGGAATAGAAATAATGACAGAAACCATTTCAATGGGCAATCTAATAACTACCAGCAAAATCAGAACTACGGATATCCGAATAATAATAGTTATCGAAATCGAAATGATAACTATTCAAGAAATGACAGACATTACAATTCCCCTCGCAACGAACGAAACAACTTTGAACAAAATTCTTACAGAAATAACGGTAACCAATATGACAACAATCATAGCCAAAACAATAGAAACAATTGGAATCAAAATTATCGGAATGAATCACCGCATCAAAACAACGGAAATAGAAATTACTTTAATACGAACGGAAATTCAAACTCTGAAAACAGAAGATTCGAACCATTACGTGAAGGAAACTGGAATGACCGAAATTTTGAATACAATCAGAAGCAAAAAAACTAAACCATGGGGGTTTGGATAGGAAAAAGATAGACGGATCCCACTGTTTTTATACACAAGTATATGATACTGATGCACAATACGAAGAAGAAGAAACAGGAAAATTATTTGCAACAAGCCCTATGTATGGAGGCTTTTCAACCGGTTTTTATTGGAAACTGGCAACCGCAGAAAATCCACAATACAATGAGAGATACTACTTGGATACAAGTATCTGTTATAATTTCATTCATCAGAGCACCGCAATCAAAGTCGGAGCAACAAAAATAGACCCATTCAAACATGCATGGATATGCGTAAATGGTAAACAAGTGCCATCCATTGGAACAATATGGATTCATTTAACAATAGGAGAACTAATCATACCGACAAAATTCCACGTGGTGGATAAATTAGGAGTACCAGCCAAAATTGGGTACAAATTTGCTAAGGAGCATATCGAATCAATATACATGAATTTCGAGGAAACACGTTTTAAACTAAAAGATCAGAGAACACTTCTCTAAATGTTTACGGATTTGTAAGCAAGGATTTAATAGAATATGAAGAAAGAGATAAGTACGAGAAAAACATCGATTCGGTTATCCAACAGAATAAGCAGAATTATGACTTTAAAAGCGATATAGATTCCGAATCTATCACTACAGAATCTTCGAAACCCGAAACAACTGAATCATTCTCAGAAATAATTGAACCAATAATGAATGAATCAGGTAGATTTGAACTTTTTTGCAAACAACAAGAATCAATTCGGAACCCACATAATGATGGTCTAGAAAATATCAACTTCAATGTCGACACAAAAGATAATACATGGAAAACATATCCTTACGAAGAGTTTGTAAAAGCAATGCCACAGCTTAGACAGATATCAATAAGATTGACGACAAAAATACTTGAGGAATATGAAAAAGATGCTACATTTTTAATAATTAACAGTCTATCAGCTTATAAAGAACTGAAGAATTTCATCGACCTTCCGTATGGTCTAAAACCACATTTAAATGGAAGAATGTTTTCATTTCCTAATAAAAGAACTTGGGGTATATTAATGAATGGTACTAAGGAAACAGATTTTAACTCGAAAGTATTTTTCAAAGGACTCATAGATGGATTCCATAACGGTCCAGAATTTGCCAAGTTGGCGAAAATTATTCAAGTATTCTCCTTTAAAGATTTACTCGACACATTAAGTTTAGACATTTTAAGATACATAGCAGACACATTCAATAAGGAATTCATAGTGTACACTGCAGATAAAGACAACAATGGAGGCTATACTTACGACAAGAAATTAGCCAAACTTAACGAGGACATGGGATTTGTATTTGTAGCAAAATCAGATAAAACGTGTGGTCATATAGAAAAGCCACACGACATTCAAAACTCAAACATTGCAGCTCAAGTTACAACGGAATTAACTTATGATAATGATAAATATTTCATGGAGTTGGCGTCAGTGGACAAGCCCATGAATAAAGTAAAATATTTAATAGATACAGGTTCTTCAGTAAACCTATTAAGATATGATTTATTAAGCTATGTAGGCGTTAAAAGTTTTAATACGGATGAGATAATTACACTAGTGGGTATAGAAAATGGTAGTAAAGTAACACTTGGGAGAGCAGACGTAGAATTACTTATCAATGGAATAAGATTTATAACTACTTTTCACTTAGTAGACAATTTAATAATGCCAGGTATCATTGGAATAGAATTCCTTAAACAATATGTATCAAACATTAGTGAAAACTTCAGAACAATTACTTTAAAAGCGGGTGCAAACCATTTCGAAGGTTCGATATCAAGTAGAAACAACAATAGGTACGTGCATACTATTAACAAAATTCAAACAAGTACATTGATCAATCAAAACACGTATTTTAACCAATCCGAAAACGATTGGCAGCATAATGATGATGAGATATGTAAACCAAATCAAGTTATCAACAACATGAGTCCGGAATATGGATCGGATCATGCAGATGAATATTATTACGACGAAACTACAATGATTGAATCTTCAGAACAAAAATTGAATGATAATATGGGCGGCAACGATATTGATGAATATGAAGAAAACGAATATCGGGAAGAGAATTCAGAAATACAATGGAAACCTGTGGATTTGGACTCCAACCAAGACTACAGCTTGGTAGAAAACAAGAATCGAAAGCAAATAAGAGGCAATGAACGCTGTAGTAAATTACTAGAAATAATCGACTTCAAGCATTTAAAGAAACCTAACTTCAATGCGATAGAAGAAATTATGGCGAAATATAGCGACGTATTTTATTTGAAAGAAGATAAGCTTACAATAACGAATGCTGCAATGCATGAAATTGAAACCACAACAAATGTACCAATTAATAAACGACAATACAGATTTCCAGAATCTACCAAGAAGCATATTAATGAAGAAATTGATGAAATGTACAAGCAAGGCATTATTAGGCCAAGTAAAAGTCCATGGAATGCACCTGTGTTATGCATTCCGAAGAAAGATTTTGATGAAGAAGGAAACAAGAAATATCGAATTGTAGTAGATTTCAGAGCGTTAAACTTGATTACGAAACCATTCGTATATCCAATTCCATTAATAGATGAAATAATGGACAATTTGGGGGATAGTGCATATTTTTCAACCATTGACTTAAAGTCAGGATTTTATCAGGTTCCAATTCACCCTAAAGATGCAGCCAAAACTGCTTTCTCAACACCAAGAGGACATTTTGAATTCACAAGGATGCCAATGGGACTAAGAAACAGTCCATCAACCTTTCAAAGATTAATGAACACAATAATTTACGAGATTAAAGATGTCAAAGCTATTGTTTATTTAGACGACATCATTGTTTTTGGAAAAACAATAGAGGAACATAACGAAAATCTTATTAAAATACTTGAAGCTCTTAGAAGGCACAATTTGAAAATTGAGCCTACGAAATGTCAAATTCTGAAAACTCAGTTAAAATTCTTAGGACACATGGTAGATAAAAATGGAAAACGACCATTAAATGATAATATTAAAGTTATTAAAGAAATGTCTGTACCCAAGACAGTGAAAGGAGTAAGATCATTTTAGGAACTGTGAACTTCTATGGCAAATTCATACCTGGAATAGCCGAGAAACGGAAACCCTTGAATGAATTATTGAGGAAAAATGTTAAATTTGTTTGGTCGGATGACTGCCAAAAAGCATTTGAGGAACTGAGAAACTTTTTAACATCGGACTCACTCTTATCCAGACCAAATTATAAAGACACGTTTGTTATTACTACCGACGCGAGTGAACATGGCATTGGTGCGGTACTATCGAATGAAAATTCAATTGATAAACCCATAGCTTATGCTAGTAGGAGTCTTATAGGAGCAGAAAAAAGGTATCATACAATCGAAAAAGAATTACTCGCAATAGTGTGGGCAGTTCAGCATTTCATAGACAACGACAAAAACTTGCCTATTGTAACGCATCAAAATCAAATTAATGATGATATGACTCAATCATATGATATAGACAAAAATTGTGACGTTGAAGATTCCAATATGACCAACGCATACGAAGAATATTTGGAATCATCTAAAGAAAATTCAATTGACATAGAACAATTAGTAATTTCAAAATCACTAAAGGATGACTCAGCCGATATTAATATCGTTATTTTGAACAGTAGATCAAAATACAATGAAATTTCACAAATCACCAATTTACCGCATGGAATAAAAGACTTTAGCGAAAACGGAATACTATCGATTCCACAGGAAAACATATTTGGAATAATTGTTGACGGGAAAAGTAATTCAGTAATCAACAGCAGAAGGTTTTTCCAGAAATTAGATAAATGTTTAAGCGATAATGGAACTATGATTAAAGCTTCAAATAAAATTCATGTCACATCGTTTCGAAAAATAAAACAGTTTGATATATTAGAAATATTACAATTTCTAGCAACCAAATATGGCTTAGTTTTCAGCCTATATAACGCAGATTCCGAAAGAATTCAAATTAATACTAATGAGATTGAAACAATACTTAGAGAATTTCATGATGCTCCCTTAGGAGGACACGTCGGAGCACGCCGGATGCGAAAAAGAATTGGATTAATTTTCGTGTGGCAAAACATGAGACGAGATATTGACAACTATGTTCGGCAGTGTGCCTCTTGTCAAAAGAATAAAATTGGTAAATCACACAAAATACCAATGAAAATTACTACCACTGCTTGTGAACCATTCGAAAAATTATACATGGATATTGTAGTTCTACCGGAATCGGAATGGGGGAACAGATATGGGCTTGTCATGCAAGATGACCTGACACGTTTTCTGATGGTATCACCTATGAGCAACCAAGAAGCCGAAACTGTTGCAAGAACGTTTGTAGAAAATTTAATTTGCAAGTACGGGACACCCTTAGAATTGGTTACAGACCAAGGATCAAATTTTATGAGTAAATTTTTCAAACACATTTGCAAAATTTGGAAATTAGAAAGATTAATACTAGTGCTTATCACCCACAGGCAAATTTAGTAGAAAGATCTAACAGAGAATTGAAAATGTATCTTAGACAATTTGTAGGTGGTAATCTACAATTATGGGATCAACACTTAAACTACTTCTCGTTTGAATATAATACGACAAACAACGGATCAACGAATTATACTCCGTTCGAACTCCTATATGGAAGAAAAGCAAGAATCCCGTCATCAATTTATACAATTACCGAGTCAGAATTAAACTATGATGACTACAGTAAAGAAATGAAAATAATGTTTAAAAGATTGCATGAAAATGCAAGACAAAATTTAATAATATCGAAGGAAAAACGTAAGGAAATTTACGATAAGAACTCTGTCGAATGGCAGCCCATGTGGGGAGATATGGTTCTCGTTCAAGCCAACCCAACGGGTGCAGGACAAAAATTACAGGCCTTATGGAAGGGCCCCTATGAAATTGTCGCTTTTCCTAGCGAACAAACAACAATCATTAAAAATGGGAACAAATTGGAGAAAATACATAATAACAGATTAAAAAAATACAATAACTAATACCAAACATTTGATTGTTTTCATCTTCTATAATTAAGCAGTTTTCACAAATATGACGAAGTAATGTTACAGTTGCACAAAAACCTTGAATGGACACCCATCAAAGCCTTAGCATGAAACAGAACGGAATTATTATCTTTGATTACTCTAAAAATATCATGGACTTTGAAAATGGAAAGTATTTCAGACATCTAATACGAAAAAATGGAAACATTAATTCAATTAAAGGTAATTGATTATTATGCAATAATCAAATAAATAAAAATAACCATAGGATAATTTACTAAATCATAACAAATTTTGTTAGAAACTTATAATTTTGCATACTAATATACATATGTTTATAGTACAACTAATAAATTTCATTTGTTTTTTATTTTAAAATGTTTATAAATACTATGAATTAATCGCAAGGATTAAGTATCATTTCAGAAGCACGCCTAGAGCCATGATCGATGAGGGGGGAGAGGTTGTAGCAATTTCTCAACCTAAACCGCCCTAAATACTAAAGAAGTAAGTATAACACGATAGACGTAGCAACAAGTATTTTGCAGGAAGAAATTTTTATTGAATTTATACGTCCCCAAAAACCTGCAGAAGACATTCATTGCTACAACACAAAGATAAATTTAATAAGAATAATACTGGGAAAACAAAATAATCGAAAAAAATGATGATAATAGTAAGTAAGGTTCATAATAAAATGTGATAAATATAATAACTTAAGCATGTAAAAAGGTAGCAAGGAATTAATACCGAATCGAATAACTAAAGTAAGTGAAAAGTAACAAAGACTGTAGGAGCAGGTCCTTATATTTGCAAAGTCTAATAAAAATTATAGGATAGTGAACTATTCACAATAATTTGAGAAAATTTAAATATGCACAACTTACTCGAGAGACGGTCGAGATAGCATCTATTGAAGACGAACAGACGACATCGGCAGAGAAAGAAGACATCAACGGCTCACGATATACATACCATAGTTAATTGGTATCACCGGGACGACGGGTCATACGGTGGGTTGAAGATCGAGAGTGTGGGGGATCAGGAGACGGAAGACGAAATATTCGGAGGTTATCAATGAAGGCGAACTCAACCAGGAAGTGAAAGTGTTAAATACATCATACGAAATCAACAATACGAATAACAAATAACAGGCAAAGACGGATGTGCATCATACGAAAACAAAAGGGCGGATTCAACAAGGCGATTGGAGATAAGTGAATGACAAGACATTATACAAAGCTAAAAGCAATGACATATTCAGGAGCATCATCATACACAACCGAAAGTGCAAGAAGAGATTTTAATTCAACCCCTGAAGATGATTTTGGAAGAGTTAAAGTAACACAATAATGACGGAACGAGCAGATACAAGTCGCCTCACAAAGGTAAAAACAACGTTAAGACGAAAATTTAGAACAATCAACAATTCAACAGTGTTCATCAATTTAACCAGACGGCCCCAAAAAGTAAATTCAAAGCGGAGGTCCTAAAACTACAGCGGAGGCGTGTCTAACACAAAGGCAACTTATCAAGTAATCAAAATTTCCACAAGTTGAAGCCAATACACAGCGAAATTCAAAAAGCAACAACAAAGACTTCGAATCAAACACAAACAATGCGAACATCATGATAACGGTACAGCATCTAAGAATCCATACATTTAAGCAGTGTGACACACGTCAATTCATCACGACTTGCTAACTAGCAACTTATCTGAACGGAAGCAGCTTAAAACTATTGAAAAGGCACTGTAATAACGTCAAACTATTACAATGTTACATGCAGAAAATCATTGAAATGCAACTAGAGCAGAGCTACTTCTACTCCGCTGGAGATATCACGTCAGATTTATACAAGTGGCCGGTACAACAGCAATTTTGCACACAACAAACAATAGGCATCATTTACCAAAACATCATCGTGGCTTGGCCAAAACAATTTCATCGAAGATTACATATTTAGACGGCAGTACAAAGGAACCCACACGAGAGGAGCAGCTTAAGAGGCGAAACAACTAAGGCATCAGAAAGCACAAGTCGATACGGAACAATCAAACAGCAGACTAGGAACACACCCTGCACTCGAGATTTACAACCAACCAAGTGATCAACAACACGAATGATTACGAGGACGCAAGAGCAACACCAAGTAAAGGCGAGGCGATTCGAGAAGGCATCATCAGGTAAGAAACTCTCGAGAAAGTTTTATGTGCAAATATGAGAATACTTAAAAGATTAGAGGAAATTAAACGGTCACACGACAAAAGAAAAAAAAAAGGGATATGACAGGGTGATTTGATAGATTAGAAGAACACGTAATAGATGCAGTATGGTCAGAAAACAAACAAACAAAAAAAAGTGTTTTTTATTAATAAAATAAGTTGATATAACACTAAGATACGGGTGAAAAATAATTTTGAAATAATACAAAGAATACGAATTAGGGCAAAATATTTGAAAAATTGCCAAACGCATACAATCATATAGCATTAAAAGAACACAAGAAAAAACACAGATTGTTATGATAAATTAGAAGAATAATAGGGAACATGAAAATTGCTGTGGAATAATTATATATATTAACTCAGAAACGTATCAATGTATTTAAATTTTGGTCAAGAGAAGCGTTGAAGAATAACAAAAAAAATGTTAGCTGAGCCATATCAAAGATCCAAAAGTAAACTTTGTAAGAAATTATTATTAGAAGAATTTATAAAAACACATACAGAACGAATAACATCAAGAGATTCTAACACTAAACTTCACCGAAAGTAAAATTCAGATATGACAGATAATAGTTAATGATTGATAAACAACGGACCATTGAATGATTATATAATAGAAAAATATATATGTTTTTGGCCTACCCTAACAAGCGAAGGATCATTTTCTTAATGAACCTTCACCTCGTTTGTGTGGGAGGAGATGAACGGCCTTGAGATCCTTCATCACTCCTCATATCGGATCACGGGATATATCGTAGGAATCTTTAAGCCAAACATAGAAGAAAGCGTAAAACTTAGAGACAGACTCAGCTGACCTATTTTCATGCGATCAGCTGATCCAAAACAAATTAAAATAAACGATCGGGCATACGAAATAATATACATACAAGAAGGCAGAAACATTGCCACTGGTTAGGGACCAACGCCCTGCGATTCACATACGGAGCATCATATTTCAATTTTATTAGTGGCAATTATTGTACGCAGGGAAACCTTCATTACCTTTCCCAACGTAATGGAACGACAAGTACGTTATTAATGGTCAATGTAGCATAAAATCACTATTGACAATATAATTCATTTTACTTTCGACCGTTAAATTGAAATGGTCGATATATTTACTCGGATTTTCCGGCGCAAACAATTGAGCATAATCTACTATATATGCTCAACAAGAAAGACTGTAGGAGCAGGTCCTTATATTTGCAAAGTCTAATAAAAATTATAGGATAGTGAACTATTCACAATAATTTGAGAAAATTTAAATATGCACAACTTACTCGAGAGACGGTCGAGATAGCATCTATTGAAGACGAACAGACGACATCGGCAGAGAAAGAAGACATCAACGGCTCACGATATACATACCATAGTTAATTGGTATCACCGGGACGACGGGTCATACGGTGGGTTGAAGATCGAGAGTGTGGGGGATCAGGAGACGGAAGACGAAATATTCGGAGGTTATCAATGAAGGCGAACTCAACCAGGAAGTGAAAGTGTTAAATACATCATACGAAATCAACAATACGAATAACAAATAACAGGCAAAGACGGATGTGCATCATACGAAAACAAAAGGGCGGATTCAACAAGGCGATTGGAGATAAGTGAATGACAAGACATTATACAAAGCTAAAAGCAATGACATATTCAGGAGCATCATCATACACAACCGAAAGTGCAAGAAGAGATTTTAATTCAACCCCTGAAGATGATTTTGGAAGAGTTAAAGTAACACAATAATGACGGAACGAGCAGATACAAGTCGCCTCACAAAGGTAAAAACAACGTTAAGACGAAAATTTAGAACAATCAACAATTCAACAGTGTTCATCAATTTAACCAGACGGCCCCAAAAAGTAAATTCAAAGCGGAGGTCCTAAAACTACAGCGGAGGCGTGTCTAACACAAAGGCAACTTATCAAGTAATCAAAATTTCCACAAGTTGAAGCCAATACACAGCGAAATTCAAAAAGCAACAACAAAGACTTCGAATCAAACACAAACAATGCGAACATCATGATAACGGTACAGCATCTAAGAATCCATACATTTAAGCAGTGTGACACACGTCAATTCATCACGACTTGCTAACTAGCAACTTATCTGAACGGAAGCAGCTTAAAACTATTGAAAAGGCACTGTAATAACGTCAAACTATTACAATGTTACATGCAGAAAATCATTGAAATGCAACTAGAGCAGAGCTACTTCTACTCCGCTGGAGATATCACGTCAGATTTATACAAGTGGCCGGTACAACAGCAATTTTTGCACACAACAAACAATAGGCATCATTTACCAAAACATCATCGTGGCTTGGCCAAAACAATTTCATCGAAGATTACATAATTAGACGGCAGTACAAAGGAACCCACACGAGAGGAGCAGCTTAAGAGGCGAAACAACTAAGGCATCAGAAAGCACAAGTCGATACGGAACAATCAAACAGCAGACTAGGAACACACCCTGCACTCGAGATTTACAACCAACCAAGTGATCAACAACACGAATGATTACGAGGACGCAAGAGCAACACCAAGTAAAGGCGAGGCGATTCGAGAAGGCATCATCAGGTAAGAAACTCTCGAGAAAGTTTTATGTGCAAATATGAGAATACTTAAAAGATTAGAGGAAATTAAACGGTCACACGACGAAAAAAAAAAAAAGGGATGTAACAGGGGGATTTGATAGATTAGAAGAACACGTAATAGATGCAGTATGGTCAGAAAACAAACAAACAAAAAAAAGTGTTTTTAATAATAAAATAAGTTGATATAACACTAAGATACGGGTGAAAAATAATTTTGAAATAATACAAAGAATACGAATTAGGGCAAAATATTTGAAAAAATTGCCAAACGCATACAATTATATAGCATTAAAAGATTACAAGAAAAAAAAGATTGTTATGATAAATTAGAAGAATAATAGGGAACATGAAAATTGCTGTGGAATAATTATATATATTAACTCAGAAACGTATCAATGTATTTAAATTTTGGTCAAGAGAAGCGTTGAAGAATAACAAAAAAAATGTTAGCTGAGCCATATCAAAGATCCAAAAGTAAACTTTGTAAGAAATTATTATTAGAAGAATTTATAAAAACACATACAGAACGAATAACATCAAGAGATTCTAACACTAAACTCCACCGAAAGTAAAATTCAGATATGACAGATAATAGTTAATGATTGATAAACAACGGACCATTGAATGATTATATAATAGAAAAATATATATGTTTTGGCCTACCCTAACAAGCGAAGGATCATTTTCTTAATGAACCTTCACCTCGTTTGTGTGGGAGGAGATGAACGGCCTTGAGATCCTTCATCACTCCTCATATCGGATCACGGGATATATCGTAGGAATCTTTAAGCCAAACATAGAAGAAAGCGTAAAACTTAGAGACAGACTCAGCTGACCTATTTTCATGCGATCAGCTGATCCAAAACAAATTAAAATAAACGATCGGGCATACGAAATAATATACATACAAGAAGGCAGAAACATTGCCACTGGTTAGGGACCAACGCCCTGCGATTCACATACGGAGCATCATATTTCAATTTTATTAGTGGCAATTATTGTACGCAGGAAACCTTCATTACCTTTCCCAACGTAATGGAACGACAAGTACGTTATTAATGGTCAATGTAGCATAAAATCACTATTGACAATATAATTCATTTTACTTTCGACCGTTAAATTGAAATGGTCGATATATTTACTCGGATTTTCCGGCGCAAACAATTGAGCATAATCTACTATATATGCTCAACAAGAAAGACTGTAGGAGCAGGTCCTTATATTTGCAAAGTCTAATAAAAATTATAGGATAGTGAACTATTCACAATAATTTGAGAAAATTTAAATATGCACAACTTACTCGAGAGACGGTCGAGATAGCATCTATTGAAGACGAACAGACGACATCGGCAGAGAAAGAAGACATCAACGGCTCACGATATACATACCATAGTTAATTGGTATCACCGGGACGACGGGTCATACGGTGGGTTGAAGATCGAGAGTGTGGGGGATCAGGAGACGGAAGACGAAATATTCGGAGGTTATCAATGAAGGCGAACTCAACCAGGAAGTGAAAGTGTTAAATACATCATACGAAATCAACAATACGAATAACAAATAACAGGCAAAGACGGATGTGCATCATACGAAAACAAAAGGGCGGATTCAACAAGGCGATTGGAGATAAGTGAATGACAAGACATTATACAAAGCTAAAAGCAATGACATATTCAGGAGCATCATCATACACAACCGAAAGTGCAAGAAGAGATTTTAATTCAACCCCTGAAGATGATTTTGGAAGAGTTAAAGTAACACAATAATGACGGAACGAGCAGATACAAGTCGCCTCACAAAGGTAAAAACAACGTTAAGACGAAAATTTAGAACAATCAACAATTCAACAGTGTTCATCAATTTAACCAGACGGCCCCAAAAAGTAAATTCAAAGCGGAGGTCCTAAAACTACAGCGGAGGCGTGTCTAACACAAAGGCAACTTATCAAGTAATCAAAATTTCCACAAGTTGAAGCCAATACACAGCGAAATTCAAAAAGCAACAACAAAGACTTCGAATCAAACACAAACAATGCGAACATCATGATAACGGTACAGCATCTAAGAATCCATACATTTAAGCAGTGTGACACACGTCAATTCATCACGACTTGCTAACTAGCAACTTATCTGAACGGAAGCAGCTTAAAACTATTGAAAAGGCACTGTAATAACGTCAAACTATTACAATGTTACATGCAGAAAATCATTGAAATGCAACTAGAGCAGAGCTACTTCTACTCCGCTGGAGATATCACGTCAGATTTATACAAGTGGCCGGTACAACAGCAATTTTGCACACAACAAACAATAGGCATCATTTACCAAAACATCATCGTGGCTTGGCCAAAACAATTTCATCGAAGATTACATATTTAGACGGCAGTACAAAGGAACCCACACGAGAGGAGCAGCTTAAGAGGCGAAACAACTAAGGCATCAGAAAGCACAAGTCGATACGGAACAATCAAACAGCAGACTAGGAACACACCCTGCACTCGAGATTTACAACCAACCAAGTGATCAACAACACGAATGATTACGAGGACGCAAGAGCAACACCAAGTAAAGGCGAGGCGATTCGAGAAGGCATCATCAGGTAAGAAACTCTCGAGAAAGTTTATGTGCAAATATGAGAATACTTAAAAGATTAGAGGAAATTAAACGGTCACACGACGAAAGAAAAAAAAGGGATATGACAGGGTGATTTGATAGATTAGAAGAACACGTAATAGATGCAGTATGGTCAGAAAACAAACAAACAAAAAAAAGTGTTTTTTATTAATAAAATAAGTTGATATAACACTAAGATACGGGTGAAAAATAATTTTGAAATAATACAAAGAATACGAATTAGGGCAAAATATTTGAAAAAATTGCCAAACGCATACAATTATATAGCATTAAAAGATTACAAGAAAAAAAAAGATTGTTATGATAAATTAGAAGAATAATAGGGAACATGAAAATTGCTGTGGAATAATTATATATATTAACTCAGAAACGTATCAATGTATTTAAATTTTGGTCAAGAGAAGCGTTGAAGAATAACAAAAAAAATGTTAGCTGAGCCATATCAAAGATCCAAAAGTAAACTTTGTAAGAAATTATTATTAGAAGAATTTATAAAAACACATACAGAACGAATAACATCAAGAGATTCTAACACTAAACTTCACCGAAAGTAAAATTCAGATATGACAGATAATAGTTAATGATTGATAAACAACGGACCATTGAATGATTATATAATAGAAAAATATATATGTTTTTGGCCTACCCTAACAAGCGAAGGATCATTTTCTTAATGAACCTTCACCTCGTTTAATGGGAGGAGATGAACGGCCTTGAGATCCTTCATCACTCCTCATATCGGATCACAGGATATATCGTAGGAATCTTTAAGCCAAACATAGAAGAAAGCGTAAAACTTAGAGACAGACTCAGCTGACCTATTTTCATGCGATCAGCTGATCCAAAACAAATTAAAATAAACGATCGGGCATACGAAATAATATACATACAAGAAGGCAGAAACATTGCCACTGGTTAGGGACCAACGCCCTGCGATTCACATACGGAGCATCATATTTCAATTTTATTAGTGGCAATTATTGTACGCAGGAAACCTTCATTACCTTTCCCAACGTAATGGAACGACAAGTACGTTATTAATGGTCAATGTAGCATAAAATCACTATTGACAATATAATTCATTTTACTTTCGACCGTTAAATTGAAATGGTCGATATATTTACTCGGATTTTCCGGCGCAAACAATTGAGCATAATCTACTATATATGCTCAACAAGAAAGACTGTAGGAGCAGTTCCTTATATTTGCAAAGTCTAATAAAAATTATAGGATAGTGAACTATTCACAATAATTTGAGAAAATTTAAATATGCACAACTTACTCGAGAGACGGTCGAGATAGCATCTATTGAAGACGAACAGACGACATCGGCAGAGAAAGAAGACATCAACGGCTCACGATATACATACCATAGTTAATTGGTATCACCGGGACGACAGGTCATACGGTGGGTTGAAGATCGAGAGTGTGGGGATCAGGAGACGGAAGACGAAATATTCGGAGGTTATCAATGAAGGCGAACTCAACCAGGAAGTGAAAGTGTTAAATACATCATACGAAATCAACAATACGAATAACAAATAACAGGCAAAGACGGATGTGCATCATACGAAAACAAAAGGGCGGATTCAACAAGGCGATTGGAGATAAGTGAATGACAAGACATTATACAAAGCTAAAAGCAATGACATATTCAGGAGCATCATCATACACAACCGAAAGTGCAAGAAGAGATTTTAATTCAACCCCTGAAGATGATTTTGGAAGAGTTAAAGTAACACAATAATGACGGAACGAGCAGATACAAGTCGCCTCACAAAGGTAAAAACAACGTTAAGACGAAAATTTAGAACAATCAACAATTCAACAGTGTTCATCAATTTAACCAGACGGCCCCAAAAAGTAAATTCAAAGCGGAGGTCCTAAAACTACAGCGGAGGCGTGTCTAACACAAAGGCAACTTATCAAGTAATCAAAATTTCCACAAGTTGAAGCCAATACACAGCGAAATTCAAAAAGCAACAACAAAGACTTCGAATCAAACACAAACAATGCGAACATCATGATAACGGTACAGCATCTAAGAATCCATACATTTAAGCAGTGTGACACGTCAATTCATCACGACTTGCTAACTAGCAACTTATCTGAACGGAAGCAGCTTAAAACTATTGAAAAGGCACTGTAATAACGTCAAACTATTACAATGTTACATGCAGAAAATCATTGAAATGCAACTAGAGCAGAGCTACTTCTACTCCGCTGGAGATATCACGTCAGATTTATACAAGTGGCCGGTACAACAGCAATTTTTGCACACAACAAACAATAGGCATCATTTACCAAAACATCATCGTGGCTTGGCCAAAACAATTTCATCGAAGATTACATATTTAGACGGCAGTACAAAGGAACCCACACGAGAGGAGCAGCTTAAGAGGCGAAACAACTAAGGCATCAGAAAGCACAAGTCGATACGGAACAATCAAACAGCAGACTAGGAACACACCCTGCACTCGAGATTTACAACCAACCAAGTGATCAACAACACGAATGATTACGAGGACGCAAGAGCAACACCAAGTAAAGGCGAGGCGATTCGAGAAGGCATCATCAGGTAAGAAACTCTCGAGAAAGTTTTATGTGCAAATATGAGAATACTTAAAAGATTAGAGGAAATTAAACGGTCACACGACAAAAGAAAAAAAAAAGGGATATGACAGGGTGATTTGATAGATTAGAAGAACACGTAATAGATGCAGTATGGTCAGAAAACAAACAAACAAAAAAAAGTGTTTTTTATTAATAAAATAAGTTGATATAACACTAAGATACGGGTGAAAAATAATTTTATAATAATACAAAGAATACGAATTAGGGCAAAATATTTGAAAAAATTGCCAAACGCATACAATTATATAGCATTAAAAGATTACAAGAAAAAAAAAGATTGTTATGATAAATTAGAAGAATAATAGGGAACATGAAAATTGCTGTGGAATAATTATATATATTAACTCAGAAACGTATCAATGTATTTAAATTTTGGTCAAGAGAAGCGTTGAAGAATAACAAAAAAAATGTTAGCTGAGCCATATCAAAGATCCAAAAGTAAACTTTGTAAGAAATTATTATTAGAAGAATTTATAAAAACACATACAGAACGAATAACATCAAGAGATTCTAACACTAAACTTCACCGAAAGTAAAATTCAGATATGACAGATAATAGTTAATGATTGATAAACAACGGACCATTGAATGATTATATAATAGAAAAATATATATGTTTTTGGCCTACCCTAACAAGCGAAGGATCATTTTCTTAATGAACCTTCACCTCGTTTAATGGGAGGAGATGAACGGCCTTGAGATCCTTCATCACTCCTCATATCGGATCACGGGATATATCGTAGGAATCTTTAAGCCAAACATAGAAGAAAGCGTAAAACTTAGAGACAGACTCGTGCTCACATATTGGACAATGTACGATATAGCGGTACATAGCCGCGATCGTCATTGATGATGATGCATTGGCGCATATGTATAGGACACTAAGGAAAGAATTTGTTTGGGTGAGGAGCGCGGAATAATAACTTAGTCAAAATGATAGAGACAATAAGAGTCTTCATTGAATCTACATACACGTATACAGGTGTATTGATTTAAAGGGGTTTGTTGCCCAGTATGAAAAACAGAGAGAACATGATTTTGTTCTTACCAATATAAACTTGAAAAGAAATATTGATATTGGGGTCTTAGTGGTTCGGGAAAAGGAAGAGCCGACCCAAAGGGGTAATGATTCTTTAGGGAAAGGGTAATTTAATTCAAAGCCCAGTTGAAAGAAAGAGAAAATATTGATTGATTGATTTTTAAGAGCATACTTAAAATCAAAGAGTAATACAAGCGGTAGCTGTTAATTGATCGGCGGTATGGTACGCTGTTTTACAAAGAACCCATGCTGGGTTCGAATACAGATTTTAAGTGAATGTTTTCACAACTCCGTTGGTTTAGTAGTATCATGCATTATGAAACATTTGGGACTTGTTGAACATTACTCTGTGAGACAGCAATGTTCCAGTTTAAGTGTAAAGAAAGGGCAGGACTTAGAGATACTCATTTTATACAAAAATTATATGAATTAATACATTAGTAAATTGAAGTAGCCACTTGAATGTGTGCTCGAAATAAGAGAGTTTTAGAGAGTGAAAAGAGAACAGAATTTTTCCAAGAGAATTTCAAAGGAACATCCAAAAAGGGGCAAAGTTTCGTAAAGTATGGAAGTCCAATATTAAGGCTGAATTGGGTAATCTATGACAAGAAATTAAATAACTGTTGAAAAAATTTGGAATAAAAAGGAAGATGTTTCGGAATTTATGGATTTTTCAAATAAGTTGATCAAGCATTTCGTGAAAAAGAACTTTAGGGAGCATCCATAAAGAATGCAAAGTTGAGTAATCAATGGATGCTAAAAAAATTGAGGATATTTACGAAGTTGAAATTAAAACCACATAGTCTGAACAGATAAATGTGGGATGAAGAAAATGATTACGTTATTTAAGGATTCTCGGATCTTTCGTGGGGTCCAAAGTTCAGTCTGATGCAATTCATGAAATCATTATGAAATTCAGAACTCGGATTGACTATATATACCCTGCGCTTTTCCAAGCTCGGGTCAGTCCCAAATATTCAGCAGCACATTTATTGGAATTCGGCGCTTTCTAGGTTTCCCTAGCCGGCCTACCGAATACTCCAATTGAGCTCGGGGTCAGTCCCAAATATTCAGCAGCACCTTTATTGGAATTCGGCGCTTTCTAGGTTTCCCTAGCCGGCCTACCGAATACTCCAATTGAGTCAGGGTCAGTCCCAAATATTCAGCAGCACCTTTATTGGAATTCGGCGCTTTCTAGGTTTCCCTAGCCGGCCTACCGAATACTCCAATTGAGTCAGGGTCAGTCCCAAATATTCAGCAGCACCTTTATTGGAATTCGGCGCTTTCTAGGTTTCCCTAGCCGGCCTACCGAATACTCCAATTGAATCAGGGTTGTCCCTTAGACACATCGACACTCGTGACTAGTGCACGAATCGAGATCTAAGTTTAAATTAATTAACTTCTTGAAAAAGATAAAAGTGAACAGTTAAATGTCCGTCGCGGTAAAATCGAGAATCGGTGTTAGAGTCTTGATAAGTATCGAAAAAAAGTGTTAGAAACTTGTGAAAACTTCATACGGAAAATAGTGCGAAATCCGTTGAAATGGATAATATTTGAGTTTAATTCCTAGGGAAAAAGTGTAATTATAAGAAACAAGTGTTACATAGTAGAAGAAAAGTATAATTGTAAGAACTAAATAGTGATACATAAATAATAAAGTTTTTTCTAACCGTGATTGAGTGTTTGAACTAAAAACCCGAAAACCAGTGCCGCGCCGTCGGCCCCGAACACTTCATATATCGTGGTAGAAGCGTCTTAATATTCCGCTCGGGACATTTGCACTCCATTTCCACTCCATTTCCACTTCGTTACACGTGCCACAGTTGTAGCGAACGAAGCCATAACGGCGATTTCGTCAGCCGGCTGTGGTTGAATTTTTATTGTTTTTGATTGTCTCTCTGTGTGCCTTTGCATGCAGCGCGTCCACTGCTGTGTAAAGGCATAGGCAATGGAGTGCTACAAGTGTAAAGTGAGGATAGCGATCAATGCATTCCCTTTGCTCTGCTTCCAATGTGAGCGATATTGCCATGCGCACTGTAGCTCGTTGGAAAATAAAGCAGCAGCAAGATTGATCACGGAGAATGTTAATGTGTTCTTCAAGTGTGATGAATGCCTGTCTAGCCAAAGTTGTGGCGAGCAGAATAAAGTGACACTGGATGCCGGCAAAATAGAGGAAGATATGAAGAAGATTTCTTCTCTTTCGGACTCTATTGTTGACATTCGGGATCAAATGTCTGCTCAGATAGGCAACGCGTTGATGACCGGTATGGATGAAATTGTCCGAAATGTTAAGGAGTCGATTAACGGACTTGAGATAATGATTAATAAAAAAATGGAAACTATGACTAGTTCATTTTTTCAATTTAATTCGGATAAAGTTAAAATAGCTGCAATGAAGAACACGAAGGACTCGTCTAGGTTGAGTCATTCTGAATCAACTTGCAGTTCGCGCAAAAAACGGAAAATTAATAATAGTAATGACGATTTTGTTAATGCTGATGATGATGTAATTAATAATAATGACGATGTTTTCGAAGACGATGTTCCTTTTGTTACGGTAGTTAGAAGGAAAAATAAGAAAAGTGCTCCTAAAGCAACTAAAGTTGTACAAGCGAAGGAACGTAAGACTCGGCCTGTCATTGTGGTTAAACCGAAACAGTCCGACCAGAGTAGTGACGACACTCGAAAGTTTTTGAATACTACGTTAGATCCAAAAGTACACAAGATAAGTAACTTTCGGAACGGGAAAAATGGCTCCATTATTGTAGAGTGTGCAACTGGTTTCAATGTAGATGTGGTGAAAAATGGCATGCAAAACGATTTGGGTGAAAACTACACTGCTGTTGTTCCAACATCGGTGCCAAGATTGAAAGTGTTGGGTATGAGCGATAAATATTCCTCCGATGACTTCATCGACTTTCTAAAAAGTCAGAATGAGGACATCGCAATAAATGATGTAAAAGTAGTAAATATCTATGAAAATCCACGCTTCAAGTACAAGCAATTTAGTGCCGTAATTGAAGTAGATAAAGATACATATAGCTGTTTGTTGATCGCGAAAAAGGTTAATGTAAGGTTCGATCGGTGCCTTGTTGTACCCGCGATTAATGTTTTGAGATGCTTCCAATGTGGAGAATTTGGGCACATGAGTACAGAATGTAAAAACCACATTGCGTGCTCTAAGTGCAGCGATAGTCACATTCAAGACATACTGGCGGAGTTGCTATTTATGCCAAAGAATCGGTTCAATTCAAGCTTCAATTAAACGAAGCCTGTGAAGGAAATTGGTTCTTAGGCATTACAGTTGCACATGGCATGAAGAAGGGTGATTATGGTGTTTTATATCATTCTCCCAGTTCGAGTGACCAGCGTTTTATTGAAATTTTAGAGAACTGGCTAGAAATTTTTATCGATTTTAGTAAACTAAATGTACTTGCTGGTGATTTTAATATTAATTGGTGTGACGAAAATTCGAATCATTTAAAGCGTCTGACTGAGTTTTACAATTTGAAACAAAAGTTGTTGATTACACGCGTATTTCCCGACACAGTAGAACTATAATTGATCATGTTTATTCTAACTTTGATTCTGTAAACTCAGTTACAGATATTTGTTTAAAAGTAACCGATCATGAAACATTAGTGATAAATATAGAAAATAATGATATAACCGAAAATGATTTTGTTAAATTGAAGTGTTGGAGGAAATATTCGAAACAAGCTGTTTCGGATCTTGTTGCGAGAAACGTGGATTTTCAGGATATTTCCGGAAACTTAGATCAGAAATCAGCTGTTCTAACGAACGTTCTGAAAACAAGTACCAATAAGTTAATTGAACATAAATTTGTAACTTTAAATAACTCGAACAGCTGGTACAATTTAGATCTTCTGCGTCTAAAATGTAAAAGAGATAAATTGTACAATAGATTTTTAAGAAGACATAGTTGTAACAATTGGAACAGGTACAAGAATGCGCGGAACACGTATTCACAATCGTTGAAAAAAACGCGTTGTGATTATATTCAGAGGAAAATTGATCAGCATCAGAATAACAGCAGGGAGTTATGGAAAATTTTGAAATCTTTGTTGAAACCTAATAGTTCCAATCCGCGGTCCATAACTTTTAATGGCACATTAGAAAATTCTGAACAAGTAATTGCTTGCAATTTTAACGATTATTTCATCGATAGTGTTTCATCGATTAATCGGTCTATCGATTTGGTTGATGAGCCTGATGAAATAAAACAGCCGGTTAATAGTACATGTAGATTTGATTGTTTTCACCCAATTACTTTTGATGAACTTAAAAATGTATGCTTTTCTTTGGGTAAAACGGCTGGAGTTGATAACGTTAACGCTAGAGTTATACAAGATTGTTTTCATGTCATTGGACACAAACTGCTGGACCTTATTAATGAATCTTTGAGAACCGGGCACGTGCCGCAGGTTTGGAAGGAATCTCTTATAATTCCTATTCAAAAAGTTGCTGGAACGATTAAAGCCGAAGAGTTTCGTCCCATCAACATGTTGCACATATTAGATAAAATATTAGAACTTGTTGTGAAAGGCCAGTTAGTAACATATTTGAATAATAATAACTTGTTAATACAAGAGCAATCGGGATATCGAGAAGGACATTCTTGTGAAACCGCATTGAACTTAGTGTTAGCCAAATGGAAAGAAAACATGGAGTGTAAAGATACTATCATTGCTGTATTTTGGATCTTAAACGCGCCTTTGAAACAATCTCTAGGCCCTTATTGTTGGAAAAATCAAGCGCTTTGGAATTTCGGGTTCTGCGTATGAATGGTTCAGAAGCTATTTATCTGACAGAATCAAGGACTGCTTTTAATGATTGTGTTTCAAATCCATGGAAAGTAATCTTGGTGTTCCACAGGGAAGTGTATTCAGGCCCGTTTTATTTATTATGTATATTAATGACATGGGACGGGTCTTACGTTTTGCAACATTAATCTTTTCGCGGATGACACAGTATTATTCATTGCAGCTAGAAATATCGATGATATTGTTTCACGCTTGAATACAGATTTGCATTCTCTAAGTAGATGGTTGAAGTACAAACAGTTGAAGTTGAATATAAGTAAAACTAAATACATGGTAATTTCGCGAAATCGATTCATTGATAATGTTTCTGTTAGAATTGATGATGAAACACTTGATCGCGTTCGGGAAATTAAATATCTTGGCGTGATTATTGATGATAAATTGAAATTTGATTCTCATATCAACAATGTCATCAAGAAAATAGCCAAGAAGTATGGAATTTTATGTCGATTAAAAAACGAATTAACTGTTGCGAGTAAAATACAGTTGTACAAATCAATCATCTCTCCTCACCTGGACTTTTGCGCCTCCATTTTATTTCTGGCCAATGAAACACAAATATCGAGGTTACAGCGTTTGCAAAATAAAGTTATGCGTTTGATTTTGAGATGTAATAGATTCACTTCCTCCTCCTTTTGTTGGACGCTTTACAATGGTTATCAGTGAAGCAGAGAATTGTTTATTTGACTATGGTGTTCATTTTCAAAATAATAAATGGATTGCTACCCCGATATTTGTGTAATCGAATTGAAAGAGGAAGTGACATTCATAGATATAATACTAGAAACGCGGATGAAATAAGAACACCTTATTTTTTGTATGGAGCTTCACAAAATTCATTGTTTTATAAAGGAATAAACGTATTCAATTCGATGCCTATACACATCAAGCGTGCAAGGACACTATCACAGTTCAAGAGACTTTGTATTTCACACGTAAAGCTGTTTTTTAAACAGTCATATATGTAAGTTTTGGTATTGACTAATTGTGTATCTTGACGAAGTTTGTGATAACGGATATCTTTTCTTGAAAATGTAAATGATTTGTTATTTCATTAGGGCGCTTATAGACTATTTTTGTTCGCCTCGATGATGATGATGGTATTTTATTTATTTAGTTGTATTTCTACATTCTTTTGTGTAGTCTACAAATGTTTGAGAATCGCGCGCGAAATACAGGTATAAATGACTTTTTACGATTTTATAATCAATACTTGAAACATTTGGAACTGTTTGAAGGATACTATGAAAAGTAGTGAGCTCTCAGATAGAACGCGATTTTATCGAGACTTTTGGTATCTACGGAGAGGTAACACAAGTTTTGAATTTTTCGAGTAAATTAAATTGTTTGGTACTAGCGAGAATAGTTTGAGTACGCGCTTCTTGACGAAACTTTTGGCATCATGCGAGAGGTATCACAAGTTTTGTATCTTAATCGGACTCGTTGTACCACTGATGATGCTTGCAAAACTCTGTTGTGGAATTCAACTGTTTCTTTTTACTAACTTATGTTTTTTGCTGTATAGCGATGTTATATGTTAATGTTATTTATATCTGTGGAAATAATCGGATCGTTTATTGTTTGCCAAATCTGATTAAAATTGATCATTATTAATTATCTTAAAGATAAATCGTCTAGCTCAAACCTTTGTAGGGGTATGTGGCGGGACCATCATCATCATCATGAACATGTTTCTTCAAAGAGTCCAATGTAATTCGGCATGAATTTTAGCATAAATCAGCTGTTTCGTGCCAATTTAATAGCCGTTTGCGATTTAGTGGGCTTATCACTGCACTTCACTTCTTCTCAAAGGGCATTGAAAAAATCAATTTTTTACTCACTTCTCCGCACATGAGCAGCCCGAAATGTTGATGGAATGCCAATTGAACATCACTTTTTGAAATCACTCACTTGTTTGAAGCGAAAACATAATTCGCGAAGTCGAAGCAAAATTCTTCACACAAACAATGACAGTTCTTTATGGGTTTTTACAGTAGAGCAACAGAGAAGAGGAGATGGCGGCCATGTTTCACTCAAACTCTGACAGATACCAATGGGATTTCCCATAAGAACAGCAGAATTTGCTTCGACTTCGCGAATAAAAACTGCTATTTTTGACCGAAAAAAAAACACTAAAAACGGATCGCGGAGCGAATGTAAACACCGGGACCGGCAGCAGCAAACTAATATGTAGGGTGGCTCAAAAAATATTTTGCTCCGTCACGCTCAGTCGAATATGTTTCATATTCTGGGTGTCTTCCGATGGTTTGGGCTGGTTTGAATAGGAGCTTACCGTGCACAGGTCGTTTCAGGTTTGTATGAGAGTTGATATGGCGAGGTTGAATTTTACATTATTCTGATTGTGGCGCTTCGTCATTGGGCCCTGGCGAGGGGGGAGACCATATGACTGGATGAAATATTCAAGAGCTTTAATTCCATATAGACAATGCATATTGAATTGTCGTTCCGATAATTGGGAGTCGATTCTGATCGAGGTTGCGAATCCTTAGCATGATAATTGGGCTTCTCAGAAGGCATCAGTGAAACGTGTAATTCAACAAAATATCCAGAATTTGTCTGTGATATCTATCGCACCAAGAGCAGATACTACATACAAAAAGTGTGACATGACATGCGGGGTATAAAATGCTATTTTCGCGTTATGTAATCAATGGGTCTTTCCCAAGGTGCGATTTTCATTCAGCTATGTGGGTTCTCTTTCTGCCAGCGTTTGGAGGAGAGGAACTGTAGCCAGTGTAATGAAAGGTTTAGTTTCCCATACTAGCTTTCATACAAACTTTAACCGGCTTGTGCTCAATTAGTTTTTGTTCAAATCGGCTTTTGGAGGACACTCGGAGCATGGGACGGAATCGATTGAGCGTTTTGGAGCTGGGTCGTTTTTTGAACCACCCTATTAATATTCTTTGTTTTTTTATAAATACGAAACCAATACTACTACAGTATATTTGTTTTGGTACTCAACCCACCTTCACCTTAATTTGTTTCTAAAACTGAATATGTGATACGAATGGAATTGGTTCAGTTCTATATTTGTGCCGGTTAGTCCCTCAAACTTTAATAACTGAAACTCCAGATTGTAACCGAACTACATTCAACGATAGATAATGTAATAATATTCTGTGTCGAATATAACATGTCGCATCGAAATCGGCTGAAATTACGTATTCTATCAACGATAAACACGTTTGCGTAACGCGACACCATTTGCAGGAGACTGTTGGTCGATCAGCGTAACGCGACGGTGTTCATATCAATTCAGTTATTTCCATTATAATTTCCGTTTTTTCCTGCGATTTTAATTCACAGCCTCATTTCTGTCGATGTATACGAGAAATGCTTAGAATAAATCGAGACTCCAAACCGTATACCAGAGCTGAAAATCGCAATTGCATTTCAAAATGCGAAAAAGTGCAATTCAGCGATGGTGTCGCGTTACGAAATGCAGCGCGCTATATTTATCATATTCAAAGCGAAAAATCTCAAAATGAATATTCTATCAGAAAGGAAATTTAGTGAGGATAATTTTACACCTGTTTAATCATATGTCCCCGAGGCTAATTTTCGAATGCAGACCTAATTTCTTGCTAAAAGCCGTCTCCTCATGGTGTCGCGTTACGCTGGAATGTGTCATTAGCTGCGTAGCCACACCCACTACGAAATCGGAGTAACGTCCGGGCAACTTTCCACGATTCCGACGCAATGGTTTCCTGTCCGCTGAACACTCTCTGAAGTAAAGTCTTTGTCTGGTTCAATTTTCACATCAAGAGGGTCGTCCATCAAATACGAACCACTCACGTCAAAGAAATGTTCGGTCTCACTTTGTTCACTCTTCGACCTATCATAGCACTCATCTTCATCTGCCTCTTCATCACTCTCCATCGGCTCCACTTCCTCGTCCGCTTCAGCATTCGGCACTGTGCCACGCTTCGGAATTTCATATGGAATCCACTGAACCTCGTTCTCGACAGGATCACACTGCGCCTTCTCCGGAGACGCTAATTCGCCGTCCATCTCCATGAACTCACCGTAACCTTCTCCGTTGTCAGATCTACAAACCGATAAGCCTTATGCTGCTCCGAGTATCCGATGAAAGTAAGCTTTCGCTATCGCTATCGAGCTTCTTCCGTTTCACGTCTGGGATATGCACCCATGCCTTGCAACCATACACCCTCAGATGATCCAAGTTGGGTTTCCGGCCGAACCATTTTTCGAACGGAGTGACGTCCACTGAGCGCGAAGGAAGCCGGTTCTGCAAGTATGCAGCTGTCAGCGTCGCTTCGCCCCAGAACTTTTTATCTAGCCCCGCGTCTAGGAGCATCGTTCGGGCCATTTCTTGAAGATATCTGTTGCGTCGTTCGGCTACGCCGTTCTGTTGGGGGGTATACGCGGTAGTAAACTGCACGCGAATACCTTCTTTCGCATAGAAACTCCGCAGCTTTTCGGTCGCATACTCCCCGCCACCATCGGATCGAATTACGCGTGGCTTCCTTCCGAACAGATTCTCCACGTAACGCACATACTCTACAATCTTATCAGCGGCCTCAGATTTCTTTGATAGCAAGTACACGACGCAATATCGACTATAGTCGTCAATAAGTGTCATGAGGAACCTGTTTCCACTCGGTGTTGACGTTTCCATAGGTCCACACAAGTCTGTATGCACCAAATCCATAATCTGTGTCGACTTCCGCTCGGCTTTCTTCGGGATCGGTGTACGTGACAGCTTGCCTTCCATGCACGCTTCGCACGCAAGTCGAATACTACAATCCTTAACCTCAAACCCTACCGAAAGCTTATCTTTGGCGATTCTATCCACAACCGAAGGGTCCCTATGACCGAATCGGCGATGCCACCGATGTTGGCAAAAATCATTGTGGTGCTTACCTTCAGTTCCAGCGTGCAAACCCGTCTCAACGATCTTCAGCTGGTACAAGCTTCCTGAACGGACTCCCTTGGCGACCACCTTACCGTCACCATCACAGATGTCACAGCAGTTGTCCTTGCAAACCACCGTTAATCCCTTGGAGGCCAATTTCGTTACAGACAGCAATCCACAATTCAGCGACGGCACATAGAGAACATCAGTCAGCATGACCTCCACGGTATGTCCATCAACCATGTCCACCAACCCCGTACCTTGCCTTCACCGCAACCAGCCGACTTCACAGCAGTCCCGTCTGCTAGGAGCACGTCAGGAGCGCTTGACTCGTCCAACGTTGCAAAAAAATGCCTATCGCTGGTCATATGACTGCTTGCGCCGCTGTCAATAATCCACTGGCTTCGGTGGTTCGATCCGACCATAAACAGCACGGTGCTGCTTACCTGCTTCGCTTTCGGGGTTTCCCTCTTCTGGCCTTCACCACTGTCCTGCTTCTGCTTCGCCTGGAATAATCGGCAGTTCCGTCGTAAGTGCCCTTTCTTTTTGCAGAAAAAGCAAGTCTTCTCCGACACAGCAGAGGCACTCTGTTTTACACCCGCTTTCATGACCTTGTTGTCACTCGATGATCCACCGGAACGATCCTTACGCCGCTCGTACTCGTCCAGGAGCTTTGACTTTACGAGCTGCAGCGTTAGATCCTCGTCGGGTCGACTCTCCAACGCGGTCACGAGTCCGCTGTATAAATCCGGCAAACTTCGCAGGATCATCGCTATCTTCAGGGACTCTTCCAGGGCTTGACCGGCGTTCTGCAACCTCTCGAAGAGCTCTTCTACGTTGAACAAATGGCTTTCCAGGTCGCCTCCTTCGAGCAGGTTCAGGTTACAAACTTTCTTCAGAAGGGAAACTCTCGATGTGACGGTGACCTTTTCATGGTACGTTCCCAACTGCTCCCAAAAATCCTTGGCAGTAGCAGCAGTCTTCACAAGGCTGTATTGATTTTCGTCGATACACAGCCCCATGGTAGCGCGAGCCTTTTTATCGTCCTTGTCCCACTGTGCTGCGCCGTTTTTGGGCTTCGACGTTCCGACGACGTACCATAATTCCTCGCGGGTCAACATCATCTCCATTCTGAACTTCCAAGAAGCCCAGTTCTGGTTGTTCAGTTTGGTAAATTTGTTGATCGCTTCCATCCTGCACACCAACACGCGATCACGCAACGACACGTTCGACAGAAGAAAAAAAAAAAAACTTTGCCGCACCGACCGAAAACTTTTTCGCGTTTTTACCGAACCGAAAACACTACTTCCGCGCAACCTCCACTGGGCTCATAACCTGTGGGACTAGGGGACACTCGGAACGGAACGGAACAACGTAGTTGGCGAAAGATAGTGGCCATAAACTCCGGGAATATATCTCGTGAATAAAAAATGCACACGCGGTCACGAGTTACAACTTCATTAATCAAAACGTCAAAACGAAAACAATACTAAAGGTATATAATAAATAGAGGTGCACGCAAGATGTGCACTAGAGAGGCACGCATTACGAAACGCAATGGAGTGCGGCAACGGAACGGCAACGGCAGTGTGCGGCAGCTGTCACTTTTGAATACACGGCAGTATATGGAACGGCACGCAATGATGCGGAACGGCAAGTGCGGAATGTACTAAAACCGCATATTTTTTGAAAATTTTCAAAAAATGCGGCAGCGGTATTGCGGAAAGATTTGTTTACTTTTAGCATGAATTGATTTTATTCAAATTTGTATTATTTTCAGTAGCAGAGAACTTCAGAGAAAGCATAATCAGGACCACTTGATTAAACTGGATTGCTGAAAATGAATAAAATTATTTATGGAAATCGTAAAAACCTCGAAGAAACAATAATGATTATATTATTAATCATAAAATCATCGTTCTACTTGTTTTTATACAACAAGTAAATTCAATTTCAATAGAACATCCACTATTCATCCAAATTAAATCCCTTGAATAGTGAGTTTGAGTTCCCAGATCCTTTGTATTTCCGAGAAAAATTCCATGTAAAATTTTCTCTTAATTTACCATGAAAATAAACTTGAGCTTTGTTGGATAATTATTCTGAATCTACAAGGGAATTCCACTGATTTTTAATGACAAATTCCTATGAAATTCCAAAAAAAAAAATACCAAGTGAATTCCTTTCAAATATCAAGAGAAAACTTCCTGAAACTCCGAAGGAAATTACTCTGAATGGAAATGAAAATCGAAAATTAAACAAATTAATTTGAAAAAAAAGTTTCTAATAAATTAGATAGTTCCGCTAGGAATTTCCACTTCCTTCGAGAGCTCCTCCAGGAATTCCTTCGGAAATTCCTCCAGAAATTCCTTCGAAAGCTCCTCCAGGAATTCTTTCGGAAGTTCCTCCAGGAATACTTTCGCAAGTTCCTCTAGGAATTTTTTTCGGATGTTCCTACAGGAATTCTTTCGGAAGTTCCTCCAGAAATTCCTTCTGAAGTTCCTCCAGAAATGTCTTCGGAAGTTCTTCCAGGAATTCCTTCGGAAGTTCCTCCAGGAATTCCTCAGCAAGCTCCTCCAGGAAATCCTTCAGAAGTTCCTCCAGGAATTCCTCCGGAAGTTCCTCCAGGAATTCCTCCGGAAGTTCCTCCAGGAATTCCTCCGGAAGTTCCTCCAGCAATTCCTCCGGAAGTTCCTCCAGCAATTCCTCCGGAAGTTCCTCCAGCAATTCCTCCGGAAGTTCCTCCAGCAATTCCTCCGGAAGTTCCTCCAGGAAGTTCCTCCAGCAATTCATCCGGAGGTTCCTCCAGGAATTCCTCCGGAAGTTCCTCCAGGAATTTCTCCAGAAGTTTCTCCAGGAATTCCTCCGGAAATTTCTCCAGGAATTCCTCCGGAAGTTCCTCCAGGAATTCCTCCGGAAGTTCCTCCAGGAATTCCCCCGGAAGTTCCTCCAGGAATTCCTCCGGAAGTTTCTCCAGGAATTCCACCGGAACTTTCTCCAGGAATTCCTCCGGAAGTTCCTCCGGAAGTTCCTCCAGGAATTCCTCCGGAAGTTCCTCCAGGAATTCCTCCGGAAGTTCCTCCAGGAATTCCTCCGGAAGTTCCTCCAGGAATTCCTCCGGAAGTTCCTCCAGGAATTCCTCCGGAAGTTCCTCCAGGAATTCCTCCGGAAGTTCCTCCAGGAATTCCTTCGGAAGTTCCTCCAGGAATTCCTCCGGAAGTTCCTCCAGGAATTCCTGCGGAAGTTCCTCCAGGACTTCCTCCGGTGGTTCATCCTGGCATTCCTCGGAAGTTCCTCCAGGAGTTCCTCCGGAAGTTCCTCCAGGAGTTCCTCCGGAAGTTCCTCCAGGAATTCCTCCGGAAGTTCCTCCAGGAATTCCTCCGGAAGTTCCTCCAGGAATTCCTCCGGAAGTTCCTCCAGGAATTCCTCCGGAAGTTCCTCCAGGAATTCCTCCGGAAGTTCCTCCAGGAATTCCTCCGGAAGTTCCTCCAGGAATTCCTCCGGAAGTTCCTCCAGGAATTCCTCCGGAAGTTCCTCCAGGAATTCCTCCGGAAGTTCCTCCAGGAATTCCTCCGGAAGTTCCTCCAGGAATTCCTCTGAAAGTCCTCCAGGAGTTCCTCCGGAAGTTCCTCCAGGAATTCCTCCGGAAGTTCCTCCAGGAATTCCTCCGGAAGTTCCTCCAGGAATTCCTCCGGAAGTTCCTGCAGGAATTCCTCCGGAAGTTCCTCCAGGAATTCCTCCGGAAGTTCCTCCAGGAATTCCTCCGGAAGTTCCTCCAGGAATTCCTCCGGAAGTTCCTCCAGGAATTCCTTCGGAAGTTCCTCCAGGAATTCCTCCGGAAGTTCCTCCAGGAATTCCTCCGGAAGTTCCTCCAGGAATTCCTCCGGAAGTTCCTCCAGGAATTCCTCCGGAAGTTCCTCCAGGAGTTCCTCCGGAAGTTCCTCCAGGAATTCCTCCGGAAGTTCCTCCAGGAATTCCTCCGGAAGTTCCTCCAGGAATTCCTCCGGAAGTTCCTCCAGGAATTCCTCCGGAAGTTCCTCCAGGAATTCCTCCGGAAGTTCCTCCAGGAATTCCTCCGGAAGTTCCTCCAGGAATTCCTCCGGAAGTTCCTCCAGGAATTCCTCCGGAAGTTTCTCCAGGAATTCCTCCGGAAGTTCCTCCGGGAATTTCTACGGAAGTTCCTCCAGGAAGTCCTCCGGAAGTTCCTCCAGGAATTCCTCCGGAAGTTCCTCCAGGAATTCTTCCGGAAATTCCCCCAGGAATTCCCTCGGAAGTTCCCCCAGGAATTCCTCCGGAAGTTCCTCCAGGAATCCCTCCGGAAGTTCCTCCACGAATTCCTCCGGAAGTTCCTCCAGGAATTCCTCCGGAAGATCCTCCAGGAATTCTTCCGACAGTTTATCTAGGATTTCCCCCGGAAGTTCCTCCAGGTTTTTTTCCGGAAGTTCCTCTAGGAATTCTTCTCGAAGATCCTCCAGGAATTCCAAGGAGAACTTCCGTTCCAAAGATATATAGGAGTAGCTTCCGGGGGAATATCGGGAGGTCCTTCCAGGTTAAATCTTGGAGGAATTTTCGGAGGAACTCCTGGAGAACTTTCGTGGGATTCCTGGAGGAACTTCGGGGGATTTCCTGGAGGAACTTCCGCGGGAGTTGCTGGAGGAACTTCCGGAGGAAATACGGGAGAACTTCAGGAGGAATTACGGGAGGAACTTCAGGACCAATTCTGGGGAATTCCTGGAAGAACTTTTGGTGGAAATCCAGGAGGAACTTTTGGGGGAATTCCTGGAGGAACTTCCGAAGGAATTCCTGGAGGAACTTCTTAAGGAATTCCTGAACTTCCGAAGGAATCTAGAGGAACTTCCGGAGGAATTTCTGGAAGAACTTCTGTAGGAATTTCCGGAGGCACTCTTTACTGGAGGAACTTCCGAAGGAATCATGAGGAACTTGCGGAGAAATTTGCGGAGGAGCATTCGAAGGAATTCCTGGTGGAACTCCATAAGGAATTTCTTGAAGAACTTTTGGAGGAATTTCCCGAAGAACTCTTAGAGGAACATCCAGAGGAACTCTTGGAGCAACTTTCGAAGGAACTCTTGGGGAAACTTACGAAGGAACTTTCGGAGGAATTTTCGCAGGAACTTCTGAAGTAATTCCTGAAGGAGCTTCTTAAGGAACTTCCGAACAAATTACTGGAGGAACTTCCGAAGAAATTACTGGAGGAACTTTCGAAGGAATGTCCGATGGAATTACTGGAGGAACTTCCGAAGGAATATTGAGGAGTTTGCGGAGGAATTCCTGGAGAAATTCGTGGAGAAGCATTCGAAGGAATTGTTAGAGGAACTTCCGGAGGATCTTTTGGAGGAACTTTCGAAGGATTTTTTGGAAGAATTTACGGAGGAACTTCCGAAGGAATTTTTGCAGGAACTTGCGGAGAAATTCCTGGAGGAATTTCCGGATGAACTCCTGGAGGAACTTCCGGAGGAACTCCTGGAGGAACTTGCGGAAGAACTTCTGTAGGAATTTCCAGAGGAACTCTTGGAGGAATTTCCGAAGGAATTTTTGGAAAAACTTTCGATAGAATATTGAGGAACATCCGGTGGAATTCCTGGAGGAAGTCGTGGAAGAGCTTTCGGGGGAATTCCTGGTGGAACTCCATGCGGAATTTCTTGAGGAACTCTTGGAGGAACTACCGGAGGAATTTTTGCAAGAGCTTCTGAAGAAACTTTAGGAATTCCTGGAGGAGCTTCTGGGGAAATTCATGGAGGAACTTCCAGAGGAATATTTGGAAGAACTTATGGAGGAATTTCTGGAGGAACTTTCGCAGGAATTCCTGGAACAATTTCTGGAGACACTTCCGAAGAAACTTCCGAAAAAAGCGCTGGAGGAATCCCGAAGGAATTTGTGAAGACACCTTCGAAGGAATTGCTGGAGAAACTTCCAAATTAATTCCTGGAGGAACTTTCTGTAGAATATGGAGGACCTTCCGGAGTACTTTAATTAGTGTTTTTTTATCGCAATTAAATACAACAAAACGGAACTTCCTTAGAAATTTTTGGAGGATTTTCCGGAGGAATTCCTAGACAAACTTCCTGGGGAATTCTTGAAGGAACTTCCGAAGAAATTTCTGGAGCATCTTCATGTAGGAACTTCCAAAGGAATTCCTGGAGGTTTCTCCAGAGGAATATCCGGAGCGATTTCAGCAAAAACTTCCGAAATAATTTCTTGATGAACTTCCGGTGCAATTCCTGAAGGAACTTTCGAAGGGATTTGTGGTGGATCTTCTGGAAAATTGGTGATGGAGCTTCCTTATTGGAATTATGTACAATACTTCTGAGCCTCTGCAGTTCCTGCAGGAACTTCCGGCGGTTCAAGACATCAAAAAATAGTATTCCTACTGTTCTGATCTAGGTTCTGATATATTTAAAGCAGTCACTGAATCAATTAGAATTAATTTAAAAGTTTATTTAAAAAATTGAAATTAAATCGTCTCTAGAAATAATTAAAATCATCTTTGAAAAAATCAGAATTCCTTTAAAATTTGAAACGTCATAAAAAATCTGTCCGGCATATCCGCATGCATTGCGTTTTGCAACTGCGGCAATGATGCGGATTTTTTTTAGTACAAACCGTCGACAAATCGCTTGCCGTTGCCGTTCCGTTGCCGCACTCCATTGCGTTTCCCCCTTGACCGTCGCTCAACTTCATCACATCTATCGAATGGTCGAAAATGCAACAGCTTAATTAACAATCGATCAACTAATTGCATGGAAGAAAAATATACCTTCATAAGAAAGTTCTTGAAGCAAGAAGTTTGTGGACATGTTCTAGAGAAAATAATTGATTCATGGAGTTAAGATTAAATCTTTAGAACACCCCTACTTCAGTCCCTCCCATTCCAGCTACGTTCGTGCTTCTTCAAATGAAAATATTTTGTATAAATATAACAGTATTAAATTCAATTATAGGCACATCGGTCTCGATGCTGCTCGTATAGAGGAAGGGAGCAGCGTGTTTGCGAAAGCAGATGGGAAAGAAACGGAGACCGAATGTTATCGCTAGGCAGCGACAAGTGTGAAAATGGTTTGAAAGGTGTTGGAAGTATGCGAGGGCCATTTGAGAATAATTAAATTATCGAAGCGTCCGTCTTTGCAGTACATCCTTTCTGGGGATGGCTCGGGCAGTGAATGAAAGTCACTGTTACCGAGACTGGCAAAAACGGAGGCAACGATTGGCAAATAAAGGTTGCACGAAGAAGAAGAAGTCGAAGGATAATATTTGAAAAAAATTGCACGGGGAAGCATATGGGAAGTTTTTTAAAACTCTTCTAAAAAATTCTAGGAGTAATTTAATTAAAAACGGTTAGCAGTACGTATATTGTAATATATAATATTGGAATAAAAAAAATAAAATAAAAAAATCGAATAAAAAAATACTCCGGATAATCGAGTCTAAAATTCCGGGTAATCGAACTCCGGATAATCGAGTCCCCGGATAATCGAGTCTCTGGATAATCAAGTCCGACCTGTAGTCTAAATACAAAAAAACTCCAGGACAGTTTGGATATCTTAAAACATCTCATATACCTGGACTGTAGGCGCAAGTGAGAGATAAATACTCGGAGGGCCTGATTTGGATGATACCGCGACTGAGGACATCATGCAAGCCTAAGTAGATTCGGTAGACCATTTGATTCAAACTCCAGGACAATTTGGAGATCTTACAACTTCATACATGCAAGAATAGAAGACGCAAGTGAAAGACAAATAATCGGAGGACAAAATTGGGTTGACACCGAGGCTGGGGACACCATGAAAGCCTTTGTTGATTCGGTAGACCATTTGATTCGAAATCCAGGACAATTTGGAGATCTTACAACACCTCATATGTCTTATTTTGAGACGCAAGTGATAGAAAAATACTCATAATTGAGGAGGAGGAGGAGGAGGACATAATTGAGTTGATACCACGACTTGTGACATCATGAAGGCTTTGGTTGATTCGATAGACCATTTGATTTAAACTCCAGGACAATTTGTAGATCTTACCACATCTCATATGCCTGTATTTGAGAGGTATGTGAAAGACTAATTCTCAGAAGACAAAATTGGGTTGACACCGCGGCTGGGGACATCGTGGAAGCCTTGGTTGATTCGGTAGACCACTTGATTCAATCTCCAGGACAATTTGGAGATCTTGAAACATCTCATATGCCTAAATTTGGAGAGATCTTGCAATATCTCATGTAAGACGCAATTGAATGTTTTTAAAATTATCCGACGATGAATAAATTAAGTGAAATACTAGAAATTTTAGCAAAAATTCTTGGACTCCGTATACGTAGATTTTTCGAAAGCTTTTGACACCGTATCTCACCAACATGCCGTTGCAAAGTTACGCCACTTGGGTTTCCCTGAATGGATCGCAGATTTGATAATGTCATACCTGACTGGCAGAAAGGCTTTCGTTCGTGTTGACGCCTCACGGTCTAGGACATTCAGCATTACCTCGGGTGTGCCCAAGGGCAGCGTGCTGGGACCTTTACTGTTTATCTTGTATATCAATGACGTGACCAACTGCCTTACTTCTGTGAAGCTTCTGTACGCTGACGACCTGACCGATGCTGCTCTAGAGTGTGTTTCGGCGATTCGTGACTTGGGCGTTACAATGGACTCTAAATTGCGGTTCAACGAACATATTTCTGCAATAACGGCGATGGCATTCGCAGTTTTAGAATTTCTGCAGCTCATTTCACATATGTTTACACATTGAAAGCTCTATACTGTGCACTTGTGAGCAGTATTTTAGAATATGCTGCCTCTATTTGGACGCCGTACCATACGACCCAAGTGATTCGTATTGAACGAGTTAAAAATAGTTCATCCGTTCCGCTCTTCGGCACCTACCGTGGAACGATCCAATGCACTTACTCGACTATAGAGCCCGATGTCAGCTAATCTACCTGGAACATCACCTGAATATCATCAACAGTAACATAGATTGTCCGGACTTGCTCGTGGATGTACAGTTGAGCATACCTAGCCATAGTCTGCGTCACGCTGATTTAGTCTGAACCCACCGAACAACGTACGGGTGTAATAATCCCTTTAGCTCTTGTCTTAGTGCTTTTAATAATGTTTTTAGTTTGTTTAATTTTAACGTATGTTTAACGTGTGTTTCAAATCTAAATTAAAGAACTTAGAATAATAGTAGTCTTTAAGATCCAATCGAAGACGATAAATATAATTAATTTACTGGGGTAATTGAAACAAATACTTTTTGAGTCGAGCGGAAGGATGCGTATCGTGGGGCGTTAGAAAATCTAAAAGCCGCGAGAGAATGATATCAAACTGAGAGCTTTAAAAAGCATCGTATTTTCTCTATATTTCAATAGAGTTTAAAGCACGTCGGGTTTGAGCTTGACGTCCAACTGGCAAATAACTTACACAACCTCACTTGATCAGTACAGTTGCTGATGAAGAATGTGTATTGCCGCCAGACATTCTAAATACTCACGCTTCTAAATACTCACGCTCCTCTAATGTACTATACACGTGTTGGCTTGATAAATGGATTGTGAGTGATTTGACTATGCGTACAATTTGGGAATCAAGAGCTCGTTCAGTAGCCTCTAGGTTGCAAAGGCCGACGGAGGTCCTTCGTAGCTTAGTTGGCTAAAGCACCAGTCTAGCGTACTGTAGGGTCATGGATTCGAGTCCCATAGAAGGGAAAGTGGTTACCTCCAATACATTTTCCAAATCAATATCTTCCACATAAAGTACATATTCACATATGAGTTTTCACAACAATGCTGTTGTTGTTTTGAATGCACATCCGAATAATTTAATCCAATATTCATTTTGATAGGGTTGGTGTACCGGTTTTGACCACCTTAGTGCCTAATTCGGCCAGTGTCAGGCCATTTGGCCGAATGCCGTTTGTCCGAACGGGTCGTTTTTTCCAAGTTTGTTTATTTGGTAGGCTCAGGCGTGTATAACACTTTACGGAGCCACGTTTCTTTGTGATATGTACAATCGACATATTCTTATTATTAAATTAGTAAGAGAGGGAAATAAGCCAACGTACTCGTAGTGACTCGAGGTTAGGTTTACAATGTTTAAGGATGGACGGGGATTAGGATTCGGGAATCAAGGAATCAGGGAATCATCATAATTAAGGAATTTCAGCAGCTCATCCGGTCATTTGGCGTCGGGGACGATGTGGTGTGTCGTCGTGATCGAAGAAACGAACGGGTCGTTTGGCCGAATGCCTTTTGGCCGAATAGTTAAAAAATGACCTCAGATTACGAGTAGTGAATAGTGAGTAATGAGAAATAGGAAGTGAGAAGTGAATAGTGGGAAGAGAAAAATGAACTTCTTTCTTTCTTTTTTTTCCTTGTTCCTTCTCCTTTCTTTCTTCCTTCTGTTTTCTTCCTTTTTCCTTCTTCCGAAATTAGTTTTTTGCTTCTTCTTTTATTTTTTATTTCTTAGTCCTTCTTCCCTTTTCCTCTTTCCTTCTTTCTATTTTATTATTTCTAATTTTTTCTTCCTTCTTTCATCTCGATTCTTCTTTCCTCCTTCTTCCTTCTGCCGTCTTCCTTCATCCTTCTTCCATCTTTCTTCTTCCCTCTTCCTTATATAATACTACTTACTTCTTCCCTTTTACTGCTTTCATCTTTCTTCCTTCTTCTATCATCCTTCTTCTTTCTTCCTTCTGCCTTCTTTCTTTCTTTTTTCCTTAATCCTTCTTCCTTCTCCTTTCTTTCTTCCTTCTGTTTTCTTCCTTTTTCCTTCCTCCGACCTCATTTTTTGCTTCTACCTTTATTTTTCCTTTCCTAGTCCTTCTTCCTTTTTCCCCTTTCCTTCTATTTTCTTTCTTATTTCTAATTTTTTTCTTTCTTGTCGATTCTGCTTTCCTCCATCTTTCCTCTGCCGTCTTCCTTCATCATTATTACTTCATCCTTCATCTTCTTATTATTATTATAGAGTTTTGGCACTTCCTCAGCAAGCGTGCTGGGAATTTTCACCTACCCCGGGCAATCTGAATGCCAAAGGGGATTAGGCTCTGTGGATCTCATTCGCCGGTTGACTTAAAATCCTATAATAAACGTTTGCACCGGATGTATTAGTTATGGTGGTTCAGGAATCTTCTTACGATGCTGCAAGTTCCAAGAACCACTGTCTTTTGGATGCTATGGAGGTTATGAGATAGTTCCAGTTCTCCTATGGATCTCAGAAGAGATTTCGGGACGATTCCGGTTGCTGAGATAACAACTGGAATTATACGCACGTCCTCCAGGTGCCACATCTGCTTCAACTCCTCCGCCAAGTCGTGGTACTTCGTTATCTTGTTGGAGAATGTTGTTTGGACATTATGGTCTAGCGGTACAGCAATGTCGATGAGGGTTACCCGCTTCATCCTTTTGTCGTAGACCACAATATCGGGCCGATTGGCACGAATGAGGACATCCGTTATGATCTCGCCATCCCAGTACAGCTTCACGAAACTATTTTCCAGAACCGGGACAGGCACATATTTGTAGTAGGCGACAAACTGGTTAACCAAGTTGTGCTTTAAAGCAAGCTGTTGGTGCACAATCTTGGCTACTTCGTTATGACGACCGAGATAGGCTGAATCAGCTAAGGCTGAACACCCGGACACGATATGTTCGATCGTCTCTCCTACTGAATTGCACTTCCTGCAGCGGTCCTCCACGTTTTCGTGCAATATATAGTGCCGATAGTTCTTCGTCGCAATTACCCGGTCCTGGATGGCTACCATGAATCCTTCTGCTTCCGAGAAGAGTTCACCCCGCACCAGCCACGTATTCGACGCCGCTTTGTCGATATATTCCAGCTCCAGTTGATGGGGGTGCGTCCCATGTAACTCCTTCTGCTTCCACGATGCGATCATCTCGTCGACAGATTTGATGTCGCAATTCAGCTGATAGTCCTCCTGCGCCAGATGCAGGGCACTGAATCCGTGGTCAGCTTCACACACAGCGCGATAGATTTCGTGGCGGTTCTGGCTTTCCACGAAGTATCTTCGCAACTGATGGATCTGGGAAACACATAGTGTTTGTATATCGGTGACGCCTCTTCCTCCTACTGTACGTGGCAGGGTGACTCTCTCAATGGACGATTTTGGATGGCGCATGCGATGCTTAGTGAACGCCACTCGTACTGCTCGTTCTAACGCCTCCAAGTCAGTCTTGGTCCACTTCACCACCCCGAAACTGTATGTCAACAAGGGCACAGCAAACGTGTTTATCGCCTTCACCTTGTTGCCAGCCGACAAGAGGCTCTTCAAAATACCGTTGACACGATGCAAGAACTTTTCCTGCAGCTCTTTCTTGATCGTCGTATGGCGAATTCCTTTCAGTTGCATGAAACCTGGGAACTTGTACGTTTCGCCTTCAACCATGTTTCGAATCTCCTCCTGTTCGTTGACGCGGAAACTGTCGGCATCCACCAGGTGACCCCGGTGTAGATGTATGGATCGACATTTATCGATACCAAACTCCATCCGGATGTCGTTGCTGAATACCGTTACAAGCCGCAGAAATTGGTGCAGCTTCTCCACAGATTCCGCAAACAGCTTCAAGTCGTCCATAAAGAAGGTGTGGGTAATGTTTGTACTCCTTTCCCCACCCTTCAAATGATAGCCATAGTTGTGTTGGTTGAGTGCTCTGCTAAGAGGGTTCATGGCAAGGCAAAACCATAGAGGACTAAGGTATCGCCTTGGAATATGCCCCTCCTGATGCTGAGAGTCCTGGACCGTAACACCTTTTCTCCGTCGGTAATGTGTAGGGATGTGCTCCACATCCCCATAGCGTGCTGCATTAGCCTGATGACGTTACCGTCTATCTTATACAACTGCAGTACCTTAAGAAGGTACGAGTGAGGTACTGAGTCGTATGCCTTTTTATAGTCGATATACGCCATGCTCAGGTTTCTTTGCTTGTGGGTGGCCTGCCCAACAACGACTGCATCAATGATGACCTGATCCTTGCAGCCTCGTGTGTTACGTCGACAACCTTTATGTTCCTCGGTCATCAGGTTGTTGACGTCGCAATGGTTCTGCACCCTCCTCGCTATTACAGATGACAGCACTTTGTACAGACTCGAAAGGCACGTTATTGGTCTGTACTTGGCTGGGTTCAAAGTGTTCCGATCCTTCGGCAGAAGATAAGTGACACCCCTAGTGATGAATTCCGGTAGCTGCTCGGGGTTATCTAGTACCGTGTTGAAGCATTCCGCCATCCGCCCGTGGACCGTTGTGAGTTAGTTATACCAGAAATTATGCACAAAATCGGGTCCTGGTGCAGCCCAATTCCTGGTATACCGAGTAGCCTCACGTATGTCTTGGGCGGTCACGTTGATAGCGGTCATGTCTCCAATTCCACCACAATATTGCTCTTCTTCTGCCATCCACACCCCATCGCCGTTATGTATGACGGGGTTCTCCCATAGATTGGACCAAAACTGCGTGACTTCTCCCATCTCCGGAAGGCCCTCGCCAAAGTCGGCTTTGTCGTTTCGGATGTGGTTGTAGAACTCCCTTTCGTTGATGTTGAACATTCGATTTTGCTCCTTCCTCTTCGAACATTCTCCATAACGTCGCAGTCGTTTAGCAAGAGCACTCAACCGCTGTACATGGGTGTCGAGGATCTCAGTTATGTTCGCCTCGGTGAGATCACGGAGTTCTGTGGGTTTCACAATTTCAGCAACATTCCGAACTAGCCTGGTTGATCGATTCCCCTGCTTGTACTGTGTTAATCGACCAACCTTTGACCGCAGTGCGGCGATGCGGTTCTCCAGACGACGCATCCACGCGGGTTTTCGTGCTTTGGGGCGTGCGCGTCCATCACTCTCACCTTGTGGGCGCGTTCGCAATCCCAACGTTCTTACAACAGCCACTGCAGCCGAATACACGATAAATTGCAGCTCCTGAAGGTTCTCCACGGTTTCCAAGTACTGTGGCAAAATATCCTGGGGATGCTTACTGTACTCGTCAACCGATAGGAGTACTGCAACTTGGGTATCCGGTGTCGGGACATGGGGTCTGTCCCACGGAACTGTGTAACTGCTGTGCCCATATGATTAGCTAGTTCGTCCTTCAATTGCTGTCGTTGCAATTCCACTGATGGTCCTGGAGCGGCGGGTGCAATCGAATCGCGACGGTTACTTGCGATTGATGCATCCAACCCAACAGAACTCCTTCTCGACGTATCGCTCGATCTTGCCTCCTCCTCCTCTCCTAATTCCCTCTGCACTTCCCGCTTGATGTACTCTACGTCTTCTGGAGTCAGCATATTATGTGACATAATAGCTCTCTGGCGTGTGTACATCTTGTTCTGGTCAAGCTGGGGTGCAAACCGAGGGAACCTCTCATTGAACATCTCCAGCATCGCCGGTCTGACGGACATATCCGTCTCCATCCTGGTGCAAACGTAGTAGCAACGGATCACGTACTGATTCATCTCCCTTGTCCACATGATCCGTTGCCGTCGGCGGCCCGCTAACGTGAGTGATTGACGTCGATCAACCACAGCAACATCAGCAGGTGCAGCATTGCCTTGGTGATTTCTTCTGCTGCCGTTTCTGTTTTGCCTTGTCGGCACGGGCTGAGCCCGATGACTAGAGGGTCGCTGTTGCACCTCTCCTTCCTCTAGCCGCTGGCCGCTCGCTCTGTCCTCCGTTCCAGGACCAGCTCCAGTAGGGGCTCCCTCCTCGGGCAATCGCATGGGTGGTATTGTTCTTGAGCGTAACTCCATATTTGGGTGTGCTTTCATTCCCGGAAGCTACGGTTTCTGTAAAGTTATTTAATTCTTTACAGTGCTAAATTAGCTAGGTTCAAGCGCCAGTGCTCGCCCGAGGGTGGTTTTTCATTGGTGCTTAGGAATTGGGCCTTCAGCTCCCACCTACTCGAAATGGTGGTTTTTCATGGACGCCCAGGGTATTTCACCTGAGCTCCCACCTATTTATTATTATTATTATTATGATTTATTGTCCACAGGTGAAATAGACACCCCAATGACCGCTATCTTAAAATAAATACATTAACTACGTACATACGTTAGCTTATAGTCAAAATATGCTGAAAATTACACTTATTAGTTCCTCGCGACACATTAAAATCAAACACAGAATAACACCTATTGAATAAACAGGACATGCTTCGGACCGGCTCATGTAGTCCATAGTTAGTTCTGGCTGCAGGGAGATTGATGAACGAGTGTGATCGGAGATTACGGCGGCTAGTGTTGATGTCCAGCAAGCTGAACAACCTAGGGCAGTCAATGTTTCCTTGAAGAAGATCGCTGATGAAGCAGGCCTTAGCCACGTTACGCCTTGCATCAAGAGAATCGAGGTTAATAAGCTGACAACGGCTACTGTAGCTTGGTAGGTTGAGCGGATCTCTCCACCTTAGATGTCGCAGAGCGAAGCGCACGAATTTTCTTTGGATAGTTTCGATGCGCTGAGCTTCGTTTTGGTAATCGGAGCCCAGACAACTGACGAGTACTCCTAGATTGGGCGAACAGTTGCACAAAACAGTGATTTCAGACAGTACACATCCCGGAATTTCTTGGCAAAGCGAAACAGGAAGCCTAGTTGTGAAGATGCCTTCGAAACAATATATGCTACATGATCCTTGAATGTCATTTTCGAGTCGATCAAAACTCCGAGTTCTTTGACTGTCGATTCGCGTTGAAGCTGATTATCTCCCAAAGCGTAGTCGAATAGGAAGAGCGAATGTTTGCGGCCAAAGGATATGACAGAACATTTTGCGACATTTAATGTCATTCGGTTTATGCGGCACCATTCGGCAAACACTTCGAATTGTTTTTGCAGGAATATTGCAAATGGCTGCCCTGTGGAACGCCGGACCAAACCAAAAAGGGCAGTGAAATGTGATCTCCGATTTTAACCGCCATACTCCGTCCAGTTAAATAGGATTGAAGCCAACCGAGCATGCAGTTATTAATGCCTAATTTGTCAAATTTCGCAATGGCGATCTGATGATTCATCTTGTCGAATGCTGCAGAAAGGTCTGTATAAATGACATCCACCTGATGGCCACTCTCCATTTGTCGAATTACAAAGGAAGTGAAACACGTTAGGTTAGTAGTCGTCGATCTTTTAGGCATAAACCCGTGTTGATTGAAGTTTTTTGTCCAATTGAAGTTTTCAATTCCTTACTAGCTGTTATTACATTATCGTCGGTAACGAAGAACGGCTGCTCAGCGGCTTCAAAACGGGGAATATTCCTGGTGGCGTTGGCTACAGGCTGAGAGTCGAGGTGCTCATTTGTAAAGACACTACTGAATTGGGATCGAAACAAATTAACCATGTCGTGGGTAGTTTCAGCATCGCATAAACCATCTGTCATCGAAGAGGGCAGTCCTGATTCCTTTCGTGTTGACGCCAAAAACTTTTAGGGTTAGTCTTGAGTCGACTTTGTAGACGATTTTGAAAGATGTTATAAAGGTGGTCGATGAGTTGCTGATAGTCAGAGTTTGCATTCAAATAACTGGCTTTTGAAGAATCCGAACGATACTTGCTATGTTGTCTGAGAGCCGCGCGCTTCACTCTTTTGAGGTTTTTAAGGTGAGCATTAGACCATGTTGGCTTAACCGGTTTGGATATGGATTTCAGCGGAGCGAACTGATCAATAGCGTACAGTAATATACTTGACACAGTCGATGCAGCGAGATCGACGTCGAAGTCTTGAAGAATAGCGTCCAAGTCAACGTGTGCAAGAAAATCATTCATTCCGTTGAAATTGGCCTTATTAACCTTTTGTCTGTGCTGTGGGGTCAATATGACCCCAGGCCACTTTGAGTGGCTGCCATTTTTTTTAGTTTTCAACCGATTCTCCTAATTTTTGGTAGTTTGGTAAAACTCGCCGAGATCTGTCTCCTATGTGCAAATTCGCTTGAAAAATCTTGAAAATATGCGCTACAGTGTCCTTTTTTCAAAAACTTACGTTGTCTGTGCTCTGGGGTCAAATTGACCCCAAATTGAAATTGCTATAACTATTTTAATGTTTGGCCAATTTTGGATTTTTGGGGCTGTTTCGCAAGATTATTTAATCATCTTTCAGGTCGCTACCAAAAATTTACTATAGGTGAGCGGGTACATTGCGGAGAGGGGTTTTCGTAAAAAAGGGTACAAAAACAGTGATTTTTTTTTTTCATGCTTATTTTATTATATCTGAAAATCCTACCCATTTTGAACTGCACCTTTTCAAAAAGGTTATGCAGGAAGGCGTCTGCTTTGACATGAGGCATTGATTAGTTTAGCGCTTGGTCGCTAGGTGGCGGTATATTTGAATTCATTATTTTACACTACTCAAGTAACTCCGATATATGGAATTTTCCTCATTGTAAATATTCTTATCGCCCAATTTTGAAATTTGTAAAGATGACGTCTGTAACAAAGTTCGTCTGGTGGCAATAGACTGTCATTTGACGGAATAAATAATAAGGAAATTTACAAATAGGCGGCGCTAGTGTACTTGCAATATTCTTGCATATATGAAATATTGCTTTAGCTTGAGATCCCTCATAGGTGTAGAACCAAAGTTGTATACAGCAACATTGTTCAGGATGTCTAGCACTACAAAGCGGTGCTCAATATAATGAGCACTTCTTCTCATTTTTTAATTTGTGCGATAAGAATATTTACACTGAGGAGAATTCTATATATCGGAATATCTTCAGTAGTCTAAAATAATGAATTCAAATATACCACCACCTGGCGGCCGAGTTCTAAACTTATCAACGCCTCATGCCAAAGCACATGCCTTCCTGCATAGCCTTTTTTAAAAAAGTTGCAGTTCAAAATGGGTAGGATTTTCGGATATAAGTAAAATAATCATGAAAAATCACTGTTTTTGTACCCTTGTTTACTAAAACCCCTCCTCGCGATGTACCCGCCTACCTATAGTCAATCTTTGGAAACGACCTGAAAGATGATTAAATTATCTTTCGAAACAGCCCAAAAAATCCAAAATTGGCCCAACATTAATAAAGTTATAGCAATTTCAATTTGGGGTCAATTTGACCCCAGAGCACAGAAAACGTAAGTTTTTTTGAGCACAGACAGAAGGTTAAAGTCGTATGAAACGCTTTCAGACGGCTCGTAGAAGCGACAGTACGGATTTATCTTAAGATGTGTCAGTATGGGAGGATGATGTCGACCGATTTTAACGAGCGGAGATGGAGCCTGTATAATCGAACAGCTCTCACGCAGTTCGTCACTTACGAAGCAAAGGTCAAGTATTCGATCGTTTTCATTTTCGACTGCATTCATTTGTTTCAATCCTGCTGTGCTGTACGCGACGAGTAGCCCACGAGACGTCTGGCCAATCAAGGATCTTGAAGGGACCGGAATCAGCAACCCCAACGTGTGGCGCTGCCAAGTGATCGAGCTCAGGTTAAGGTGATTATACAACAAACCCACAAATCAGCCATCTGGGGAACCACGTGCTTTTTGTCGAAATTTTTCAAGAGCACGAGATGAGAGAACCATAACACGCATATGGGGTGAAACAATGGCAGATCATTTATTCACTTATGCTAAGCAATCGACTTTAATTTCAGAACTGCCGAACATGATTGTGCTAGATTTAGGTTTTTGGAAATAGGAATAAAAAAACATATGGTGAATTTAAAAATTCACCTCGGGATCAATTGTATAATCACCTTAAAATCACCCAAGATAATAAGGTTGTCTCTTGGTCCCAATTGTGAAACCACCCAGTTAAGTGAATCAATGTGCCTTTCGACTGCGTCATTGATTCGGTCGGGAGGGATGTAAACAACACAGACATAGAGAGTGCCATCAACAGTAGATACGGCGATCCATAATTGCTCTACAGATGTATTGTTAGGAGGACTGATTAGTCGGGATTTGAAACTAGAGCAAACAGCTATCAAAACACCTTCTCCAGTGCGTTTGTTGCTATTGAAAAGTGACCTATCTTGTCGAAAAACGGAGTATGAGTCGTCGAACAGCTGATTTGTAGAGGTCTTATCGCTGGAATTAGCATCGGATTCAGAGTAAGGAAAGCTCAGAATGAGTATCATGTCATTGCCTGCGGTAGAAGTTCGGAAGATCCCATCTTCCAGCTCAGACGCAGGACCGGGACGACTATTGGATGCTGGCAGCGGAGGCTCGACTGCGCTGAGCGGAATAGGGGCTTCTTTTGGGCTAGCCGCAGATGTGCGTCCCGGTTTCAGCTCGATTGCGAAACGAATACGTTGGCTTGAATAATTTTGATGGCTAGTCGACGTTGAACGGAGATATTCAGTGGTGCTTAAGACTATAGGAGCTTTCTTGGGACTGCATACTGTACAAGTGCACGTCGTGGAAGTGGAAAGCAGCTGGCTTGATGATCGTAGATGACTAGAAGCGACAAATACATCAGGGACAGAAATGCACGGACACTTCTCACACTTCTTCTTCTTCTTATTGGCATTACATCCCCACACTGGGACAGAGCCGCCTCTCAGTTTAGTGTTCATTAAGCACTTCCACAGTTATTAACTGCGAGGTTACCATTTTTGTATTCGTATATCATGAGGCTAACACGATAATACTTTTATGCCCATGGAAGTCGAGATAATTTCCAATCCGAAAATTGCCTAGACCGGCACCGGGAATCGAACCCAGCCACCCTCAGCATGGTCTTGCTTTGTAGCCGCGCGTCTTACCGCACGGCTAAGGAGGGCCCGTTCCCAACTCACACGCAGGACCGGAACGGCTGAAAATCGCAGGCAGGATAGGCTCGACTGCGGTAAGAGGAATAGGGGCTTCCTTAAAGCTTTCGGCAAGTTTGCGTCCCGGTGCAGGGCTGATGAGAGGTAGATTACTGCTTATTCCATAGCTATAATTTCCGAGGAAACATCCAGCGGATCGACGGCTGTGGCTTCGGGTCCCGGGCGCCAAAAATTTACGCCCGATCTGTTGTCACTAAAGTCCCTGTAGGTAAAACCTTTCGGCCAAGTGGAGGTTGACACTGCCTTAGATTTTAATTCCATACTCATCCCAACTTTGAATGACACGAATGATAAGGTGCTTATGTCTCGTCCCTTGACGACAAGACGGGCAACTTGTATGTCCTCGCTTCCCAGACGCTTTTTTGCCAGGGCGCACACCTGTTCGGCGGTAACGTCTCTAGCGATTCGTGATAAATACAACCAGAACCTAGGCTTGGCTGCAGGAACATTGGCAATTGCGAACGATGGAGAGGGCGTACTACAAGTTCCGTGTAGCATTGGTGGTTGTTTGTTCGGAAGCTTGTCTCCGGCCGCACTAAACAGTCTTCGGCATTTGCCTAACATTGGAGAGCCACCAGTACGTATAGAAGGTTTCGAAGTGCACGAACTAGAGTTGATGAATTTGGCAAAATTGGTTCTTATTTCAATGTTTATATCTTCCATGGTTTCAGATTTCAGGTTTTGCATTATGTCGCTGTGAGAGTTAAGTGCATCTCCTTGTCCAACTTCATAAGCGCAGCTGACGGCATTGCGGAGGCGCATCTCCTTCATCAAGGTTGAGCAGGAGGGACACAACCAAAACAGCCAGCCTTGCTGATTTTTCATCCCTTTTTTGAATGCATTCGTCTTAACTCCTCAACATCGGGGATGAAAAATAGCCTTGCAAAAACCTTGGCATTCAATTTGAATATCACCGATTTCACCGGCACATGAACAGCAGACGTAAGACATAATGCTTTCAAGACAACAGCGTATACAGAAACTGAGTTATTCGGAAATAAACAAATGCACACAAACACGGCAATTTATCACATGTACGGTTGCGGACAAGCTAGAGTACAAACAGCGATCAGCAAGTGGACCAGCCCCACAGAATCGATTCTTTATTCAGCAGGTAGATTTCTCAGCTTTTTCACTAGCTACACGAAATCCTCCGGCTTACTGGGATGCACAACACGGATTACTATCGAACGCTATCAAACAGAACGCAAATTGACGAATTTTGCACGGTGAAAAAACGATCAAAATAACAGATATCGAAAACATAAACACAGACCGATACCGATGTAATCCTTCTTTCTTCTTCCTCTTTCCTTCTTTCTTCTCGTTTCTTTTTTCTTTCTTCTCGCTTTTTCTTTTTCCTTCTTCCTTCTTCCATTTTTCTTCCTTCCTTCCTTATCGCTTCTTTCTTCTTCCTTCCCCATTTTTTCCTCTTTCTTTGTTCTTCTTCGAAAAATTTTCCTTCTTTCTTCTTTCTCTCATCATTTTCTGCTGGACCTAGCGTTCTTCCATCGGCCGTGCTAAAAAAAATGCTCCGATATTTTAGCTGTGCCACTTTGTCTTCTATTCAACCTATCACTCCAGCAGAGGAAATTTCCAGTGCAGTGGAAATGCTCTACTATGTTCCCAGTGTTCAAGAAAGGCGACAAACGAGATGGGAGAAACTACCGTGGCATTACATCACTCGGAGTGGAGTCGAAAGTGTTCGAGTCGCTGATGAACGATAGAATGTTCGCTTCCTGCAGAAATTACATCAGCCCTTATCAGCATGGTTTCTTTCCCGGTTGCTCTGTGGAAACGAATCTTGTCAGAAAAAATATATATAGCTCTTTTAGTGGGGTGTATTCAACCGTCTAAGACGAATTAAGTACTGTCCATTTAATTCCACCAGTTAATTTTCGTTATCTTTGCAGATACGTATTTCGACCACAACTGTGTGGTCGTCTTCAGTGTCTTGTACTTGACTCGACTGACTGTCGACTGAAGTCGAGTCGAGTACAAGACACTGAAGACGACCACACAGTTGTGGTCGAAATACGTATCTGCAAAGATAACGAAAATTAACTGGTGGAATTAAATGGACAGTACTTAATTCGTCTTAGACGGTTGAATCTTGTCAGTTTTACTTCGTTTTGCATGGAGAACATGAGTAGAAAATTCTAAATAGACGCCGTTTACATCGATCTCAAATCTGCTTTTGACAAAGTTAACCATGACCTGCTGTTTGCAAAACTAGAAAAAATGGGCTGTTCTTTTGCTTTATGCACGTGGCTCCGATCTTATCTGGTTGGACGCCAAATGTCGATCAATATTGGAAATAATTCATCCGACTATTTCTCGAACCTTTCTGGTGTTCCACAAGGTAGCACCCTTGGACCATTGCTATTCTCGCTTTTCATAAACGATGTAACCCTTATTTTGCGACGTGGAGGTATGCTGCTGTTATTTGCCGATGACCTCAAAATGTATGTAGTTGTTCGAGACCTCACTGACTGCTATGAACTACAGAACCTTCTTGAAATCTTCAATGGCTGGTATACTCGGAATATAATGGTTCTCAGCATTCCTAAGTGCTGTGTCATAAGTTTCCGACGAACAACTAATTTCGTCCAGTTTGACTTTAGTATTGGTGGTTCTCCACTTCAACGGGTTGATCATGTAAAAGACCTAGGAGTTATTTTGGATGAAAAGCTTACCTACACCCGCCACTTTACAAATATCATCGATAGAGCCAATCACCTGCTTGGCTTCATGTTCAAAATATCCAATGAGTTTCAAGATCCGTTGTGTTACAAATCGTTGTACTGCTCCCTGGTTCGCTCAATACTAGAGTTTGCGTCTGCTGTTTGGAATCCCTACCAGGCTGTATGGAATGAGCGTTCGAATCTGTCCAAAGAAGATTCGTCAGATATGCTTTGCGCAGCCTTCCATGGAGTGACCCGTTGAATTTGCCTGCCTATGGTGATCGCTGTCGTCTACTCGGGTTGGATACTCTAGCCAAGCGGAGGAATGTTGCTCAGTGTGTTTTTATTGCCAAGATTTTAACATTCGAATACGATGCTCCTGAGTTGCTGTCGAGAATTAGTTTATACGCACTCGTCCGAACGCTTCGAGCGCGAGCGCTGCTACACGAGGAGCCACAAGCAACTAACTATGCTGCTAACAGTTCCATTGTCGCCATGATTCATCGATTCAACGAAGTGTCCGACGAATTTGATTTCCAGATTTCAACATCCAGATTTCGCTGTCGTTTGCTGAGCCGTATGTAATGTTTTAATGTTTGACCACAACTAGATTTAAGAATTTCATGTAGACAGCACAGTCCGATGAATAAATTACAAATACAAATTTCTTCCTTTTTGCTTTCTTCACTCTTCCTTATTTCTTCTTCCTTATTCCTTCTTACTTGTTCTTTCTACCTTCTTGCTTCTTACCCAAGCAGCACAAGTCAGACAAAATCGGTTGCAGCAACTTGTTTGAGATTATACCTGGTCACATAAGAGTTGCAGTAACCTAAGTGGAATATGTGTGCTGCTAGGGATTTCTTCTTCCTTATTCCTTCTTACTTATTTTTTCTATCTTCTTGCTTCTTCTTTAATCCTTCTTACTTCTTCTTTCTACCTCCCTGCTTCTTTTTTTTCCTTCTTCCTTCTTCTTTCTTCATTCTTCCTCCTCCCTTCTTCCTTCTTCCCTCTTCTTTCTACTTTCGCCTTCTTCTTTCCTCCCTCTTCCTGCTTCTTTCTTCCTGCTTTCTCTCTCTTTTTTCCTTCTTCTTTTTTTTCTTCCTTTTTGCTTCTTCCTTTTTCCTTTTCCCTTCTTTTTTCTTCATTTTTCCTTTTTTTCTTTTTACTTCTTCTTTCTTCCTTCTTCCTTCTTCCTTCTACCTTTTTTTTCTTCCGTCTTCCTTCTTCCTTCCTCTTTCTGCTTCTTCTTTCCTCCCTCTTCCTTCTTCTTTCTTCCTCCTTCCTTCTCCCTTTTTCTTTCTTCCTTCTTCCATACACAACGAGATCAACTGAAGTAATTAAATAATTGAAATCATGACGGCAAATTTTTATTTCAAACTTTGCCCCCTGTCTCAACCACTACTCATGCAAGATTTTACGTTGAATAAGAATAGATAGTTTACATAAAAGATATTTTAGTTACGAGATAAAGATTGTCGCTGTCGTCGCTGCCCGGAACATCTTTTGCTGGCGAGGATAGGGTGCTAAATGTCAATGAAGGAAAAATACATACGATTTGACAGTTAGGTGCCCGCCAGAGTAAACGCGACGAGCGATGCGACGCGACGCGACTCACGTAAAAGAATAACAATCATTATCAACAGGTTGTCAAATTGCACTGTCGCGTTGCGTCGCATCGCACGTCGCGTTTACTTTGGCTTCGCCCTTAGGTACCATACATGTTTCGGGCAGCAGAACAAAGGGAACCGAAGCGACAATCTTTATCTTGTAACTAAAATATCTTTTGTTTACATGGATAGTGTTAGAGAAGCTTCGAATTTGAAAACGTAGTTGAAGAAAAAAAATAACAGTGAAAGTGTTTTAACCTCTATTGAAACCTAGAGAAAATCCGGCATACACCATGGACGGGAAGGGGAATGTTCTCAGTGGGGATAGTATTTGTTTGTTTGCAATTGTCAATTTACAAGAGAAAGAATCAAATAAAAGATCTCGCACTGTCCCATTTAATTCCACCACTTGATTGTAACATTATCAGATACGTATTTCGAACAGACACTGAAGACGGCCTTACTGTTGAGGTCGAAATACGTATCTGTTAAAGTTATAATCAAGTGGTGGAATTAAAAACTCGTCTTATGACAAGTGAAGACATTCCGCGAAAAGCTAAAAAAACTCTTATCAAAAGATCTTTGCTAGCTGTAAAGACGTACCTTAAGTTCATCTGCTGTGACCAGCCCGGCAGAAATAATTTTTTCCTTGAAAGATGAGATAGGATCTCTTGTTTGGCGAACTTCTTGAACTTCATCACGTGTTCTATAACTTGTTCCAGGATCTGACATTGAGTGTCCAGAGTATCTAATGGATTCACGAATATAAAAATTTAAGAAAAAATCAACTTAATAAATCCTACCTGTAAGTGTATACTTCCATAACCAAAGGGCCGTTTTTTAGAACATAGTCGATAGCAAAATCAGTAGCCAGTTTGACCGCAATCACATCCATTCCATCTACCCAAATTCCTGGCAACACATCTCCCCGCTGGTAGTAATTAGTGTTGCAGGACGAACGGCTTGCACTGGTTCCCATCCCTAGGATAATGAATTTAGTATAGTAGGTTAAAATATTGTTTGAAAAAATCTATTCTGTTAGTGTTACCGTAACCGTTATTCTCGCATACAAAAATACAAGGCAGGTTCCAAAGGTACGCCATGTTGTAAGCTTCGAAAACTTGTCCTTGGTTTGAAGCTCCGTCTCCATATAATGATAGACAAACTCCATTGTTTCCTTTGTACTTGCAGGCCAAAGCGACACCAGCGCCAAGCGGTACTTGGGCACCTACGATTCCATTTCCACCATAGAAATTGGGGGCGTACATATGCATGGAACCACCTTTCCCGCGAGCACATCCGCTTTGTCTTCCGGTAAGCTCCGACAGAACACCTTTCAGACTTACTCCCATTAAATTAGTCCAGCCGTGTACCCGGTAAGCCGAAATGATGTTATCCTGTGACCGCATTGCCGCCTTCATTCCCACAGCACATGCTTCTTGTCCCGAGTACAGATGACAAAAGCCTCGGACAATTTTCTCTTTGTACAAATTTCCTGCAGAAGTTTCCAATCTTCTAATTAATTGCATGGCCTTGTAGTATGTAATCGCTTCATCTCTAGTTATCTTTGCTGATGTTGCTGGTCCTGTTTCTAAATTATGCAATTTGAACGGCTGAAAATGATAAATTTGAACAGTGTTCAATTCAATAGTGTTATTTTTTTATGAATAATTTAATGACTACCATGGGGGATCGAAATCCGTACACTTAAGCACCTTGGCATATAAAAAAGTCATTAGAAAATAGGAATCGAATGTAAATAAAACGTTTTTCATTGACATGGGAGCATGAAGGCTTCTACTTTTGAAGTGTTTCACATTTACTCATTATAAACTACGAAAAACATAATAAAATCAACTACTCCTGACTCGAAATTCGTCCACCGTGGATGGATTTCGAATCAAAGGATCAAAATCCGTACACCTATTTTTAAACCAAATATTCAAATTGAAACAGTCTGATTGACTAAACTACCACTGTGAATAGTTCGATACGCACCTTAAGAAGCGATCCCTTCGATTTGTATTCTTCTTATCTTATGTAATGATTCGCAATTAGCAAATAAACAGTTACTTTTGGAGCAATAACGATCCGACGGGCACAAGAAGGCGAGGTGCGCAGCGGGCAAGGTGGATCGATCAGGTGGAAGATGACTTGCGGACCCTCCGTAGACTGCGTGGTTGGCGACGTGTAGCCATGGACCGAGCCGAATGGAGAAGACTCTTATATACCGCACAGGCCACTTCGGCCTTAGTCTGAATAAATAATAATAAATAATTTTGGTGCAATAATGCTCTACTCGAAAACAAAATGGCGGCAAAAACTCCGCGTTTGATGGGTGACGATTTGTTTTTGATTTTTGTTGTTTTAATTTCAAAGCCTTCTTTCCATTTCTATGCCCTAAAAGCTTACTGCCAAGTATCTGAACAATACAAGATAAATTATTTTTACATTAATTACCTTCGGTGCTGTACGGATTTCGGTCCCGCACGGTATAGGGAAAACTGGGCACGCGTGATTCCCCCTGTTTTCTCGAAAACTAATAACATTTCCATACAACTGATATGTGTAAACAAATCAGTTCGACAGATGATCAGGGATGTCAAAAAATCGCTTCTAGCGACCAACGAACATGTATACACACCTTATGTGAGGTTCATAAGCATCATCGTCAGTAAGCGATGCTTTTGCGCTCTCCACCCTTATTCGTGTGTGGAGCGTTTCGGGTAGTGAGCTACATGGAGCTACCGTGATCTCAGGGTCTGTCTCAATTGGATAATTAAACTGAAATTAAACTTAAAAGTGACATTTCAATAACTATCGAATAACCCAGCTCGCAGAGCAAGATTACTTTTGACAGATATCGAATCATTTTCCATAGATGTCCTATTGGAATTGCTGGGTAGCACCAGCCACTCTTATAACGGGGTGATTTTTTAATTTTCGAACTGTCACTTTTAAGTTTAATTCTCCAAATGAGACAGACCTCAGGAGAGCAATATTTAAATGAATCGGTGTCGTCTACGCTCACAGCTTGTAACTCACGCGATTCAAAGTTTATCGTGAGAGCACGCAAAAACCCGTTACTCTCAGTGTGTACAGTTCTCGCGTGATTTTTGAAAACGTCGTAAGTCCAAATGAGAGACTCTCTTTCATTACGCTCTCTTTTGCTAATATCTAGCCTAGTTTAAAATTTGTTGCAATATTTTAACCTCAGCACACTAGACAAAGCTATTTTCTTCAAATCGGTACTGGAAAATCCAATGTAAATGCTGGTATGGCTTTGTAATAATCGAAAGAGAAAGTAAACAAAGAGAGCCTCTCTTTTGGACTTACGACGTTTTCAAAAATCACGCGAGAGTTGTAGACATCAAGTTAATCGGAACATATGCTCTATCTGGTAAAAGGGCGAATGTCGCAAGAGAGAATTCTCTTCGTCGACTTCCCCTCTTTTGAATAAAAGTGACTAGCAGAGGATTTCTTTGCAGTTTATCACCTCAGAATGCAAGTTCGCATTGTATTATTTCGTTCTGAGGTGATAAACCACAAAGAAATCCGCTGCTTGTCAATTTTATTTAAAGGAGGGGAAGTCGATGAAGAGAATTCTCTCTTGCGACATTCGCCCTTATTCCAGATAGAGCTTGATGTACAACTTACGATCAAATGGAATCGAATCACGATGATTGCTATAATGATCGTGATTCTTCCTTTCAAATCGGACTTGCGTTTTCGCTAGGGGCTGCCCGTTCACATGCAGAACGACATGTTCTCAGTTTTTTTATGGTATTACGATATGCAAATAAAATTAGCATTGCAGACATCCTGCAAGCAACTTGCAAAGGACCGAGCTGTCAAAATTCGTGCTGATGGTGTCTGTTTTAGGCGTGCTATTCATCGGATTCACGTTATTTTTAGTTTGATTTGCACATCGGAGCAGTGGTGCTAAAATATTTCACTTACTTTTCAGTGGGAGTATGTCAAATCTTGGCACTTTATCTTACTTTCCTTCAAATAAATAACTTTCTATCGCAATATCTTAAATGTGGAGTGAAACCTCATTATATGTTGCTTAAATAGCATGACAAATCAATACAACTTAGATTATAACATAGTCCTCCGAAAGATAAAATAGCCACCAACACTGTATGCAAGATCTTTTGCATGTTTGCTGCAACTTCGTGCATTTGGCGAACTCAACGCAAACTGCAATACAAATTGAAAAAAAACACGTGGGCGCGCGTCGAAAATACGCGGGCATAAATACTCGGCGGTGGAATTCAGGGTGCGCGTCCGCGTGACTCCTGCGTAGTCTTTAACAGCTTAAGCTGACATTTGAAAACCCGAATAATCCACCTAGTGGTGATGGTGCCTTTCTCGTATAAACCAAGAAAATTCATAATAGTAACAAGAAAAGCACATAAGAGAGATCAAAATTGCACTTTAGGAGGTAGAGAGATCAAAATTGCACTTTAGGGGGATAGATTCAATTATTTCCATCAATTCGCATTTATTTGCGTTTATTTAAATGCACTGCAGCAGTTTTTGGAAAAAAATTTCTATTTTTGAATTTTTTTTTCCTTGGAAAAAATGGGAAAAAAATCAATGTTTTTTAATAACTCCGGAACGCAATGGCCGATTGGGCCAATTTTCAATAGCGAAAAATAAGGAAGGATTCCGCGTCAGATGCAACATGTTGCAAGCAAATCTGCTAAAGCTAATTACAAAAAAGTGTGTCACATTTTTTGCACACACACACACACACACACACACACACACACACACACACACACACACACACACACACACACACACACACACACACACACACACACACACACACACACACACACACACACACACACACACACACACACACACACACACACACACACACACACACACACACACACACACACACGGGCAGCAGGGACTATGTCAGCAGGGGGCCTGTCTAGGATGTGGTGGGGTTTGACAGTGGGCTCTGTTGATCCTCTATAAAAAGCTGCATGTGTCTGCAAGCAGGCCCTATCACAGCGACCGTGCGCCGCTCAAAGCACACAAGCCCAAGAGGAGTGCCAACCGGCACATCAGGATTCATACCAGTAAGATCCTGATTATGGTATACTGGTCACGGCAAACGACATTGGACGATTCTCGGTTTATGGATAGGACTAGGCGTATATGGGCTGACAGTCGAGCTATTCTGTTTCCTGAGTAAAAAGAGTGACATCTTCTTGAAATGGCAAGCAGGCTAATGGTTCGTCTGCCTCCGTCCCGATAAACAACCTGGCAGGCCTCCGGTAACGCTCAAAACCTGTCACCTATACCGGTGGGTAGTAGGTTCAGATGCACCATTCCTGATTTACACCGATCCGGCTCTGAACACGGTGTTATAAGGCACCGGAGTCAACCCTTGCATGGACCTCACTGTTTACAAAGGCACCCATGGGATCATAAGAGGCGACTATCTACAACAGGTAGAGATAACGGCCCGGAGGATGGACCCTTTTAACATGGAAACAAATTCTACAAACAACGAAGGAGCAGGCGGGGCGAATGTTTTCGCAAAGAGTGGGAAGCTGCAGCGATCTCCAGTGATGTCGCAGGCAGCAGTAGCGAGTACCAGTAGTACGGCCAAGACTGCTGAGTACCAGGCAGGCAAACAGGAGCTAGGATCCGGGAATAGGGTGTCCACCCAAAAATCGGAAAGTAGTGCTACTCAGGAGGAGCTACAATTCGGGAGGTCCAACCTGATGGAGGTGCGGAAGCGAGTCAACGAGCTTTATGACTTCGTGAAGGACAAGCACAATGTTCACACTAGGATCAAGCTGTTAGTGACGAACATTAAGTCCGCCGTTAAAGCAGCCGAACACGAACAGATTGCGCTGAAAAAGAGAGCCAAAGCAGCTGAAAAGGTGCTGAAAGATGCGGCGGAGCATACAGCAGTTGAGACACAGCAGGCACCCAAAAGTCCCCGAACCACTCGCACGGAAAAACGAGGAAGGGATTCGCCTGGAGAGCAGGAAGGCACGAAAAAGCAACGGAACGTGCAAGACTTTGCCAGCGTTCTGAAGGAACGTGTCAAGGATGGTGAGTGGCAGACCGTGGAAAACCAGCGGGAGAAGAGGAAGCAGCAGAAGGAGAATGTGGAAAAGAGGAAGGAACAGAAGAAACAAGAAAAACGTCGTTCTCCTCGGGAGAGAGTTAAAGGTGATGCCCTGATCGTAGAAGCGAGCGATAAAACGTCGTACGCAGCGATCCTGAAGAAAGTGAGAGAGGACCCGGAGCTAAAAGACTTGGGTGAGAAAGTGGTGAGAACTAGGCGTACCCAGAAGGGGGAGTTGCTGTTCGAGCTGAAGAAGGATCCCACGATCAAGAGCTCGGCCTTCCGGGAGCTCATTGCCAATTCATTGGGCAGTGACGGTAACGTAAGAGCTCTAACGCAGGAAGAAGTGGTCGAGTGCAGAGACCTGGACGAGATCACGACGGAAGACGAACTGAGGGATGCACTGGTCTCACAATGCAAGCTGGGGGAAGTGCAAATGACGGTTCGACTGAGGAGAGCGTACGGTGGCACACAAGTAGCAGCGATACGACTACCAGCAGAGGCTGCCAACCAAATGGTGGAGGCGGGCAAGGTAAAAGTAGGATGGTCGGTGTGCCCGTTGAGATTCGCCCCACGAGTCACCAAGCAGATGGAGCGATGCTTCAAATGCATGGCGTTTGGCCACCAGGCGCGAAACTGCAAAGGCCCGGATAGATCCGGTCTATGTAGGAAATGTGGTGAAGAAGGACACGTTGCTAGGGACTGCACGAAGCAACCAAGATGCCTGCTCTGCAAACCGGAGGACGGAAACGACCATACGACGGGTGGCTTCCAATGCCCTGCATACAAGAAGGCGATGGCGGGCCGGGATTAATGGAGATCATCCAGTTGAATCTCAATCATTGCGACACCGCACAGCAACTGTTGTGGCAGTCGACAACAGAAGCAATGTGTGACGTGGCAATTATTGCTGAACCGTATCGGATCCCTCCTGACAACGGCAACTGGGTGGCGGATTCATCGGGGATTGCGGCTATCCAAGTGATGGGCAAATTCCCTATTCAAGAAGTGGTAGACAGCTCAAGTGAAGGTTTCGTTATCTCCAAAATCAACGGGATCTTCGTGTGTAGCTGCTACGCACCCCCAAGATGGACTTTGGAGCAGTATAACCGGATGCTGAACTCACTCACGGAGAAGCTGATCGGCCGAAAACCGGTAATCATAGGAGGCGACTTCAACGCTTGGGCAGTGGAGTGGGGAAGCAGGCTGACTAACCCCAGAGGTTACAGTTTGCTGGAGTCGTTGGCAAAGCTGGACGTCAGGCTGTGCAACGAAGGTACCGTTAGTACATTTCGCAGAGATGGCAGGGAGTCCATCATCGACGTCACGTTCTGCAGTCCGTCGCTGGTGAGGAACATGAACTGGAGAGTTAGTGAGGACTATACACATAGTGATCATCAGGCGATCCGGTATTGTGTTGGAACACGAATGCCGACGGTACGGCGAGAGATTAGGAATAGCGGGCGAAAATGGAAGGCGAAGGACTTCGACAAAGATCTTTTATCGAAGCACTCCGAGCGGACAGCGGCGCTACAAATCTCGATGCAGACGAGCTGACAGAAACTCTTGCGAAGGCATGCGATGCGACGATGCCAAGGAGACTGGAGCCAAGGAAAAGCCGGCGGCTAAATTACTGGTGGAACGATACTCTTGCTAGCCTTCGTGCTGCGTGTCTCAGAGCCAGAAGACACTTTCAGAGAGCAAGGTCTGAAACAGTCAGAGAGGAGCGTAAGATAATCTTCCGTGAAGCTAGATCGGCCTTCAAACGGGAGATTAAAGTCAGCCAATCCAACTGCTTCAAGGAGTTGTGCCGAGAAGCTGACGCTGATCCTTGGGGCAACGCTTATCGGGTCGTAACAGCGAGGATCAGGGGTCCAGCGACGCCAGCGGAAATGTGTCCGGACAAGCTGAAGATCATCGTTGATGGTCTCTTCCCGCAGCATGATTCTACGATGTGGCCACCTACACCGTACGTAGATGAAGACGGAGTAACCATTGCAGGTATGCAAGTCTCCAACGACGAGCTGTCATCAGTGGCGAAAGGTCTGAAGATGAAGAAAGCTCCGGGTCCGGATGGAATTCCAAACGTGGCTCTAAAAACTGCGATACTGGCGTTTCCAGATTTGTTTAGGATGGTGCTGCAGAAATGCCTAGCAGATGGTAACTTTCCGGATAGGTGGAAGATCCAGAAACTAGTGCTGCTGCCGAAACCAGGGAAACCAGCATCGTATAGGCCCATATGCCTGCTGGATACACTGGGGAAGCTTCTGGAAAGGATTATCCTTAATCGGCTGACGCAGTTCACTGAAGGCGAGACCGGCTTATCGGAAATGCAGTTCGGATTCCGAAAAGGCAGATCGACGGTGGACGCAATCAGGACGGTCATTGAAGTTTCAGAGAAAGCGGCCAAGAAGAAGAGGCGCGGCAATCGATTCTGCGCTGTAGTAACGATTGACGTCAAAAACGCTTTTAACAGTGCCAGCTGGGAGGCTATCGCCGCAGCGCTGCACGGTATGCGGGTTCCTGACTACTTGTGTAGAATCATTGAATGTTACTTCCAGAACCGGATCCTGGTTTACGAAACGAATTCGGGGCAGAAGTCGATTAGGGTTACCGCAGGTGTTCCGCAAGGTTCCATTCTAGGCCCGACGCTGTGGAACATTATGTATAACGGAGTTCTAAAACTGAAGTTGCCCAAAGGCGTGAAGATTTTCGGATTCGCGGATGATGTCGTTCTAACGATAACCGGAGAGTCGCTGGAAGAGGTAGAAATGCTGGTGGCGGAGACGACCGACGCAGTTGAAAACTGGATGAATGGAGTCAAACTGCAGCTTGCTCACCACAAAACAGAAGTGATGCTGGTTAGCAACTGCCGCGAGATCCAGCGGATCCAGCTTACCATAGGAGGGCACAACATACCGTCCGTGCGGGCTTTGAGGCATCTAGGAGTGATGATCGACGACCGGTTGAATTTCAACACCCATGTAGACTATTCCTGCGAAAAGGCATCTAAAATGGTCAGTGCGTTTGCAAGGATCATGCCGAACGTGGGTGGTCCTAAAAGCAGCAGTAGGCGTCTTCTGGCAGCAGTAGCATCCTCGATACTGAGGTACGGAGCTCCAGCCTGGGGAGCTGCGCTCAAGACGAAACGTAACCGCAGAAAGTTGAACAGCGTGTTTCGCCTAATGGCCGTTCGAGTCGCGAGTGCGTACCGAACCATTTCCTCGGAGGCAGTTTGCGTTATCGCAGGGATGATTCCAATCTGCATAACCCTAGCAGAGGATATCGAGTGTTACCAACGGAGAGATACCAGAAATGTGAGGAAGACGGTGAGACTGGACTCTATGGTGAAGTGGCAGCAGGAGTGGGACAATGCGGATAATGGAAGGTGGACCCACCGGCTCATCCCCAATGTGTCGACGTGGGTGTATAGGGAGCATGGAGAGGTGAACTTTTACCTCACACAGTTCCTTTCCGGACATGGCTGTTTCCGTCACTATCTGCATCGGTGTGGCCATGCGTCATCGCCATCCTGCCCGGCGTGTATCAACATAGAGGAGACTCCAGAACACGTGGTATTCGATTGCCCAAGGTTTGCGGAAGTACGTAGAGGAATGCCTGCCCTACGGGCGGACAACATCGCAGAGCGAATGTGTCGCGATGAGGGTACGTGGAATGCAGTAAGCAGAGTCGTGACGCAAATACTGTCAGAGCTGCAGCGTCAATGGAGAAGGGACCAGCAAATAAGCGTCGGTTTGGAGCGAAATCCAGCACAGTGAGCAGTGTTTGGTTTCGGGTCGTCGGGGCGCCAGCGAACCGGAAGTCTTCTGCCAACCGGAATCGTTGGACCGACCTCGGCACTTGAATTGCCAACCTGCTGAAGAAAGAAGAAAGAAGAAGGAAGTGCTTCGGGTATGTAGGGCACCGCCAGTGCGGACGTCATCCACCACCGGAACTGTCGGACCACCTCTGCAACCCGAAGACGAAGACGGCGCAATGCGCGAAAGCGTCCCCTGCGATAGCCGCCGGTAGTCGGGGCACCATCAGTGCGGAAGTTTCCTTCACCGGAACTGGTGGACCACCCTCGACGCCGGGGAAGTCAGGAGGATTCGAGTGAGGAAGTTTGCGGTACGACCGCCGAGGGATCGAGACAACGTAGCAGTGGATCTCAGCAAGCCAGTCGGCGAACTAGCCTAAGCTAGGGGCCGGAATTTTAGAAGAAGTGCATGAGCACAGCCCCCCCCGAAGTAGTCGCAGCATCCCGTGGTCCCGGGGGGATCGAGGCAAGGAGGATAAGGGACCCGGTTTATCCGGGAGGCACATTTTTAGCAGGTCGGGAGGAGCCCATCCCTGTTCGCCTTCGAGCATAGTGTGGATGCTCAAGGTGTCTGTCGCGCAGATTTTTGATGGCCTTTAACCCTTGTAAAAAAAAAAAAAAAAAAAAAAAAAAGCAGGGACTATGTCCAAGGGCTTGACGACCCCTCCCCACGGCCTCTGCGAGTTAGGGAGCCTGCCTAGGACGTAGTGGGGTTTGACAGTGGGCTCTGTTAAACCTCTATAAAAAGCTGCATGAGTCCGTAAGCAGGCTCTACCAAAGCGACCGTGCGCCGCTCAAAGCACACAAGCCCAGCAGGATTGATACCAGTAAGATCCTGATTATGGTATACTGGTCAACGGCAAACGTCATCGGATGAATCTTGATTTATGGATAGGATTAGGTGTCTATGAGCTGACGGTCGAGCTATTCTGCTTCCTGAGTAAAAACGAGTGACATCTTTTTGAAATGGCAAGCAGGCTAATAGTTCGACTGCCTCCGTCCCGATAAACAACCTGGCAGGCCTCCGGTAACGCTCAAAATCTGCCACCAATATCGGTGGGTAGTAGGTTCAGATGTAGCATTCCTGATTTACGCCGATCCGGCTCTGAACACGGTGCTATAAGGCACCGGAGTCAACCCTTGCATGGACCTCACTGTTTACATAGGGACCCATGGGATCACAACAGGCGACTACCTACAGCAGGTGGAGATAACGGCCCGGAGGGGGGACCCTTTTATCATGAATAAAATTCCAGAAAGCAACGAAGGAGCAAGTGGGGCGAACCCGTTCGCCAAAAGCGGGCTGACGAGGTCTCCGCCTCAGCAAACCCAAGAAGAAGAAGAAGAAGAACAGCATCGAGAGGTACTACAGCGAAAAACCACTAGAGTGAGCAGCCAAGATCATAAAAGCGAGCATCAGCAGATAAAGGAGCAGAAGCAACAACGCGACAAATCGCAACAGCAGTTGCCCACGAGCCATGGGTGGAACATAGCCCAACAACAGCCGAAGGTTCTTATCGCAAAGAAATGGGCAGAAGAGCTCCACGAGTTCGTCGATAAGAAACACAACGTGCACAAGGATATCAAAGAGCTGGTGTTAAAGATCCGAAAAGCCCTCGGGTCAGCAATGACAGATTGGAATAATCTGACGCAGAGAGCAGAAAATGCCGAGAGCGAACTGGCTACAGCCAAAAACGCCCTTTTATCAGCGGTGCCATTACAGGAAACACCTGGATTGGTCCCTGGGGGACTTGGCAATAACGGAGAAAGGAAGCTGGGGCGGCCGGAAGACACACCGGTCTCTGTGCCTAAGAGGAACAGATCCTCGCCAGGAGACGAGCGACCAGGAGGCTCCAAAAAACAAAGGGAGGCTCTACGCAAACAAATGGTTGCCGCACAGCCGGACCAAGCCGGTGACGGCAACTTAGGGACCCCCTGGCAGGTGGTCCAAAAGAAGACGAAAAAGAGCCGCAGCAAAATAGATGAGCGGCAAAAAATCACCAAGAGAAGCGTGAAGAAGAAGGGCGAAGCACTGGTGGTGAAGACTAGCGAGGAAGGGTATTTGGAGGTCCTGCGAACAATAAGGACAGCTCCGGAATTGAAGGACTTTGGCGCAGATGTACAGAGAATCAGGCGCACACGGGCGGGTGACATGATCTTTGAGCTGAAAAGGACTCCAAGAATAAGAGCTCATCATATAAGGAGCTAACGGAGAAGGTGGTTGGCGATAAGGCACAGGTGAGAGCGATGACGCCTGAAGCGTGCCTCCAATGTGTGGACCTGGATGAAATTACCACGGCGGACGAGGTAACTACCGCAATGAAGGAGCAACTCGAGTTGGGCGATGTTGACATAACAATCCGACTAAGAAGGGGTCCATCGGGCACGCAGATCGCTGCTATAAAACTTCCGGCAGATGCTGCTGACAAAGCACTGCGAATCGGCAGAATAAAAGTCGGTTGGTCGGTGTGTTCGTTGAGCCTCTCTCAGCAACCAGAGGTGTGCTTCAGGTGCCAAGAGTTTGGCCACCTGGCACGGAACTGCAAGGGCCCTGATAGGTCAAAACTTTGTAGAAGATGCGGTGAAGAAGGTCATAAGGCACAAAGCTGCAAAAAGCCACCGAAATGCCAGATCTGTAGAAGCGATGAGCGCAGAGACCATGTTACTGGTGGTCCAAAATGTCCAGCGTTCAAACATGCGATGTCAAGTAAATTGCAGTGGAGGTAATACAAATTAACCTCAACCACTGTGATACTGCACAGCACCTGCTGTGGCAATCTGCGAGGATTCAAAGTGCAACGTTGCAATCATCTCTGATCCATACCGGATCCCACCAGGAAACGGTAATTGGGTAGCGGATGAAGCAGGAACCGCCGCTATATGTACGGTAGGAAGATACCCATACCAAGAAATTGTGTATCGCGCAGCTGAAGGCTTCGTGATCGCCAAAGTTAACGGAATCTATATATGTAGCTGCTACGCACCGCCACGTTGGACGATTGATCAGTTCAACCGGATGCTGGATAAGGTAGCAGAGGAACTTATCGACAGGAGGCCAGTCGTCATTGTTGGGGACTTCAACGCCTGGGCAGTAGAGTGGGGCAGTCGTTGCACTAACCCTAGAGGTTGGAGTCTACTAGAAGCATTTGCCAGGCTCAATGTAGACTTGATTAATGAAGGTTCGACGAGCACATATCGAAGGGATGGCAGAGAGTCCATCATTGATGTTACCTTCTGCAGTCCTGCCTTAGCAAGGAACACGAACTGGAGAGTCTGCGAGGACTATACGCATAGCGACCATCAAGCGGTCCTGTATTGTGTCGGAGGGAGGGTACACTCGGAACCACGCGAGAGCAGTATCAAGGAGCGAAAGTGGAAGACAGAATCCTTTGACAAGGATGTGTTTGCGGAAGCAATGCGATTCGAGCGCAATCTTCTAAATCTGAGTCCAGACGAGCTGGGTGCAGGATTGTCCGGAGCCTGCGATGCAACCATGCCGAGAAAGGTACAGCCACGGTATGCACGTAGGCAAATCTATTGGTGGAATGAAACGATCGCAGAGCTCCGTCGTAGCTGTTTTCGAGCAAGGAGGAGGATGCAGAGAGCCCGCAGCGATGTAGAAAGAGAAGACCGCAGACCAGTGTTTAGGGCGGCCAAAGCCGCTCTTAAAAAGGAAATTAGGCTCAGTAAGGCAGCTTGCATGAAAGAGCTCTGCCACAACGCGAATGCAAACCCATGGGGGGATGCATACAGGGTCGCTATGGCTAAGATTAAAGGCCCAGCGATACCGCTAGAGAGGAGCCCAGAAAAACTCAAAGCAATTATTGAGGGACTGTTTCCGTATCACGAAGCACCAGTCTGGCCTCCCACACCTTATGGTGAGGCCAACACCAGCAGAGATGAAGCCCGTGTCACTAACCTCGAACTAGTTACGGCAGCAAAAAGCCTAAAAACTAATAAGGCTCCGAGACTAGATGGCATCCCCAATCTGGTCTTGAAAACGGCGATCCAGGTCAACCCGGACATGTTTCGCACCACATTGCAGAATTGCATAGACGAAGGAAACTTTCCTGAGTGCTGGAAGCGGCAAAAGTTAGTACTGTTGCCGAAGCCGGGTAAGCCACCCGGAGATCCATCGGCCTACAGGCCTATTTGCCTGCTAGACACGGTCGGAAAACTCCTTGAGAGAGTCATCCTTAACAGACTGGCGATCCACACAGAAGGTGCAAACGGATTATCAAGCATGCAGTTCGGGTTTCGGAAGAGCAGGTCCACAGTTGACGCCATCCGGATAGTCGTCGAAGCAGCTGAAGCAGCCAAGAAGCAAAAGAGGAGAGGAAACCGTTACTGCGCTGTGGTAACCTTAGACGTGAAAAATGCGTTCAACAGTGCCAGCTGGGAAGCAATAGCCAGCTCCTACACAGAATGGGGTTCCAGGGTACCTGTGCAGAATTCTGAAGAGTTACTTCGAGAATAGGACGTTGGTCTACAGAAACACACGAAGGCCTGAAGAGAATAGGCATAACAGCGGGTGTTCCCCAAGGCTCCATTCTGGGGCCGACGTTGTGGAACGCGATGTACGATGGGCTGTTGCAGCTAACACTACCAAGAGGTGTGAAGATCGTTGGGTTTGCGGACGACGTGGCTCTCATGGTATTAGGTGAAACAATAGAAGAGGTAGAAGTACGAGCAGGGCAGGCGATAGAAATAATCGAAAACTGGATGTGCGGGAAAAAGCTGGCATTGGCGCATCCACAAAACCGAAGTGATGATGATCAGCAACCGAAAAGCAGTACAGTATAGTACGATTACGGCCGGAGAAGCCACCATCGCCTCAAAACGAGAGGTAAAGCACCTCGGGGTAATGATCGACGACCGGCTCAATTTCAATAGCCACGTTGATTATGCTTGCGAGAAGGCAACTAAAGCGATCACAGCTTTGACCAGAATCATGTCAAACAGTTCCGCGATTAGTAGCAGTAAGAGAAGACTCCTGGCCAGCGTATCTACGTCAATTCTCAGATACGGAGCTCCTGTCTGGGCGGCTGGTGAAATCACGAGAAGGAACCTTACTCGGCTCAATAGCACCTATAGGCTGATGGCCATGAGAGTGGCAAGCGCATACCGTACCATATCGATGGATGCGGTCTGTGCCATAGTAGGAATGACCCCCATAAACATCTTATTGGAGGAGGACTGTGAGTGCTACAGACTGCGAGGAACGGTTGGTGCTCGCATGATTGCGAGAGCCGATTCGATGAGGAAGTGGCAGCTGGCTTGGGACAGTAGTTCGAAAGGAAGGTGGACATATCGGCTCATTCCGAACCTGTCGCTGTGGGTGGACAGAAAACACGGGGAAGTGAACTTCTTCCTGACACAATTCTTGTCGGGCCATGGATGTTTTCGGAAGTATCTGCACAGATTCGGACACGCAGAGTCCCCCCTTTGCCCGGCCTGCCCGAACTGCGAGGAGACACCGGAGCACGTGTTCTTCGACTGTCCTCGATTCAGGACAGAGCGAAGTGTGCTCTCAGTAGGCAGCGCTAGTAATATAAACCCCGAGAACATCGTGCAAGAAATGTGCAAAAATGAGAATACGTGGAACGAAATAGGAAGAGTGGTAACGCAGATCATGAAATCGCTGCAGCGAAAATGGCGTGAAGACCAGAGGGTGTCTGGAAGCGATCATAATCGGTCGGTCGGTCACTTCCGACAGCTTCCGTCGTCGGGGAACTTCCTGTCGGTGTAGGATAGATCCGCCGCCGGGGACTATCTGAGTAAATCGCGATCCAGTTGGGAGCTTAATGGCTCAAGAATACAGAAGATTAATATCGAAGAGTTTCCGCCGCCGGGGAGCCTCTAGTCGGAGTAGGCTAGATCCATCGTCGGGGACTAGGCCGAGTAGAACGTGACGCGTTGGTAGAACTGGTTTCGGGTCGTCGGAGCACCATTGAACCGGACGCTATGCTCCACCGGAATCTCTGGATCGACTTCGGCACTCGGACCGGTCACTCGCTGAAGTAAGAAAGGCCTCCCGTCCTGCGCTGATCTGGAAAACACCAGAAATGTTAAAAGTGGTAAAACAAGTCTTACACAGAAGCGAGTCGTCGGTTCCGAGGGAAATTCAACGTCGGGGAACTCCCTGTCGGAGTAGGATAGATCTGCTGCCGGGGATCATCCGAGTAGCCCGCGATTTAGCTGGGAGCTAAATGGCTCAACGAAAAAGTGCAGCAAAAGTCAAGGAAACTATGCTGGGAGCCGAACGGCTCAATGTTAACAAAAGTTCCGTTCGGGAGAGTTTCCGCTACCGGGAAGCTTCTAGTCGGAGTAGGCTAGATCCACCGCCGGGGACTATGCTGAGTAGTTCGTGACGCGTCGAATAATCGGTTTTGGGTAGTCGAAGCGCCAGTGAACCGGACGTTAACCGGTTTCCCGTTGAAGTGAGAAAGTGCCTCGGACTATCTAGGTGAGACATTAGTGTTGGACACGCAATAAACTTCCACGGGTCGTCGGTTTTCGGGAAGCTCTCGCCGCCAGGGGACTTCCGTCGGAGTAGGATAGATTCGCCGCCGGGGACTATCTGAGTAGACTGCGAACACGTCGAGAGCTAAATGGCTCAAAGATACAGTGGTGCTGAATGGCATGAGGAAGAGAGACAGTGAGCGTCAAAGATTAAGAGACGCGCAAACCGAATAAAAAATGCTTCGATGAGAAAATGTAGCGAACTAGCTGTGCTAGCTAGAGGCTGAACACGTGAAGTGCATGAGCACAGCCCTCCGAAGTATTGACATCCAGTAAGTCCCGGGGGGAACAGGGCATGTGAAGAGAGGGTAACTCAAGTAACCTTCTGTTACTTGGGTGGGTTTAGTGGGTTCGGCGGGCCGGCCTTCTGCCGACCGCGCCAACCCCACTCCCTGAGTGATAATTTCAGGTGTCTGTAAGCAGATTTGCCTTCATCCCTCTATAAAAAAAAAAAAAAAAACACACACACACACACACACACACACACACACACACACACACACACACACACACACAGGGGGCAGCAGGGACCATGTCCAAGGGCTTGACGAAAAAGTGTGTCTCACATTTTTTGCACACACACACACACACACACACACACACACACACACACACACACACACACACACACACACACACACACACACACACACACACACACACACACACACACAGGGGGCAGCAGGGACCATGTCCAAGGGCTTGACGACCCCTCCCCAGCTGTCTGTGAGTCAGGGAGAACTGCCTAGGGCGTGGTGGGATTTAGCAGTGGGCTCTGCCAAAATCCCTCCCAAGTGCCCGTAAGCAGACTCTATCAAAGCGACTGTGTGCCGCTTCAAAAGCACAAGCCCAGAGAGTGCCACTGACACATCAGGGTTGATATCAGTAAGACCCTGATTATGGCATACTGGTTGCGTGTACTGGTTTCGTATTTGGATATTGTTATATTGTGAAGTGAGGGCTGGCAGTCTGACATTCTACTCTCTTAGTAGGGTCGGGTGACACTGACTCGAAACGGCGAGTGGGCTAATGGCTAGGCTGTCTTCCGTCCCATAAAACCGTGGCGGGCCTTGTAGCACGCTGCCCAATCATGCCATCCAGTTTTGCCTACTGGGTGGGAGTAGGCTCAGATGCCCTTTCCTGACTTGCGCTGATCTGGCTCTGAACACGCAAGTGTCAACCCTCGCATGGCCTCCCTGCTTGCCGCAAGGCAGGCATAGATAACCATGGGATCACTAAAGGCGACTACTCCTGTAGGATTCGGCGGCAGCCGCAAGGGGGACCCATACAGCAATGAGTATTGAACGAAACCTATCTTTGGAGTTGGAGGTGACGGACCCCTTTGCCAAAAGGGGTCTAGCGAGGTCCCCTATTAAAGAGGAGGCAAGTGGAGTGACGGCTGCTGCTATTGGCAGTACCGAAGAGTCTCCAGTGGTGGCGGGGAGTAGCCCTGCCTGCACGCCTGACGAGCCACTACCAGGGATACGGGTGGTGGCCGAGCAACTCGATGAGATCATCGAGTTCGTAAGCGGCAGGCAGAACACCAACAAGGAGCTTAAGCAGAGCCTGTTGGTGCTCCGGCGAGCTGTTCGTGTCGCAAGACAAGAACAGGTCGCTTATATCAGGCGTGTAGCGGAAGCAGAGAGGGTAGCCAAAGGTACGCAGACCAAGGCCCTCTCCTCCCCTAGCGGTGTTACTGCGGCGAAAGAGGCGACCGCCCTTACGGCCAGTGAGGGCAAGAAAACGCCAAGTAAGAAGCGACCCAAACGCGCTACCATTAAGGCGAAGCGTCGCCTGGATGGTGCACCGGAGCCTGAAGGGCGTATGCCCAAGAAGGCGAAAGGCACTAGACAGGCACAAGTTGCTGAGCCACAAGCTGGCCCCAGCCAGCCATCGGTACCCGCCGAAGGGGATGCGAATCCTTGGCAACTGGTCAGTAGGGGGCGGAAGTCGAACACCCTCGACCAATGAAGAAAGTGAGAGACAGAGGCGAGGCCTTGTTGGTGAAAACCGACAAGGACAAATACGCCGATGTCCTTAAATCGCTGCGAGCGGCCGATAGCCTATCGGCCCTGGGCCAGGACGTGCGCAGCGTTAGACGTACCAAGAACGGTGAAATGATCTTGGTACTGAAGCGTGGCGCGCAATCCAGCGGGGTGGCTTATAAAAAGCTTGCCCAGGAGGTCTTGGGTGACGGCGCTCAGGTTAGGTCGTTGGGTGCGGAAGTGACCCTCCAGTGTAAGCAGCTGGATGAGGTCACGACCGCGGAAGACGTCGTCTCTGCCGTCAAAGAGCAGTGCGGCACAGAGGTTGAGCGGTCCTCTGTACGTCTAAGAGGGGGATTCTTTGGTACGCAGGTAGCCTATCTCAGACTACCGGTGGCTGACGCCAAAAAGGTCATCGAGAAAGGGAAGCTGAAGATCGGCTAGTCAGTATGCCCAGTAAGCGTGCTCCAGCCACCTTCAGTGGACAGGTGCTACCGGTGCCTTGAGTCCGGGCACAAGTCTTATGACTGCAAGGGCCCAGACCGAAGCAAGATGTGTCGTCGCTGCGGCGAGGAGGGACACAAAGCACAGGAATGCGAAAAGGCACCTAGGTGCCTTATCTGCGCCAGTAAGAAGCAGGCCCGGAACCATGCTATGGGCGGGCCTGCGTGTCCCTTCGGAGAAGCCAATCGGAAAAAGCCGTGCAAGTAACACAGCTGAATCTGAATCACTGTGCACCTGCCCAGCAGCTGCTGTGGCAGGCGGTCTCGGAGTCGAGGATCGATGTCGCCCTCCTGTCCGACCCGTACAACGTCCCTGCCGGCAACGGCAACTGGGTGGCGGACGGGTCTAGGTCGGCGGCAATCTGCACAACGGGAAGGTACCCCGTTCAAGAGGTTGTACACTCCTCCGCGGAGGGTGTCGCGATAGCCAAGATCAACGGGGTGTTCTATTGTAGCTGCTACGCCCCACCAAGGTGGCCAATGGAACAGTTCAACCAGATGATCGACAGGCTATCGGCCGACCTAGTAGGTCGGAGCCCGTTCGTTATAGCGGGAGACTTTAATGCTTGGGCAGTGGAATGGGGCAGCCGCTGCACCAATCAGAGGGACAAAGCGTTACTCGAGGCACTTGCAAAACTCGACGCAGTGCTTGTCAATGACGGAGCCAGTAGCACATTCCGTAGGAATGGGGTCGAGTCATGGATAGATGTAACGTTTGTCAGCCCCAGTCTGGTCTCGGACCTGGACTGGAGGGTAGACGAGGGCTACACCCATAGTGATCACCTAGCAATTCGCTTCAAGATCAACTATGGTGTGCAGCGTCCGAGGGCGGGTGATCCTTGTCAGGTCCGTGGGTGGAAGACGAATCACTTCGACAGCGAAGTTTTCACCGCGGCCCTGGGACTGGAGGCCAACACCGACAGTCTAAGCGGGGATGCGCTGATAGCTGTCCTATCACGCGCGTGCGACGCTACTATGCCGAGGAAAGCCCTGCCAAGAAATGGCAGACGCCCGGTATACTGGTGGAGTGCCGAAATTGCAGCCCTACGATCAGCCTGCCTCAAGGCTAGACGTAGGACGCAACGAGCCCGCACTGAGGAGGAAAGAGCGGTCCGCCGGGAAGTGTTTCAAGCTGCGAGACTGGCCCTTAACAAGGCCATCCAGAGCAGCAAGAGAGCGTGCTTCGACAACCTGTGCGAGGGTGCCAATGCGAATCCGTGGAGTGACGCCTATAGGATCGTGATGGCCAAGACCAAAGGGGGCTCTTCACCCCCCGAACGGTTACCGGACCGGTTGGCGAGGATTATCGAAGTACTCTTCCCGTCCCGAGCCACAAGTCCCTGGCCTCCTCCTGCGCTGCAAGGCGCTGGGAGTGTGGCCGAAATGGTGGCTCCGGTGACGAACGAAGAGTTACTCGCAGTGGCTAACACCCTTGCGATGAACAAAGCGCCAGGCCCCGATGGAGTTCCAAACAGTGCACTTAAGGCAGCGATCATAGCGAACCCGAACATGTTCAGGCTAGCTATGCAGAGATGCCTGGATGAGTGTTGTTTCCCTGAGAGATGGAAAAGGCAGAAGTTGGTACTGCTGCCGAAGGCCGGGAAGCCTCCGGGTGACCCATCGGCGTACAGACCAATTTGCCTGATCGACACGACGGGTAAACTGCTCGAGAGGATCATCCTCAACAGTCTCACACCGTACGCAGAGGGTACGGATGGCCTGTCGAGTAACCAGTTTGGTTTTCGGAAGGGTAAGTCCACGGTGGACGCTATCAATTCAGTCCTCAAGACTGTAGAGGTAGCGATCCAACGGAAAAGGCGAGGAGTTCGATACTGTGCGTTGGTGACACTGGACGTGAAGAATGCATTCAACAGCGCAAGCTGGGATGCTGCTATACGAGACCGATGCCGGTCAGAAAAGTGTTCCTATTACCGCAGGAGTCCCGCAAGGGTCAATCCTGGGTCCGGTACTATGGAACCTGATGTATGACGGGGTTCTGAAGCTAAAGTTCCCTCCTGGCGTGAAGATCGTCGGCTTTGCTGACGATGTAACCCTAGAGGTCTACGGGGAGTCAATCCCCGAAGTAGAGCTAACCGCAGAACACGCGATCAGCACTGTGGCGGACTGGATGAGTGCGAGAGGCCTTGAGCTCGCTCAACATAAGACGGAGGTGGTTATCGTCAGCAACCGTAAGTCGGCACAACATGCAGTTGTACACGGCTGATTCCTAACATATCAAGCTGGGTGGGGAGACCCCATGGGGAGGTTCACTTCCATCTGACACAATTCCTGTCAGGCCATGGCTGTTTCCGACAGTACCACCACAGGTTTGGACACGCGGAGGTTCCCGTCTGCCCTGACTGCCCAGGTGTTGACGAAACTGCAGAGCACATACTGTTCGTATGTCCTCGTTTCGACGTCGAAAGAAGAGCAATGCTAGACGTTTGCGGCCGGGACACAACTCCGGATAATCTTATCCAAAGGATGTGTCAAGCGGTGGAGAAGTGGAACGCAGTCTCGACTGCAACCACTCAGATTGCCTGCAGCTTGCAGAGAATCTGGCGCGCCGAGCAACAATCGACAAGCATGACTAACTTGTGATTGGTAAGTTAGAGCGAAAGTGCCGAACGCGAAGAAGTGTGTGAATGGTCTGCCCATGCAGAGGTAATGGCGCAGTGGGTGGCAACCGAGATCGTCACCTCGAAGCATGGCAGAAGGGTGAATGAATAGGTGTATGTATGGACTGCACACGCCGCGCTGGGAGTAGCGCAGGAATGTTGGTTCCTACGACTACTGATACCCCGTGGCGTGGCAGAGGAGTGTGGGGGAGCATCCAAGTCAGTCTCACATGGTACGAAAGGAATGAGTTGAGTCGTGTTGAGCTAGTCTCATATGGCATGAATGAGGTGAGTCAGACTCACATGGTATGTCAGAAGTGGGAACCTAAGCGAAGAGTCTCACAAGGGATGCCAGAGGGAGTGTTAGGTCGAATGACTCGAGTAGTATGTGTCAGCGCGAACTGAATGAAAGAGGTGAGCAGTCTCACATGGTACGATAAAGGTGGGCATAGAATTAGTCCCACACGGTATGAGAAGGGTGGGCACAAAAGTTAGTCCCGCACGGCATGAGAAGGGTGGGCACACAAGTCAGACCCATAGGAGCGTTAGCGTGTGTGCAAGCATGGAGTGTATGAGCATGAATCAAGGGTTTGGGTGGGCATACAAGTTAGACCCACATGGCATGAGAAGGGTGGGCACACAAGTTAGACCCGCACGGCATGACAGAGGTGCAACAGAGTATGTAGGGTGTGTTTGAGGGTGCGATAGAGTGAGCACCCAAGTCAGTCTCGCACGGGACGGGTGCCTGTGTGAGCGAGAACGAGCGAGTACGTTTAGTACTGCCATCCCCCAGAAGTAGTACTGGGAGGTAGTTCCTGGGGGAAACGATGGTGGAGCCCAAGGGAGTTTAGTCGGTATTACCGGTATGGTCGAGTCCGACACTCCAGTACACTCCCGTGTGGTAGTTTGGCAACTACAATGCACGTGTACTGGGTTAGTGTGTAAATGCATTCTCCCTTGTAAAAAAAAAAAAAACTCAAAGGAGCAGCCCAATCGGGTTGTACGCAAAGGTGACGTAGGACTACGTAGCTATTCGAAAATGATGGTATTTGCCATAATAATTTGTCTCGTTTTAATAACATTGAGCAAACTGCTCGGAGGCCAACTCAATCAAGAAGTCGATTAGTTGCTCCCAGTTGGATGGACTTTGAGTCTCTAACCGTGGAATTAACATGACTCATCGGCCGCTAAAGCCACTCGACTGGCTTTCAGTCGGCGACATCACAATCCTTACTTTGCTACGTACACTTACATCGCGGGCGAAAACCAAACGTTGCAAATAAATATATTTCCGTTTGGTTTCACGCCACTGCTTATTTCTCCTTTATTTCGTCAATTTTTGAGGATGATGTCCTCCAAAAAGGCCTTTGTACAAAAGGTTGATCCGACAATCCGATATGAACTTTCTTCAAAGTGCAAAACTCAATCGTAACTAGCAAATTTGATAGCGCATCGGAGGGAGATGATGCAGTAAATTTGAATGGATGGAAACACTAACAGCAACCAAGCTACCACGCCAAACCCGATCCCACCGAACCAATTCATTTTCGCAATAACCTCTTTTTTATCATAAAATGTTGGTCCTGAGAAGAACCATTTTTCATTTCCCAATGCGACTTTCTAATAACTAACTGCATCCAAACGCTTGCCGGCACCTTGCGTTGAAACTGTCCGACCGCCACCTGATAATTTTTCGCTCAGCCTCCAAAATTTGGAATAAATTTTCCGCATTGCCACCCCACGCCTTCATGCTGCTGTATCCGCTCCGCTGCATTAAATGTCGAACCGCTCTTTGTAAAATCCCGATCAAAATGGCTCGCGCGCAGTAGTAGTAGTAGTAGTAAAATTCTTCTTTATTTACACATTTTTTTGTTTTACAATTATTTTTGACATGTACAGTGATCGGCCGGCTTGGCCCTCCAACTTCAATTTTAATTATTATTATTATTATTATTATTTTTATGTTTCTACTTTATTTTTAAAATATAATGTATCATGACGGCCTTCAGGAGGCGCTAGTGTGTTTTTTAAAATTTGATAACCTAACTACTATGTACACTAATATTTACAATAAAAATTTGATAACCTAGATTGGAACTAGCGCCCTAAGCGCTTCTTGGTCGGAGTGCAAGCAACGGACCCTAAACTTTCTTTACACTCACCAAAGCGTTCATGTAAGGTTTTTATTCCGGCCAGACGGTGGACCTCGGATGTTCTTGTCCTGGGAGGGTGTTGAGGATCATCCTCAGGAATTTGTTTTGGACCCGTTGAAGTTTGAGGTGGTGGGTTTTAGCGCAGCTCTCCCAGACCGGCATGCCATATTCGATCACAGGGAGGATGATTTGCTTGTAGACAGCAAGCTTATTTTTCAGGGACAATGACGACCGGCGGTTGATCAAAGGGTACAGTAGTTTCAACAAGACGTTACACTTTGTCACCGTTTTGTCAACCTGTTGCCTGAAAATAAGCTTGCTGTCGAGGGTCAAGCCAAGGTAGCCGGCCTCATTGGCCCATTCCACAGTCGTGCCATTGAGGATGATTTTACAGTCCCCAGGCGGAACAAGCTTAGGGGATATGGGGTGGGGAAAATGATGACCTGGGTCTTCGCCGCGTTGATACAGATCTTCCAGCTGGTGAGGTACTCTGTCAGGGCATCCAGGCCTCGTTGGAGTTTTGCCACTAGCGCTCTGATCACTCTACCGTTGTAGACGATGGATGTGTCATCTGCGAACAGAGACAGAATGCCGCCTTCTGGAGGTTCTGGCATGTCGGAGGTGAACAGATTGAAAAGCAGGGGCCCGAGGATACTGCCCTGGGGAACGCCTGCGACGATGTTGTGCGCAATGGAACTCGCTCCGCTGATTGAGACCCGGAATGTCCCTTGCCGACAGGTAATTGTTGATGATTTTCACCAGGTAGCTGGGAAGATTGTAGCGTTGTAGTTTGTACACCAGGCCATCATGCCATACATTGTCAAATGCCTTCTCGACATCGAGTAAAGGCCATGGCGGATGTTTTCGAGACAAACTTGTTCCGTCTGAGGACGTTGGTAACTCGGGTCAGTTGGTGTACAGTTGACCGACCGCGTCGGAAACCAAACTGTTCCTCGAGCAAGATGTTGAGATTTTCGGCAGACTCCAGTAACCGATGATGAATAGCTTTTTCGAATAGCTTGGATAACCCTGAGAGAAGGCTGATGGGTCGATAACTTTTGGGGGAGGAAGGATTCTTCCCAGGCTTCCGGATGGGGATGACTTTCGCTGACTTCCAGGACGATGGGAAGTAGCCAAGCCGGAGACACTGATTAAAGATCAGCGAGAGGTGCTCAAAGAACGGAGCACTCATGTGTTTGAGCTCGAGATTCAGGATGCTGTCGAAGCCTGGGGCCTTCATGTTCTTCGACGATTTGATATAGGCCGTCAATTCGTCAGCTGAGATCTCCAACTCCTCCGAGAAGTCGTTGGGAATCAAATGGATGTTGTTAGCATGCTCGTTGACGGCTGCTTCGTGTGGACTGACGATGTTCTGCCCAAGATTGTGTGAGCTGACGAAGTGACGACCTATTTCAGCGACCTTCTCTGCAGGAGTTATCAAGCGATCCTTAGAGCCATTATTGTCTAGTGGGATCAAAGGTGGAATGGGCCGAGGCTTGGATTTTAGAATTTTGGTCATTTTCCAGAACGGCTTAGCATAGTCTGGGAGAGTGCGGATCTTATTCGAGAAGTCATTATTTTTGAGGTCCACCATTCTGGCCTTGATAATTTTTGTGATTCGATTGCAGCGTGCCTTAAGCTCAGGCAGTCCAGTGACATTCCGCAATCGAATCAAATCTTTGGTGTGTGTATCGATGTTTAAGGAGTGGCTTACCTGCCGAGCCGTCGGTACGTGTTGCTCTCAGGCCGCCGTGATCGCCTCCTCGATAGCGCACAGCTGGCGGTCGATACTTTCCGGCGTCTCCGGACGCACCTCGTAGTCGACGGTGTTATCGACGCACCGCGCTGGAACCGCTGCCAGTTCACTCGGTGGTAGTTCCGCCGTAACTGCTGGTGCCGATTGACCGAGGAGCCCAGTTCCGCCACCACCGGATAGTGATCCGAACTGAGCTCCTGGTATACAACCGGCTGCGAGACGTGGTCACTCAGGTTTGTTACGTAGAGGTCGAGCGTTGCGTGGGCACCGGACCGACTCAGCCGAGTGGGGAATCCGGGCTCAGGATCGTGTAGTGGCCTTCCTCCATGTCGTTGCTCCAGATGGTGCCGTTTCGATTGCCGCGACTGTTGCCCCAGGAAAGCTTGATGTTTGGCATTCAAGTCGCCGGCAATGATATACTGGCCTTGCCTCCGCGTCAGCTTGACGATGTCTCTCCGAAGGGCAGCCGATGATCCATCGCCGGCTTTGGCTTGCGTTGGACAGTACGCCGCGATGAGCGCGATTGTGCCCACCGAAGTGGTGATTTCGACACCGATGGCCTCGATGACACTGAGCTGGAAGCTTGGAAGCAGACGACAGTTGATGTTGTAGCGAAGAGCGATGGCCACACCACCTCCCCTGGTCGGCCGGTCGAGTCGCACGATGCGGAAGTCCGGGATGTTGATGTTCACCTCCGGTTTTAGGTGCGTTTCGGTGATGAACGCCACGTCTATTTCCTTCTCCTCAAGGAAATCCTTCAGCTCGATTGTTTTGCTCTTTAGCGAGCAAGCGTTCCAGTTGACCAGGCCCACCCTAGCAGCCATTTTCAATGATGAACATGCCAAGTGTGAAGACCTGGTCGAATCGGGTTTGCAGCCGCGCAGTCGAGTGGCGAGCTGCGCGAAGATCGGCATCAGTTGCTCCGGAGTGTACAGCGGGGCAGATTCTTCCGGTGGGACGGCTTCGTTCTCCGACTGCCGACGGAACCCAGGAGGAGGAAGCAGGGGCCATTCGCTGGTGGATGGTGCCGACGATGCTGGAGCTTGGACCGATGCAGCTGCCGCTGCCAGTCGCTTGTGCGGCTGTAGCGGTGGGAGTATTGGAATCACACGACGGGGAGCCGGGATAGCTGGAAAGTTCACCTCGTTGATTACAGGAACACGGTTCTTCTTCGGAATGGTCCTGGTGGAAGCCTTCTTCCGGATTTCCAGGAACTCGGCTCGCTTTGGGCAGCCCTTTGTGGTGGCCCGATGTTTGTCGCCACAGTTGGCGCACTTGGGATCAGCCACCTCCATTTTGTCGCACTCGTCCGTCGGATGGGGTTCGCCACACTTGTTGCAGCGCGGCTTCATGCGGCAGTTCCTGGTGCCGTGCCCGAAATTGAAGCAGTTGGTGCATTGCGTGACATCGCGGTGCACTGGCCGATACCGCTCCCAGTCAACGACGGTGTAATTTATAACGCCAACCAGCTTCAGGTCCTTCCAGGTAGTGGAGCCGTGCTCCAGATGGATCAGGTAAAGCTGGTCGCGATATTTCCTCGCCTTGTCGTGACGAGCGATCTTGTGCACGGCTACTGGCTTCAGTCCGCAACTTTCAAGCTCTGCTTGGAGCTCTTCCTCCTTCATGTCGTGAAGTCCTCGCAGCAAAGCCTTGAGCGGCTTCGTGCCGGGGTGGTCATGAGTGTAGTACTCATACTTGTGGACCTCGAGGAACTCCACGACGGATTGATGATGGTCCCTGTTGGCCGGCATCACTTTCACGCCCTCGCTGCAGAGCCGAAAAGTACATTTCAGCCCCTTAGCGATCAGCTGGCGAATTTTTGGGCGTAAATCCGGCGGATCGCCCTTCACAAACACGGGCAGGCACTTCTCCTTCCGCTCCGGTTGCACCTGCGGCAGCTGCGATTGCTGCTTTTTCCTCTTTTCGGCGGATTGCCGGCGTCATCAAGCGGCAACGGCGAAAACACGTTGCTCTGCAAAAGCTGCTTGGTGGGGTTACTTGCGCCTCCAAGAGCAGTGCGCTTAGGCACTTTTCCAGCGACCGAATCGGCCGCCAAGTCTCCCATGACGGGTCCGGGAGAAAATAACGCCAACGCGACAGGCGAAAACGTAAACAGCGAAAGAACGAGAAAAAACACTTCGAAAAAATGCGCGAGCAAAAAACACGTCCGTACGTGTTGCTGTCTCGAACTGGAATGAGGCTCGCACGCGCCGAACAGCAGCTTTCTTGTATTTAATAAATTAAGCCCGTAAGCCCCGCCTCTTTATGAGCTGATATGGTTGTAAATATAATGTGCACTCATAACGATTAATGAAGGGGCGGGACTAATGAAATTACTTCATTAGCTATAAGAAAGCTGCTTTTCGACGCGCGCGAGCCATTTCGATCGGGATTCCGCAGACAACGGACCATTCGGACTTCGGAGAATGACAAATTCTAAGAATCCTATTAAATTTTCTCGCAAGATTCTGAATTTGGTTATGAGATCAATCCTAAATAGTGAATTTGATAGCGCGTCGGAGGGAGATGATGTAGTGAATTTTAATGAATGGGATTACTAACAGCAACCAAGCTACCACGCCAAACCCAATGCCACCGAAACAGTCCATTTTCGCAATTAACTCTTCCTTTTCGTAAAATGTTGGTCCTGAGAAGAACCAATTTTCTTTTCCCAATTCCCATTCCAATCACTAACTGCATCCAATCGCTTGTGTAAATTTGCAGCATTGCCACACTGCCACCCACTTCGTGCTGCTGTGTCCGCTTCGCAGCATCGAATGTCGAACCGCCTTCTGTGGAATTCCGATCAAAATGGCTCGCGCGCGCCGAACAGCAGCTTTCTTGTATTTAATAAATTAAACCCGTAAGCCCCGCCTCTTTGTGATCTGATAAGGGTGTTAATGTAATGTGCACTCATAACGATTAATGAAGGGGCGGGGCTAACGGAATTACTTCATTAGATATAAGAAAGCTGCTTTTTCGGCGCGCGCGAGTAGAGATGTCGTAAAATTCCGATTAATCGATTAGTAACAAATCGATTACTCTCGATCCTTGTCGAATATTGAATCGATTAATCGTTGGATAGTAATCGATTAAAAATTAATCGTTTATCACGACGATGAATCGATTAATCGAGGTAATTATTCAAATTGCGACTTCCTTATGATGTCGTAAAATCCTGATTAATCGATTAGTAACTAATCGATTACTCTCGATTCCTCTCGATTATTGAATCGATTAATCGTTTGTTAATAATCGATTCAAAATTAATCGATTATCACAACGATTAATCGATTAATCGAAGTAATCGATTAATTTGCGACATCTCTACGCGCGAGCCATTTCGATCGGAATTCCGCAGACAACGGACCGTTCGAAGAATGACAAATTCTAAGAATCCTATGAAATTTTCTCGCAAGATTCTGAATTTGGTTATGAGATTAATCGTAAAGAACGAATTTGATGGCGCGTCGGAGGGAGATGATGTAGTGAATTTTAATGGATGGGATTACTAACAGCAACCAAGCTACCACACCAAACCCGATGCCACTGAAACAGTCCATTTTCGCAATTAACTCTTTCTTTTCATAAAATGTTGGTCCTGAGAAGAACCAACTTTCATTTCCCAATTCCCATTCCAATAACTAACTGCATCCAATTGCTTGTCGACACCATGCGTTGCAACTGTCCGACCACCACCTGATGATTTTTCGCTAAGCCTCCAAAGGTTGAAATAAATTTGCAGCATTGCCACACTGCCACCCACTTCGTGGTGCTGTGCCCGCTCCGCTGCATTGAATGTCAAACCGCTCTTTGTGGAATCCCGATCAAAATGGCTCGCGCGCGCTGAACAGCAGCTTTCTTGTATTTAATAAGTTAAGCCCGTAAGCCCCGCCTCTTTATGAGCTGATATGGTTGTAAATATAATGTGCACTCATAACGATTAATGAAGGGGCGGGACTAATGAAATTACTTCATTAGCTATAAGAAAGCTGCTTTTCGGCGCGCGCGAGCCATTTCGATCGGGATTCCGCAGACTTCGGAGAATGACAAATTCTAAGAATCCTATTAAATTTTCTCGCAAGATTCTGAATTTGATTATGAGATCAATCGTAAATAGTGAATTTGATAGCGCGTCGGAGGGAGATGATGTAGTGAATTTTAATGAATGGGATCACTAACAGCAACCAAGCTACCACACCAAACCCAATGCCACCGAAACAGTCCATTTTCGCAATTAACTCTTCCTTTTCGTAAAATGTTGGTCCTGAGAAGAACCAATTTTCTTTTCCCAATTCCCATTCCAATCACTAACTGCATCCAATCACTTGTGTAAATTTGCAGCATTGCCACACTGCCACCCATTTCGTGCTGCTGTGTCCGCTTCGCTGCATCGAATATTGAACCGCCTTTTGTGGAATTCCGATCAAAATGGCTCGCGCGCGCCGAACAGCAGCTTTCTTGTATTTAATAAATTAAACCCGTAAGCCCCGCCCCTTTGTGAGCTAATATGGTGTAAATATAATGTGCACTCATAACGATTAATGAAGGGGCGGGGCTAATGGGATTACTTCATTAGATATAAGAAAGCTGCTATTCGGCGCGCGCGAGCCATTTCGATCGAGTTTCCACAGACAACGGACCGTTCGGAGAATTATGAATTCAAAGAATCCAATGAAACTTTCTTGAAAGATTCTGAATTTGGTTATGAGATGTTGTTTATCGAAGATGCGTATTGCTGCGAGGAATGACAACAGAAATTTGACTCAAGACGAAGTTTCTTCATATTATTGTGGTTCTCGAGATATTATAGCATTTTGCTCATTCACCTCTGCCTCGCTTAGTTGTGCGCCGCTAAGGTATTTTATCATATTGTGGTACTTACACAACTCAAGATTAGAATATTACATAACAAATTACGCACCATTAAGCGAATTGCACCACTACGATCCACTTAAACAATATACCAAACTCAACGGAGGCGGAAGAAAAACAAAAAAACTACTAAAACTCGAACAATTCCAATGAAAAATATCTTTCCGTAAAGGGACGACAATATGTTGCATACCTTAGAAGCGAATGTGAAAAAGCTCACCAAAAGCTCGCATCGGTTTGACATTGGTTTATTTACTTTTTGCATGGCGCACAACTCGGCGCATTGGACCCGGCGCGTAACCGGTGAGCCAGTCTGCTAATTTTAGAAGAGAATCGCAATACCAAACATTATCTCTTGAAATCTGTCTGTCCAAGTGACGTTCACTAATAGGTAGATGCTGTAGGTAGATAGTTTTCACAAAGGTGGCGTCTTCATGGATTTTATACAAAAGAAAGTTGATCCGAAATAAACTTTCTTCAAAGTTCAAAACTCAATCGTAAATAGCGAATTTGATAGCGCGTCGGAGGGAGATGATGTAGAAAATTTTAATGGATGGAATCACTAACAGCAACCAAGCTACCACACCAAACCCGATGCCACCGAAACAGTCCATTTTCGCAATTAACTCTTTCTTTTTATAAAATGTTGGTCCTGAGAAGAACCAATTTTCTTTTCCCAATGTTCCTTTCCAACTAACTGACACCACAATTTGTAATAAATTTTCAGCATCGGCAATTGCGGTGCGGGATCGCCACAGTGCTATTTTTATGGTCAACCTTTTCTTTATATGAAATTCTGGTTCGTTGAGGATGAATGATCTGCAGCAACACATCGAGCACCACCACCAATGCGATGGATTTTCTTTGAAAATGTTATTAACGCCTCCGTGATGCTGTGTCCGCTTCGCTACGATCGCTTTGATGCGTCTGCTATGCGTAAAATCTTGTTCAAACTGAGGATTAGATCCAAACCCGCAAGTGATTGTTTTTTGATGTCTGTGCTAGTGATGCATGTACGTGATTGGTTAGTTTACCTATTTCCAATTTTTTTATGAATTTTTGATAATAAATAATTAAAAATCAGTATTTTCAAATAAATACAAAGAAGCGTTGACTCATCCTTGATCGAATGGTCCAAAAAAATTGAAAATCTATCGAGAAACAGCTTAGATATTAAAGTTTAAAGTCTATCATATTTTCGTGACGGTCCCCGATTTTCGCAATCGTAAAGTGTACCCCAATATAGAAAACACAGACGTAGTCCTACGTCAAAAAAAAAAAAACACACACACACGGGGGGGTCAGCAGGGACTTTGTCCAAGGGCTTGACGACCCCTCCCCATGGCCACTGCGAGTTAGACCGGGACCATCGTCCCTAACCCCTATTCCCAAGGCGTCAAGCGACCCGTGCCGAGGGGATGCATGGCCAGGGGGGTGAAATAATAAGCTAGGCCTTTAACGGAGCCTGTGGGGTACCTGGGCACCCTCCACAGTAATTGTCCCTTACCGCGTTATGCTGGGCTCTGGCGTGGTGGACCTCTTTTCCCGAGCAACTCGTGGGACCAAAATGGAAAACCAAGTCAATTCTTCAATTAGTGGTAGTAGTGTAGGCGACAACCCCTTCGCAAGAGGTGGGTTGTTCAGAGGAGGCCAGAGGCAATAGTCGGCAGCTCAGTGCGCAGCGCCAGCGTGGGTCACTCAACCTTCCTCTCGGCTATAAAAACGCCGGTAGGGGTTATTGACGGCCCATGGCTTGTGGAGGCGATGAACCGCAAACGCGATGGGCTTTCGGCCTTCGAGGTGGCGACGGAACAGCTGGACGCCATCATCGACTTTGCGTCATCGAAGCATAATATCAGCAAGGACCTCAAGAGGAGCTTGCAGAAACTTCGAAAGTCGATGCTGGACGCCAAGCTGGAGAGGGCGGTCGGGACAGCCAAGTGTAAACCCGTGAAATCGGTGGAGTCGAGGTCTACCCAGACTGAGGCCCAAAGATTCGCGGACTCGGGCAAGGTCGAATCGACCGAAGGCGTGCCAGCTAAGACGGTGGTGCCAAAGTCTACCCAGACTGAGGCTCAAGTATTTGCGGGTACGTCGGGGGTGACTGCTCCAACGGAGCAGACACAAAAACGGGGGAGACAGTCTCCAGGGGATGAGCTCCCTGGGGGCCGCTCCAAAACGCGGAGGGTTACTACCCCGAACAAGGGTAGTGGGGCTGGGAAGCTGAACCCCGGTCAGGTACCTCCAAAACCGAGGGAGGAAGGACCTGGAAAGGTCCGTCCACTCAGGCAAGACGGTGGTAAGGGGTTACGGCAGGCTGAAAGTTCTCAGCCGCACCAGACCAGGGAAATAGAGGGGAATGACGCCTCCTGGACCCTGATCAAGAACAAGAGGAAACCGAAGACGTCAAGGGCCGAAAAGAAGGCCCAGGCGAATGAGGGTAGCAAGAAGTCTAGGGTAGGCGCCAATCGCTCCAGGGGCGATGCCCTAGTCATCACGGCGGACGAGGCTAAGTACTCGGATGTTTTGAAGGCGATGAGGAGTGACGTCAAGCTCGGTGAACTCGGCGCCGACGTACGTCGAATAAGACGTACCCGGATGGGCGAGATGATACTCGAGCTGAAGCGGGGCGTCTCGCAAAAGGGCGCCGCCTACAAGAAGTTGGCGGAGGAGGTCCTAGGCGAGACGGTCAAGGTGAGGGCACTCACGACGGAGGTGAATCTAACGGTTAAAGACCTGGACGAGATCACCGAAGTCGAAGAGCTCGTCACGGCACTGCGGCGACAGTGTGAAGTGGAGACGCCCACCGCAGCCGTTCGGCTACGGAAAGGTCCGGCAGGGACGCAGGTAGCATTGGTTCGGCTATCTGCAGCGGACGTCAAGTAGTCAAGTTAGTCAAGTAGCCAAGTTAGAGAGCGTCAAGGTGGGATGGTCGGTATGCCCTGTGCGCATATACGAGCAACCCGAAGTTTGCTTCAAGTGCCTGGAACCGGGGCACAAGCAATGGGACTGCAAAGGCCCTGACAGAAGCAATCTCTGCCGACGCTGCGGATTGGAGGGACATAAGGCACAATGCTGCACGAACCCTCCCAATTGTTTGATTTGTTCCAGCAAAGCTGTGAACAGCAAGCACCCCATGGGGGGTTCGATGTGCCCGGCGTTTAAGCGTGCTGCAAAATCAAAGTGCAGATAAAGCAGCTGGCTTGCTCGGCTTCGCCCGAGTGTTTGGTTTGCGCAGGTTTAGAGGAAACGGCGGAACACGTGTTGTTCGTGTGCTAACGTTTTCGCGCAATGCGTGACCACATGTTTGCCACATGTGGTCTTGACACTACCCCGGACAACCTAGTTCGGAGGATGTGTAAAGACGAAGTTGGCTGGAACGCCGTTTTATCGGCTATCGCCCAAATCGTCTCGGAGCTACACAGAAGGTGGCGCGTGGACTCAAGGATGGCTAGTTCAGGCGCAAATAAGAGGTGGTCCAAGGGATCGGAGTCGGCTTCATGGGTCATACAGGTGGTCATGCTCTGTGGTCGAACTCGATCCTTTTATCGAACAAGTGGCCGCGCGAAGAACAACATTGTATCGTCGCTTTCGCAGCGTCGGTCAACCGGGCGGGTTCCGAGCCCGAGGACGGAAAGGGGTCCTCGTCAAGGCTGGGGCAGGCGTAGGCCTCGCGTCGGCAAGTCCCTCTGTGTGCTGGCGAATAGGCCCTATCGCAGAAAGGTCAATTTGGGGTGCACGCGGCATCATCATTCTTGATACCAGTCGTGTAGAGGGAAGCAGGCGCGAAGTCGACCCTTCCCACCTTCCGAGGACATAGGGCGTGGTAAGGCCACCTGGAAAGCCGGCAACGCGCTGGCACGATACTATGGTGTTCTTCTAAAAAAGCGAGTTACGATGTTCGGTGCTGCAAGGACACTGGTTGTACCGAAGGGACTATGGGCTTGGCGGCAATGGAAACGGTTTAGCGGGTCGGGGATGTAGTCCTGCCTCCCTCGGTGATCCCTAACCCCGCACTTCCTGGTCAACCCAGTATGTCTGTTGAGCAGATTCCCCCTCCATTGTTAAGGAAAAACACACACACACACACACACACACACATTTGGGGGCAGCAGGGACTTTGTCCAAGGGCTTGACGACCCCTCCCCATGGCCACTGCGAGTTAGACCGGGACCATCGTCCCTAACCCCTAATCCCAAGGCGTCAAGCGACCCGTGCCGAGGGGATGCATGGCCAGGGGGGTGAAATAATAAGCTAGGCCTTTAACGGAGCCTGTGGGTTAGACCGGGACCATCGTCCCTAACCCCTAATCCCAAGGCGTCAAGCGACCCGTGCCGAGGGGATGCATGGCCAGGGGGGTGAAATAATAAGCTAGGCCTTTAACGGAGCCTGTGGGGTACCTGGGCACCCTCCACAGTAATTGTCCCTTACCGCGTTATGCTGGGCTCTGGCGTGGTGGACCTCTTTTCCCGAGCAACTCGTGGGACCAAAATGGAAAACCAAGTCAATTCTTCAATTAGTGGTAGTAGTGTAGGCGACAACCCCTTCGCAAGAGGTGGGTTGTTCAGGTCTCCGCCTAGGAGGCCAGAGGCAATAGTCGGCAGCTCAGTGCGCAGCGCCAGCGTGGGTCACTCAACCTTCCTCTCGGCTATAAAAACGCCGGAAGGGGTTATTGACGGCGATGAACCGCAAACGCGATGGGCTTTCGGCCTTCGAGGTGGCGACGGAACAGCTGGACGCCATCATCGACTTTGCGTCATCGAAGCATAATATCAGCAAGGACCTCAAGAGGAGCTTGCAGAAACTTCGAAAGTCGATGCTGGACGCCAAGCTGGAGAGGGCGGTCGGGACGGCCAAGTGTAAACCCGTGAAATCGGTGGAGTCGAGGTCTACCCAGACTGAGGCCCAAGGATTCGCGGACTCGGGCAAGGTCGAGTCGACCGAAGGCGTGCCAGCTAAGACGGTGGTGCCAAAGTCTACCCAGACTGAGGCTCAAGGATTTGCGGGTACGTCGGGGGTGACTACTCCAACGGAGCAGACACAAAAACGGGGAGACAGTCTCCAGGGATGAGCTCCCTGGGGCCGCTCCAAAACGCGGAGGGTTACTACCCCGAACAAAGGGTAGTGGGGCTGGGAAGCTGAACCCCGGTCAGGTACCTCCAAAACCGGGGGAGGAAGGACCTGGAAAGGTCCGTCCACTCCAGGCAAGACGGTGGTAAGGGGTTACGGCAGGCTGAAAGTTCTCAGCCGCACCAGACCAGCGAAATAGAGGGGAATGACGCCTCCTGGCACCTGGTCAAGCACAGGAGGAAACCGAAGACGTCAAGGGCCGAAAAGGAGGCCCAGGCGAATGAGGGTAGCAAGAAGTCTAGAGTAGGCGCCAATCGCTCCAGGGGCGATGCCCTAGTCATCACGGCGGACGAGGCTAAGTGCTCGGATGTTTTGAAGGCGATGAGGAGTGACGTCAAGCTCGGTGAACTCGGCGCCGACGTACGTCGAATAAGACGTACCCGGATGGGCGAGATGATACTCGAGCTGAAGCGGGGCGTCTCGCAAAAGGCGCCGCCTACAAGAAGTTGGCGGAGGAGGTCCCAGGCGAGACGGTCAAGGTGAGGGCACTCACGACGGAGGTGAATCTAAGGGTTAAAGACCTGGACGAGATCACTGAAGTCGAAGAGCTCGTCACGGCACTGCGGCGACAGTGTGAAGTGGAGACGCCCACCGCAGCCGTTCGGCTACGGAAAGGTCCGGCAGGGACGCAGGTAGCATTGGTTCGGCTATCTGCAGCGGACGCCTCCAAGGTAGTCAAGTTAGGGAGCGTCAAGGTGGGATGGTCGGTATGCCCTGTGCGCATATACGAGCAACCCGAAGTTTGCTTCAAGTGCCTGGAACCGGGGCACAAGCAATGGGACTGCAAAGGCCCTGACAGAAGCAATCTCTGCCGACGCTGCGGATTGGAGGGACATAAGGCACAATGCTGCACGAACCCTCCCAATTGTTTGATTTGTTCCAGCAAAGCTGTGAACAGCAAGCACCCCACGGGGGGCTCGATGTGCCCGGCGTTTAAGCGTGCTGCAAAATCAAAGTGCAGGTAAAGCAGCTGGCTTGCTCGGCTTCGCCCGAGTGTTTGGTGTGCGCAGGTTTAGAGGAAACGGCGGAACACGTGTTGTTCGTGTGCTCACGTTTTCGCGCAATGCGTGACCACATGCTTGCCACATGTGGTCTGGACACTACCCCGGACAACCTAGTTCGAAGGATGTGTAAAGATGAAGTTGGCTGGAACGCCGTTTTATCGGCTATCGCTCAAATCGTCTCGGAGCTACATAGAAGGTGGCGCGTGGACTCAAGGATGGCTAGTTCAGGCGCAAATAAGAGGTGGTCCAAGGGATCGGAGTCGGCTTCATGGGTCATACCGGTGGTCATGCTCTGTGGTCGAACTCGATCCTTTTATCGAACAAGTGGCCGCGCGAATAACAACATGGTATCGTCGCTTTCGCGGCGTCGGTCAACCGGACGGGTTCCGAGCCCGAGGACGGAGAGGGGTCCTCGTCAAGGCTGGGGCAGGCGTAGGCCTCGCGTCGGCAAGTCCCTCTGTGTGCTGGCGAATAGGCCCTATCGCAGAAAGGTCAATTTGGGGTGCACGCGGCATCATCATTCTTGATACCAGTCGTGCAGAGGGAAGCAGGCGCGAAGTCGACCCTGCCCACCTTCCGAAGACATAGGGCGTGGTAAGGCCACCTGGAAAGCCGGCAATGCGCTGGCACGATACCATGGTGTTCTTCTAAAAAAGCGAGTCACGGTGTTCGATGCTGCAAGGACACGCAGCTAACCTCGAGGGTGCGTCATGCACTGGCCCCCCTTTGAAGCATTACTTTCTGGTTGTACCGAAGGGACGATGGGCTTGGCGGCAATGGAAACGGTTTAGCTGGTCGGGAATGCAGCCCTGCCTCCCTCATTGGAGGTGGCCCCTAACCCAGCACTTCCTGGTCAACCCAGGATGTCTGTTGAGCAGATTCCCCCTCCATTGTTTAGGAAGAAAAAAAAAAAAAAAAAAAACACGCACACACACACACACACACATGGGGGCAGCAGGGACTTTGTCCAAGGGCTTGACGACCCCTCCCCATGGCCACTGCGAGTTAGACCGGGACCATCGTCCCTAACCTCTAATCCCAAGGCGTCAAGCGACCCGTGCCGAGAGGATGCATGGCCAGGGGGGTGAAATAATAAGCTAGGCCTTTAACGGAGCCTGTGGGGTACCTGGGCACCCTCCACAGTAATTGTCCCTTACCGCGTCATGCTGGGCTCTGGCGTGGTGGACCTTTTTTCCCGAGCAACTCGTGGGACCAAAATGGAAAACCAAGTCAATTCTTCAATTAGTGGTAGTAGTGTAGGCGACAACCCCTTCGCAAGAGGTGGGTTGTTCACGTCTCCGCCTAGGAGGCCAGAGGCAATAGTCGGCAGCTCAGTGCGCAGCGCCAGCGTGGGTCACTCAACCTTCCTCTCGGCTATAAAAACGCCGGAAGGGGTTATTGACGGCCCATGGCTTGTGAAGGCGATGAACCGCAAACGCGATGGGCTTTCGGCCTTCGAGGTGGCGACGGAAGAGCTGGACGCCATCATCGACTTTGCGTCATCGAAGCATAATATCAGCAAGGACCTCAAGAGGAGCTTGCAGAAACTTCGAAAGTCGATGCTGGACGCCAAGCTGGAGAGGGCGGTCGGGACGGCCAAGTGTAAACCCGTGAAATTGGTGGAGTCGAGGTCTACCCAGACTGAGGCCCAAGGATTCGCGGACTCGGGCAAGGTCGAGTCGACCGAAGGCGTGCCAGCTAAGACGGTGGTGCCAAAGTCTACCCAGACTGAGGCTCAAGTATTTGCGGGTACGTCGGGGGTGACTACTCCAACGGAGCAGACACAAAAACGGGGGAGACAGTCTCCAGGGGATGAGCTCCTGGGGCCGCTCCAAAACGCGGAGGCTTACTACCCCGAACAAGGGTAGTGGGGGCTGGAAGCTGAACCCCGGTCATGTACCTCCAAAACTGGGGGAGGAAGGACCTGGAAAGGTCCGTCCACTCAGGCAAGACGGTGGTAGGGGTTACGGCAGGCTGAAAGTTCTCAGCCGCACCAGACCAGGGAAATAGAGGGGAATGACGCCTCCTGGACCCTGGTCAAGAACAAGAGGAAACCGAAGACGTCAAGGGCCGAAAAGAAGGCCCAGGCGAATGAGGGTAGCAAGAAGTCTAGAGTAGGCGCCAATCGCTCCAGGGGCGATGCCCTAGTCATCACGGCGGACGAGGCTAAGTGCTCGGATGTTTTGAAGGCGATGAGGAGTGACGTCAAGCTCGGTGAACTCGGCGCCGACGTACGTCGAATAAGACGTACCCGGATGGGCGAGATGATACTCGAGCTGAAGCGGGGCGTCTCGCAGTGCGGGCGCCGCCTACAAGAAGTTGGCGGAGGAGGTCCCAGGCGAGACGGTCAAGGTGAGGGCACTCACGACGGAGGTGAATCTAGGGTTAAAGACCTGGACGAGATCACTGAAGTCGAAGAGCTCGTCACGGCACTGCGGCGACAGTGTGAAGTGGAGACGCCCACCGCAGCCGTTCGGCTACGGAAAGGTCCGGCAGGGACGCAGGTAGCATTGGTTCGGCTATCTGCAGCGGACGCCTCCAAGGTAGTCAAGTTAGGGAGCGTCAAGGTGGGATGGTCGGTATGCCCTGTGCGCATATACGAGCAACCCGAAGTTGGCTTCAAGTGCCTGGAACCGGGGCACAAGCAATGGGACTGCAAAGGCCCTGACAGAAGCAATCTCTGCCGACGCTGCGGATTGGAGGGACATAAGGCACAATGCTGCACGAACCCTCCCAATTGTTTGATTTGTTCCAGCAAAGCTGTGAACAGCAAGCACCCCATGGGGGGTTCGATGTGCCCGGCGTTTAAGCGTGCTGCAAAATCAAAGTGCAGGTAAAGCAGCTGGCTTGCTCGGTTTCGCCCGAGTGTTTGGTGTGCGCAGGTTTAGAGGAAACGGCGGAACACGTGTTGTTCGTGTGCTCACGTTTTCGCGCAATGCGTGACCACATGCTTGCCACATGTGGTCTGGACACTACCCCGGACAACCTAGTTCGGAGGATGTGTAAAGACGAAGTTGGCTGGAACGCCGTTTTATCGGCTATCGCCCAAATCGTCTCGGAGCTACACAGAAGGTGGCGCGTGGACTCAAGGATGGCTAGTTCAGGCGCAAATAAGAGGTGGTCCAAGGGATCGGAGTCGGCTTCATGGGTCATACCGGTGGTCATGCTCTGTGGTCGAACTCGATCCTTTTATCGAACAAGTGGCCGCGCGAAGAACAACATGGTATCGTCCTTTCGCGGCGTCGGTCAACCGGGCGGGTTCCTGAGCCCGAGAACGGAAAGGGCTCCTCGTCAAGGCTGGGGCAGGCGTAGGCCTCGCGTCGGCAAGTCCCTCTGTGTGCTGGCGAATAGGCCCTATCGCAGAAAGGTCAATTTGGGGTGCACGCGGCATCATCATTATTGATACCAGTCGTGCAGAGGGAAGCAGGCGCGAAGTCGACCCTGCCCACCTTCCGAGGACATAGGGCGTGGTAAGGCCACCTGGAAAGCCGGCAATGCGCTGGCACGATACCATGGTGTTCTTCTAAAAAAGCGAGTCACGATGTTCGATGCTGCAAGGACACGCAGCTAACCTCGAGGGTGCGTCATGCACTGGCCCCCTTTGAAGCATTACTTTCTGGTTGTACCGAAGGGACGATGGGCTTGGCGGCAATGGAAACGGTTTAGCTGGTCGGGGATGCAGTCCTGCCTCCCTCATTGGAGGTGGCCCCTAACCCAGCACTTCCTGGTCAACCCAGGATGTCTGTTGAGCAGATTCCCCCTCCATTGTTTAGGAAGGAAAAAAAAAATAATCAGAAGGGTTATATACAAGATACGACCGTCCGACGTAAACTACGTAAAACAGATCATAAGATAATTATTTTGGTTAGAGCCTAGAGTAATTGAAATTTTGACTTTTGCGCTCCCTTATGCTTGAACGATAACATTTGTGGGTTTGGTGAACCTCCTATATTTTCAACTGAAATAGTTGTAATATAACTGAGTACGAACAATTTGAAGTTTGTATGGAAATTACTATAGAAATCGATCGGTATGTGAGAGATCGTTTCGTGAGGCGCATCATTAACTATTTAGGGGGAGATATCCCAGCGCCGGACACCTCCCAATACCGGACACTTCTTAAAACGATACTATTTGCAGAGGTCCCTCCTTCATCTTATCAAGTACAAAAGAATGCTATTGAAAAGGCTTCGAACGGCAAGGAATATCAGATCTTCATGTGATAAACTTGGTACAAAATTTGAAGTTGAATAAAAATTCTTCACACCTGTTTTGTTACACTTACTTCAATTCAATTGTTTCTTCTCGCTGAGAAAGCCACAAAAATTAGCAGAAACAAAAATTGAAGAGGACATTGGAAAAGGTGGGAATGTGGATTAGGATGTAAAAAATTTAGCTGAAGAGTCAAATAAGCTCCACTAACTATTTTTAATTTGTACGACTTAAAGCACGTGAATATTATTACTATTCTGAATGATGTCTTTACTCATGTAACAGGAACTTAGTCACATTTAAACATGATGCAATAGTGTCCGGTACTAAGAGACATTTATCTGAATCGTAAATTTTTCTTAAATCGTTGAAAAACGTGTCCAAATGATCAAATATAGTTTGTATGAATCATTCTTCTATCTATTCTTCCTTTGAGGCAATATAACTCACGAAGAGGATGACCAATTTGCGAGATTTCCTCACTAATCGATTAGTATTGGGATCAGCTGTGTTTCTATATGCAAAAGGTTAGTAATTTTTAGGAAAAGTTGGGAAAATTGTCAAAATACAATATTAGGGCGAGTTTGGAGAAAACCTAATGCGATCGCTCGAAAAATGATCTAGATTGCGGCGCCGCTCGCCATCAACGCAGAAAATGACATTTCAAACGTTAAACGTAAAAACCCGAGCAACGCAGGGTACGTTTTGCTAGTATGGTATAAAAGGAAACATAATCCGGATAGTTAAAGTTATTTTTGTTAAATGGCTTATGTGTCCGGCACTGGATGGAGGATCTCCCCCTAAATATAATCAACCCGTAGACTTCGTAGAATATTTCTAAATCTGTAAGACGATTGTTGTTGCGAACCGATCGGATTTTCGTAAGCAAAGTTATAAAGAAAATAAAAATGCTCATTATTGATATGTTATTCTTTTACGTGCTCAATTGAATTTCCCACGATTTAGTATTTCCTTAATATTTTTTTGCAAGCAGCGAATTGTTTCGCAATAAATACGATTTATTCACTTGATAAGTTTCCGTTGTTGCCAACGTACTCATATATTTTTAGATATTAATGATCAACGTTGCAAAACGGTTTTCCGAAAAATTTACTGTTTTCATAGTAATTCTCATACAAACTTCAAACCGCGCGTGGGTGTTAGTCAAATTACAACCATTAGATTGTTGGATATATGGGGTCGGGAGATAGCGAGGTTTGTTTTGGTAAACGTTTTGCCGCGTGTAATGTGTAGTTTTTCCGCAAATCATGTTAAATCGGACACCAATCCATTTATGTTTCGAACAAAATTGGCGTAACTCATTATATATGAAAATGGTTGGATATGACAATTAAAAATTTATTATTCCGCAGTGGTGATGATGCCATTCTCCGATTGTCATTCGACTTGCATTTGTGATTGATGCATTTTCTCAGTTACCGGCCTATTAAATGGCGATTAAATGCTTTTGAAGTGATATTTTCAAAGGGATGCTGCCTAAATAGTAGGATACACGCTAACTTTCACCTTCTCAGTGACTGAGTAAAATTGCCTCTTTCTATCCCACAGAAATTTTACTCAATTTCCGTCAAAAAAGTTAGAGTGTAACCTTGTTTAAAGTTGATAATCAATTTTAATATTCACCTCTTGCTTACATGAACATGTCCAGCATCTGTAGGGGAACTGGTGGTAGGACGCCCACGTTAAGGAAAATGCCATTTTTATCAATGAAAACCACCATTTCAGCCAGTTTTCATCAGCGCATACTGAAGAACAGCATATCTGCGACTGACTACCGATAACAGATATCTAATTGTCCATTTTATTGCACAGAAATTTGATTTTTCAAAAGCACCCGAAAAAAATGATTTTGAAACCATGCGGGGTGAGATCCACTGGCGCGATGGGTTAAAACGCGCATGTGCTTATCGTACTGATTTTCATTTTAATTGCCTACATTAAGGCAATTAACCGAATGTTTCAGCTGTTTCGGTCATACGAAATGCATGGGCGTAATGCCCCACACCGACCTCAGAAGTTTGAAGGCCCATAAAATCGTTTTAAAACCATTTTTGACGACGATTTCGTGTGGAACATAAAGAACACGAGTAAGCAGCATGGCTCATGGCTCAATTATTAATTTATCAATGTATAACAGCCACAGAAAGACTAAATTCCACCGAGCTAGAATTGCATCAAAACACGCAAAAATCGTTTTTTCGAGTTTTTCATGTATAACTAGAGAAAAATCATGAAATATATGTATCCAATGGCAATATTTTTCATTGCTTTATCGTATAGACTATTGAAAATAATCAAAATGGGGATATTTAACCCTATTCAGGGGTGGCGCGTTTTAACCCCTATGGGCGTGCTACCCCCACTTCCCCTACTTTTTTGCTCCGACCGCGGTCATTGCTTTGGTTCTATTTTGAACTTTTTGTGCGAATCACCGCACAAAAGTAAAACGCAAGAACCAACCGCAGACGGCGGTCGTATCGAAACTGTGAAATTTTGCTGGGTTGGAAAAGATTTGGATTTTTAATGTTTTTACGTTGACAATTGATAGTTCCAATAGGCTTAAAAAATTGCTGGAGAGTTGCCGATTCGATTGATAATAAAATCTCGAAAATCAATTGAAAGATAAAGGAGCTAGTAGCGTTTGAAATCTATCCTAATTTCGTGACGGTCTCTAATTTGGAAATTTCCGTTTTACACCCTGTATCAGAGTCTTCCCCTTAGACGTAGTTTACGTCAAAAAACACACCCACACACACACACACACACACACACACACACACACACACGCGTACATACATACGGGGGGCAGCAGGGACTTTGTCCAAGGGCTTGACGACCCCTCCCCATGGCCACTGCGAGTTAGACCGGGACCATCGTCCCTAACCCCTAATCCCAAGGCGTTAAGCGACCCGTGCCGAGGGGATGCATGGCCAGGGGGGGTGAAATAATGAGCTAGGCCTTTAACGGAGCCTGTGGGGTACCTGGGCACCCTCCACAGTAATTGTCCCTTACCGCGTCATGCTGGGCTCTGGCGTGGTGGACCTCTTTTCCCGAGCAACTCGTGGGACCAAAATGGAAAACCAAGTCAATTCTTCAATTAGTGGTAGTAGTGTAGGCGACAACCCCTTCGCAAGAGGTGGGTTGTTCAGGTCTCCGCCTAGGAGGCCAGAGGCAATAGTAGGCAGCTCAGTGCGAAGCGCCAGCGTGGGTCACTCAACCTTCCTCTCGGCTAGAAAAACGCCGGTAGGGGTTATTGACGGCCCATGGCTTGTGGAGGCGATGAACCGCAAACGCGATGGGCTTTCGGCCTTTGAGGTGGCGACGGAACAGCTGGACGCCATCATCGACTTTGCGTCATCGAAGCATAATATCAGCAAGGACCTAGAGAGGAGCTTGCAGAAACTTCGAAAGTCGATGCTGGACGCCAAGCTGGAGAGGGCGGTCGGGACGGCCAAGTGTAAACCCGTGAAATCGGTGGAGTCGAGGTCTACCCAGACTGAGGCCCAAGGATTCGCGGACTCGGGCAAGGTCGAATCGACCGAAGGCGTACCAGCGAAGACGGTGGTGCCAAAATCTACCTAGACTGAGGCCCAAGTATTTGCGGGTACGTCGGGGGTGACTGTTCCAACAGAGCAGACACAAAAACGGGGGAGACAGTCTCCAGGGGATGAGCTCCCTGGGGGCCACTCCAAAACGCGGAGGGTTACTACCCCGAACAAGGGTAGTGGGGCTGGGAAGCTGAACCCCGGCCAGGTACCTCCAAAACCGGGGGAGGAAGGACCTGGAAAGGTCCGTCCACTCAGGAAAGACGGTGGTAAGGGGTTACGGCAGACTGAAAGTTCTCAGCCGCACCAGACCAGGGAAATAGAGGGGGATGACGCCTCCTGGACCCTGGTCAAGAACAAGAGGAAACCGAAGACGTCAAGGGCCGAAAAGAAGGCCCAGGCGAACGAGGGTACCAAGAAGTCTAGGGTAGGCGCCAATCACTCCAGGGGCGATGCCCTAGTCATCACGGCGGACGAGGCTAAGTACTCGGACGCCTTGAAGGCGATGAGGAGTGACGTCAAGCTCGGTGAACTCGGCGCCGACGTACGTCGAAGATGGGCGAGATGATCCTCGAGCTGAAGCGGGGCGTCTCGCAAAAGGGCGCCGCCTACATGAAGTTGGCGGAGGAAGTCCTAGGCGAGACGGTCAAGGTGAGGGCTCTCACGACGGAGGTATATCCAAGGGTTAGAGACCTGCACGAGATCACCGAAGTCGAAGAGCTCGTCACGGCACTACGGCGACAGTGTGAAGTGGAGACACCCACCGCAGCCGTTCGGCTACGGAAAGGTCCGGCAGGGACGCAGGTAGCATTGGTTCGGCTATCTGCAGCGGACGCCTCCAAGGTAGTCAAGTTAGGGAGCGTCAAAGTGGGATGGTCGGTATGCTCTGTGCGCATATACAAGCAACCCGAAGTTTGCTTCAAGTGCCTGGAACCGGGGCACAAGCAATGGGACTGCAAAGGCCCTGACAGAAGCAATCTCTGCCGACGCTACGGATTAGAGGGACATAAGGCACAATGCTGCACGAACCCTCCCAATTGTTTGATTTGTTCCAGCAAAGCTGTGAACAGCAAGCACCCCATGGGGGGTTCGATGTGCCCGGCGTTTAAGCGTGCTGCAAAATCAAAATGCAGGTAACGCAGCTGGCTTGCTCGGCCTCGCCCGAGTGTTTGGTGTGCGCAGGTTTAGAGGAAACGGCGGAACAAGTGTTGTTCGTGTGCTCACGTTTTCGCGCAATGCGTGACCACATGCTTGCCACATGTGGTCTGGACACTACCCCGGACAACGTAGTTCGGAGGATGTGTAAAGATGAAGTTGGCTGGAACGCCGTTTTATCGGCTATCGCCCAAATCGTCTCGGAGCTACATAGAAGGTGGCGCGTGGACTCAAGGATGGCTAGTTCAGGCGCAAATAAGAGGTGGTCCAAGGGATCGGAGTCGGCTTCATGGGTCATACCGGTGGTCATGCTCTGTGGTCGAACTCGATCCTTTTACCGAACAAGTGGCCGCGCGAAGAACAACATGGTATCGTCTCTTTTCGCGGCGTCGGTCAACCGGGCGGGTTCCGAGCCCGAGGACGGAAGGGGTCCTCGTCAAGGCTGGGGCAGGCGTAGACACCGCGTCGGCAAGTCCCTCTGTGTGTTGGAGAAATAGCCCTATCGCAGAGAGGTCAATTTGGGGTGCACGCGGCATCATCATTCTCGATACCAGCCGTGCAGAGGGAAGCAGGCGCGTAGTTGACCTTCCCACCTTCCGAGGACATAGGGCGTGATAAGGTCACCTGGAAATCCGGCAATGCGCTGGCACGATACCATGGTGTTCTTCTAGAAAAGCGAGTCACGATGTTCGGTGCTGCAAGGACACGCAGCTAACCTCGAGGGTGCGTTGTGCACTGGCCCCCTTCCAAGCATTATTTTCCGGTTGTACCGAAGGGACAATGGGCTTGGCGGCAATGGAAACGGTTTAGCGGGTCGGGAATGTAGTCCTGCCTCCCTCGGTGATCCCTAACCCTGCACTTCCTGGTCAACCCAGGATGTCTGTTGAGCAGATTCCCCCTCCATTGTTTAGGAAGAAAAAAAACACATACATACATACACACATACAGATAGGTTCGGAGGATGTGTAAAGGTGAAGTTTGCTGGAACGCCGTTTTACCGGCTATCGCCCAAATCGTCTCGGAGCTACACAGAAGGTGGCGCGTGGACTCAAAGATGGCTTGTTCAGGCGCAAATAAGAGGTGGGCCAAGGGATCGGAGTCGGCTTCATGGGTCATACCGGTGGTCATGCTCTGTGGTCGAACTCGATCCTTTTATCGAACAAGTGGCCGCGCGAAGAACAACATGGTATCGTCGCTTTCGCGGCGTCGGTCAACCGGGCGGGTTCCGAGCCCGAGGACGGAAAGGGGTCCTCGTCAAGGCTGGGGCAGGCGTAGGCCTCGCGTCGGCAAGTCCCTCTGTGTGCTGGCGAATAGGCCCTATCGCAATCAATTTGGGGTGCACGCGGCATCATCATTCTTGATACCAGTCGTGCAGAGGGAAGCAGGCGCGAAGTCGACCCTTCCCACCTTCCGAGGACATAGGGCGTGGTAAGGCCATCTGGAAAGCTGGCAACGCGCTGGCACGATACCATGGCGTTTTTCTAAAAAAGCGAGTTACGATGTTCGGTGCTGCAAGGACACGCAGCTAACCTCGAGGGTGCGTTGTGCACTGGCCCCCCTTTGAAGCATTACTTTCTGGTTGTACCGAAGGGACTATGGGCTTGGCGGCAATGGAAACGGTTTAGCGGGTCGGGGATGCAGTCCTGCCTCCCTCGGTGATCCCTTAACCCCGCACTTCCTGGTCAACCCAGGATGTCTGTTGAGCAGATTCCGCCTCGATTGTTTAGGAAGAAAAAAACACATACAGACATCACCTCAATTCGTCGAGCTGAGTCGATTGGTATATAACACTATGGGTCTCCGAGCCTTTTATCAAAAGTTCCGTTTTGGAGTAATCCTATAGCCTTTACGTATACTTTGTATACGCGAAAGGCAAACATCAAATATTTTTCTATTAGTTGCATTAACTATAATAGTAAAACATAGAGAGCCCATTTCCCAACACTTTTTCTTATCCCTGAAGTCAGGTTAAAAATACTGTTCCGGTAAATCACTGGACTTTTTTGTAATAATAAGCAAAACTGAACCTTGATAAGGAATCTATTCAATAGCAAACATTGGTAGCTGAAAACAATTTGGAATGCTCATGAGTTTGCTTTCGGTTTCGTGACGTATTACTTAACAATAGTATGCAATGTGCTTTAAACATCGAATTACACTATAGGTCACAAATCGCAACACCAGCATCCAGCAGTAAAAATGTCAAATAATTCAGTACCCAGTTTTCATTCATAAGTTATTACGAGGCCTCCCTCTTTAAAAATTTGAATTTGTTGCAATTTTTTAATGGATTCAACAAGTTTTATGAGGAATATATTTGTTCAAGGATATTAACATTCATTTTTAGTAGCATAATTTTGCTTTATATTTTCATAGCCTTTCTTTAGACATAAGTTTCTTCTCCAAAAAGGTTTCATTTCGCTTTCATAATACACTTCAAGTTTTTACCAATTGCTTTGCCGGGATTGTGGCAGAGGCGACATTTCAATTGATAATGTATCCATATTTTTTTCAAAACCTAAAAATCGAGGTTGCACCACATTTTTTCTGTAATTAGAAAAATGATGTTCTTCCATGAATGTAAAAACATATATTCTAAAACAGAAAGAAAAGTATTGCAAATCAACAAATTTATCCAAAACAAACATGTAATGGATAAATCATTTTTGACAATATATACATAAGTATTCAAATAAGCCGTACGTGCGACTGCGACTACCCAGGTAACCATTAGCACTTTATTTCGCCTTTACAGGGCTATTATAGAGCCAGTATGAAGTTTGTTAGCTCTGTGGTAGCCTTATAGTCGCACGTACGGCTTATTTGAATGCTTATGGTTACCTGGGTATACCGCTATCATAGAGCTAGCAAGATTCACACTAGCTCTAAAACAGCCTTGACCATATATAAATTGACTTTTAAATTATGTAACGCATTCGGAGCGGCAGTTCCAACGTGTCTTATACTTTGATACGTGACATAAAATTTAAATTAAAAGTTTTTAGAATGACTGTTTGAAGCAATTTTATTTCTTTAACAATGGGCTTCGTGGCAGTGCAGTTAGCGACGTCAACCGTCTAAACGCATGTGCTGTGGAGTGTGAGTTCGATTCCCGCCCCGGTAAGGAGAAAACTTTTCGTAAAGCGAAAAAGTTCTCCACTGGTCCACTGGTCCACTGGGTGTTGTGTGAATGTCTCGTGCTAGATGTTAAGTGTTCAGTCTGTGCGACCTCTGGTCGAAGACGGTGATTCTGTCTTTTTGCCTTTCTCGTACAACTAAGTTGTACCGAAAGGCTATCATTTCACTCCAAATTCGAACTTTTGATAGAAGTCCCGGAGACCCATAGTGTTATATACCATTCGACTCAGCTCGAAAAGCTGAAAAAATGTCTGTCTGTCCGTGTGTGCGTGTGTGTGTATGTGTGTGTGTGTGTGCACAAAATGCCATAAAAAACATTAGCCAAATTTTCACATAGAAACTCTTAACCGATTTTCTTGCAACAAGTTGCATCCGACAGAGACTAAAACGCTGTTGATCACTATTGAATTTCATAATAATTGCGAATTGCAAAAAAATAGATAATATTAAAATAGTGATGAGACATAATCACATTGAACAATAATGTGTTATGAAAAATGCCTTGCATCTATGAATATTTTTAATGTTTATCCATGGCTTGCTCCCAATACGAGTTTCATCGTACTATAAAGATGCTCGTGTTGCGCGCATTTAGGCGTAAGTATGCTCTTCGTTCAGTTTCATAGTACTATGAAATTGTCCGAAAGTCAAAATTCGAACATAGGAAATTCGAGAAACTTTTGGCAGCGCCATCTGTCGTCTACTAGTGTAAATTTTCTATCATAACATTAACACCGTCTAATGTTTTGCCTTTCTTGTACATCATCGAGGTGTAAGCGTAAAGACTACATTTATTACCTTTTTGCGCGAGAAAGGCACCATCACCGCTAGGTGGATTAATCTGGGTTTTTTTTAATAAATTTAAATACACCTAGCCACTGCATGAGCTCAAATGGGTATGATTAAAAGTGATTTCACACCTCGGAAATCTTGTGTAAAGATTTAATTCCCATATATTATTCCCAAGGTTTCGGATTCACTGAAATGCGTCTCACTTTAAAATACATGGGGACCAAAAACCGGCAAAAAGTTTGCAGGTGCATCTTACAGAAATTGTGAGAAACATTGGGCTCCGTGACCTATAGGAATCAAACAGATATTCCTGACAGGGCTGGTATCTCTTTGATACGTATTTTTGTCTTTAAGCCATGTTTCAGCTAGCAGTTATTTGTTTGGAATTATGTATATTAGAGTGGGGCGTCATGGTCATTTTTTCAAATCAATGGTTTTTCGAAGCCATTCTGGGTCCTGAATAACTGTGCAGAATTTGGGACCGATTGGTTGCTTCCTCGCTTTCCGCATCGCGTTTGAAGTTTGTATGGAAATTAGTATGGGAGAACGTATATTTCTGCATTTCTACTACTAGAAGTTTCAGTTTATCGTTAACCAAGTGGCACATTGCGTTAAAGTATAACCCAAAGGATGCCGATAAACTTTGCTGAAGAAGGCACATTGCTGGAACGTCCACGAAAAAAGTTATAACGCTTCGAAGATTGAGTGTTCAAACCATATGCAAAAAATCGTTTATTCTGCCAGCACTGCCGAACTACGTAGACCAATAGTTTAACTGAGTGTTATTTCAAAATAATTAATCTTATAGGGCTATTGAGCTGATGGGAGCTATTCGGAATTATTTCACAAAGAAAAAAATCCGACAAGAAGGAAAATGAGTTTTACCTTTCGATATCCATAGGTTGTCCGGTAGTGCTGGCAGAAACATTGATTTCTTGCATATGGTTTGAACAATCAATTTTCGAAACGTAATAACATTTTTTGTAGACCTTCCAGCTACGTACCTTCTTTGGCAAAGTCTTTCGGCATCTTCTAGACTATATGCTAACGTATTGAGTCACGTGATTGATGATAAATTGAAGCCGCTAAGAGCAAAAATGTAAAAAAGTACGTTTTCCCATACTAATCTCCATATAAATTTAAAACGCGATGCGGCATGCGAGGTTGCAAGCAATCGAGCCCATATTTTGCACAGTTGATTGGGGTCCCAAAACGATTCAAACCTTGATCTCACTTGATCGGACGAAGTTTGCGTTTTTCCATACAACTGCGCCCCACTCTAATGTATATAGTAGTTGTGTTTGTGTGTGACGAGTTGCACATTCCATAAAAAAGCTGAACGTAATTTTCTATGTGCAAAAAGATGATGATTTTCAGCCCCAGTATTAATTTGACTGAGTTTTACCCTTCTTACACCCTAAGAAGGGTATAAAGATCGCTTGAAAAACCGACTTTTTATCCGAGGCTCGGAGACCCAAGTCGTATATACCAATCAACTCAGCTCGACGAACTGAGCACATGTATGTATGTGTGTGTGTGTGTGCGTGTGTGCGTATGTGTGTGCGTTACAAAAATCTCACATCAAGATCTCAGCCGTCCGTGGACGATTTTAACACTAAACGAAAGATATGACTTTGTTATTGTACGAGTTCAATTTTTTTTGCAATCGGACATTTGGTTCCAGAGATATGTGAGAAATACGAACATGAAGTGCATTTTCAGAAAACTAACATAATAATGTCACATGAATATCTCAGCCGTCTGTAAACCAATTTGCATGATTTTTATCTTTAAACGAAAGCTATGACTTTGCCATTGAACCCATTGTATTTTGTTTTTGCAATTAGACATTGGGTTCCGGAGATATCTCTGAAATACGAACATAAAGCATTAGACGTATCAACTTCACACATTGGTAAAATATGTCCCATCAAGATCTCAGTCGCCCTTGGACCGATTTGTACGATTTTATCTTTAAACGAAAGCTATGTTTTTGTCATTGGACCCATTCATTTTTTTCTGCAATTGGAAATTCGGTTTCAGAGATATCTGTGAAATACGAATATGAGACATATTTTCAGACTACTAATGAAGAATTGTCACACCAATATCTCAGCCGTCTATGACCCGATTTGAACTCTTTTGGGCTTAAACAGAAGCTGTAATATTGCCATTTAAGGCGGCAAATCAAATCTGCAGTCTTTTTGTATTTTTTAAAAATTGTTAAATTTCCAGAAATATCCCTTTTTACCCTTCTTACATCCTAAGAAGGGTATAAAGATCGCTTGAAAAACCGACTTTTTATCTGAGGCTTGGAGACCCAAGTCGTATATACCAATCAACTCAGCTCGACGAACTGAGCACATGTATGTATGTGTGTGTGTGTGTGTGCGTGTGTGCGTGTGTGCGTATGTGTGTGCGTTACAAAAATCTCACATCAAGATCTCAGCCGTCCGTGGACCGATTTGCACGATTTTAACACTAAACGAAAGCTATGACTTTGTCATTGTACGAGTTCAATTTTTTTTGCAATCGGACATTTGGTTCCAGAGATATGTGAGAAATACGAACATGAAGTGTATTTTCAGAAAACTAACAAAATACTGTCACATGAATATCTCAGCCGTCTGTAAACCAATTTGCATGATTTTATCTTTAAACGAAATCTATGACTTTGCCATTGAACCCATTGTATTTTGTTTTTGCAATTAGACATTGGGTTTCGGAGATATCTCTGAAATACGAACATAAAGCATTAGACGTATCAACTTCACACATTGGTAAAATATGTCCCATCAAGATCTCAGTCGTCCTTGGACCGATTTGTGCGATTTTATCTTTAAACGAAAGCTATGTTTTGTCATTGGACCCATTATTTTTTCTGCAATCGGAAATTCGGTTTCAGAGATATCTGTGAAATACGAATATGAGACATATTTTCAGACTACTAATGAAGAATTGTCACACCAATATCTCAGCCGTCTATGACCCGATTTGAACTCTTTTGGGATTAAACAGAAGCTGTAATATTGCCATTTAAGGCGGCAAATCAAATTTGCAGTCTTTTTGTATTTTTTAAAAATTGTTAAATTTCCAGAAATATCCTTTTACCCTTCTTACATCCTAAGAAGGGTATAAAGATCGCTTGAAAAACCGACTTTTTATCTGAGGCTTGGAGACCCAAGTCGTATATACCAATCAACTCAGCTCGACGAACTGAGCACATGTATGTATGTGTGTGTGTGTGTGTGTGTGTGCGTGTGTGCGTGTGTGCGTATGTGTGTGCGTTACAAAAATCTCACATCAAGATCTCAGCCGTCCGTGGACCGATTTGCACGATTTTAACACTAAACGAAAGCTATGACTTTGTCATTGTACGAGTTCAATTTTTTTTGCAATCGGACATTTGGTTCCAGAGATATGTGAGAAATACGAACATGAAGTGTATTTTCAGAAAACTAACAAAATACTGTCACATGAATATCTCAGCCGTCTGTAAACCAATTTGCATGATTTTATCTTTAAACGAAAGCTTTGACTTTGCCATTGAACCCATTGTATTTTGTTTTTGCAATTAGACATTGGGTTCCGGAGATATCTCTGAAATACGAACATAAAGCATTAGACGTATCAACTTCACACATTGGTAAAATATGTCCCATCAAGATCTCAGTCGTCCTTGGACCGATTTGTGCGATTTTATCTTTAAACGAAAGCTATGTTTTTGTCATTGGACTCATTAATTTTTTCTGCAATCGGAAATTCGGTTTCAGAGATATCTGTGAAATACGAATATGAGACATATTTTCAGACTACTAATGAAAAATTGTCACACCAATATCTCAGCCGTCTATGACCCGATTTGAACTCTTATTGCTTAAACAGAAGCTGTAATATTGCCATTTAAGGCGGCAAATCAAATCTGCAGTCTTTTTGTATTTTTTTTAAATTGTTAAATTTACAGAAATATCCCTTTTTTTATTTTTTACCCTTCTTACACCCTAAGAAGGGTATAAAGATCGCTTGAAAAACCGACTTTTTATCCGAGGCTCGGAGACCCAAGTCGTATATACCAATCAACTCAGCTCGACGAACTGAGCACATGTATGTATGTGTGTGTGTGTGTGCGTGTGTGCGTGTGTGCGTATGTGTGTGCGTTACAAAAATCTCACATCAAGATCTCAGCCGTCCGTGTACCGATTTGCACGATTTTAACACTAATCGAAAGCTATGACTTTGTCATTGTACGAGTTCAATTTTTTTTGCAATCGGACATTTGGTTCCAGAGATATGTGAGAAATACGAACATGAAGTGCATTTTCAGAAAACTAACAAAATAATGTCACATGAATATCTCAGCCGTCTGTAAACCAATTTGCATGATTTTATCTTTAAACGAAAGCTATGACTTTGCCATTGAACCCAATGTATTTTGTTTTTGCAATTAGACATTGGGTTCCGGAGATATCTTTGAAATACGAACATAAAGCATTAGACGTATCAACTTCACACATTGGTAAAATATGTCCCATCAAGATCTCAGTCGTCCTTCGACCGATTTGTGCGATTTTATCTTTAAACGAAAGCTATGTTTTTGTCATTGGACCCATTCATTTTTTTCTGCAATTGGAAATTCGGTTTCAGAGATATCTGTGAAATACGAATATGAGACATATTTTCAGACTACTAATGAAGAATTGTCACACCAATATCTCAGCCGTCTATGACCCGATTTGAACTCTTTTGGGCTTAAACAGAAGCTGTAATATTGCCATTTAGGGTGGAAAATAAAATCTGCAGTCTTTTTGTATTTTTTAAAAATTGTTAAATCGGTCGAACTAATCGAAAGCTATGACTTTGTCATTGTACGAGTTCAATTTTTTTTGCAATCGGACATTTGGTTCCAGAGATATGTGAGAAATACGAACATGAAGTGCATTTTCAGAAAACTAACAAAATAATGTCACATGAATATCTCAGCCGTCTGTAAACCAATTTGCATGATTTTATCTTTAAACGAAAGCTATGACTTTGCCATTGAACCCAATGTATTTTGTTTTTGCAATTAGACATTGGGTTCCGGAGATATCTTTGAAATACGAACATAAAGCATTAGACGTATCAACTTCACATATTGGTAAAATATGTCCCATCAAGATCTCAGTCGTCCTTCGACCGATTTGTGCGATTTTATCTTTAAACGAAAGCTATGTTTTTGTCATTGGACCCATTCATTTTTTCTGCAATTGGAAATTCGGTTTCAGAGATATCTGTGAAATACGAATATGAGACATATTTTCAGACTACTAATGAAGAATTGTCACACCAATATCTCAGCCGTCTATGACCCGATTTGAACTCTTTTGGGCTTAAACAGAAGCTGTAATATTGCCATTTAGGGTGGAAAATAAAATCTGCAGTCTTTTTGTATTTTTTAAAAATTGTTAAATTTCTAGAAATATCCCTTTTTACCCTTCTTACACCCTAAGAAGGGTATAAAGATCGCTTGAAAAACCGACTTTTTATCCGAGGCTCGGAGACCCAAGTCGTATATACCAATCAACTCAGCTCGACGAACTGAGCACATGTATGTATGTGCAGAGTGTAAAATAATCGAAAATTTTTGGTGAAGTCCATTTTTCTTCATTTGTCAGTTCATTTCCGACACATTCATAGTCGGCTCTGGATAGTCAATATTCAGTTGAATATTAGTCATTGAATATTTATGCACATTTTACAAATTGATAATTTATCTGAAATCTGAACACGTTTCAAATAAGTGAAGTAAAGTAAAGTAAAGGACTGACTCCGATTTTCATCCGCGAGGCACTTTCAACGGTAGTCATCAACATAAACAATGCTATTTATGTTTTATTCTGCATATAGTAAACACACTCAGTGACAGTCGAATGAATGAGTTCGTGGAGTAGTCGTCTGACTATGTCATTCTATGTTTTGAATATTCATGCGATGTTTGTCAAAATTCGGACCGAAGTTGCTTCATGAAGATGAATATTTTAAGCTCTGTGTATGTGTGTGTGTGTGTGTGTGCGTGTGTGCGTGTGTGCGTATGTGTGTGCGTTACAAAAATCTCACATCAAGATCTCAGCCGTCCGTGTACCGATTTGCAATGATTTTAACACTAATCGAAAGCTATGACTTTGTCATTGTACGAGTTCAATTTTTTGCAATCGGACATTTGGTTCCAGAGATATGTGAGAAATACGAACATGAAGTGCATTTTCAGAAAACTAACAAAATAATGTCACATGAATATCTCAGCCGTCTGTAAACCAATTTGCATGATTTTATCTTTAAACGAAAGCTATGACTTTGCCATTGAACCCAATGTATTTTGTTTTTGCAATTAGACATTGGGTTCCGGAGATATCTTTGAAATACGAACATAAAGCATTAGACGTATCAACTTCACATATTGGTAAAATATGTCCCATCAAGATCTCAGTCGTCCTTCGACCGATTTGTGCGATTTTATCTTTAAACGAAAGCTATGTTTTTGTCATTGGACCCATT